>NW_017729032.1:98617490-98624825 GCF_001723915.1 Gavialis gangeticus
GGGGTGGGGGCGGAGGGGAGGCCCAGCAGCCAATTGCCACCATCAGCACAAAGTGCCAGCAGCAAACTGCTTCTCTTGATGCTCCCACATTCTCACAGCAGGTACCAGCCACCCCTGCCCCACTCCTTAGCTGGCAAGGGCCAATCTCAGAGGGGCATGTGGCCCCTGTGCCCCCCCTACGCATTGCCTGTGGCTCTGGCCACAGCTGCCTGAAGCCAGGGGCCATCTTTAAAAGCCAGCCCTGTGCGCTGCTCCCTGGCCACCTGTGTTCCTGGCTTGGTACAGCATGCTGGCACAGTGCTCTATGACTCTGTTGCTGGAGCCTACACCCACTGTGTGATGGCTGCTCTACCCCCAGGCCCTGGGAATGATGTCCAGCACCCTGGGCTCCTGCTGGACACCCTGGTTGCCCTGCTTCACTGCTGTGGCAAATGCTGCTTGGTGCAGGTCAGTCTTCCCAGGATCTACTTTCCACCTTTTCATGAAGATGGATACAACATTGGCCTTCCTCCAGTCTTCAGGTACTTCACCTGAGTGCCGTGAGTTTTCAAATATTTTTGCCAATGTTTGGGCTATAACACCTGCCAGCTCCTTGAGTACTCTAGGGTGTAATCTGTCAGGACCAGCTGACTTGAAGGTATCCAGCCTCTCAAGGTTATCCTTTACTAGATCAATACCAATGCTGGGTATAAATACGCCCCCACCCTGGCCCTCCCACGACTTGCTAGGCGGGGCGGTCCCATTGGACTGATGAATGATGCAAAGTACCCATTCAGCAGCTGGGCCTTTTCCTGGGTGTCGGTTATCAACTGTCCCATTTGGTTCAGCAGGGGCCCAATGTTACCCTTGCTGCTTTTCTGACTCCTTATATATCTGTAAGGACTTTTTGTTATCCTTGATATGTGAAGTCAGATGGAGCTCGGTTGCAGCTGTGGCTTTCCTGATCTGCTCCCTCCAGGTATGGACGAGTGCTGAGTACTCCTCCTTGGTGGTAATTCCAGCCTTCCATCCTTTATAAGTCTCTCTTTTGAGGCGTAAGAGGTCCTCAAGTTCTCTGCTGAGCCAAGGGGGTTGCTGCACCCTTTTGTTACCCTTCCTCCAAGATGGGATGGCCATCCCTCGTGCTGTCAGGATGGCTTCTTTGAGGAGTAACCACTCCTCTTGGACTCCTCTTCCTGTAGAGTCGTAGTCCCTTAGGGCCTCGACAACAAGCCTCCTGAGCTTGTCAAAGTTACCTTTCCTTAAGTGGAGGAGTTCTGTATTGCTGACTAACTTGCCAGCTTTGTGTTGGATAGTAAAGGTGATCAACTCGTGGTCACTACCACCTAGCTTTCCACTGATTCTTAGGTCACTGACTAGGTCAGCCCCTTGGCCAGTACCAGGTCCAGCAACGCTTTACCTCTTGTCAGCCCATAGACTTCCTGGGTCAGGTAGAGCTCATCCATGCAGGGGAGGAAGCTTTGTGACTGATCAGTTTTGGCTGAGTGCTCTTCCCATGAGATGTCCGGGTAGTTAAAGTCTCCCATGACAATCATGCAATGAGAGCATGCAGCCTCAGCCAGTTCCCTGGAGAATTCCTGGTCCAGCTCTTGTTTCTGGTTCAGAGGTCTATAGTAGACTCCTACCATGATGCCCCCTGCGCTACATTCCCCACGTATTTTAACCCAGAGAGACTCCAGTCATCCTTCCTGGGTGCCAGTGTCAATTTGCAGAGATGTGTAGCTCTCCTTCACATAGAGAGCTACATCCCCACCCTTTTTATCTGCAGGATCATGCCTGCACAGGGTATAGCCATCTACACCTGTGGCACTCCACCTACTCCAGTTGTAGGTGGAGTCCCACTAGGTCTCCATTACCTCCATGCTGTTGTAGTCATTCTTGTTTAGGAGGAGGACCAGTTCCTCCTGTTTATTCCCCAATCTTCTGGCATTGGTATACAGGCAGGCAAGTGTCCCATTAAGGGCCTTTGCCTTCCCCACAGAACATTACGGGGCTAGGGCAGGGGTGGGTTCCCTTGAGTGCCTTAGGCTGATGGATTTACAAAAGTTCCCCAGTGGGCTTGCAGTGGCAGTAATCCCCCCCAACCTCCGGCGGGCTTAGTTTAAAGGTCAGTCGGGCAGGTCAGCCAGTCTGGCTGAGAAGAGCCTCCTCCCCAGTGGAGTGAGGTAGAGGCCGTCTCTCTACAGCAAAGAGCAGACTGTCATCATGGAAGCCATTCTTGAGGTCTGTGTCACCCTCCAGGACATGCTGGGGCACACTGTGCTCTGGGTGCATGACCCCTGAGAGATGGTGGTGGGGTTCTGCACCCTGCGCTTCCTCCAGTGCATTGGGGTCCTGGATGGGTCTCACATTCCTGTCACCTGTCCACCCTGTGGTGACCACCCCTACTACAGCCAGTGTGGCTTTCACTCTGAGTTCCAGGCCATCGTCAGCTACCACAGTACCTTCACCAATGTGAGTGCCGGCTGGGTGGGTGACCCCCACAATGCTTGCATCTTCCGCAACTCAGCCCTGCCAGCCCTGGTGGAGAGTGGGCACTTCAAGCCAGGGGTGCTGGACTTCTTGCTGGGCACAGTGGCAGGCCTGGTCCACCTCATCGGTGATCCCACCTACCTGCTCTTCCCCAGGCTCATATGGCTCTACACCAGCCAGCTGGACCCCTGCCAGGCATGCTTCAGCTGGTGCCTGGGCTGGACCTGCGTGGGTGGAGTGTGATCTTGGTAGCTTGCACTCTTACTGCACACCTTAAGGTTGTGGAGGCCAACATTCCTATGTCATTATCACAACCTGCATGCTGCATAACATCTGTGAGGCCCAGAAGAAGCTTTTCCATGAGGCCTGGGAAGAGGATGTGCAGCAGGCAAAGGGCACCTGGCACTGGGAATGCCAGCTACAGTGGCAGCAACAGTGACGGTCCTGCCCAACTGAGGCCCCGGGTGAGCTGCACACCTGACAGTGACAGCCCAGGCACCACCTACTCTTGAACTCCCCGCTGTAGGCCACCTGGATGTCTGACCCTGGACCTCAGCACCATCGTGCACCCCCAGCACCATGCACACTGTGGACATTTCTAAGAGAAGCACTTTATTCCCCCCCACCAACACAGACCTCTGTCCCCCTTCCCTCCTCACACAGCAGAGCCCTCTGACCCATCCCCACCCCTGCACTTGTAGCCAGTGACACTTACTGCACTCTAAATTCGTCTACTGTGCAGTAAAGCATCTTGTGTAGATGTGCCCAGTGTGTTGTAAAAAAATTAAGCTGGTGTGACAGAATGTGAAGAAATGTCAATCATTTATGGATTAGTGCCAGGAGTTTAGGTAACAAGGAGGAACTGGAAATTCTTGTCATGCTGGTTCATGGTGGCCAGGTCCAGGGTTTTTTCAGAGTTTGAGAGGCTGGTATTGGATAGAGTGGATTCCAGGAACAGGAGGGGTTTAGGAGCCAGGATATCAGACTGCAGACTGGGACTGAAGGTAAGCTAAGTCTGGAAAATGAAGGCCCAGGGACAGTATGGAGTCAGAGGGTAAACTGAGTCAGGAATCCATTAAACAGAGAGTAGGCTCTAGGGGTAAGCTGAGTCAAGAAGTCAAAGGATCAGGCAGAGCATGGAGTTGGGAAACAAACAGTCAAGAAGCCAAGAGGTCCAACAGAGAACAGGCAGAGGCACAAGCTGCAAGAAACAGTGAGTTGGTCTGGACAGGGGTTGAGTCCTGTTGCTCAGATCTTCCTGTTCTGGGTCAGGCATTTACGTAGGAAGGAAAAAGGTGTCAGCTGACCCTGGTTGGCCACTCCAGTAGAAGGGAATTGGTGGGTGCCTAGGCCCAGATAGAGATTTCTAGCCATCTGCACCCAGCCTAAATGGTCAGCGGGAGAGGCTGCAGGCTGAGGTTGGAAGCTGCAACGTAACAATTCTCACTAATGAGAAGAAATTTGATATAGTTGGCATTACTGAGACCTGGTGGGATAGTTCACACCACTGTACTGTTAAAATCCTGTTTGGGAAGAACAGAGTAGGTGAAAAGGAGAGAGTCGTATTAAACATACCATTATATGTTTTTAACTTATTGATAATGTAGAACTACAGGAACTTGAATGCATAAAGATTAATATAACAAACAAAGCCCAATTGGAAGAGTCTTTATAGGTTTGTTACAGACCTTCAAATCACACAGAAAACGGAGAAATGAAACCAGAGAACTATTTAAGAATAGTTTCATGTACTCTTTTAAACATGTCTTAATATGTGAAAAGAAAAATGGTAGTTTGGAAGACTTCATTTTGGGAGACAAGCTGGAAGTTTAATGCAACCAGCATTAAAATCCCATTGGAGTTTCTAAATATTAGAAATGATAACAAGCGGTATTTCATCCAGCATGAGGTAACTATGTTGAACCTGATTGTGAAGGGTAGAGCATTGGACAGGGTGGTTTGGATATCGCCAAAAGATCAGTTACAGTTACTACATTACGTTAAAGATGTAGAAAATGTTCCAGCCAGTAACATACATACTAAGTGTTTCAGAAGGTCCACTTTCCCAACGCTGAGATTTAGTAGTAAAATTTATTTGAAGGAAAAATTTTGGCATAAAAATATGACCATAATTTGCAAGTAGTTTAAGAGGTTCTTAGATGACTGAAAAGGCACGATTCTACCATCAGGAATGAGGACATTTTGCTTGAAGTTCCTTGTTGTTCAGCTGCAAAACGGAGGAAGTGATTAGAAATAAAGAACATCATAACATATGGAAAAAAAGACAAACAGTAATAAATACAATACAGGAAACCTATAGAAGCAGCTAAATATAGTAGTGCAGGATACACTTTCAAATAACTGAAAAATAAATAGTCAGCAGACGATAAGGAATAAATTGGAATAAAAGAAATCCTAGCAATAGCATAGAGACATTGCTAAATAGTGATCATAAAATGGTTAATAATCATACAGAAAAGGCAAAAATGTTCAATAAATATTTCTATTCTATATTTGAAAAAAAACAGGATGATGCATTCATATCGCAGGAAGATGATTCACTTTTCAACTGATTACCAACTAAGGAGGAGTTAACAGTGTTGAATAGGTACAAACTTTTTAAAGGCAACAGGCCTCTTTAGGTGGTAATAAAGAGTCCTAAAAGAGTTGGCTGAAGAGATCTGGATTCCTTATGTTAATTTTTAATAAATTTCAAAGTATCAGAGAAATTCTAAAAGGCTGAAAGAATGCTAATGTTGTGCCAGTGTTTAAAAATAACAACTGAAATTACCTGGGTAATTATAAGGCTGGTTACTTGATATTGTCCCAGGTAAAATAATAGAAAACATTAATTAAATTCCATAGATAAAGAATTAAATGAACATAATTAATGTCAGTCAAAATGGTTTTATGAATAACAGGTCACAAAAACCTGATTTCATTCTTTGAGAAGATTGTTATAAGTTTGGTAAAGGTAACAGTGTAGGTGTAATATGGCTATGCTTTTTTAAAATAATGTAGCTCAATACAGCATAACATTCTGATTAAACAAATACCATGCCATATTTCAGTAACACACACTTAATATAGATTGAGAACTAGCTTACTGACATATCTCAAAAATCAGCTGTCAATCAGCAATTATACAGAGTGGGGGTGTTTCCAATAGCATTTTGTGGCTTTGGTATTAGGTCGAATTCAATTTTAATGACCTGAAAGTAAATATTAAAATCACTGTTGTCAAAGCTTGCTGATAACACAAAGATTGGTGGAATGGTAAGTAACAAGTGGTAAATAATGTGCCATGCAAAATGAGCTCAGTCAAAGTGCATTTTAATTCATTCTAATTTAATGAAGAAAAAATATGTATCTATGACAAAGGGGGCATGTTTACAGGAGACACTAAAAGTGCAGTAGACTAATTCTACTGTGCATTAGCATATCACAACAAAAGCTGTGCTAATGCACTAGAATTAGTCTACTGCACATTAGCTTCCCCTAAAAAATGTGTGCTGGCAGTACTTCACAGTAACACCAATTATGGTGCATTTAAGTTTGTACCCGTTATTACAGGTACTAAACTTATTGTGCTGTAATTATGGTGCATTTAATAAACATGTAGATGCACCCAGAGATGGGTTGTACGTACAGAATTAAAGACTTAAACCTTAAGACTTAATATTTAAGACTTAAACAGAAGGTCTAAGGCAGTGGTCATGAACCTGGGGATCCCAATCGACAGGTATATCCTGGAGCCTCTTTGGGTGGATCCTGGGCTGGGGGGATAGCTGAGCATACGTGCATGCGCACGCCCACTGCCTCCAGCTCCAGCAGGTCAATCTGTGAGGAAAGGAAGGGGTGGGGACCAGATTGAGGCCCCTGCAGTAAGTGCCTCACTGTGCAGCCCAGCCAGGAGCAGGGAGAGGTAATTAGGGCCCCAGCCTGGCTGGGTTGTGGGAAGATTGGAGCCTGGGGGGCTCCTCCTGGGGTGCAGGGAGGGGGCTGCCCCCCATCTCTGTGGATGTGGAGATGGCAGAGGCAGCTGCTGCTGCACCTCAAATCCCACTGCAGCTGGCCATATGCAGGTGCAACTCAACTAAGCAGGGCCTCAAGTCAGGGCTCAGCAGTCAGCCTGCAGCAGCAGCTGCCTTGTCCCAAACACAGGTGGGGGGCACAAGGGCCCCTGGGGCTTCCACCAGGCTGTGTTCAGAGGTGGGAGCCCCCCATGTGCCCCTGGATGACCAAATCTTTCCAGACATGGCCAGGCTGGGGCCCAACCACACTTTTGTGCCACTGCTGCACTGCACTGAGCAGCACCTGCCTGGCAGCCAGAGGAACTTGACATCTGGCCCTGGCCTGGCCAGATCTGGAAGTCTCCATAGCCCAAGTGCACATGGGGGGGGGGGCTTGGTGGAGGCCTCGGGGGCCCATGTCCCCCCCACCTGTGCTCTGGGCACAGTGGGCAGCCTGCAGCAGCAGTAGTGTTCTCTTGGAGTACAAGTGTGGGGGGTCATGGGTCTCTAGGGCCCCCGGAGCATAGGGGGGGAAGCATGGGCCCCCATGGCCTCCAGAGTACAGGTGGTGGGGTTTGGTCCCTGGAGCTCACTTGGGGGCTCTGCTGGGTTGTGCCTAGTGGTAAGACCACCCCCACCATGCACCCCTGATCCACGGAGAGTCCCAGACCAGGTTGGCCAGGGCCCGACACCATGTTCCTTTGACCACCAGGTGGGCATGGCTGGGTCTGGGACACTCTGTGGTCCAGGGGTGGGGCGGGGTGGGGCAGGGGGGTCATGGTAGGTCCTGGGGTGCCCTTTAATTCCAAAAAAGTGATCTTCACCATAAAAAGGTTGGAGACCACAGGTC
>NW_017729032.1:98629825-98642272 GCF_001723915.1 Gavialis gangeticus
AGTGATCTTCACCATAAAAAGGTTGGAGACCACAGGTCTAAGGGGTTGCAGTGGATAAGCAACTCTGTATAAGATCTAAGTATGATGATGTGGTAAAAAAAAGGCTAACATGATCTTTGAACATATAAGCAGGATTTTATCTTTGCATCTAGCATTGGTGAGACCAATACTTGAATATTACATCCAGTTCCAAATCTACATTTTAAGAGACACTGAAATATTGTAGGAGCTGCAGGAAAGAAAAACAAAAATTATTCATGAATAGGAGGAAATGACTTAGAGTGAGCCAGTTAAAGAGCTCAATCTATTTAGCTAGTCAAAAAGGTGAATAGGTGACTTGACTGCAGTTCATATGTTCATTCATGAAATGAAAATACCAGGCACTAACAGACTGTAATTTAGGGGAGATATTTTTAGATCTAAGCAACATGTTGGGGTATAGCTCAGGGGTAGAGCATTTGCCAGCAGGTTAAGCGGTCCTTGGTTCAAATACAAGTGCCCCCTCTTTTTATTAAAGTTGGTTGAGTGGTTAAGGCCATGGACTCCTAATTTATTTGGGGTGTGGACCCACAAACCTTGATCTTGTAAGGTTTCTTCCAGGCCCAAACATCTATGAAACTATGAAAATGACAGCTGGATTTGCAACTGACTGCCCAAATATTAGCTTTGATCAATTTTCTTACTTAGTATCATAGTGCTTAGGGTCGGAAGGGACCTAAACAGATCATCAGGTCCATTGCCCCAGGCAGGAATGAGTGCTTGGGTCCTAACACCACAGCCAAATACCTATCCAGTCTCTTCTTGAAGACCCCCAAGGTAGGAGAGAGCACCACCTCCCTTGGGAGTCCATTCCAGAGCCTGGCAGCCATAACCATGAAGTAATGCCTCCTGATGTCCAGCCTGAACCTTCTCTCTAACAATTTGTGGCCGTTATTCCTAGTAACCCTGGGTGGTGCCCAGGGGAACAGGGTCTCACCCAATTTCCACTGCCCCCCCCATGAGTTTGTGAATGGCCACCAGATCCCCTCTCAGCCTTCTCTTGTGGAGGCTAAATAGATTCAGGCCCTTTAGCCTCTCTTCATAGGGTCCTGATTTGTATGTTTATTAACCAAGGAAATGAAAAATAAAAGGGGGTACAATTTGGCAGATGTTTGTTCAAAATTAATCTTCAGTGCCAAGGGGCACAGCCAGACTAAAAGGGCCAAGGCCAGAAAGGCTGAAGCCTAGACAAGGGTTTGAGGCCTGAGGGCCAGGTGCTGTACTGGGACCACAGAGCCCCCTCCAAATCAATACCAAGTAATACCTGCTAGGCATGGGTGTGGCTATGGGGGTGAAAGGAGGCCATGATTACAGCGCATAAAGTGACTTGTGCCTTGAGGCACTGACAGAGCCAGGAGGGTCACAATTTAGTGCCTAAGGGCCAAGACTGGTGACATCTGGGCACAGGAAATACTAGCTGGCTGAGGTGACCTGAAGGTTCACTCTGGGATCCTGGGGCAGCTTCCCTATGTACTGTAAGATTTAATAAGGCATGGGAGGAAAGTTAGAAAAGGGAGGGTACCCCAAGGAGCCAGAGGGAAGAGACAGCTGCATTTCTGTTCAGGTGAAAAGGAGGGAATCAATGGACCTCATCGCTCATTATTACCTATTTGATCTCTACTAATCTTTTCAATTCATGGGTGTTAACAACCCTTGATCTTCCACAAATCAAGCTATCCCTTTTTCTACAGTTATCCTGTCTGTACCTACTTCTGGTAATGTTTTTCTGCTCATCTCCCAGCATATCCAATAAAGGTGTGCTATTACCTAGAAACTTATACCTAGAAATTTATACTAGGTGGTTTTGTTCCCAGGGGATTCAAACAATGAATCGGAGAATGAGAAGGAGGGACAGATATGGTTGAGGGCAGGCCAAGGTGTGCAGTGGTAGAGCTGTCAGAGGCAGGAGGGAGTTGCAAATATGAGGGTGAGGTAAGTTATTGCAGTGAACTCTCATGGGTTATTTGTTGCAGCAGGTGGTGCTGGCTGAACCAGTGGTGCAACCAGGGTGGCATAGAGCCAGGTATGGACAGATCCAGTCAGGTTGGCCTCCATGGGTAGGGGCAGTGGTAGTGGCTGAAGCAAGTCCTCCTCTGGTCCCAACTGTTTGTTTTTTGTATGTTGAATAGGAGGCAGTAGAGACTAGCTTTGAGCCTGCTGTAGGAAAAAGAGGCAGTAGGTACAAAGGGAGACTATTACAACACTGTCTCCCCTGCCCTGTGGTGAGGGGCAGAGGGAATGATCTGGGTGGGCTTCCAAGGGCAAGGGGCTCCCAGGAACTGTGACAGTCTGAATGGGAGGGTCACAGGCAAGAGAGAACAAGAGGAACTGTGGATCAAAAGGGGTTAGAAGATGTGAAGGTGTGGGTGGGTGCTCAGAGCATGAGGGGAGGGCTCAGTGGGGCATGAAGGAGATGGTGGGGTCTGATGGGGATTACAACATGATGGAGTGGGGCTGAGCATGGGGGATTTGTGGCACAACAAGGGATGATCTGGAGTCAGGGTGCATCTGAGGTGGCAGGGACATGTCTAAAGGGCAGCAAGGGAGACTTTGGGGCCACAGTAGAGTGTTTGGGAGATCCAGGTTTTCCAATGCAGGAAGCAGTTCTGTCCATGGCCAGGCTAGGTAGTAACAGGTGTGCTTCCCTGGTACCAGATGCCTGCCCCACTTTGGAGCTGGTGGTCAGATACCCTCATCCCCCAAACTCAGTTATTTGCTTTTGCTTAGATTTTTAACAGAATAACATAGCCCAGACCTAGGCCCCTCACAAATGACTAGAGCTTCCAGTTTCTTTTTATATGGAGAAAATACATTGTGTTATGTGATGATGTACCACGCCAGTTACAAAATCCTAGATCCGCCAATGTAAGTGCATATTACACGGTATGCCTCTCTAGGCCTGTTTACTTTACCCAGGTGATAGCCTGGTATGTGCTAAAACTCTTGAACAAGAATTGATGCATTTAAAAATAGTCTGGGATAAGCTTAAAATTCCCAATCTGAAAGTGAACCCTAAGACTTGTGTTGTTTCAGAAAGGTAATTTATCTGAGGCACATCATCAGTGAAGGTGAAATTCAACTGATACAAAGAAAACTGAATTTGTACTGAATTTGCCAGTCACTAAGCCACTGAGAAATCCTCAGGGACTCTGCTCCTAGTACTACAGGTCTATTTGTAGGAGGCAAGGCTTTGTGTGGGTGATCTCTTTTATTGGACTATCTGCAATAAACCTGAGATAAGTTTTAGAATGATGTGCATCTTACTTGGGTCATGCTGGTCTAAATGAGATTTTTGTCAAGCTTGTGAAGCCACTGCTTAGTTTGGACAAGAAAGGAAACCCATTTAATTGGTCAACAGAGTTGAAAAAAGCGCTCGTGATTGCTTGTGTTGTAGTGAGCTCCTGTTCCAAAACCTTGTTCATACTGAATACAGGCAGCAGTGCTCCCAAATTTTGTTAGCCAGTTAGCAACGACAGCACTGAGCAAGAACTGTAGGCAACATCGTTCTTTGCTAGCCCTGTCAGTACCAGTTTTAACTAGGGGCCTATGAAATTGCTGTTTTGCAGATTTCACAGAAACCACAAAATCTGGAGTTGCCCACAAAATCCAGGGCTGCCTGTGGGGAAAAAAACTTAATAAAAATTAACTTTTATTAAGTCTCCCCTTCCCAGGCAGGCCTCACAGCCTGCCCAGAAGGGAAAGGTGCCAGCTGGCAGGGGGGGCATAAAGGGGGCAGCAGACAAGTTGCCCCTCCTGGCCTCTCCGCCAATCAGTGCTGAGGGATGGGGCTAGACAAAGGGCACCCAGTAGTCAAGATGATGGCCACCCCCTCATCTCTCCTTCCCCCCTCAGACATCTCTGCCAATCGGTACCAAGTGGAGGGGCTGCCACAAAATGCCTGCAAAATGGGCTTTGTACCAGGACAAAGTCATGAAAATGGCTTTGTCTCATTGTGAGTTAAGTAGGTCCCTAGTTTTAACTACGTTCAACTGTAAACAAAGTTGGGAGGTCTGGCAGGGTACTTGTTGCTACAAGCCACAGATTGGAGAGAGTACTAACACACGAACACAAAGGTCTAAACGGATTGTGGTAGTTAATTATACCATGAACCTTAATTTTCTGGAAAGAAATATTGTACCACCCACTAGGAATTCCTGGCAATGGTTAAATTTGAAAAATAAAGTTTATGATCAGGACAGATCCTGTGTCTCTGGAATGGCTCTTTATAGTCAGAAATCTTTATACACAACTTTCAGATTTTCTGTTAATATCTTGGAGGAACACCTCAAGGCCATCTCCTGCACTTCATACTCATGCAAAATTTCCAGTGACTTTTCAACTTTAATTGGACTTCTGCTTGACACTGCTTAAGGTCCTGACTCAGCAAGGACTTTGCTGAATTTGGGTCTATAGTTATCAGACCAACTAAGAGGTTCATGAAGGATATATAGCAGCTCTTTTTCACAAACATGCTGATTTTTCACTTGCGCCCACCCCTGTTTTCACAGGGACAAATTAATGTCTCTTATAAACAAGTTTAATTTCCATGGATCTCTGCAGGAATTGCATTCATTTATGCCACATCTGAATTTGCTCCCAACAGAATATCCAACTGCTGTAAATTACATGTATTTCACACAGCAAGTGAATTACTAATTGAGGCAAGTTACATTGCATGAACCCATTATTAAACCTACCCAACCACTTACATCATTGCTGAATTTGGCTCATGGTCCTCAACCTGACACCTCTCCCCCAAACAGCCTAAGAGGAGTAGGGACTGAGATTTTTCCGGGGCTTATAGATGTCAGTTTGTCAGGTTAAAATGTAAAGAGGCATGGAGGAAATCTCCTGGCTAGTGTTTTCTTTATGGAAAGCTGCAGAGAAACTAAAAGGAGGTGAGGAAAAGTGTTTAATTGCTCCATTGTTGGCAAAAAGTGGGTTAACACTTTCTCCACAATCAGAGAAATGACTACAGTTGCTAACTTGTGTTCATTGCAGTTATTGCTAGGGAGCCCAGCCCTGAGAGAGATACAGATGTGTTCAGCAAGATTAATTTAATGAATCCCAAAGGGAAATGCAAGTAAAGCGTACTCTAATGAGCCTGCCAGCCTGACACGGCTTTTCCTAGGCTTCAGCACCTTCCCATGACAGAGGGAACCACGGCCAGAAACGTTTGCTTTTTCTGTGTTTTGGTTTTTTATGGAAAGTTGTGGAAGAAGTTGTGATTTTTTTTTTTATTTTAGCTCCCATTGTACCTAGCATTTCTTTTAAGTTGATTTAGAATTTTTGTCTGGAAAAGTTCTTTCAGAATTATCTACAAAGCTCCTTTGGATTTAATTTAAAGCTTGAGTGTGAGAAGCTCTGCCTGCTCTCATTAGTAACTGCACTCTAAAATAGCTCTCCATCTGTTGAGACTCACTTAACTTGTAAAATGGACCAATCTGGTTGAAGATTTCCATCCTAACTCACATATTGGATGGAGGAGAAATGAGAGAGGTTTTGGCCATAGGGAAAGCATTCCTGCAGCAGGGCTTTGGGTTAGAAAATACAAATTTCCCCCACTAAATAGTGCTGATTGAGTGGGACCCAGGACTGAATTAGAGTTTGTGCCCTTCTTGCTGGAACTAGAGGATGCTACCTGTAGAAATTCCTGTGGGCTGAATGGTCCTAGCAAGACTTGCAAAGGTAGAAGGGACATGACACTATATGAGCATTTCTACAACGCCCAGATGTTGAGCAGACAGAAATATTTTTGGCATAGCAAACAAAAGCCTTAAATGATTTTTTTGTAATTGTCATATTTGAAAAGGCTGCAAAATAGTTCTTTAATTTTTAGACCATAAATCTCAACTTTCTAAATGAATAAATTACATTTTGACTCCCATATCTTCTAACTTTGCAATCCCTCTACAGCAGTGGTTCTTAACCTTTCTGCATGGTGGGCTGGATAGGTGGTGCCTATGGCTCAGATCCAGCCAGTGATCCCAACCCAGTGCCCAGGGTAGGCATGGAGAGGCTCTGTCTAGCCATGCAGAGGGGGCAGGAGGCAACCTGGCCAGACCAGCCATATAAGGAAAGGAGGCTTGGCTTAGCCCCAACCTGGCCTTGCATGGGGGGTGGGGGGGGAGAAGGGGACTTGGCTCACCATGCAGTGGGAAGGGGTGTGGCCCAGCCCTGATTTAGCTATGCATGGGAAGTGGGCAGGGCCGAACCCCAACCTGGTCCCACAGGTGTGGGAGGGAGGGTGCATGGCCTAACCCGTTTGGGGGAGGGGGCATGGCCCAGTGTGAATCTGGCTATGCAGGGTGAGTGGGTGTGGCCTGGTTCCGACCCTTGCATGGGTCTTGGGAATTTGGGGGGTGGGGGAAGGGCGGTGGTATTAATTGGTACTGTTCCCCTGTTGCCAAATTTCCCGACTCATGGGGAGCCCCATAAGCTGGATGCCATGGCTCTGTGGGCCAGATTTGGCCCACAGCTTGGAGCTTGAGCACCCCTACTCTACAAAGTCTGTGGCTTTAGACTTTATAGAGATCAATTACAACTTGAGCTCAAAACATCCACATTCTGACCCCTTTTATCCTTTCCCCATGTAGTCACTGGACCACCTCTCTGAGAAGAGGGGCATGGAGTAGTATGCCATAGACTGGGCTTTGGCTGACATAGGCAGCACGGACACAGACAAACAGAAATGCAGAGGGCATGGTGCAGCAGGTGGTGTTTCCCCTCCGGCCCACCACTCCTTGAGACGTAGTAAGGATCTCTGATCCTCAGCCACACCCCAGCTACAATCCTGCACTGGAGAGGTTACCAGCTCCTACATACTGGTCATGTAGATGCCCTTCTCATGGAGAGGCAAACAAAAACCTGTATTTAATTTTTCTGGGTGCAGACACGTGAGCCCCTCCCCCAGCCAGCTGTTTCTGCACAGCTTAGTTCGGGAAGCAGTTAGACAACAGTTGCTAGGCAATGGGGATTTACATTGTAGCTCAGAAGGCTGCCCACATACAAGTCACAATCCAGTACATATCCTACTTAGCATTCACTTTTAGGTAGGTGGCTTCTGGGCAGGATGTTTCTGCAGTCTGATTGGGCACTGGGCAAGGTGGGGAGCACATGCTCCACAGAGGATGCTAGTCACAGAGGATATTCATCGGTTCTCCTAGTGGTATTACTCTGTCCTTTGCAAGACAAGCCCACTATGAGAGCCACTATGAGCCCTGTCTGGTCACAGAAGGGAATGGCCACCCCCTGTCACCATGCTTACTTCTCCATTGAGGAAATACTTACAATGAAATGATTTCTTGAATAGGCATTGAGTAGACAATACACATGCTTGAACATAGCAGAGCAAAGCAGGATAGACTTATGGGGTTACTTGCTCAAGCCAGTCAATGTGGGAGTGGTCACAGAAAGATGCTAGAGCACATTGGAAATGGTGCAGTGGTACAATGGCAGATCAACACTGGCCTGCAAACTACATTATAGAGGATTTGAAGGGTCAGCAGCCCACACATCTCCAGATGAAAGGGACAACAGTGTCTTTGTATGCTGTTATGAGTGTGGAAGATTCAGATACCTTACATGTCTAAGAGGTGCTCCTGTGAGTGTGCATCCAAATAAGGATTATTAAGATAAAGAAGGGGACAAGCTGAGGGAAGGGATAACAGATGAAAGAGAGAGCTTTTGATAGGTCTGAACTATTTCAAGTCAGCAGGGCCTGACGAAATTCATCTTAGAGTATTGAAGGTATTGGTAGATGAGATCTCAAGAGATGTAATATTTATGAACTTCCAGAGGACTGGAAAAAGGCCATTATAGTGCCCTTCTTTTAAAAAAAAGGCAAAAAGGAGAACATGGGGAACTATAGACTAGTAAATCACCTCAACACTGGAGAAGTTAATGGAGCATATCATATGGAAGTCTGTTTGGAAGCATCTGGAGGGGGAAAGGCTGGTCATGGACAGCCAGTATGAATTTTCTGTGAACAAATTATACTTGTGACAGGTACATGTCCAGATTAGCTGCCAATGGACAGTGTGCATGCCCTGTTCACCTGGTTGCAAAACACCTCCCTCCTTTCTCCTGCCAGACTTTGTTGTTTCTATAAGATGAATAGTTACTTATAGGGAGGTGGTAGCTATGGTCACTCAGTGGTCTTAGTGTGGTCAAGGCTGCATTGGTTTTCTGTGGGGCTCCTCCTTACCTACACCCTATCCCTTTCTGCTTAGGTGTTGCTGCTGTTGGATCTTGATGGAATGGTTCTTCTTCTTGAAGGTGCTACCTGCAATTTGAGTTTGTTCAGGACAGTGCCTGTGCCTTAGCTTCAAAGGATTACAACAGAAAAAGGTAACTGAACTTAAATTGCTCAGGCTAGTTGGCTGGGCAGGACACTGATACCTCAGTGATGGCTAAGTCCCCCTTACTGGGGTAGTGAACTTAGTCCAGGTTGCCTTGGGGCACCCCTTCCAACTGTCCTAGTCCAGGATTTCTGCACCTTCTGGAAGACTGCACTTTGTTTGCAGGCCCACCTTTGTCTGCATCCTTTGCATGGTGCTGCACCATTTGGGTTGGCCTGAAGGGGGCTCAGTGGGGGTCCCACACTCTGGCTCACTGCTCTCCAGGGTGCTCTTGGCCTGCAGTTTTCCTTGCTAGTCGCACAGCATTGTCCAGTTGTCTCTGTACAACCCTTCTGGCCATTCCCCTGCTGAGCTTTGCCATATCACCTGCTCCCTCCCTCCTCCCTGCCTCCCCACCTGACCTGAGCTGCTCTGCATGAGGGTTCTGGTGTGGGCTGTATCTGCATCAGCAAGGTTCTCCTCTCCCCTTGGGGGGAGGGGGGGGAGATCTCTTTCCTTGAGTCCCAGCGTGTTTCCCCTCTTCTTTCTTTGGCCCATCTTTTGCCCTGCTCTTCCAGGCTTCAGGCCAATCAGTGTGCTTCCTCTGGCCAGCACGTGCCAGCTGGTTGGACTGCAGCCTGGGTCTAGGTTGACCCACAACAGCTGGGCATGTATTTCTTCAAGTGGGGCTGCATGTCTTTCCTTCTCCCTAGGCTCAGACTGACCACCAGCCGTTTGGTAAGTCAGTGGCTCAAGAAGAACCCTGTCACAATGCCAAACAAACTTGATCTTTTTTAACAAGATAACTAGTTGGATGGATGAAAAGGAACAAAATGCATATAGTATATCTGGGCTTCAGCAAGGCTTTTGACAAGGTCCCACATGACCGTCTATGACCAAATTGGAGAAATGTGGGCTAGATAAAACTACTATAAGATGGACAAACAACTCAATAGCTGCAAGCAAAGCATAATTATGAATGGTGCTGTGTCAGAATGGTAGGAGGTTTCAAATCAAGTCCCAGATAAGTTTGTCCTGGGCCTAGTGCTGTTCAACCTGTTTGTTAATGATTATGATGCTAGAATAGAGAGCAAGTATACAGATGACACAAACTTGAAAGAGGTTGTGAATACAAGAGAGGACAGGAGGACAATTCAGAAGGATCTTGACAGACTGGAAGCTGGGCTGGACCTAACAGGATGAAGTTCAATGCAGACAACTACAAGGTGCTACTCTCATGAAGAATAAGTAGAAAAACAAATATGAAATGGGTGACACCTGGCTGGATTGTAGCTCTGCAGAAAATGATTTAGGAGCTTTGGTGGATCACAAACTCAATATGTGGCTGCAGTGTGATATAGCAACACTAAAGGTGACTGCGGTTTTGGGCTGCATCAACAGGAGCATTTAGTGCAAGACATGGGAGGTGATAGTGATTCTCTACTTATAACTGCTTAGGTCTCATCTAGAGTATTGTGTGCAGTTTTTGGGCTCTATCTTTTAAAAGGGACATGGAGAAATTAGAGAGGTTCCAGGGGTAGGTGACAAAAGTAATAAAAGGTTTAGAAGGCAAGCCACATGAGGAGACATTGAAGGAATAGGCATGTTCAGCTTATGGGAAAGGCACTTAATAGGGGACATGATAGCAGTCTTCAAATATCTGAAGAGCTTCCATAAGGAAGAACACTGTTACAGAGAGCCCTAGGCTCTCTGTTACTTTAAAAGGAGAAGCAGCCTAGCCAGAGAGCACTGCAGGGCAGGCAGGGCACCACAGCTGCAGGTTGCTGGAGAAATAGGCTACTGTGCAATTAGTAGGCACCTGCAGACAGTCAGCTGACCAGAGGTAGGCAGGGCCCTGGGTGCATGAGCCCGTCTAGCCTTGCTTGCTGCAGGGTTAGGAGCTCCTGCCCAGGAGAAGCATCCAGGGATACTAGTCAGACTGCTTTGCTGCTTCCAGGAAGACTTAGACCTGAGGAGCTCACAAGGAGCCAGGCTGGGAGGTATGCTGGCCCAAGAAGAAAAGGTTTGCCCTCTTAAAGGGCTGTAGGGCTGCTTCCCTTGTTTTTTTTCTGTTATAGCCCAGTGGCTTATGTTATGTTACTCTTTCTACTGGTGAACTGGGATGAGGCAATAAGAGGAAGTGGAGCCCTCATTAGTGCCCAGGGGGCACTTGATTGCCTTAAGCCCTGCCAGGGTGCAGCCAAAGAGGGGCCAGGGGACCGGTGACTGGAAGGGACAAATGAAGCTAGTACCTCAAAGCCAGGTCCAATTCAGTGGGCCTAGGCTAGAGGGCCTACCTACATTAAAGGGGAAGAGTCCAAAGCCCCAACAGAAGGACAATATACCTCTAACACCCATGAGGTGTGGTAAAGGGGAGGATTAGGAGCCACGCAATTGGCCCTTAAGGCTTTGGGTGCCTGTGGCAGGGGACCTTTGCTGCCTCAACTTTTAGAACAGCAAACAGGCACCAGCGAGGTGCCTGATGAGGGCAGCCATTTTGGCCCAGGGATTTAAACTGGGCTGCAGTTTGCTGCAGGAAAGAAGGAGGAAACATCTGGCTGAGAGGCTGCTCCAGCCAGAGTCAGGACATACAGGCAGGGGCTATGGGGAGGAGGTGACCCCTTGTCCTGGATAAGATGTAAAACTGCACCCTGTCAGGGAACAGTGGTCTGGTGGGGCTCCTAGTGGTGTGGGAGCCCCCAGGAAATGCCAGTCCAGTTACCTCCCCAGTGAAAGGCAGGTTGGGGCACCTTAATAACCCCAGCCCCACATCCCTGATGGTGTACTAGTGAACAGGGGGAGCCCAGGGCTCAGATAAGGAGCCCTGAGGCAGAGCTCAGGCTGGAGGAGGGATCTGGGGCTGCACCCACGCGGCAGAAGAAAGCCTAGGGGCATGAGTCAGACCCTGTGTCAGAGGGGCAATTAGTAGAGAGACCCCATGTAAGAGGGGCAATGAACAGAGTGGCCCTGTGAGTGTGGGTGAGTGAGAAGGCCCAGTGGGGGCATAATGGCCCAGTTAGGGGCTAGGAGCAAAATAGGCCTACAGTCGTACAATCGCTCAGTCAGTGCTCAGGTGAGGGTAGTTGGAGATACCCAACAGACTGCACTGGGGCTGACCAAGGAGAGGAGAGCTAAGCCCAAAGCCTGGTGAGACCAGGCAGCATGAAAGAGGGCAGTATGAAAGAGGCTGGGTGAGAGCCAGCAGAGTAAGTGGGATCCCAGTGAAAGATGGGTAGTGTGTGAGTGGCCCTCTGGGGCTGTAGAAAAGAGCTACATCTGTGTCTCCAGTTTGCCATAGGCTGGAGAAGTAACATCAGAGGAACATCTGCGAGGCATGGGACCTGTGGAGGGAAGATCAGAGTGGGTATTAGGCCTTTGTCAGCAGGGCGAGTAATGGGTAGCCTCCTGCCTTTGTAGCAACTCTCATATTTTTTCATCAAGGCGTAGCAGACGAGTGAAGCAGGAGGTTACCACAGGAGCAGGGCAGCTGGCAAAGACCTGATGAGGAAGCCATCCTGTTACAGTACCCTGACGGGCACAGCTGACTACAGTGGTCCAGCCAGGCGCCTGGGACCAGTGGGACTGAGGCCTAGCGATGGCTTGTGGACAGCCTCCCTACATATTATAAATACCATCAAGGCATGGCAGGAGAGACAGTAGGGTACCTTAAGGGGTGGAGCAGGGCATGGTTGCAGAGCCAGCAGGGGGTGTCATGGCCACCCTGGGACCCTCC
This sequence comes from Gavialis gangeticus, assembly GCF_001723915.1. Lineage (NCBI taxonomy): Eukaryota > Metazoa > Chordata > Crocodylia > Gavialidae > Gavialis > Gavialis gangeticus. The sequence continues at coordinate 98,641,937 of NW_017729032.1, forward strand.
CATATTATAAACACCTTTTCTCCTTGCTGTGAAGAGCACGATGCAGACCAATGGGTTGAATTTGCAGCAAAGTCGGTTTAGGTTGGATATTAAGAAAAAAACTATTCACTGTTAGAAAAGTAAGGCAATGAAATAGACTGAGTAGGGAAGCTGTGGACTCTCTATCACTGAAGGTGGTCAAGAAGAGGTTGGACAAGAATTGATCATGGGTAATCCAGGTGTAGCAATGCCTGTGCTCTACTGTGGGTATTTTTCATGTTTCTGGCCTTTGCTGGCTTTGCTGGTTGCTACTTGGGAGTGGAAAGGAATCTCTTTTTTCCCCTTCTGTTGCTACAT
>NW_017729032.1:98647272-98647541 GCF_001723915.1 Gavialis gangeticus
TCAAGGACAATAAAAAGTCCTTTTTCAGATATGTGGGGAGCCGGAGAAAAAGCAAGGGCAACATTGGACCCCTGCTGAACCAGATGGGGCACCTGACGTCCAGGAAAAAGCCAACCTATTAAATGGGTACTTTGCGTCAGTCTTTCATCTGTCCTATGGGATGCCCATGCCCACCACAGGACAGGGAGGCCCGGGTGAGGGAGATCTTCTGTCCTCCATTAATGCTGATCTCGTGTAGGAACACCTTGAGAGGCTGGATACCTTCAAGT
>NW_017729032.1:98652541-98669277 GCF_001723915.1 Gavialis gangeticus
ACTGGCCAATTGTGGCCTTGGGTCCACCATGATCCACTGGCTGGGAAATTGGCTCCGTGGTCAGACCCAGAGAGTAGTAATTGATGGAAGTCAATCATCATGGTGCCCTGTGACCAGTGGGGTCCCCCAAGGCTCTGTCCTTGGACACATGTTGTTCAACATCTTCATTAATGGTGTGGACATTGGAGTCAGAAGTGGACTGGCCAAGTTCGCCAATGACACCAAACTTTGGGGCAAAGCATCCACACAGGCGGGTGATCCAGGCTGACCTGAACAGGCTCAACAAATGGGCAGACAAGAACCTGATGGTGTTTAACACCGAAAAATGCAAGGTTCTCCACCTTGGGAGGAAAAACCTGCAGCATCCTTTATAGGCTTGGCAGTGCTACGCTGGCTAGCACTATGGAACAAAGAGACTTGGGGGTCATCATTGACCACAAGATGAACATAAGCCTGCAATGTGATGCTGCAGCTAGTAAAGTGACCAAAAACACTGGCTTGCATCCATAGATGCTTCTCAAGCAAATCCCAGGATGTCATTCTTCCCTTGTACTCAGCCTTGGTGAGGCCGCAGCTGGAGTACTGAGTTCAGTTTTGGGCTCCACAATTTGAAAAGGATGTGGAGAAGCTTGAGAGAGTCCAGAGAAGAGCTACACGCATGATCAGAAGTCAGGAAAACAGATCTTATGATGACAGGCTGAGCCATGGGGCTCTTTAGCTTGGAAAAGCGCAGGCTCAGGGGTGATCTGATGGCTACCTCTAAGTTTATCAGGGGTGACCACCAGTATCTGGGGGAACATTTGTTCACCAGAGTGCCCCAAGGGATGACAAGGTCGAAAGGTCATAAACTACTGCAAGACCTTTTCAGGCTGGTCATAAGGAAGAATTTCTTTACTGTCTGAGCCCCCAAGGTCTGGAACAGCCTGCCATCAAAGGTGGTTCAAGCACCTACATTGAACACCTTCAAGAGTAAATTGGATGCTTATCTTGCTGGGATTCTACTACCCCAGCTGACATCCTGCCCTTCAGGCAGGGGGCTGGACTCGATGATCTTCCGAGGTCCCTTCCAGCCCTAATGTCTATGAAATATGTCAGGGTACTTTTTTTCACCTTCCTCGGAAGCATTGGGTGTTGGACCCAGTTGTTCCTGATTAGAAGGTCTTGCCCCCACTATCCCCAGTGTCAGGCCAACTGCCACATTTAGAGTCGGGAAGAAATTTTACTACGTGGTCTGAATGGTATAGACTTTGAGTGTTTTGCCTTCCCCTGTAGCAAGGGGCATGGCTTTCTTCTCTATATCTCTTGAGTGTATTTTAACAATCCTTATATCAGCAGGACACTGGCTGTTTTTATCCCCTTAATTTACTGGTGGCAGGTTAGGGTGCCATGACTTGTGGTTGTGCAACAGGGTTGACTGTGTAGAGATGAACCTGGTTTAGGCAGGGGGTTAGATGAGATGACCTCCAGAGGTCCCTTCCATCCCTACTTTTCTGTGATTCTATGCACAGGATGCAGCCTTCTAAGGTACAAAAGATGCCTGTAGGAAGCAAGAGAATCTACTAGGGCACTGACATTGTATACATGTTCCAGATTCTGGCTTTTACTTGGAACATATTTTGCACCCCTTGAGAGGGCAAGTCAAATGCAACATATTACACTTTCCCTCATAAACACTGGTTGGTAGATCCAGCTTCGCTTTTCTTCCCAGGACAGCAAATCTGCCACAAACAACAATATATGTAGACTTGACTGTAGGCTCCTGCAAAAGTCCCCAGAGTACAAAGTATAGGTGGTGGAAGTGGGGTATGGTAATGGGGCTTAGCCCCCTCAAACGTGGGGCAGTGGTAGGGCTGCAAGGCAGCCTGGCTACGGGCTTCCGGCATCTGCAGCAGGGGTGGGGAGGGACATGCACACAGGGGAGTGGGAGGGAGTTGATGCTGGGGCAGGCACTGCGCAGCTGGGTCAGGGCATGGGATTGAGCCATGAGCTGCTGCTATGCATGCACTGGGAGGCATGGGGGACATGTGGCTTGGATGTGTGCAGGGTGAGAGTGGGCTGCAACTGCAGGCTGGGGCCGGGGCTGTGCTGGGCTCTTCCTGGTTGGCAGGGCTGAGCCGGGCTGTGCTCAGAGCAAGTGAAGGCAGCGCTGGGAGGGGGACTACAGGTGGGCTGCAGCCACCTCAAAATTTGATGTAGTCCCCGCTCCCAGCCCCACTGCTTTCCACCCTGAGTGCAGTGCAGCCCAGCCCCCCACTGGGAAGAGCCTGGCACAGCCTCATCCTGCAGTAGCAGTCTGCCCCACCACATGCACACATCCAGGGCACACGCCTCCCATGCCCCCCTGGGGTGCATGCAGCAATGGAAGCCAGCAACCCCTCTCTGTGCTGGGCACCCCCTGGACAAACTGCTCACAGCTCTGTCCCACACCCTGCCCCAGCTGTGCAGGGTCTGCCCCAATCCCAACCCCGCTGCCTCCCTTACCGCTGGGGCCTTGATCTGCCCCCTCCATGGCCCTTTCCCCTCCCCCCACTCCTTTCCCCCACAGACCTACCCCACAAATAATTTTTTCTCCCTTCGCCTATGGTAGAAAGGGATGGGTGTCATCAAAATCCTCTAAGGATCCTCTGGGAAACATAGAAACAATGGATTACTGAATACTCTTTCCTTGTATTCAACAGCAAAGTATGTTCCTGAAGCCCCCCACACAGTATCCAACACCTCACAAAGGTGGAGAGATGTCACTCAGGTTCACAGTCCTGTGATTGCTCTTTGATCCTCTGCTCCAATGGGATCTTCAGGTGGTGGCCATGACTAGGAGTGTCTTTCACCAATTCCTTCTGGTTAGAAAGTCACATCCCTGTCCTTCCAGTCTCTGATCTTAGGACCATTATCTATGTGCTCGTAAGGCTAGACTACTGCAATGTACTCTACATACAGCTGCCCTTGAAAACCATCCAGAAGTTGCAGCTGGTGCAGAATGCAGCTACTCACTTTCTGGAGTGTGTAGTTTGTCAGGAGCACATAACTCCAGTCTTCCAGCATCTCAGGCATGCATTGGCTCTCAGGAGCTTTCCAGGTGGAATTCAAGGTGTTTTTGATCTATAAGGCACTAAATGGTCTGAACCCTAAATACCTAATGGACTGCCTTCGCCCTTCCAACCCATCATGATACCAAGGAAGCTAAGAGCAACCCCCCTACAAGTACCATCCATACACCAAGTCCACTTGGCAAGAAACATGTGGGAGATTGTTTTTGGCAGTTGCTCCCCAGCTCTGGATCTTGAGGCCCTCCAGAGCCTGCACCTGTACATCTTTCAAATACACTGCAAGACCTTTCTATTTGCGAAGGCACTTAGCAACCAAAGCTAGGCCAATTTATTGGTTAACAGATCTCCATTTTATTTTTTCTGTATGCTAGGTACCCTTTTAAGTTATTCTGTGTCTCTTACTGTAAGCTGCCTTGAGCCTTTGTTTGGAAAGGCAGTATGTAAGTTACACAAATAAATACATAAATAAAATAAATGTCTCCCACTACACCTCCAACCTCTGAGGAGCATACCTTGCTAGCATATTCATCAGACCAAGAAGACTCCCCCTGGGCTTGTCTACACATGCAGTTAATGTGGCTGAATAAACGTCCAGCAAGTTTATTGCTCCCAGGTGCTGCGGGGGGCTCCAGGGGTCAGCTTGCCAGCCCAGGGCTGCTTCAACCTGTCTCAACATGCTGCAGAGGGGCTGGCTGGGGCACAAGGGTGCTTCAGTGCAGGGCTAGGTGGCAGGCAGCCCCTGCACTGAAGCACTTTCATGCCCCAGTCGACCCATCAGTGTCTACATGTGCATTGCAGCAGAGTAAACGACTGCCATCAGATAGTACTTGTGTCTGGCAGAACTATCCTACTGTGGAGTTAAATAGTTTACTCTGGTCCAACAGCACTTCATGTGTAGATGGTGACATTTTACTGTGGAGCTAATTAGTCACCGTCGCAATCAATGTCTTGTATAGATGTGCCCCCTGACCCACAAGTCCCTGCTGCAGAGAGCCCGCTCACATTTAACCCTTGTGGCCTCCTGGATAGGTGGATCTGTATACCTAGGGCAACATAGGCTGCGCCCACATAAGCATGGACACTTGTTTCCTCAGGGACAAGAAGCAGCAGCATACCTTGTGTCATTGCTATTTGTCCCCAAGGAATGCCTCTGTCACATGTGCCCTGGCATGCAGCAGGTTACCCTGCGTGTGGTAGGGAAGGCTGGTGCCAGCAACTGTGCTTGCCCCAGCAGCCTTACTTGTGGTCCTGGAGGCTGGAGAAGCTGCAGCCATGGAGCTCCTGCAGCTCGGAGCCTGCCAGCAGCTTGAGTGTGGGTCTGGCTGGCCAGGCTCCAGTTTTGGGCAGCATTCGCTGCTTCTGTTTTTTTTGACCCTGGGATTTCCTCTCCCCCCCCAAGATAGCAGCATGGAGAATGCCTGAATATGCAGTGTGGCACCATAGACATACTGCACAGCCATGCTCATCTAGATGCAGCCACAGGGTTTTCTATGTCCATTATGGCAGAAGGCTTCCTACCACGCAGGCTGTAAAAAAGGTGACATACTTGGGAACCTAGCATTGTTACTGTCCCTTTTTCTGTCTACAAGGGGAAAACTGAATTAATTTCCTGTTGAGATTTTTTGATCTTTGTGGACCAGTATGATGACATTGTTCTGGTCATTCTGGTTATTTCTGACAAGCTGGCCAGGTGCTGGCGCATGTAGGCACTGTTTTTGATCATTGTGTAGTGTGAGCTTTCCGGTTGCCATCCACATTACCTACCCACTCTCTAGCCCGGTACAATCCCACCTGCATGTTCTCTAAGAGGGTCCTTGTGATTTTCTTGGCCTGTCTTGCTGGGGTGCCCTTTCATGCCCTGTCTGAGTGCTCCAGTGGTCCTTAGTTTGCTCCTTTCGCTTCTCTAAAGTTCTCTTTAGACCCTATTCCTCTAAGAGGCTTGCCAACCCAATCTACCTAACTTATCCACACTACCCCTGACTAGTTTTCTTGAACACCGTCTTAGTTATCTTTCTCTGTTTCTTTCTCTGAACCAGAAGGTTCATGGTCAGTATAGCTAAGGCTTTCCTTGCACTGAGCTGGTGACATGTGCCTTTTTTTGGGAATGTTGTACAATAAGTCCACCATTCAGCAGACTGCCTATGAGGCTACATAGGTTGGACCAAGCCCTTTTGAGGTGATAGGCATTAGTCTGATGCAAGTTATCAGCCTTTCCAGGGACATAAGCAGAGCTTGGGTGCCTCCCAGAGATAATTTTAATTGTGCTAGAGCTTAAGTGGGAGTTAATAACTGAAGAGTGAGCTTTGGTTGATTTCTGCACAGGCAGACACAACTAAACATAGTGTTTTAAGAACACTTGCAGTCTAAAATAGAGGCACACACTAAGTCTAGGTACAGAATGAGTGCTGGTGCCTTGCCAATTTGGATCCCTCCTTAGGCATCCAAGAGTTTCCTGCTTAAGCTGTGCACTCGCTAGGACTATTTAAATCTGGTTGCTTGATGCCATGAAAGGTTTAAATGCTCACTGCTGAATCTTACAGCTGAACTCCATTCTACAAAGCAGAAAACAGAGCCAGAGAAAATAAATAAGAGACTTCTTTTTAGTTCTGTAAAAATAACTTAAACAGCCCAAAAGTATGACAAACCGAAAAGGAGGATCTCCTATTTTCTCATCATTAATTTGTATCCTTTTAAGATCTGTATTAGTCTTGGAAAATTAAGACCTTTACTTAGTATTCTTTAAATATGTTACAGTCGTCTTAAATTTTCCTTGAAGCAGGAAAGTTAATTTAGTCTGGATCAATGGTTCTGATTATAAATGTTATTAGATTTTTCTTATCTTTTGTGTATTACCTTACATTCTTAATATTTTACATGTCCATTTCACAGTCTTTTTTATCTCTAGATTGTTTCATCTCTTCTGTGTGAGTTTCTCTTTAACTTCTGATGCATTCAATTGCAAGAAGTTTTCAGGGTTTCTAATATAGGCAGCTTTCTCACATATTAAGAATTATTGGCACCAACAGTGTGCTTGATGTTATTCACACAAATAAAACACGTTCTATTTCCTAATGCTTTCACAATCTAAAATAGAAACAAATAAAACATATCTTACATCAAGTGTCATTATGAGTTTAAGGTGATGAACGAATTTTGCTGAGGCCATTTTTAAAATCTTCATGTAACACATATGGTTTGAGAAGCGAGAGACTGACTGTTCCAAGAATCCTCACAGCATGAAAGACAAGGAGGGAAGATGAAAAGAAATCTGGGAAGGAGAAATGGGAGGAAGGAGAAATGAGGGCAGAGTTATTAAGAAGGGTGGTAAGTATCTAAGATCTTGGTAACAAAGATGAAAAGTTTGAATCTGATGTTAAAGGTGAGGCAGTGCTGGCTAACGAAAACTTGAAGCTTGTAAATCTCCAGCATCATTTGGAGACAATACATGCTGCTTTCAAAGATAAACCTCCTGAATTTTTTCAGTGCAAACTCAATGAGTTGAAACAAGGGAAAGTAACAATGTTTGCTCATGCAACAGTAAATATAATTGTTGGGAGCTTCATATCGTGCAAGCCTTTGAATCGCCGAAGTGGGGTAGCCTCACACTATTGAGGAAGAATTTATTCTGCCTGCAGCTAGAGAACTTGTGTTTACAATGTGTGGAGAAGACGGCAAAGCAGTTAGATTGTGTGCCTCTTTCAAATGACACTGTGTCACATAGAATTCAAGATATGGAAGCTAATGTTAAAGACATTCTTCTGAAACGTGTGAACAGCAATGCATTGCAATTAGATGAGACCACTGATGTTGCTGACCTTGCAAATCTTCTTGCATACATCAGGTATGAGTGGGAAGGGAAAGTACTGGAAGATATTTTGTTTTGTCGTTCGGTGCCAAGAAGAACAACTGCCGAACAACTTTTCCAGTTACTAGATAGTTTTGTGAAGGAACATGGTATTGATTGCTAACGTTGTGTTGGAGTATGTACTGATGGTGCACGAGCAATGGCAGGAAGACATAGTGGGGTAATGGCTCATATCCACAAAGTGGCACCTAATGCCACATGGGTGCACTGTAGCATTCATCGAGAAGCACTAGCTGCCAAGAAAATACCAGTGGAAATGAAGGGTGTTTTGGACTCTGCTGTGAAAACGGTTAATTTCATAAAAGCTAGACCTATGAATTCTCAAATTTTTAGTGTACTGTGCAATGAAATGGGTAGTGCTCATGTACAACTTCTTCATACAGAAGTATGGCGGTTGTCAAGAGGCAGCGTATTTACTCACTTGTTTGAGCTACATTCGGAAGTACAGCCATTTCTAACAGACCATCCATTCCAATTCACAAGTTGTTTTGAAGATCCATCCTGGCTCTTGCAATTGGCTTACCTCTCCAATATATTCACGTGCCTAAATGAGTTGAACACTGGGCTGCAGGGAGTTTTAGTGACTATATTGGATGTGCAAGACAAAATCAATGCAGTGATCAAGAAACTTGACTTGTTTGCTAGTCGCATAAAAAAGGATGACTTCAGCACATTCCCAACATTGGAAGGTTTTCTGTCTGAAAATGAACTGGTTCTTGACAAAAAAAAAAAAATGACATCGAAGAACATCTTCTTGCTTTCAAGAAACAGTTTGAAGACTACTTTCCAGTAGAAGCTGAACCAAACAACTGTATATGTAATCCTTTCGGAATTGAAATCAGTGAGCTGCTCTCTGGTTTGTCCCATAAGGCACAAGAGTGCTTGTTGGAACTTCCTCGCAACGAAACATTACGGTCAGAATGTAAAAGACATTCCCTATTTGAGTTTTGGATTCAAAGAACTGGAGAGTACCTAGAACTTGCAGACAAAGCAGTGCATTTTCTGATGCCATTTACTACTATGTATCTGTGTGAGACAGGATTTTCATCACTTACCGCCCTCAAGTCCAAATACAGAAGCAGGATGAATGCTGAACCTGACCTAAGGTTAAAGCTGACAAACATTACACCTGATTTCCCAGAATTTTGCTCAAAAAACCAGGCACATACATTGCATTAGAAAGGTAAAACTACTGATATTAAAATGTGAATTGTGTGCTTTGATTTGTAGAACAAAAAAAGTTTATTAAGTGGTCCGCCAAGACCCTCAGCAATTTTTAAGTGGTCTGCCAAAAAAAAAAGAGTTTGAGATACACTGGACTATTGTATTAAACTGAGGCAAAAAAGCCTCCCAAAGAGTTTTCCTCTGATACCTAGATAGATTTTGTATTATTTGAACTGAAGCAATATGACTCCTCCCCCCTGTACCTTGGTAGATTCCAAAAAGGAGTATATAATTGTGACAAGTGTCTGGTCTCACCCAACTCCTAGCCCTTGCCCACTTTTTCAGCCAGTTGATTGACTTGTATTGTGGTCCATTCATTTCTTCCTCAAAGTGATTTCTCAGTTCCTAAGCTGCTGCTGTGGCTCAACTCTATTAACAAATTCCAACTTGGCCAAACCTTTCCTGGTCTCTTTTTCATAGAAAAGCATTTGTTCCCTGGAAGCCAATGGCTAGTCACCTCAGCAGTCTGTCTTCCCGTTTCCAAAAAGAATCACTGCAGATGGATTTTTCAATGTGTTCAGACCTTTTGGTCCTTTGCCTTTTACCCATCCTTCACAAGTTGTTCCAATTCATTTTGCAAAGTCTCAGGTGTTGCTTTAATTCAGTTTGGCCACCTTTATTTCTTTGGGTACTTCCATTACGCAGAGCATCTTGGCTCAGTAGAAATATCAGCTTTTAACTGCCCTCTTTGGAAACTGGATCAGATATCAGTGTTACCTCTTTTTGAGCATAGCAGTCATCCTAACATTGAGATCATGCATGTTCTTTCAGTTAGAAGGAGATACTAATGCTAAGGGATTTTCTTTGCTGTAAACCTTTTTATTTGCAAAGAATATACAAAGTCCTGTTCCCCTGAACAGCAGAAATCAAGCAACAAGAGATTATTGCTTTGCTCACAGTTTCAGAAATCTTCTAGCCATGACTCAGTCCCCAGAACTCTTTCTCTTTAGGCTTTTTTCAAAGAGCCATGCTCTCAGTGCTTGCTCTGGCTGTATCCTTGTCTATCAGCTCCTTTACCAAGCTTGTTTCCATGGTATTTCTTTCTCCCCTCTCTCAGAGACCCCTCTAGCAAAACAATACATAGCAAATAATCTCTACCCACTTTGATTTGGGCAGTGATATGTGCCTGTATTTTGGGTGAAGGCTGCTCGTTTCCATTTTTGGTTCTATAAAGAAGCTTAATTATTTTTCTCCTTTTTCTTAAAATATGCTCACAAGTGTCAGTGAAGGTTAACCCAACCTATATAAGTATGTCTATCTGATAATTATCCCAGCAAATCCTACTTCTCCTGCATAGATATGTATGTTAATGTCTTTTACGCAATATGCAGATACCACATTTACTTGAATCTAAAATAATGTCACCCTTTCATTCAGCAGGGGGAAAAAAGACCCTCATTTTAGATTCATGTATAAAGCAGACGGGGGTGGAGGCAGGGTGCTGTTGCAGCTCTGACTCTGGCTCTGTGCCCAGGTTGGAGCCAGAGTCAGAACCACAGCAGACTCCTGCTCCTCCCCTCTGCTTGCCCTCAGTAGCTTCTGCCCCACCTCTGGCCCCTTCCCTGCTCTTACTGCCAGGTGCAGCTTGGTTTCGGTTTGGGCTAAGTTCCTTTCCTGGCACAGAGCACATGTAAATTCATTCCTTTGCCCAGCTACTCAGCAGTGCTGACACTTGCATTGCCTGCCTGGCCAGTCAGCAGCACTGACACTTCTGCATGGCTAGGCAAGGGCTGAGCTTTCACATGCTCCAGGAGGGACCAGTCTGAGCAGCATCTGACAGTAAGGGGTCGGGGGGAAGAGGCAGAGACTGGAGAAAATTTGGGAGAAGAGGCAGAAACTGGGGGGAGTTTGGGAGGGAGAGGCAGAGACTGGGGAGAGTGGGGGTGCAGGGATGTGGGCTGTGAGGGGTGGTGGAGGTGCAGCTAGCAGGGGAGTCACAAGCTTTAAAAATTGATTCTCCTTGAAGGAGAAAAATAAGGGAAACTGTGGCCTGCAAGGGGCTGCTTGTGGGGCAGGGGACAGCAGGTTGGGACTGGCCATCGATATTTACAAACAGGTCCTAGACGTTACTTTAAATTACCTAAATAATATATCATAGCTTTATCTTAAATTATTAACAGTCATGATCAGGGATTCTGGTTTTCTCTGATTAAAAAAAAAATCCCCAATTTTCAGATTAAAAAAAGTAACCCAAAATCCACGTTTCCATGATTAAAATGAAACACCACTAGATAGATAGATAGATAGATAGATAGATATCTAAATCTATATCTATCTATTTAGTGGTGTTTCATTTTAATCATGGCAAAATATGGATTTTAAGTTACTTTTCCTAATCTGAAAATTGGGGATTTTTTTATAGGAGAAAACCAGGATCCCCAATTATGATTGATATACCTAAATATATTAGATTTTTTTGCTATAATAGATGTATTTTTGTTAATTTTCTTAGATAAATTGGAAAAAAAACAAAGCAGCCTTGTCAGTGAAGACCATAAACTAGGGCGAAGAGGAAACAGGACAATGGCAAGTGGTGAAGGAAGGAGGTAAGGAATCTTCCCTTTTACCTTCCCAAGGACTTACATTCCAACTAAATGTCACCTTACAAGTCCACAAGAGGTCTGGTTCAGTCCAGTCCTAAACATTTCTGTGAAACAAAGAAAGTTAAATAAAACCAGTTAGAATAAACCGTTTATAAATATAGGGCATAGGCAGGAGGGAAATTTGGAGAACTCAGCAAAATCAAGATATGCTGCCAACCTATATGTCACACTCCTCCCCCACCTCTTGAGTCTTCTCAGATAATGTAAGTAAGAATCTATGTTATGTTGTTATGGGTAGCCAGGCAGACTTTGGGATAAGCATTTGTTTTTGTACTTTGGTGGAAAAGCAAAAAAAAAGATAGAGTTGTAGACCTTCCTCTGCCTCCTTTATCAGGAGGAATCCTGGTTTTCTCTGATTAAAAAAAAAAATCCCCAATTTTTGGATTAAAAAAGAAACCTTAAATCCTTTTGGAAGTACTAAAGCATGGTGCAGTAACTGCCCATACTGTGCTGTACATGAAGTGCCCAGTTATTTTTGGCAGTTATTTCGCTGTAGCTGTGCACTATAACAGGGAAGCATGCTGCTACCACAAAGTAGCTGCTGGTCACTTGTAGACACCTGTGACACGCTATGGCAACCTAGCATCCATATGTACATGAGCCCATAATGTACTCTCTCTTCTAAACAGTGATTTAACTATGTTTTAAAAAATGATAAGGTAATACTATGGTGTAGCTGCAGGACCCGGGGAGAAAAGCATACCCTGCTGGGTGGAACCCCAATAGTTAAGGTGGGTGGTCGCAGTGCAACCTGCCCACAAGGGCTGGAGACAGTGCCAACTTACCTGCAGGTGAAGATGAGTGGGAGCTGGAGCAGCATGCAGCGCTGCCAAACTAATTTATCAGTGTGTGCTCTTTGGGTCTCTAAGGGTACTCCCGTGATGATGTGACATTGTGGCTTAAAACCAGAGGCAGAGCTGGCGGAGAGGAGAGGCACCAGGCAGCAGAGCTCAGGGAGCAATGGATCCAGTGGGGTGCAGGGTTGCCTCCACAGAGTGGACATCCAGAGGGGACTCCAGATTTTTAGCATCTCTAGACTTCTCAGGGAAGGATGACCTGTGGAAGAAGAGGCTGCTATCCAGAGAAGGGAAATTTTGAAAGACTAGTTGCCAGAACCTGAAGGTTTGGGTCCTGCTTCCGGACTATAGTGGACATTTTAGTTTTGTTTGTCTTTATTTCCTTCTAAGTTTAGTTGCCCTACTGGGCATGTTTTCTTTTCATTTATTGGCCAGGCGTGGACTAGTGCTATTAGCCCAAGGGGCAATCCTGGTTCAAGGAAAGGGACTTGACCCAGTGGGTCTCAATAAAGCTATGACCCTCACAGGAAGTGAACATTGTCAGCTTACTCGTGTTGGAGATGGAACCAACCAAATCATAGAAATCTACTTACTTGCGCTATTTGGGAAAAGTCCGTTCCAGTTCCCCAAGAACACACTATTCGTTTACTGTTCATACAGAAATTGCTTTTTTTTTCTTTGAGCGTGAAGTTTCTAGTGGCAGCTGAAGCTCATCTGACAATGTGGCAGAGATACGTGAATCAAGGCACAGTTGACTTGACCCAATCCAGCACCTGAAAATAATCCATTGGTGTTGGCAGGATGATGGAGCCACCATTATTAAAATCCCTGGTTGGCAAGAGGATAGAGTGTAGGGGAGGAGGAATCCCAATAAAAAACACATCCATACATGAATGTGGTGGGGGGGCAGGGACACTTGCATCATCTGGGAATCCTCCTTCTATTCTTTGTTAAGACCAAAGGCGTGGAAGAAGAGTTAAGGGCAGTACCCTCAGGCCCTCAAGTAAACAACACACAATCTACTTAATTGGATTGTAACATATGGAGATTTACTTTGTAAGATTTAATACTTTATTCCTCCAAGTCATCTGTTAGTCATGGAATTTGGTTAATTTAATTTATTCCTTTTTTGTTTTAGGAGCTTCCATATCTTTAGTACCATGTACATACTCTATTATAAGGTTTCTTGGATTATATCAAGCATAGGATTTACTAATAAGATTTTTAAAGCTGCCTAAAGAACTTGGATTCCTAGGGAATCGAAAAAAAACCCTTTAGCCAATTTTGAGATTTTTATCCAGTGTCATGTTTGGAGTTCATTGAATAAGCCAGGAGGTCCTGAATCAAAATCATGAAGACTTACTTATGCAGACGCTATAATTCTTTATAGAATTTAAGTCCATGGTAAATACAATAATTTTTAAATCTTTCTTGTATCGTATCAAACTTTCCCCAAAATATTATGCAAAATAATAGGTACAGATTCACTCCACATTTACTTCCATGAAGGCCAAATGTGTAGGACTATTTGCTTCTTTATCTTAGGTAAAGGGATTTTTAAAACATTTACTTATTTGATATGAAAATCTGCTAGCATAAATAATATTGTATTACCACTATAAATAATATATTTCCATGATGTATATCTTTTACACGGAAATGGTATTACACTTTAGAAAAAGTCCACTGTTTTATCATGGAAGATATTACAATACAGTGCAGGGCATAAATCTCTTGAAAATAATTCTAAAGGCACTGTTACTGCCCCCTCCATATAATAATACAGCTATATCTAGCTAAAAATGACACAGCCGTGATCTAACTCCAATCAGTCTCTGTTTAAGGGGGCAAAAGCAAAATTAACTGGAAAATTGGCTAGCAGTGACTAGGCATAAACAAGGAAGAGTAAAATATTTGTGAACATATGTGAGCTAAATAGGACTTAATTATTAGAAGTTTGAATTTAGTTAAAATCAGTGGCAACATTATGAAATTTGGGTAAAATGATAACTACTCCATATAGAGGTTACTACTTAGCCAGTCAAATTGTTGGACTGCTAGAATGCTCGAAAGGAACAGATAAGCATGAAGGCTGGTGATGTGCTATTGAATTTTTAAAAACATGTAGAATTTTGTGTTAAGAGTTCCACATATTTTTTTTATAGAATCAGTCATTTCAATATTTCTTTGGAAGCAAAGTGAGACGCCAGAAAATTGTATTATGTGATTCTTAAATGATAAATTGACAGAAAATGGCTTGTCTGCCTTGGCTGAATTTCAGGATTACTTCTTGTATCTTGCACAATATGATTCACATGACACAACTGATTTTTGGTTTGCATCCAAGGGTTTGGCATTTTGGGTGTTGGTCTGTGAACTTTGCATACACAAATGTCTACTTAATCTTTCTGCATTTTCTGTCTTTATTTTTGCAGAAATCCAGAATTAGGTAGGAATTACATTTCAAAATTGTTACTCTTTTCTCATTGTATATTTTATGTCTGCTGTCTAGCTGATCTAGACATTTTACATTGTTTTGAGTTTAATGACTTTTTAAAATTCATTTATCAAATAATATGTTGATGAAAGATTGCTTTATTTTTTGCTTTTTTTTTTTGTTGTGATCCTGAAAGAGCTGCTCAGTGCAAAGTACTAAGTGAGGTACAGTTATCTTTCAGTTTAAAGTACAACTTTTGGTGTGTTGACTTCCAACATTTTTTTCGCGAGAGTTTATACATAATGTAGATAGGCCCTTGTAACAAATAAGAGGATGAAAAAAATCCCAGTAAGAAGTAACTTTTTATTAGAACATGCATAGTTTTCATGGTTTTCTGATGTTCCTTTGAATTTTTCTCCCATTTCACAGATCTTCTATTTAAGGCTTTTTATGGCAGCATGAAGAAAAGAAATGCTCAGGCATTCCCTTCAAAGGACATGAAGATTTACGCATTTGCAACATAGGCCTGAAATCTTGAAATTTTGTGAAGATGCAGGTTTGCTCCAGGATCCTTAGATGACAACTCTAGCCAGGGATATTTTTTGCTATCTGCAACTGATGACAAGAGTTCGGCTACTGCTTTCTGAGCTAGACCTTGCTACCATTTTCCAGACATACGTAAACCACCATAAGATTACATGCTTGGATGGAAAAGGTAGAAAATATTATTGTTGGGAAATTAAAGTGATTGAAGAACATAACTGTCTGTTTACTGAGCTGGCTCACATACAGAGCAAATAAAACCAGTGCTAGCTTTACTGGTTATTAGCAACATTGTGGGAGAATTCAAAATCTACTTTTATCTTGTGAAGCCCTCCTCTTTGCTTTAAGTGGTTGAACTTCCAAGAGCATGAAAAGACTTATCTGTTTTCCTGATCTCTGTGAGCTTGGGAAGGCTCT
The DNA here is from genome assembly GCF_001723915.1 of Gavialis gangeticus. Classification (NCBI taxonomy): domain Eukaryota; kingdom Metazoa; phylum Chordata; order Crocodylia; family Gavialidae; genus Gavialis; species Gavialis gangeticus. The sequence goes on from NW_017729032.1 coordinate 98,667,475, forward strand.
GGTGGGACATTTTTAATACATTTTTTTGCTGATTGTTGCAAAGCTGATGAAGGGGGATTACAGGAGTAGCGTATTTTATAGCTGTGTATTTAAATGAATTGTCAAGAAGTGCTAAGGAATAACTGCTGTTTCTCAGTGGATATAAGAAGCAGCAATTACATGTGTATCAATCAAAGTGAATTAATCATTCTTTTTAAGCAGACATTTATGAAATACTTGGGCTGAGAGTTCCACTAGGCTTGTGGTTTGAGTGATTATACAGAGTGGCCAAGTAATGAGTTTGTTTTATTACTGCTGTACTAGACAGTTGAACTATAATTATTAATTGAATGGTACATTGATATTTTGTATTGAGTATTTGTTCAATAAACTTTAAAGAGTCCAAGATAAACCATGTAAAGCCATACTAAAATGAAAAAATAACCAAAATATGACTTCTGGAAAAAGATCTTTCTGTAATTTAATTTGAGTAAAACATTGAAAATTTCTCCAAATGTTTATAGGACTATCAGAGGGTAGATACTAATAATTCCATTGTAAATCTGCAATGCAGCAAATTAAATATCCTGATTGGTTCACCTGTGCCACTGAAGTCATTGGTCCAATACCATTGACACCTAGAGCCTTCAATGAGAATAGGTACTAAGAATCCTCAATTTAATTTGAAATCAATATCTGCCAAGACTGAAAATCTCATGGAGAAGAAGTAAGTAGTCTCCATCTTAGACTTAGAGGCAAGAAAGTTTTTGTTCTGCTGTAGCTGGCTTAGAGACTATCTCTAGCTGGCCAGGCAGCAGTACAGCAGAAAAGGATGTGAAGGTCACAAGGTACAAATGAGCCAATGATAAAATGTTGCAGAAAAGGCAACTCTCATAGGATAACAGCTTTATCTTATGTAAGATATGAAAGCTGATCATTTTGCTCAACTTGGCTCTGTGAGACCTTGGCCGGAATACTCTATCTCATTTTAAGCATCACAATTTAAGAACGATCTAGATAACCTACACCAAAGTAAGAAAGTAAGAGGTTTTGAAAACATGCCCAATGTGGTAAGGTTGAAGGAATTTGGTTTGTTTCTTCTGAAAAAGAGAAGATTGATAACACACTTCTGTAACATAAAAGGTTGTTTCAAAGACAGTAATCAATCTTTCCTGATGCCACTGAGAGAGGATGTAATGGGACCCCTACCCTGTTACTAGAAGGAGATTGCTGGGGGATGGGGAGACAATCACTAGTGCAAGCCCTGCAAGTGACAACCACAGAATCAGCAGGTCAGGTAACACAAAGGAATTCACTCCTACCCCAGCCCAAGGATGGGACTCTTCTAAGAGGACAGAGATAGAGTAGGGAGAAAAGGTGGGGGTGTAGCATGCTAGGTTAAAGAGCAGTACACATCTTCGATGATCAGGATGGGTTCAGAAGAGTGTCAAACTGAGGTGCTCCAGGTTAGAATGCAAGGGGGTTGTGGGGAAAGGGACTTGATAGTGGGCATCTACTACAGACTGCCTCACCAGGGGGATGAGCTGGACCTGGAATTTTCAGATCAGCTCACAGAGGCTGTAAGAACAAGGGATGCAGTTGTCATGGGTGACCTAAACTACCCAGACATCTGCTGGGAGGATCAGTCAGCCAGGCCTGAACTCTCACATACGTTTTTAGCCTGCATACAGGACCTCCACCTAACCCAGTCATACAGAGGAAGAGATGTTGGGTCATTGTCATAGGGGACTCCCTCCTCAGAGGAACAGAGGGACCCATCCGCCACATGGACCCCAATGTGAGAGAAGTGTACTGTCTCCCAGG
>NW_017729032.1:98669507-98669722 GCF_001723915.1 Gavialis gangeticus
AGGGCTCTGGGGACCAAGTTTAGAGAGTTGGGGGCCCAGTTGATATTTTCATCCCTCCTCCCAGTTAGTGGAGGCTGTCAGTGGTAGAGCGCCTGCATCCGTGAGGTGAACCAGCGCCTCTGGAGTTGGTGTCGTCACACTGGATTTGGTTTCCTGGACCATAACCCACACTTCAGATCAGAGGGCATCCTGGGGCATGATGGTCTCCATCTCTC
>NW_017729032.1:98675558-98683194 GCF_001723915.1 Gavialis gangeticus
AGAGATTAATGGCATATACCTGGACTTCAAAAAAGCCTTTGATCTGGGGTCCCATGACCTCCTCATGGAAAAATTGGCTAAGTGTGGCCTCGGCTACACCACAGTCCGATGGCTGGGAAATTGGTTCTGAGGTCAGACCCAGAGAGTAGTGGTCAATGGTAGTGAATCATTATGGCACTCTGTGACCAGTGATGTTCCCCAAGGCTCTGTCCTTGGACCAGTTCTCTTTAACATCTTTATCAATGATGTGGACATTGGTGTCAGATGCGCACTGGCTAAGTTCACCGATGACGCTAAACTCTGGGGCATAGCTTCCACACCTGAGGACAGGCTAGTGATCTAGGCTAACTTGGATAAACTTAGTAAGTGGGCGGACACAAACCTGATGACGTTCAATACTGATAAATGTAAGGTACTCCACCTCAGGAAAAAAATCCTGCAACATACTTATAGTCTTGGCAGTGCTACGTTTGCTAGCACCACTGCTGAAAGAGACTTGGGGGTCGTGACTGACCACAAGATGAACACGAGCCAGCAATACGAAGTCACAGCTGGTAAATCAAACAAAACTCTGGCTTGCATCCATAGATGCTTGTCAAGTAAATCTCAGGATGTCATCCTCCTGCTGTAATCAGCCTTGGTGAGGCTACAGATGGAGTACTGCATCCAATTCTGGGCTCCACAATTCAAGAAGGATGTTGAGAAGCTTGAAAGAGTCCAGAGGAGAGCCACGCACATTATCAGAGGGCAAGAGAATAGACCTTATGAAGAAAGGCTGAGAGCCATGGGACTCTTCAGCCTGGAAAACTGCAGGCCTAGGGGGGACCTGGTGGCTGCTTATAAGTATATAAAGGGTGTATATCAGGATCTGGGAGAATGTCTGTTCAGCAGTGCACCCCAAGGAAAAACAAGGACAAATGGTCATAAACTCCTCCAAGACAGTTTTAGGCTGGACATAAGGAAAAATTTCTTTACTGTCCAAGCCCCCAAGACCTGGAATAGACTCCCTCCAGAAGTGGTGCAGGGACCTACTCTGGACTCATTCAAGAAACGCTTGAATGCTTATCTTGCTGGGATCCTATGACCCCTGCTGACTTCCTGCCCCTGGGGCGGGGAGCTGGACTTGATGATCTTTGAGGTCCCTTCCAGCCCTAACATTTATGAAATCTATGCAATCTATAAGGAATGGAAGTCAGGAACTACCGCTAAGGAGGATTATGCAGTACTGGCCTGCACCTGTAGGAAGCTGACCAGAAAAGCCAAGGCTGAAACTGAACTCAAACTGGATATGGGAATCAAAGACAACAAAAAGTCCTTCTTCAAATATGTTAGAAGTTGGGGAAAAAAACAAGGGCAACATCAGACCCTTGCTGAACCAAATGGGGCAGCTGACAACCAACACCTAGGAAAAAGCCAACCTCCTTGCTGATTACTTTGCATTGGTTTTCCACCAGTGCAAGCGGATCACCCTGCCTGACAGGACACAGGACTACCAGTGTAAGGGTGATCATATGCCTATAATTGGGGAAGATCTTGTGAGGGAACAGCTTGAGAGGCTGGATATCCACAAGTCAGCTCGCCTGGACAGAACGCACCCAAGAGTGCTAAAAGTTGGCTGACATCATAGCATGACCAATTGGAAGAATATTTGAGAACTCATGGCACTCAGGAGAGGTTTCTGAAGATTGGAAGAGGGCCAATGTAGTTCTTATTTTCAAGACAAGAAGGAAGGAAGATCCAGGGAACTACAGGCCAATCAGTTTGACCTCAATCCCTGGAAAGATCTTGGAAAAACTCATCAAAGAAACCATCAACAGAGTAACAGAAAACAACGTTCTGAGAGATAGTCAATGTGGCTTTGTTGTAGGTAGATCCTGCCTGACCAACTTCATGTCTTTCTATGACCAGGTGATGCATCACCTGGACAAAGGAGAAGAGGTTGATGTCATATATTTAGATTTCAAAAAAGCCTTTGAATTTGTCTCCCATCATGTCCTCATGGTAAAATTGAGGAACTGCAGCCTCAAAAACCTTACAGTCCTATGGCTAAGGAACTGCTCTGTGGTTGGACCCAGAGAGTGATAGTTGATTGGACCAAGTCAGCATGGCACATGGTGACCAGTGGTGTCCCCCAGGACTCAGTACTTGGACCAGTACTCTTTAATATATTCATAAATGATCTGGAGTAGGGTGTCAGAAGCAGACCAGATAAGTTCATGGATGACACCAAATTATGGGGAAGTGTGGTCACTCTAGAGGACAGGCTGGCAATTCAGGCCAACCTGGACAGACTCACAAGGCGGTCAGATCAAAAGCTGATGACATTAACAAGGAGAAATGCAAGCTTCTCCACCTTGGGAGAAAAAACCCACATCATATTTACAGGCTCAGCAGTGCTACACTCACTAGCACAATGACGAAAGAGACTTGGGGATCATGACTGACCACAAGTTGAAGATGAGCCACCAATGGAATGCCACAGCCAGCAAAGCAAATAAAACTCTGGCTTGCATCTACAGATGCATCTCAAGCAAGACCCAAGAAGTCATCCTCCTGCTTTACTCGGCCTTGGTGAGGCCACAGCTGGAGTACAGCATCCAATTCTGAGCTTCACACTTTAGAAAGGACGTGGAGAAGCTTGAGAGAGTCTAGAGGAGAGCCACATGCATGATTAGATGTCATGAGAATAGGCCTTATGAGGAGAGGCTGAGAGACATGGAACTCTTCAGCCTGGAGAAGCGAAGGCTCAGGGGTGACTTGGTGGCAGACTATAAATAAATAAGGGTGTGCATAAGGAACTGGGAGAACATCTGTTCACCAGGGCACCCCAAGGGAAGACAAGGTCTAACTGTCACATAATGCTGGAAGACTGTTTTAGACTGGACATAAGGAAAAACTTCTTTACTGTCTGAGTCTCCAGAATCTGGAATAGACTCCCTGCAGAAGTGGTGTAAGCACCTACTCTGGATACTTTTAAGAAACACTTGGATGCTTATCTTGCTGGTCTGATATGACTCCAGCTGACTTCCTGCCCCTTGGGCAAGGGACTGAACCCAATGATCTCACGGGGTTCCTTCCAGCCCCAATGTCTATGAAATCTATGAGAAGGGGGTCAGGTACCTCTGGCCCATTCCTCCCCCTTTCATCCCTCCCCTTCCTTTATGCACTGCTTCTTCTTCTACCTTGCTGTGTGCTTATGGGTATTTCTTTCCCCTGGTTGTGGCCTTTTTCCCCTCATCTTCTTCCACTTCAGCTCGGTTTTCTTTTTCTCTTTCTTGTTTCTTGCTTCTGGCCCAGTGGTGACCACAGAGCTGGAAGACCCAGGCAGGGGAACTTGCAACAAGATGGCCTCTGGCTTCAGGTGTAGGAAGGGCCTGATGACCCAGAGAAGGACAGTAGAGGAATCATGCGACTCAGAGAGCCATCTATAAACCGATGCCTTGGACCAAAGAGGCATTTTGGCTGTGGAAGCTGTAGGGTTCGAAAACCTCTGTGAGAGGTGTGAAGACAGAAGCCCAGACTATGGAGAGGACTCAAGAGGCAGCACTTAGTGAAGGGAAACTGGGAGCCTGCTTAGGAAGCAAGTTAAGTATCCAGGGCCCTTTACGTTTTGGCTTTATTTTTTTTTATGTGGAGCCTGCCACCAAAAGGTGCAGTGAACCCCATGTGGAACATTCTTCTGAACCGGTGCTGGTTCTTGCATTTTGGGGGTTTCATTCCATCCTCCTTCCCTCACCCCCAGAGTAACAGGTTGTAGCTGTAGGGATGGAGAGGTCCACAAAATGAGGGTGACTGAGGAGGTACCCCAAACTTGAGATTGTGCTGTGTGGAACTTTAGGTCATGGGGTGCAACTAGAGAGCATTCTGTAGCCACAGGAGGATGAACTGGAATGAACTGTGAAACAGGAGGTGGCAGGGGTTCCTGGTTGCCCATGTACTGGTTATTGCAGGTAGAAGAACCTGAGGTCATGGGGAGTGACCAGAGTAGAGCCAGGAGCTTCCAGCCCTGAGCAGTTGCCTCTGGGCTAGAAAGCTCTGTGAGAGTAAAATTGGGATGAGGCTCAAGGAGGAGCCTTAGACCAAACAGAGACCATCTCTTCCAAAAGCAAGTCTGCCCTCTGAATAGCCTACCCTACTAATTTGAACATCAAGGCATGGATGGCAAGACTAGTGGATAGGGGAGAAGTTGGAAGATACAGGCACTCGTAGGCCCACAGAGGTTGGTACTCTATGGCAGCACCTACAAGTGCAAATATGGAAGACAAAGAGTCAGATGATTTTGCCGCAAAAAATATTACACTGGATATTAAGAAGAACTTGCTAACTAAGAGGACTGAAATACTAGGGGTAAGGACAGCCTTTTACCAGTCCCAGCCTATGTTTCTGTGGCTTACTTTAAGCCACCTGTCCAGGAGCCACACATAGAGCCATTCATGGCTGGCAGGAATTGTGTGAGGAAACAGATACAAGTGCCTTGTTACACTGTGAGCTGCACAAATATTGATTGGCTAGCTTCCAGTCACACCTTCAACTTGAGTGGCATATCTGTGGGGAGCAGCCAAACCTTAATGGAACAGGAACTGGGTTATGTGGATCAAGAGAGAATCCTGCCCTGGAGTGGCATAACTTTGATCTACATCATGATTGCTTTAAGTAAGGTGACAATAGGGGACAATGTGCAATCTGGGACACTGTCTGCCCCTGCCCTTTCCCCCTGTCCTCCCCTCTGCTGCTGTGGGCTATAGGGAATCAAAGGCCTATTAATGACCCATTTTTCTTTAATTGACAGGTATTAACAATCACCTGTGAAATAACAGTTAGTATTAATAGGGCTTCCCATTTCACAGCTCCTGTTACTCTGCCTCCCCACCCTACACCCTGCACCTGGGATGCTCATTTTAATTTTCACCAGCCAGCCAGGACTGACCTTCAAAATCTGAGATTGTCCCTGCCAATCCAGGACATATGGTCACTCTGGGAGCCTATATGCATGCTCTAGGGTTGCGGGGGGCACTTTAGAATGGCTCTCAGAGCCTCTCTAATTAAAGTGCCCACAGCATCACATGTATTCAGTGTCCTGCACTTCAAAATGGTGGTGGGCATAGGTGACTGGTAGGGGGGCATGGGCGGGGGCACGTGCCCCCCTGAGATTGGCCATGGCTGCTAGCTTCTGCGGGCTGTTGCTGCTCGCCACCTCCCTGCTGCTGGCTTCTGTGGGTGGTTGCCGCTCATTATGCCTCCAACCCGCTGCTCTACCACAGGCAACTTCTGCAGGCAGTCACCACTTGCCACCCACTGCCAGCTTCTGCAGCATTGTTGCTTGCCACCCCCTCCACCCACTGCCACTGTTGGCAGTGGTGGCTTCTGCAGGTGGTTACCACTTGCTACCCCACTTCCGCTGCCACTGCCACCCAAAAACTATGCTCCTGCTCGTCTCAGGAGGCACCAGTCACCCATGGTGGCGGGGGTGCTTTAACTACAGTTAAATTCAATGAACTGTAGTTAAAGTGCCCCACCTCCATTTTGAAATGTGGGGACACTGAATACACATGACATGGAGGTTACTGGACCTGAATTAATTGAGTTTGCTCTGATGCATGCTAATTAGCATGCATCAGAGCAGAGCTCTGTCATGTGTATAGGGGCCCCCTAGGTTTAAACCAATTAAAAGTGTTAATGTCTAGATAATTCAGGGGTTAAGAGCTCCAGAACCTGCCAAAGATTAATGTATAACAAGGCCCTAAGTAACTCAGTGCCGGGGATGGGCTGATGGGTCTGCAAGGGGATTGGTGGATATCTTGGGGTGGTTGGTGGGATCAGGGGGGCTGGTGGGTCTGCCGGGGGTGGGGTGGAGTCAATGGATTCATGGGGGAAGGTTGGAGGAGTAAAACTAGCTTAGTGAAATCCAGAGTGGGGGAAAAGGAATAGCACAGCCCTGGGGCTGTGGTGAGCAGCTGGGCTTTCCCAGCCTCAGGGCTGTTCTGTAAATGCATTCAGGTATTTGGAACATCAGGTTAACTCTTTCCTAGACCAGGTTAATATTTTCTCTAAGTTAGTGTACCTCCTGCAGTGACCTAACTCAGATTAGGTATACCATTTTCTGTGCAATTTAAGTCTGCTGAACTTTAAGCCCTTATATTGATCTGCACAATTAGGCATTTAGATTGACCCATGGTTCAGTCAATCTAAATGTAACACCTGTATGTACCCTTACTAGAAGGCTGTGGAATGTTCTTTTCTGGAGGTTTTGAAGAGCACATTAGGGAAACATCTCCTAGGGGTGATCCCAGCATTCACCATCCTGCCTTACTGTAGGGAGTTGAACCACTTGATCCTTTGAGGTCATTTTGAGTCCTACATTTTTATGTTCTGTGAATCATTTGGGTCTAGATCCACTAAAAGACTTAAGAGATCCCAACACTGAGTTGCAGGTGTTTTGTTGCCTCATACAATTTATTAATGTTCACCTTGAGGGTGCCCTTGAAGTATTTCTTTTGGCCTCCACATGTCCTTTGTCCTTGGCTGAGTTGGGAGTATAGCAATTGTTTTGGTAAACACACATCAGGTATGCACACACAGTGCTCTGTCTACCACAAATTGGGGAAAAACTAGCCCAGGACAGGGCTATATGGTGACACCTTGTGAGAGAAGGTACATCTTACATTGAGAAAAACCATCAGCCGTGGAGGCAGAAAAATGACAAACTGAAGGAAAGGAAATGAGATGGAGAAACCTGCAGTTTGACCCTTCTTTTAACCACCATCTGTGACATCTGCCAGAGAGTCTGCAGCTCTAGGTTCGGCCTTGCTAGCCATCAATGGACTCATCTACAACCCTTTACTTGACCTGGGGGAGAGATCATCCTAGACTCTGAGGGATCATCACCATTGCCAAAGAATTCAATTTATAGCCCCAAGTTAGGCACCTAGTGTTGGCATTGGATTTATGACCCAGATACCTTGCTCCAGGTGAACCCAAACCTTCAGACTGACCACAACTTCTCCATTAAATAACAGGTGAAATTTATAGACACACAGTGATAGCAGATAAGAATAATGCTGGCAAGGCAAACAAAATAACATGCCCTGATTCTATATCTACCAGTCCTAGGGTTGTCAAGATGAAAGGTATATCTGGCCAGTATGTGAGTTTCACCCTGAGGTTCTCTCTTGAATGTCAGATGTCAGCAGCCTGGAGGTCAAGGGCTGAGGCCCACCCCCCACAGTGAGGTGGGTGAGATGGGCTGTCAGTGTGCCCTCTGTCCACGGTGGCCTGAGGTTCCCCTCTCAGGGGACCCTTAGCTGCTCTGAAATCCCTCCTTTTGTATCCCCTCTCTCTTCTGATGATGCTTCATCTCTAGGTACCATTGACTAGTTTCCCTGTGGTCATAGTTTCATAGTTGGCAGGGTCAGAAGGGACCTGAGCAGATCATCAAGTCTGACCCCCTGCTGTGGCAGGAAAGCGTACTGAGGTCAAACGACCCCAGCAAGGTGTTCATCTAGCCTCCTCTTAAAGACCCCAGGGTGGGAGCCAGCACCACTTCTCTTGGAAGTTGGTTCCAGATCCTAGCCACCCTGACAGGGAAGTAGCGCCTCCTGATATCTAGCCTGAATCTACCCTCTGCCAGCTTGTGACC
>NW_017729032.1:98688194-98688517 GCF_001723915.1 Gavialis gangeticus
CTTCTTTTGTGGAGGCTGAACAGGTTCAGGTCCCTTAGCCTCTCCTCTCAGGACCTAACCTTGCTGACCCCTGATCATGTGGGTGGCCATCCTCTGGACTCTCTCCATGTTGTCCACATCCCTCCTTAAGTGTGGAACCCAGAACTGGATGCAGTACTCCAACTGCAGCCTGACCAGTGTCACATAGAGGGGGAGGATCACCTCCTTGGATCTATGGATGCATGACAAAGTACAGTTGGCCTTCCTGACTGCATCCCCACACTGTCGGCCCATGTTTATTTTGGCATCAATGATGACTCCAAGATCCTTTTCTGCCTCTGCAC
>NW_017729032.1:98693517-98694077 GCF_001723915.1 Gavialis gangeticus
GCATGCATCAGAGCAGAGCTCTGTCATGTGTATAGGGGCCCCCTAGGTTTAAACCAATTAAAAGTGTTAATGTCTAGATAATTCAGGGGTTAAGAGCTCCAGAACCTGCCAAAGATTAATGTATAACAAGGCCCTAAGTAACTCAGTGCCGGGGATGGGCTGATGGGTCTGCAAGGGGATTGGTGGATATCTTGGGGTGGTTGGTGGGATCAGGGGGGCTGGTGGGTCTGCCGGGGGTGGGGTGGAGTCAATGGATTCATGGGGGAAGGTTGGAGGAGTAAAACTAGCTTAGTGAAATCCAGAGTGGGGGAAAAGGAATAGCACAGCCCTGGGGCTGTGGTGAGCAGCTGGGCTTTCCCAGCCTCAGGGCTGTTCTGTAAATGCATTCAGGTATTTGGAACATCAGGTTAACTCTTTCCTAGACCAGGTTAATATTTTCTCTAAGTTAGTGTACCTCCTGCAGTGACCTAACTCAGATTAGGTATACCATTTTCTGTGCAATTTAAGTCTGCTGAACTTTAAGCCCTTATATTGATCTGCACAATTAGGCATTTAGATTG
>NW_017729032.1:98699077-98703897 GCF_001723915.1 Gavialis gangeticus
CAGGTTCAGGTCCCTTAGCCTCTCCTCTCAGGACCTAACCTTGCTGACCCCTGATCATGTGGGTGGCCATCCTCTGGACTCTCTCCATGTTGTCCACATCCCTCCTTAAGTGTGGAACCCAGAACTGGATGCAGTACTCCAACTGCAGCCTGACCAGTGTCACATAGAGGGGGAGGATCACCTCCTTGGATCTATGGATGCATGACAAAGTACAGTTGGCCTTCCTGACTGCATCCCCACACTGTCGGCCCATGTTTATTTTGGCATCAATAATGACTCCAAGATCCTTTTCTGCCTCTGCACCAATGAGAAGAGAGCTCCCCAGCCTGTAGGTATGCTGCTGGTTCTTCCTCCCTAGGTACACTACCTTGCACTTGTCAGTGTTGAAACCCATCTTGTTCTCATCCGCCCACCCCTGTAACCTGTCTAGGTCTGATTGCAATGTATTCCTCCCTTTTAGCATGCTCACTTCTCCCCACATCTTAGCGTCATCTGTGAATTTGAACCCCATCATCCAAGTCACTGATGAGGATGTTGAACAGTGTGGGCCCAAGGACCGACCCCTGTGGAACCCCACTGCCCACATCCCTCCAGGTCGAATAAGACCCATCCACCACCACCCTCTGGGTGTGGCCCTCGAGCCAACTAGTGACCCATTTGACTGTGTGGGTGTCAATGCCACAGTCTTCTAGTTTTTTAATGAGAATGGGGTGAGAGACAGTGTCGAAGGCCTTCCTAAAGTCCAGAAAGACCATGTCCACTGCTACCCCTGCGTCCAAGGATTTTGTGACCTGGTCATAGAAGGCCACCAGGTTGGTCTGACAGGACCTGCCTCTAAGGAACCCATGTTGGTTGCCCCTAAGCATAAACTCCCGTGCTGACCCTTCTTGGACATGTGCCAGGATAATTCTCTCAAAAAGCTTACCCAGGATCGAGGTAAGACTGACTGGCCTATAGGTTCCTGGGTCCTTTTTCCTCTCTTTTTTGAAAATGGGAACCATACTGGCCCTTTTCCAGTCCTCTGGCACCATGCCAGAGCACCATAAGTGCTAGTAAAGCTGTGCCAGGTGTCCTGCAATGACCTCTGCTAATTCCCTCAGCACTCTGGGGTGGAGATCATCAGGACCTGCTGATTTAAATATGTCCAGTCCCTCCAGAAGTTCCCTGACTAGGTCCTTACCGACCCTAGGCCTGGGTGTGCCTCCCCGGGTCCTATGGGGGTCCTGGTGTGGGGCGTTACCTGGTCCCTGCTCAGGAAAATGGAGGCAAAGAAGTCGTTAAATAGGTTAGCTTTGTTGTCTGGTGCAACGACCAGATTTCCTAGCGTGTCCTGCAGAGGCCCCATGTTACCCGGTCCCTTCTTTTTACCCACTACGTATTTAAAAAAGGACTTCTTGTTGTCCTTAATCTGGGTAGCTAGTCCCAGTTCCATCTCCGCCTTGGCTTTCTTGACTGCCCCCCCTACAGCCCCGAGCAACTGAGGTATAGTACTCCCTGTGATGGCCCTTCCCTTCCATTGGGTGTACGCCTCCTTTTTCATACTGCCCATGTTCTGTCGTGTTGGCATATTCTGCTGTTCCAACAAACCCATCACATGCACACATCTTAATTTGGTTATTTATTATTGTCTTAATTTGGTCGGTTCACCAAAACTGGAAATCTGAGGGACTCTGCAGTTCAGCACTGTGACCTAATGCCTCCTTATCTTATGTTATAGAACAGCGCGGTACATATTTTCAATTTCCAAGCCTGTGTGTGTGGAAGGAAGGGCCTTGAAGGAAACTTTGTCACAAACCAATTAACCCTTGTCATTCCCTTGGATCATTGTTCTCATGCATATCTACTTTACCTACAAGCTAGTTCCCAAAAGCAAACATCTAAATATCATTTTCTAGACATCAAATCCCTCCTTGAAGGTCTTACACCTTCATATTATAGATGGAGCATAATCAAGGGAATTACCTGGAATGTTTAATGAGGTTGTGGGGAGGACCTCCACCAGTCATCCCAGGAAAAGTATGGTGGCATTTGTGATTAGGGGCTCCAGCAGGCGGGACATTGTGACAACCCTTAAGTATTGTTTTAATGTCTCCCATACCCTCTCTGGCTCAGTCTTTTGTCTTAGTATTCCCTAACCTGGCAACCAAATTTTAGTCAATCAAGTTTAAGCAGGCCTCCTATACTGAGGCTGGGGAATGTATGGTCCAAGTTGCCTACTAAACCTTTTATTCCATGTTCCAAGGAGTCCCTAAATAATGCAGGGATTATGAAGGCACCTAAGAAAAAAGCCAGAATATTTTATGGCCATCCAATAAGAAATGTAGATGTGCTTTGAAGATGAAAGACAAGATAAAGCACTAATTATCATTATTCATTAGTGTCACCCCAAACTGGCCTCCCTAACTTGTTTTTCAGGTCTTGAAAGAATCACCTGTCAGCATTCTGTCTCAGCATGCTTCAGAGCAGTCTGTGCACGTGTTCTCATAGGGAGCAAACAGGAGTTGGGTAAGAGCTAATTTAAAGATACTGGATAAAACTCTATTCTACGTCAGGGACAGATCCCTAGGGATTCAGCCACACCCCTTTTCAGCAGTGTAGTCCATGCACAGTAAGCTTTCTGAGCTCAGCAGTTTATCAGTCCATTGCTGCTAGAGCTTGCATTGGCACAGCTCCAGAACTGAGAGTGTGAACACTGCTGCCACTTACACTTCCTTTTCCCCTGCCATCAATTTTGGCAGCAAGCAACAGTGTGTGGGGAGAGAGGGGAAGGGCAGCAATGTTCATGCCCTGGATTCTGGAGCCATGCCAACACAGTTTTCAGCAGCTGTGCAGATAGGATGATGAGCGCAGAGAGCAAACTGCATATGAGACACACTGCCAAATGGGACGTGGCTCCACCCCTCCCCCCAGCAGCTCCACCTGCATGCAGCTGTACTCTGAATTACACTAGCTTAAATCCAAAGGATTTACTTTATTATAAAAGAAACTAGAATTTGGCAGAAAATAGGGGAGAATACTCTATGACAGTGGCTCTCAACCTTTTGAGACTCAAGTCATCTCTCATTAAACTTAAGGCACCCCTTGGAAAATCTCAGTTCTTAGTTTTCACTCTTTTTTGACTGGAGAAAAAAATAAAAGAGAAATTCTTCTGTTGCAGAACACTCAGAGCTCACCACAGGTCAGAATATTCTCAACACTATTTCTATTTGAAATCTCTCAGTTTATCATGTAAATCATGTTTCCACACCTTACAGTACTAACTTTGTGTGGCATCCCATGGCACCTTTAAAAGGATCTCAGGACACCCTGACTGAACATCAATGCTCTATGAAATTATTAAAAAAACTTGGGGTCAAACCCATGACTGGCAGAATTCTGATTGTAGGGATCCTGGTTTTCTCTGGTAACTACTCCCCTCCCCAATTTTCAGATTTAAAAATGTAACCTAAAATCCACATTTTTCTGTAATCAAAATGCAACACTACTAATATATAGATATAGATATATAGATTCATTTAAATCACAGAAAATGTGGATTTTGGGTAACTTTTTTTAAATCTGAAAATTAGGGATTTTTTTATTTTTAGCAGAGAAAACCAGGATCCCTGCTGATTAGATTTTTTTTTTTTTTGTAGCTCTACTGCCATCAATACAGAACACATCTGCTGGGAAAGATATTTATTCAGTAAAAGTTCAGTAATGATTGATCTTGATCCTATTAAAGTTAATGGCAAAACTCTCATGAGCTTCTATGGTACCGTGAACCCTCTTTTCCTTCATGCATATTAGGCACAGTTATATTTACATGGCTTGTGGCAATCAGTGCCCATCTTCCTCATTAACAGCAGCTTCCTCTTTTAGCTACTTTTGCAAGAAATGGCTAAAATTCTGTGTCACATTTCACAGCCAGTTAGGGTGTGTTTAGCCTCCTTTCACTTATATTGATCTGCAAGTCAGAGTATAGCTGAGCATCTATAATTTGGTCCATTGCCATTCATACTGGATGCCCTTGTTGGATTGTTTATGCATTTTTTCTTACACAGTCATTGGATAAAGAACATGAAAAGTTTTTGGAGCTGGCAGGTATAGGCACCAAGGCCCAGCTCCAATGACTATTTAATGTAACCCTGTAGCAGAGATTGGAACCTAGGACTCCCTTCTTCTGAGTGCCCTAATCTAGAGAGCTATGCAAATATGCTCATAAAATCTATCTCCTTTTCCCCTCCTCCATACCCCACCATGAATTCCTGAATTTTTTTCTGCAGAACTGAAGAGGTTCAGAAGGATATCTCAGAATGGCTTCTAAACTGATTAGAGCAGTATGGTGATATTGGTTTGAATCCTTGCAGGCAGAAAAGGACATTGAATCTGGGTCTCCAGGGGCATTTATATGTTCCAGGAGTGGGAGGGGGGGCACTTTAATTAGAGAGGCTCTGAGAGCCACTCTAATTAAAATGCCCAGAGTGTATCAGTGTCCCCACACTTCAAAATGGCAGTAGACATGTATTATCTAAAGCTCGTTGCATGAGCTTTAGATAATGTGCCCCACCACCATTTTGAAGTGTGGGACACATACATGAGACACTGCATTGGCAACACATAGAGGGTGCATATGGGTGCATGTGCACCCCCTGACTGTGGCGGTGCACCCCCCTACAGAAAGGTGCCGCTGACACAGTTGGTGGTGCCTGTGGGTGGTTGCCACTCACCCCCGACTGCTGACACTGCCGGCGGCATCAGCGATCAGTGATTTCTGCTGGCCACCACTGCTGCTGCTGGTGACATCTGCAGGTGGTCGCCGAACCCTGCTTGGTGCTTGA
>NW_017729032.1:98704195-98705541 GCF_001723915.1 Gavialis gangeticus
TTGCCCCCCCCCCCCCCCCCCGGACAGTGCCGGCAGCATCTGAGGGAGCTCCCTGCTTACTGTCACCATGCTACCACTGCTGCCAGTGCCGCTATGCCCCCCAGCTGCCGGGGGCGTGCATTATTCATGAGACACTGGATGGTGCTGGAGCATGGTACTTAGTTAATTGAGTCTGCTCTGATGCACTGTAACTACAGCATGTCAGAGCAGCCTCGCTGCTCATGTATGGCACCCCCACATTCTGGGAAATGCAGTAAGCCTAAACCCAGCTGGAGATGATCCTGCCCCAAGCCCCAGATGGTTGTGGGAAACTGGATTAGGCTCCTTACAAAATGCATCTGATCTCTTTTCATACAGGGCTGACATCCATGTTGGTGGCCTCCTTTTTATATAAATAGCCTAGTGATGAGAGCATTCACGAGAAGCAATCACCACCATTACATTTTGTGCAGTGCCCAGACCAATTGGCATGCTCTGAGAATATCTGCCATATTTGAGCCCCTCAAGGGAGACAGGTGGAAAAACACCTGATTTGTGAGTCCTGACAAGCTTTAGCTATGAGGTAAAAGCTGATCTGCTCAGCCCTGTCAGGACACAGTAACTTCTAGGCAAGCCCAGATGCAGAATTTTAGACACCTAGCAACCTATAGTTTTGAAAACAGAGGTGCCTAGAGTGTTATGCATCTCTAGAATCAAGCAGTAGAGAAGCAAGGCTTTTGAGGAGCACAATTTTGAACTCAAGTGCCTAAGTCCTTTTAAGATCTGGGCCCAAGATTTTACACATCACTGAAAATAACTATGACTATTATCTGCAGTTTCTTT
This sequence comes from Gavialis gangeticus, assembly GCF_001723915.1. NCBI lineage: Eukaryota > Metazoa > Chordata > Crocodylia > Gavialidae > Gavialis > Gavialis gangeticus. The sequence goes on from NW_017729032.1 coordinate 98,705,018, forward strand.
TATTTACATAAAATACATAGTTTTATTTGGCTTTCAGGGGCTTGCACTGATGCCCACTTACAGATATATCTGTATATCGATTTTAAGACAAACAGGCCATACTGTTATGGAAACTACATCTGCCAACTTCTGTAGGCTTTGGGATTTTATATAGTTGTATACCATACAATTGAAATGAAAGGGCTAGTTTTAGCCTGTGCAATGCCAGTGCCAAGTATTTCACTTGCCCCTCAGAAAAATGTAAGGCACAAAACAAAATCTAGTGTTTTCTTGGAAAACAGGGCATACTTTGGCATTGTTCTTCAGATAGTAATAGGAAATGCTAGAATTATTATACTGCTGGTATATAAGACTCATGAGCAGGGATCCAGGTTTTCCCACAGAAAAAGAGAAAAGCCCTGTTCTCTGGTTTTCCCATGGAAAAACAGAGAATGCCCTTTTCTGGCAAGGCTGGGGAGTTGCAGGTCATGGCTGGGGGCACTGGCAGCGTTGCATAAATTGCTGATTTTATCCCCTGGAGGCTA
>NW_017729032.1:98705552-98737489 GCF_001723915.1 Gavialis gangeticus
AAACCTGAGCAACCTATAAGACATACGTAGTGAGCCATCCTGTACCATGTGGGTGGAAAGTTACAGAATGCAGGGGTTAATACTAAAACAAGGAACAAAGAAACTTAGAGAAAAGTATCTATTTTCACTACAGCAGGGCTGGAGGGGGAGCCAGGAGCTGGCCCCACCCCCACCCCAGCAGGCAGAGCAGTGGGGGAGCTAGCTCCATGCTGCTTCTGCTGCAGCTGCCTGCTGTTGGGAGCAGGGAGCTGCAGACTTGGGTCTCTGGCCCCATAGCCCTGGCAGCTGGGGGCCCCATCCAGCAGGGCTGGGGGGCAGGGGCTCCGGGTGGGGGGCAAGAGGCAGGAGTAGGGTGAGGGGGCTGTTGTGGGGGCAGTGAGGAGCACCAGCAGGGCTGGTGGAGGCTTTGGGGTCAAGTGAGGGGCACCAGCAAGGCTGGCAGGGCTTTGGGGGTGAATGAGGGGCACCAGCTGGGCTCGGGAAGGCTTTGAGGGTCAGTAAGGGGCACCAGCAGGGCTGGGGTAGGCATTGGGGGCGGTGAGGGGCACCAGCAGGGCTAGGGTGGGCTGGAGGGGGCTTTTAATTTTAAAAACAGATTTTGGGGGTTTTATCAGAGAGTTTGCAATTTTTTGTCAGAGAATTTGTGATTGTTTTATCAGACAAAACCAGGATCCCTGCTCATGAGACAGTTCACAAAAGCAATATTAACAGGCTTTAGAAGGAAATATGATTATAGACTTAAGACTAGAGTCAGTTAAAGACATCAGTGACTAAAAATTAGGCACTGCTTAACTATTAGGTGGCAGGTCTCCAGAGGGAAATACATAATCATGTATTATTCATCTATATTCACTTATTATGTGTGTGTTTGAGGAGAGGGAGTGGAAGGGGTGGGTATAGGAACCTTGAATGGGATATAAAATAACCAGCATGCTGAGCAATCAGCTGTAAGATCCATCCAACAGGAATTGCTGAGGATCAGAGCCTGACTTCCTGATCTTTTATGGGGTGTTATTGCCTCACTCCGAGCTGGAGGGAGGTGCTTTGCTTTGCTTGCAATTCACAGCCTGGAAACCTCTCCTGAAGGTAGGTACCTGTTCCCTTTCTTTCAAAGAATCACGCAGTTCTGAAAGTCTTTTCTTTTGAAAACAGCTGGTGTTGGTACTACTGTTACTGCCTCCACTTCCCCTTTTTAGTAGTAAGCAGTGGTTAGAGCAGTCACCCAGGATGTGGGAGATACAAGTTCTATGCCCTTATGTGTCTGAATGCATTCAAACCTATATCTCCTACTAAACGTCGGGCAGCGTCTGTGGCCCGTCATTCTGAGGCTCTCTCACTTTGTAAACAATAATTCAAGATTAATTGGGCCAGACTGAAATAATACAGTGACTGACTATGACTGCATCCTTCTGGTACTGACACGTACCTGGGAAGTGGAAACCTGATACTGGTCTCTGCTCCAAGGACTTATATTACATTGGATCTTGGCCATAGCGCCTAGGCCTGATTATTTAGTTAAGTGGCACTCAACCTTCTCACCTCGTGGACCAATAGGCAGTGTCCTGTCTATCGGCTGCCTGGATTACACTGGTGGACCTGATCTGTTGCATGGGGCAAGCACGGCAGGGGCCTGATCCAGTCACATGGTGGGAAGGGATGTGGCCTGGGCCTGATCCAACCACACAGAGGGAGGTGTTGTGATCTGGATCTGATTGGGCCATGTGGGGAGTGGGTGTTTTGCCTGTAGGAGGGTGGGGAGGCTGGCCAGGGTACTATCTGGCCACAACAGAGCTTGAGAGCTTGGTAGCAGGGGAGGGGAGGCAGTATTAATTACCGCAGTTCCCTTGCTGCTAAATGTCCTGATTCATAGGAAGCCCTGTGGGCTGGATCCCATGGCTGTAGAGGATACGGGTGTAGCACCCTTGACTTAGTCCTGCTGAGCTAAAAGATGGTGATCGTCAGCAAAAAAACCACTTAATTTTTAAGCTTGAAACTCGGGCAACAAGCTCAACTCCAGTCCCAAGACAGAGAGAGCATCTGTCCTGGGTATACCCTCAGCAAATTCTGGTTTATCTAGTGCTTTTTTTTTCCTGTAAAGAGAAAAATCAATTAGACCTCCTTTTATTTATTTATTTTTATTTTTTTATTTATTGGTAAAACACCTTAATTGCCTAAACTGACTGAATGGTGTCAATCAGGAGAATTACTTCTTCCTATTTTATTCATTCTGATTCACTTAATGCTGTCAGAGCTGCTGACTTAGTATTATTGTGTCACAATCCATAGACACCCTTGCAGAAGAGTGTATGGAGCACAAATTGTGGTCAAAAATCGGTAAACCACAAGAAAGATGGACCAAAAGAAGAAACATCATGGATTTGGAAAAGAAAGTGAATTTAATCGTGATTAGCAGAGATCCTGGTTTTCTCTGATTAAAAAAAAAAAATCCCCAATTTTTGGATTAAATACAGTAACCCCAAATCCATATTTTCTGTGATTAAAATGAAACATCACTATATAAAGATATATGTAAATCTCTCTATATTAGTGGTGTTTCATTTTAATCATGGAAAAATGTGGATTTTAGGTTACAAAATTGGGGATTTTTTTTTTTTAATCAGAGAAAACCAGGATCCCTGGTGATTAGTCAGTTCAGTCACATGATCTTTGGATTAATAAACACTCTCACATACCAGAACATTTCATAAAAGCAATAAAAGCAAAATACCGCCTAAAAAGGACAACAACAAAACACAAAATTGCCCTTTTCTTATGCTCCTTAATCAGGCCAAAGTTACAGACTGCAGGATTAGGCCCTCTGCATTTTAATTAAACCATATGGTTTTGATGGACAGGCAGGGAATTTTACATTTATTGATCATGAACACTATCATCATGTACAGGCATACCTCGTTTTATTGCGCTTCGCTTTATTGCGCTTCACAGATATTGCGTTTTTTACAAATTGAAGGTTTGTGGCAACCTTCATTGTTGTCTTATTTTAAGAAATTCCCACAGCCACCCCAACCTTCAACAACCACCACCCTGATCAGTGAGCAGCCATCAACATCGAGGCAAGACCCTCCACCAGCAAAAAGATTATGACTCGCTGAAGGCTCAGATGATGGTTAGCATTTTTTAGCAATAAAGTATTTTTTAATTAAGTTATGTACATTTTTTTTTAGACATAATGCTATTGCACACTTAATAGACTACAGTATAGTGTAAACATAACTTTTTATATGCCCTGGGAAACCAAAAAATTCATGTGACTTGCTTTATTGTGATATTCGCTTTATTGCAGTGGTCTGGAACCGAACCCGCAATATCTCCGAGGTATGCCTGTACTTTTAAAGTACTAATTAAGAGAATGGAATAGGGCTCATGCTAATCTATGCTTTTAAATCCTTTCCTTTCCTCCTTCCCAGTTTTTATTCTTATTTTCCCTTTCAATATATTTCCTTCCTTTTTTATTTCCTTTCTGTATTTTGGCTTCTTCCTTGCTTTTTGTGAGGGTTTTTTTTTTTTTCCTCTTTCTTTCAGTTTCCATCTCAGCTGTTAGCCAGTTTCCCTCCCATCCCACCCCCACTTCTGGCCCAACAGTCCATTTCCTCAGTGCAGCATGATTACTTTTAGTTTTATTTTTTAAAACATAATGAAAGACTATTGCCCTCTGTGTCTCTTCAAAGGCTTGATTGTACTCTTGTTCAAATAAAATAGTGACAAACTGCCACTGACCTCTGTACAAGCAGTATCAGTTCCAACACTTCAAAATGCCAAACAGTATCTCAAATAAGCCAGTTAGGATATTGAGACAATAGGAAAAAGCCTCTAGACCAGCACAGTAATGAGGGAAAATGGTCAGCAGTTGTGACAGAGAAAAAAACCTGGAAAGAAAGAAGAAAAAACCCCAAGTCAGTAGAGGGCTCAAATGTGGAAATGAGAAGGCAAATTCTACAAGAATAGAGGGAAATATGGAAAAAAAGGAAGTGATTTAGATCAACAGAGAAATGTAAAAGGAAAAGAAACTAATGGGGTGCATGTACATGCGATGAGAGTTTCGTCTTTCAGGGTTGCATTCTGTGCTCCCTAAATGAAATGGTGGATTTTATTTTTCCATCACTCATCAGTTTTATATCTCATGAAATGCTCAGCTCACTATTCACTGCACTGCGCTATTCACTGTAAATTACTGCAAGGGGTGCTGAATAATAATCCACCATGCTGATGCACACCACTACTTCCTACTGCAGGCTGGTGATGTATACAGCTCATAGCTCGCAGATATGCAGGGATCCTGGTTTTCTCTGATAAAAAAAATCCCAAATTTTGGATTTAAACACTAAACCCGAATCCACATTTCTCCATGATTAAAATGAAACACCACTATATACATATTTCTATTAGTGGTGTTTCATTTTAATCATGGAAAAATGTGGATTTGGGTTTACTTTTTAAATCCAAAATTAGAGATTTTTTTATCAGAGAAAACTAGGATCCTTGATAATTACTACAACAGAGGAATTTCTTTTTTACTACCATAACTATGCATGAATCCTGAAAAAAATCAATCTAAGCAATAATCATTTCTAACTAAAGGATCTTGGCTCTAAGGTGGACTTTCTGAGATTGACTCTGAATGGTGGGTGGCAGAGGGCGGATCTGTACTAGGCCTGTCTCACTCCCAGGCAGGAGTAGGAGTGGGGCCAGCAGGGATGATGACCGCCAGGCTTAGAATTGTTGCAAGGAGCCTGGTCATTATTTGCTGGTCCTGCCAGGTCAGGGAATATCTTCTTGATTCAGCGCAATTCCTCTTGTGCTGGTTGGCCATGAATATGCCAGATGGATCTGTCTCACCATTTCATGCAGCCAATGCTCACAGTCAGAGTATGTTGCAAGTGGATAACACGTGGTCAGCCCCAAATAACCCAAAAATGGGTGCCTGGACATGGGTGGTGGCGGGCTCTGCATCACTGCAAACAAGTGCCCATCCTCTTTGGCCAGTGATGCACCTCCCTGCTGTGCATTGTCCTGTACCTCCCTGCACTTCCCACTCACTCTGTCCTACACTGTCCCCATCTCCTTCTTCATCTCACAGCCCAGCCTAATTGCAGCTGTCAGTTCAGGTGACATGTGACTTAAAGGGTCACTAGGGAATCACGTACCAGGTGTGGAGGTCAAGCTCTGTGTTCTATCCTTCTCCTTGGAGGGAGCGGCAGGTGACATGACTGGGACCCTGCTGCTATCTTCTCCATTGGAGCCCCTGTGAGTCGCAGCAGTGGTTGATGATATCTCAGCAGCAGGGGGGATGCCCTGGAGGCCTTTGTCTCTGTGCTTTCACAGTGATCCAGTACCTCCATTGGCAGCTGGAGGAAGCTGTAATGGGCCACGTACCACATTGGGATGTCCTGCCACTGTGTTCTGGCGACATCCCTGTGGAAAGCAGCCTGCATCTCTGCCTTGACACGGCACTGGACTACTGTCCTGTTGTGCCCCCACTTACCCATTCTCCTAGCAACATCAAGGTAGATATGACAACTGGCCCACAGGCTGCAGATGAACTGGTGTGTGATCTCAGGGTCCCCTAGCACTTGCACCAGGTTCTTTGTTTTGGCGAAGGTCTAATTGGACTTAGATCTATGTGCTCCAGTCTGCTCGGTTCTCCCCCAAATGTCAGACAGCTCAGATTAATAAGGGGTATACCAAGGAGCTGTGCACTCAATTTATAAGTCTTGACACGAAGGGGCCAAGGGAAGTTCACCCTACTCCCACCCTGTTGTATCTGGGCAAAGTTTGGACAATAGACATTGGGGCTGTGTGAAGCTTTGGGTGCTGATTTGATTTGGAGGAGATTCGGCTTGATTCGGTGGCTGAATCTCCAGATCTGAATCAAATCTGGGGACCAATAAAAAGGTCTGAATCGATTTAAAGCTCTCCAAATCTTTGGGAAAGAGTCAGAGAGGTTCAACGATTTGAACAGTGCCCACCCGCTGCAGCAGGGAGCTGTAACCAGATTTGGAGCTGGTAAGTAGGGGTGGGGGAGGGGGAAGCTGGAGGACAGGAGAGGGGACCATGGGGGGGCCCTGCCAGAGCCCATCCCCTGCCTGCTCCCCCAGCTTCCAGTTCTTTAAAAAAAAGCCCAGATTCACTGGGTGCTGCCGGGCGGGGAGCGATCCCTGCTGCCCCCCACTGCCCCCTGTTGCATGGAGGGCTCTACCACAAGCCCCCTGACCTCCCCCCCTGTTCCCCCAGCCCCCCATGGCTGCCCTGCCCACCCCAGCTCTGGCCCTTTAAGAAAATAACCAAGAAAACCCCTGGGACTCACCACTTTCTGTTGCGGCCTTGGGGTTTTCAGGGGGATCATGCAGAGCCCCCCACATGGCACAGGGAGCAGTGGGGATCACCCTCCCGCTGGCAGGAACAGTGAGTCTGTGGGCTTTGGGCCGGAGCTGAGGTGGGCAGGGCACCTGTGGGGAGGGACTGGGGGAGCAGGGGGGGTCAGGGGCTCTTGCAGAACCCCCCCATGCAGTGTGGGGCAGCAGGGAATTGCCTCCTGCCTGGAAGCACTCAGTGAGTCGGGGCTTTTTTCTTCAAAGTGCCAGGAGCTGGGGTGGTTGGGGAAGCCATTGCTGGGCTGGGAGAGTGGGTGGGTGATGGGCCTGCATGATTCAAAGATTCGGCCAAATCGATTCGAGACAGTGATTCAAATCACTGAACTGAACCACTGTCCCCCGAATTGGCCGAATCTAAAGCAAATACTAGCCACTTTGCACAGGCCTAGTAGACATGCTTTGCTAGTGTTGCACATTTCAGCAGCACTCACCTACCAGGCCCAGTCAAGGCAGGAAGGGGGGCTCTGCCTGCACCAGTGGCAACTTTTTGTATTTTATGGGCATGCTTGTTCTGGAAGTGTTCTATCCCAGTGTATGCCATGGCACAGTAGCAGGCTACCCAGTGTCCCATGTGTCAAGACACCACTCCCAGTGGGACATGGTTTGACTGCTGAGCAGTTCAGACATAGTCAGTGAGGGAATGATTTGCTGGCAGAACTCACCTGCTATTCATACAGCGGGTGTGCTTAATGCTCATGATTGGGTTCACAGAACTCTGTTTGTCAGCTTTATGTAAAACCGGTGAGCAAATTAATGGCATTAAGGGGATGATTACACCACAGCCAGCCAAAAAGATGTTTTGGAGGTACAAGGTTGCAGGGCACAGGAGCTCCCCATGGCTGTTTCCAGGCAAAGTCTGGGGATTTTTTGCTGGACACATAAGAGCTATGCTCTGTGACTGTTGCAAGTTTTGACACCAGGCAGCATTCACCAGGGCTCCCCCATCCCACCCTGTTGTATCTGGGCAAAGTTTGAATATTGGACATGCTACTGCCAGTCAGGATCACGTCCTGTTTACTGGGGCTCCCATCTGTTGTCCTAAAGCATCATTGCACACAAATACCTGCAAATTGAAGTGACACTTGGCAGACAAGGGGGCTCATTACATAAAAATTGTAGCAACACCTGATGGACAAAGGGGTTCAACACATGTAATTCAGTGAATTACTATGTTCATGTGACAGAGTAATGGCTGCACCATTCCAAGTTGCATTGTCACAAACTAAACTATATCAGGATGGGGATTTGTTCATGATGATGCAACTCATTTAAATCACCAAAAATTCACTGTGGCAGGGCACTGTGCGTACCTGCCACTTTAAGGCTCTGGAGCTGGCAGCCACCAGGTGCCTAATAAGGGCAGCCATTTTAGGTTCAGGGCTGTCCATATAAACAGGTCAGTTCAGCTGCAAGAGGCCAGGCAACAACACTGCCTGGCCAGAGGGCTGCTGATTTCATCCAGAGCTAAGGGAGGAGCTGTAGGGGATGGTAAGGAGGCTCCTGGTCCTGGGTATGACTTAAACTGCACCCTGCCAGGAGTGGGTGGCCTGGTGGGGCTCCCAGTGGCACGGGAGCCCCCAGGAAATGCCAGGCCGGTTACCACCCCAGTGAAAGGCAGGTTGGGGTGCCTTAACCCCTAGTCCACACCTTTGGGTGGGTTGCGTTCCACTGGAGGTAGTTATGGGGGTGCAAGCCCCAAGGAGGAGAGTGGGGAGCCAGGGCCAGGTATGGCCAAGGCCGCCTGAGCCCTGCAGGGGTTCGAGACCCCGAGGGGGAGAGTTGGGGCCAGGCATGGCTATGGCCACCTGAACCCACCTGAGGAGGGAAGCCCTGAGACCCTGAGTATAGGGGGCATTATGAGCAGTGAGGAGCCCCCAGTGAGAGGGGGTGTGAGGAGAAGCCCCAGTGAGTAAGAGGCAGAGATCTGGGGGCGGCGCTGAGGAGCCCCAGTGAGAGGGGGCGGCGCTAAAGAGCACCAGCGAGAGAGGGCAGCGATCTGATGCCCCAGTGAGGGGGTGATGTGGAGCCCCAAGCAAGGGGAGAAGGCCCAGGTAGTCTCTGGACACTTGAGGCCAAGATCTGGGCCAAGTGCTGAGTGAACAGGGGGGCTCTGCCCCAGAACGGTAGAGGTGAGTCCTGATCCCGATAATCCCTTCACTGTTGGGAGACAGAGAGTGGGTTGAAAATAACATCTGGAGTAGCACCACGACCTGCTGCCTCAGGGTGGGGAGTGAGAGTCCCCTGTGAGACCCTGAGGCACCAGTTGTGGTGTGAAGTACCCGAGCTCCCCATGTCCATGAAGGAGGACCCAGAGAGGGGGACCCTGGGAAAGAGTAAGGGCCATACCTCAAGGCCTGTCAAAGCTTCCCCTGACTGGCCCAGGTGGGGGCCAGGACCAGGAGGGTCAGAAAGGCTAGGGGGTCCATCAAGAGGGACGCCCAAGAGTCAGGGGCCTGGGCTCCTGACTGGCCTGGGGGTGGGCCAGGGCTAGAGGACCTGAAGGTCCCAGTGAAGGGACCACACCCGAAGGGGAACAGGTGGCAGGGAGATATGTGGCCCAGTGTGACAGAGGCAGAGTCTGCCTGAAGGGAGGAAGCCAGGTGGGGTCCTACAGTAGGATTCTGGGGCCCATCGTGTGGGACTGGCACATATGAGAACATCATGATGTTATCTGTGAGGCTTGGGCTGCGGTGTAGGGAAGGAATGGAGCTGCAGATAGTGCCTGCTAGCATTGGGCCAGAGAATGGGCAGCCTCCCGGTTAACTAAATCAATTAATTAATCAATTAAGATCAAGGCATGGCAGGCGAGAAAGTGGGAGGTTAGCCCAAGAACAGGTGGGTGGGCCATGCAGAGATCGGCCCTGAGCAGGGCCCCCTGTTACACTCATGTACGTGTAAAGTATAATGCCATTAAGCCACACAAAATGGCCATTTTGTCATGTGTACATACACCTGTCATCACGTGTAAAAGTGGCCATGGGACTAGAGAACTAGAGCAACAACAGTAGAGAAAAAAAATCTTACACATCGTGATAAATCTTTAAAGTAATTTTATTCCACTTTACAATTATATATAGAAATCTGGAGAGTGGCTTTAATGTCTGCAGAACTTCAAACATTAAGTGAACTTGCATAATCATTATGGCATTTATTAGCCTGGATCAGTAGCATAATGGGGGGGTGGGGACTGTGGCAGCCTCTGTTTGCATGTGTTCATATATATGTGTGTGTGTGGGAGGGCAGGGAGGGAGAGGGGCCACAAAAATAGCTGCTGCCCTAACTTATGGTTGAACATACTGGTGCCCCATGTGCTGCCACTTTCCACAGCATGGTGTTGTCCTGTTATTCCACTGTCCCAGACACCAAATCAACTTGCCTGCTGGTCCCCACTATAATGCTCATTGTTTTCTGCAAAAAAATAATTCAGACCATTAGTATCTTTTCATACACTATTTATAATGGCTAATGTTTCAATGTAATGGCCTTGTCCAAAATGGAATATAGCCCATGGTAGGCACCTAACTATTTAGTGTATCTTGGTCTTCAGCAAGGAAATCAGTGTTTGGTTTCTAATATTGATAATTTTGCCTGTCTTTTCCCCATTCTTGCTGTATTTTTAAGCTTGCACACATTATAAATAAGCATTACCAGCTGCCATGGTAGAATAAAAATAAAGCACATTGATGTATACTACACACACACCCCTTTACACAAAATCTGAGAGGAAATGAGGCATATTATTTGCATAAATAAAGCATTAAGGATTTATATTTTGTAACATGTTAAGCTCCAGATTCTCAGCATATTTCTAAAATAACCAATATGCAGAAATATGACTATGTGCTGTATTTTTGTATAATTTATTAGACAATAAATATCACGTTACAATACTTTTTCTTTTCTTAATTTTGATTTATTTTTTGAATTAATCATTTGTTTTCTCAAGCTATACAAAGACTAGCCATATGATCATACTACATCTTTTTTTCTTTTACTGGTCAATAAGAAGTGAGGTTTACATAGTATTTTAAAGGAAAATTTAAAATATTCTGAACCAAGCCATCAATACTGATCAAGAAGAGTCCAAGGGTAAATCTAAATTCAAAATATTCATGCTTTGGGGTATGAGAGATAGGATGAAGCTTTCCAATCTCTAAATTACTGTATATGCAATTACTAGTACCACTCTCAGGAGAACTACATATTGACCCTTTGGTAGTTAACAGCATCCCTGGTCTTCTTCAATAATTCAATAGAAAAACATTTGGACTTGCAACATGTAGTTAGTTAATAAGATTACATCAGACCTAAATTCTTATACTAGATTAAGGTAAAAAAACATGTATGCCTGGTTCTATAAGCTAGTAAAGGTATCTTTACCTGCCATTTTATTTTGATTTCTACAGCAGAAGTATGAAGAAACAGAAAGAAGATATAATTTACGATTAGAGCAGGATATTATATGTAAAGCTGACAATTTGTGAGAGAAGACACTATTTGTCATTTTACCATTACAGTAAGAGATAGTCATTTTAATAAGAGATTACTAGCAAAACGTCAATGGTAGATTTATGTTCATTTTATTTTTACAAGAATAATGGAAATTACACTATTTCTCTGAAAGCTGATTGAAATGGGAGTGGCAGTCATTAGAAATCAATCATTTTTATTGGTGCTTGACTCTCACAAATCAGAGATGGGAAAGACCTATTATAGTGGATTGTCTAGTCCATCCTGCTGCTAGTGCAGTATTGTTCCCAATAATATATTTTCTAGTGTTTATATCTTGTTGAATTTTGTCTTCCTCAAGTGAATGAGCTTATTAATAGTCTCCCTTGGGAGACTAGCCTCTCATAGACTTTATGGGGCCAGATCCTGCTTGCTTCATTCATGCATAGTGTGTTATTGAAACTAGTAGGACCACACACAGAAGTGAGGCTGTTGCAGTTAAACTCATGAGGATGTGTTTCCTGATATTTAGGTTCCATGTTACCTTTTTACTTTCATTTAGTATTTTATGTCATATCCACATATCATGATCCTTTTTGCTCTAGAACAAAAAAAAAAGAATTTTGGGGCACCTTTTAGGACAGTTATATTCAAGGGAAAGTAAGAAAAAATGTTAAATTAAAAAAAAGTTTATCTCCTCTTGCTTCTCCATTTTCCTATTTCTTGGGTCCCTACTGACCCTTTTTGTCTCATCTTCATTCTTTCCTTTCATCCCCCTTCAGTTTTTGTTCACATAACATTTTGTTAATGATGCAAAATTTCCAGAACAGCATTTTTTTAGGAGTTCCCATATCCCCAGTGTGCATACATTTCAAGGACTTTTTGATGTAAACCCCTACTTCTGCATGGGCAGATGTATTAATATTGGTGTACTCAATGTAAACACATCTGAAAAATACAGCTTTCTACCTTCGTTTGTTGTTGTCTTTTTTAATAGTTCTCTTTATCTCTCTTTCCCACCCCCTTCCTTTTCCTTTTCATTCTTCCGTCATGTTCCCCTTCTCTCGCTCATCATTCTCCCTTAATGAAATTTACAGATGACACCTTTGTTGTAGAGAGGTGAGGAATAAAAAATTGAGGAAGACCAAGAGCTTGATCCAAAGCATTAAGCTTCCAAGGAGAAAAATTGTAAGCTGCTATTAAGTCATGAAAAAGATGGTCATTGATTTTTAACAGGCACTAGACTTCTGATAAGAGAAAGAAATATCAAATAGTGAAATGACCTTGAGTGATGATAGATTGCATGTACATGAGCTTGCAAGAAAATGTAGTGGAAAAATAGCCATTAAGACTTTTGGCTATGTACATAGAGAGCCTATGAAAAGAATAGGGCAAATGCTATAAAAGCAGATGTGCACACTTTTCAGTGAGAACTCTGAGTTTATTTATATTGTATTTGAGAAGTCTTTCATTCACTTTCATGAACATTCATGTGAATGAATTTGTTGGCAAAAATGGTTATGGAAAGAGGAAATGTTCCAAGCATTCACCCCATAGGTATCTATTTGTGCCATTATATAAACTTAAAAGTATTTGTGGGTATGCTGAGGGCTTTTAGTGGGGTTGTGAGTCATCCAAACAGGGAGTTGAAACAATGCCATACAAGTTAGTTGACCAGTTGCACAGTATGAATAGCTGACAATGAACAATGAAAGTAAGGAACAATCATTGCAAAAGTTTGTGAACAGGACAGTCCAGAGTGCTGAGACACCAAATAATACTAAACCACACAATCACATAAAAAAATCTAATTCTTATTGTGGACAACAGATAAAACAAGACACATTTTTAAAAATTAGATGGTACAAACCATCAGATAATATTGTGCTGAAATCATGCATGGCTGAGTCAATGTCTAAATACATACTATGAGACTCTTCATAAAGAAAGCTAAAGTCATCCCATAGGTACCCAGTCTACACCCAGACTGTCATTAAGGGAATATGTGCATCAAAGCTCTTTCCTTTATGTAGATGGGGAGTCACACTTTTCTTGGAGCTCCTTTGGGTTACAGAGGAGATGCACAAAAGGAGGGTTAATGTACAGCCAGTCATTGGACTCCGTATGTTCCTGGATATGCATTCTTGCAATAGGAAAAAAAAGTCTAGACAATGTGTTAAGTAGTCAATGTGTTCAGTATTCCAAGAGAGACTGACACCAACTGAGAGCTTCACTTTGGGAACTGTACAGTGATATCTTCTTAACTGGTGTTTCTTCAAGAACAGATTGTGTATTCATTTTGGGTTCATCTTTTCAAGAAATGAGGCTTGGGTGTATTCTATGAATAATTATGCTAGAAAAATCCCTTGATTAGGTGTTACTGATTTCTGGATCATTACAGAAACCAGTCTGCAGGACTAAAATCTTCTGCTGTTTGGCAAAAGGAAGGGGCAAAAACAGGGTCAGAGAGCATTAATCTTCCAAGGAGAAAAATTGCAAGCTGCTATTAACAATTGAACTGGGATGAGACAGCTTGTGGAAAACAAGCAGAGTTAGAAGTAGGCCAGAAAGACCTAAAACAAGACCTAAGATGAGACCTGAAACAGGTACTGTGTCAAATCTTAGAAGGCACTGTAAGGTGAGTTAAAGGCAGAAAACAAATCCAACCGCCGGAAATTAAAAAAAAGAAAAGTGCATCAGAAGCTACAAAATGTTGAACTACTATAGATTTCCCTGTTTCAGTACCTCTCACTGTTCTGAATAGATCATCTTTTAAAGATCTTTATTTCCATTCAAAGACTTATCACTTCATTTCATAGACTTCATAGACATTCGGGCTGGAAGGGACCCCGGAGGTTCGTTGAGTCCAGCCCCCCGCCCCAGGGGCAGGAAGTAAGCAGGGATCATAGGATCTCAGCAAGATAAACATCCAAATGTGTCTTGAAGGCGTTCAAAGTGGGTGCTTGAACCGCCTCTGGTGGTAGTCTGTTCCAAACCTTGGGGGCTCGGACAGTGAAGAAGTTCCTTCTTATGTCCAGCCTGAATAGGTCACGGTGGAGTTTGTGACTGTTCGATCTTGTCATCCCTTGAGGCGCTCTGGTGAACTTCTATACCTTTCTCTCAGGATGGACATCTGTTGATTCTGAGCTGGATAAAACTCCAAGTTGATCAGGGACCAGGCCAATAAAGAATTTATATGCTTCCCCAAATGCAAAGCAGAATGGTATGTTAGGCACTCAAGGCTCCCTGTATATCATATGGGGAGAGTTAGATGCCCCAGAATGAGATACAAAACAACTGGCACATTCAGGGCCCTGCTACATTCTCAAATGAAAGGTGGATAGAAACCAGCTATAGAGTCGTTACACATTTTAAAGTACTAACTTTGTAACTGGTTGGCTCTTTTTATTGCCGGACAGTCATTTTCATGATGTGATAATTACTTTGTATGTGCGGCTGGTCTAAATGTATATGATTAACCAGTTAATTAACATCTGTAATATGTAGCAGGGGCCTGAGAACCCACCTAAGTGTTAGCCAATGACAAATGTTGAAGAGAAGAGTGTGTCTTAGGCCCCCTATACATGGTACAGGTATTGTGCAATTAACTGGTTAATTGCACAATTACCTTGAGACCAGCTATATTTGCAAAGTACCCATCATGCCATAAAAAGCTCCAACCAGTTATAATTGGGGATCTCCATAAATCATGCCCTGTGCAGTGGCTCCTTTAAGTTTTTTCATTTTACCACCTACCCCCTCTGTCCCTTATTGGTGGAGGAGCCCCACCCACTAGGCTGCTTGCCACTGAGCTCCAGGAAGTGAAAACCACAGTTTTAAATATTTGATGGGTTTTGCCTCCCCACTGGTCAGCAGCGAGCAGCGGGGCCACCAGGGCGCCTCTACCAATCAGAGGTGGGGTAAAGGGGGGCAAGTGGTCAGAGGAAAAAAAGGAGGTACTGCAGGGGGTACTTTGTCCACAATTTATGGAGATACCTAGCTATAATGTGTACTAACTTTATAGCTGGTTGCTATTGAGCTTTAATTTGCATGTATAGCAGGGTCTTCCCTGTGGCTGGGAGCCCTGTCAGCTAAGGGAGCTCCCAGCTGCAGGGGTGCACCATGCCTAAATGGAGCAGGGAGTCCCACAGCTGAGAGAATTCCCTGCCCATTGGTGATACGTAGGAGGTGTATGTGGGTGCACGTGCACCCCCTGAGCATGGCAGTGCACCCCCTACAAAAAGGTACTGCCAATAGTGCTGACAGCACCTGCAGGTGGTTGCCGCTCATCAGCCCCCCCCTCCCCCTACTGGCACAGTCAGTAGCATCTGTGGGCAGTCTGTGGTTGCTGCTGGCTACTGCCAAAGCTGCCAGTGGTGTCTGCAGGTGATCGCCGACCACTGGTTGGCACTCGCCACCCCACCTCCGTCGCTGACAGTGCCGTGGCTGCATGTGGGAGCTCCCTGCTTACTGATGCCATGCTCCTGCTGCCAACAGTGCTGCTGCTGCCTGCTGGAGCTCACCATGCCCCACCAGCCTCCGGGGGCATGTGGCGTTTATGTCCCTGCCCTAGCACCTAGCAGCTGCCAGAACTCAGAGTCCTGCAATTCTAGATGCTGGGTCACCATAGCATGCCTCCTAGTGCCAGGACCCAGGTTGGTCAAAGCAATCATTGGGCACAGATGCAATCTCTCTACCTTGAAGGTATGGTAAACCCCTAAGGTGGAGATATCACAGCAGCTCTAATCCCCCTGTCGCAGGGGCTTTATTTGATCTCCCAGCCTCAGGGGTAGAGGGGGCTCCCAGCCCTGGGAGCTTGCTTCTTGCTGGTGCATGGGGAGTTCAGGATTGGGCTCCCCCTGCACTGGCTATAAGGTACAATGGGATGTAATGCATGAGCCTACAATCATACCTCCGGCCATGCACATGTGGTATAGCAGGAAGTGAGATTGTGTGGACTGTACATTAAATCCCATTAAAACCCTCCTCTGCCCCCCTCTTCCCACCCCAAGAACAAGTCTCTGTTCATTCAGAATCTACAACACAGAAATATTTTTACAAAGAACTGAGCAGAACTAGTTTTTGTCTTTCAGGTTGAAGTGGTGCTGCTACTGCCACCTACACTTCATATAATAGCCTAATGATTAAAGCACTCACTCAGGAAATGGGCAATCTAGGCCAAATGCACTATTCAGACTGAGGGTGTTCAAACCCACATCACCTACCTCCTAGGAGGGGTTACAGGTTACTCTATGTATGGGAGAGAAGGATAGAACTTTCCATTACTACTGATGAAGCTGTGCTCCTACACAAGATTCATTAGCCCAGAAAGGGAGTGGGTTTTCTAGAAAGTGGGATATGCAGGTTATAAAACCATCAGGTTGAGACAGGATTGAATCCAGGTCTCCCATATCCTGGGCAAGGGCTCTTATCAGCAGGCAATTACATAAAAGTAGGTTATCACCTAATTTGCCGACACCTTCATCTGGACATGTGTTAGGTGTAGTTAGAAGAGGCCTAATGGATCAGGCTTCTGAGAGGATGTAGGCTGAAGAAAGCCTAGTTTCTAAATCCCAATCAGGCATAAGCATGAATTAGGTACTGATGTGCTCAGACTGGGAAAGTGTAAAGCATAAGCAGAAAAGCACGCTGAGGACTCAAGGTCAAAAAGGAGGTGATTACAGAGTTTAGGTACTCCAGGACTAAGTGGCAGCAGAACATTAATAGCTGTCATTCGGATTGCAATTTTGGGCTTTAATTCCATAGAAATTCAGCAGTAAACATGTAATTCCTTTACTAGTTTTAATTCCAAGTTCCTAAATATCTGTAAGATTGTCACTACTTTCTATCCATTAGAAATTCCACTCAGAAAAGCAGCATATAGGAGGAAGTGTTTGGGTACATGCATGTGCAGTTGTGTCAGTGTTGGTTTTATGAATGATTTCTAAGCCTTTATTAGACGATATATAGCAGAGCGTATGTTGGACAAGAATTCTTCTTTTCCTTTTCACTACAGCTCACATGCATAGATAATACTGATTTGAGACAGTTTAGGCTGCATAAAATACCATTACTTGATTTCACGATAGCAAATCAAACAAATAAATAAGATTAAATAATGAATTACGAGCATATAAAATATCACTGTTTACTAATACAATAAGAAAGATATGTGAAGATTTTGCTTTGTCCAATTGTTTTCCTTGGTTACAAGCAGAAATGGGCAATTTCTTAAGAACTGGATATTTAGGCAAAATACCCAATGAAATGGATTTGTGAAGGCAAAGGGTTTTTTGCTTGATCACATCAGATCATAACAAATGCCACAATGGTGAATTATTGTTACTGTATAATGGCATAGCCCTATGTTTTCTGTGTAATATTTAAGTTAACTGTTTCAACACATCAGTCTTGTTTCAACACATCAATGCTGAATAAAATACCACAAAAGTGTTAAATATATTACAGGATGCACCAGTGGATTCTCTGAGATACAAGAGAAACATTGACATGACAATATTTCCAAGCAGTATTTTATTAGGCATTTAACAGTCTGGTGACTGCTTTTATGTTTGCAATGTAATGTATGAAACAGAAAGCTCTATTATCCAGAGGCTGTTTTCTCTCTTTTTGTGCATTCAGCCCACTGCAGTTTGTTAAAAAAAACAGAGAAAAGTGTGGAATTTTCAGTCATCCTCTCAGGTCCAAAATCCATAATCTAATCTTCAATACTGTGATTTTATATATATATTGTACTTTCCTCTACATACTAAAGCCTTTATATTATATATGTGATATAATATACTCTGGGCCCCTATCATATACTGCTCCATATTCATTCGTTTTCAGGTTCCAAAAAGCACTCTGCAATATTTACCAAACTCAGACACAAGATTAGTTGGTCTCCAGATCACTGTCTCCTTTCCCTTCCTTACTAGAAGCAGAATGCTATGCTTATGCCTTTTCTTCAAAAATGTTAATTTTGTAAAAATATTAAGTAGATTTTCTTCATGGTAATTCAAACTTGGGCTCAGAGCTGAAGTGCAGAAAGCTCCCATTAAATCAAATTCTACAAGATTTATGTTATCCTCACAAACACAGGAAATCTTAAAGGGACAGTCAACTATAAAATCATATTTCTTTGCCATTTTTTGAAGTTACTTCACTGATGCAATGTTTGTGATATGGACAAATAATAATAATAATAATAATAATAATAATAATAATAAACCCTTTTAACTTACTGCTTATTGATGACCTGACGCCACATCCTCCCCATTCTTTTGGGAAAAAAAAATCAGTGTTTACAGTTCTTGCCAAGGATGTGGGAGAACCGTGTTGAATTCCTTTCTCTGCCTTAAATATTCAAACCCATGGTTCCCACCTTTGTTTCACAGTACCCTATTGCCAAGGTCACTTTGTGCTGGCAATTTTAGAATACACTATACCTCTCCTCTTGAAGCTCTTCCACTTTGCAAACAAATATTCAAGATTCATTGTGCCATAGAGGAGGGAATATGACTAAATTAGTAGTTAGGAGCAGTCTTGGTTTCCAGTCCCTGCTCCAGGGATTGTTTATTCATTTCACATTAAGGATAAAATTCATAAGCCGTCATTAGTGAGGGAACTAGAACCCAGGACTCTGCCCCTCCCAGGTGAGTGGCTTAATCACTAGGGTACGGAGTCAGGTTCATACTGTCTGCCTTTTCCCATGTGAATCTAGATTTTTTTTTTTAACCAGAAAAAGTCAAAGAGGTGTTTGAGTCACCCCCCTCCCTATTACCTTGAACCTCAACTAGTTTAAATTCTTGGGCATAAGGCTCCTGGGAAATGAAATATATTGTTGGGAATCTCATCAGGCATAAGAGAAAACTTAACTGGTCCCCACATCCTGGATGAGAGCTCTAAATCATCAAGCTATTGCATAACGTTTTGTTACTGTGCATGTCCAGAATTGCTGCTATCTTGTCTGACCTGACTAGCTTTGCTGTCTATCTCAGCCTACAACTTTTTGGGCATCGCAAGATAAATGACTCTGGGTGCATCCACATGAGACACTAAATATTAGACATATAGTAGACTAATTCTACTGCATGTTAGCATATCAGACAAAAACTGTGCTAAAGTGTTAATGCACAGTGGAATTAATCTACTACACAGTCTCACAAAAAAGCGGGTGCTGGCGCTACTGCACAGTGGTGCCAATTACAGCGTATTAAGTTTAGTTCCTGTTATTACAGGAACTAAACTTAATGTGCCTTATAGCACATTAATGACTGTATAGATGCTTACTCTATACCTAACTCTCATTGTAACAGGGGGCCTGCTTGGGGCCGATCTGTGCGCAGCCCGCCCACCTATTCTTGGGCTAACTGCCCACTTTCTCACCTGCCACGCCTTGATCTTAATAATTAATTAATAGATGCAATTTAGGCAGGAGGCTGCCCATTTTCTGCCCTGCTGCTAGGGGGCACTATCCGTGGCTCCATTCCTCCCCTACACTGCAGTCCAAGCCTTGCAGATGACCTCATGATGTTTTCATACGCTCCAGTCCCACATGATGGGCCCCAGAATCCTGCTGTAGGACCCCACCTGGGTTCCTCCCTTCAGGCGGACTCTGCCGCCGTCATACTGGGCCACATATCTCCCTGCAACCAGTTCCCCTTTGGGTGTGGTCCTCTCACTGGGACCTTCGGCTCACACTAGCCCTGGCCCACCCTCAGGCCAGTTGGAACCCCAGGCCCCTGGTTTTTGGGCATCCCTCTCAGTGAGCCTCATTGCCCTTCTGACCCTCCTGGTCCTGGCCCCCACCTGGGCCAGTCAGGGGAAGCTCTGGCAGGCCTCACTGTATGACCCATACTCTTTTCCTGGGGTTCCCCTCTCTGGGTCCACCTTCACAGACATGGGAAGCTGGGGTACCTCACACCACAACTGGTGCCTGAGGGTCTCACAAGGGACTCTACCCCCTGGGCAGCAGGTCGTGGTGCTACTACCGGTGTTAACTTTGACCCACACTGCCCCCTCACAACTGGGGCTCAGATGTTATATTTGACCCAAGCTCTGCCTCCCATCATTGGAGGACTTACTGGGGTCAGGACTCAGCTGTCTTGCTCTCTGGCTGAGCCCCCTGTTCTTCCCACACTGGGGGCTTCTCATGCTGCCCCCCCCTCACACTGGGGGCTTCTCACTGCTTGCAATGCCCCATCTACTCGCAGTCTTGGGGCTTCCCTCCTCAGGGGAGGGGCTCAGGTGGCGGTAGCCATGTCTGGCACCAACTCTCCCTCCTCAGGGTCTCAAACCCCTGCAGAGCTCAGGCGGCCTTGGCCGTACCTGGCTTCCAACTCTCCTCCTCGGGGCTTGCACCCCCACAACTACCTCTGATGGAATGTGACCCACTCTAAGGTGAGGGCTAGGGGTTAAGGCAAAACAAAAAACCTGTCACTCCTGTGATCACTGGCCTGGCATTTCCTGGGAGCTCCCATGCCACTGGGAGCCCCACCAGGCCACCCACTCCCAGCAGGGTGTAGCTTTAGGTCGTATCCAGGACCAGGAGCCTTCTATCATCCCCTACAGCTCCTCCCTGACCTCCGGATGAAACTCAGCAGACTTCTGACCAGGCAGCGTTGTTGCCTAACCTCCACCAGCCAAACTGCCTTGTTTATATGGGCAGCCCTGAACCCAAAATGGCTGCCCTCATTAGGCACCTGGAGGCTGCCAGCTCCAGGGCCTTAAAGTGGCAGGCATACACAGTGCCCTGCCGCACTCATGAATGTCCAAGCTTCCTGGACCACATTTAACTCATACATGCAGCACTGAGTTCAAAGGAGAACACAGCAGTCATGGCCACCTTCATTCAAAAATGTTTCTCACCTTGATGGACAGTGTCCTAATCATCAATTAATTCTGGAGTTAGGTGAGGAAGGAGGCTTAACATCTCCTCCTAAAAGTGTTCAACTTTCCAAGAAATAAGTCTGGTTCCTACCTGCCCTTCCCCCCTCAACTCTGGACCACTTACACATTTTACATTACAGAGTTATTGGATAAAATATGTAAACTGGGTTGGGAGCAGGGACTGGAAATCATTAGTCCCCTCTTCCCTTGCAAGGGTCATCATATTGATTGACAAAGTTCTTTCTTGCTTGCTGTCTCTCATGAGACATGAATCTTTGTTTTATGGTAGTATAGCTTTAACAGGAGAGGGGCAAAAAGTGCTGTCACCTCATTCTTGTCAATAGCCTGGTGGTTAGAATTGTCTCCTGAGAAACTGAAGATATGAATTTCAGTCTCCTTGAGATAAGGACAGAATTGAACCCTGGTTACTGAGTGTGCTTTCTGGGTGGGTAGTTAATAACTGGGCTGATTTTTGAAAGAAAAGAGTGAGCCAGCCATCAGTATCTAAAGGGATGACTTAAGAATGTAAAAGCAGAAAGAGAGTTTCTCATGGTGAGTACCAACATTCACATAGGTGCCTATATCTGGGAGACAAGTTGGATTTCAGACACACACCTTTCTTTGGCATTTCCTAATACAGTGAGGACCAAACTTTTTGATCAGTGTGCTATAAAGTAAGCCAGATTTCACCAGGGAAATGTTGGGAATGAAGTACCACTCCTGCTTGGACACACTGCTGAAATAGCTGCCTTGTAGGGAAAAGACAGGGGGAAGGGGGGAATGTGTATAAGAGTTCTGCTGACATTCTCCAATGTTCCAAGTCCCCATGGGACCCGGGATCCCTAGATTCTCTGAGGAAGTGGAACAGGTACCTGCCACAGTTCCCCACAGTTCCCACGGTGGGAACAGTTCCCACTGTGCCTTGACTGGGAGCAAGAGTGGGAGACAGATCCTGGACAGGAGGACTGGTTCAAGGGAGCCAGTGACCTGTGGTCCAGGGGAGCAGAAAGGCTCCTGGTGAGGCCCACTCTGGTGGGCAGCAGTGGGCGAAGGGAGCAGGATTGGGCCTGGGATACTTGGTGCCCAAAGCCAGGGCTGTTCATGACATCACCCACCTCCCTGGTTCACCATACACCCCAGCCCTGGTGGTTGTCCTTCATATATAGCACCCAAGCAGTTCCAGGAGAGTCCTAGTGGGGCACAGGAGCACTCAGTACTGGGGTTAGAGCATAGCCCATCATCCCACTGGGCCAGGGTGTCCATGAAGGTAACTTGGTACATGCAGAAGGTCTGGACATGGAGGCATGTGCAATTCACAAGGGAGGGCATGCACTCTGGGGCTCTTCTTAAAGCCTCAGGGAGGGACATGGGGGAAGGTCTGCAGTGACATGGTGGAGGTCTAGGGTCATGCTTGTCCTCTCCTGGCAGCCAACTGGGTAGCTTGGGTACTCAGCTGCCCTTAGTAGTCTTCAGCAGCCCAGGGAATCTCCAGGACATTCTGGGAGGTGTGTAGGAGGTGTACAGGCCTTGGCCAGTGCAGGCTGCCTGTGAGCCCCCCAAACCTGCAAAGGTGAACGTGTGTATTATTTGCTCCCAATCCAAATTAGGCTGCTTACAGAAAACTGCATAAGTTAGACTGGCTCCTCTACCAGCTTTTTGAATGTCTGTACACGGCCTTATTACAACATAATATATATGCATTTGTTAAATAATCTTTTATTGTCACATTGTACAAATCTTTTAAATTAAGGAGTCAGAAGAATAAAATTTGCGAACAAAATGTATTGTTTGTTTTTCCATTGTCCCAATATCTTCAATAAAAGGTTATAGTACTAGATTATACAGATGCTATAATATGATGTTTAAATATAGCACAGTTTTACCTTTATAGGCTGGCATTGGCAACAGAATAAATATGTTTTATTAGCTCTGTCTAGTTCCCAATACCTCTTTCTTATTGTAGTCAAGCCAGTTTATTTCCTTTTGGCTGAAATAAGTGGTTGGTTGTGTTGTCCATATGATTGCCAGGCTGCCTTGTAAAGCTTACAAAGCACATGATCGTGCTTATGCCAATGAGAGTGTCTAAACAATGGCATGAAACCATTTTTATCCTGGGTCTTTCTTGAATCCTCTCTTTTCCCACTGAATACAGAAATTTTGTTTTATTAAATGTTAACTTTCCACAAAATTATTCTATATCATCTGCTGTAAGAAATCACAATGAATACAGTAATTAGTCACAATAAATCACAATTTTAATTGCACACCTAAAAATGCAAAATTATGCACAGAAAAACTCGAAATTATGCAGGTACTTTGTATGGTTGAGTGTGTGTGTGTGTGTGTGTGTGTGTGTGTGTGTGTGGGAATTGTGAAGGTGTGGGGGGTTGTGGGTGTGTGTAAAGTTTGGAACCTGGGGAGGGTGGGGCCCTGCACACACTGGCTGGGTGAGGGGTACTGTGGGTCAGAAGTGAGGAGCAGCAGCAGGGTTGGGGGGACTGTGGCTTGGGAGTGAGGGCAGGGGCAGGCATATCACTGCTCCTCCACAATCATAATACCCTTCCCCACAGGTGTCCTCTTTTTTGAAATGGGAAATATGGTAACCCTATAGGGTCACAACCTGGTGGTGTGTAGATCAGCGCCCAGCAGGTAACTCTGTGGAGGAGAAGGGACAGGGGAGACAGAAGGAGGGGGAGCAGATTGAGGCTCCCATGGTGAGGAAAGAAGTGGGGCAGGTGCAGGAACAGGGGCTGGGGTGAATGGGACCCCGGGGCTGGGGTGGATCATGTGATGGAGCTGTGGGCAGCTTGTCCAGGGATATGAGGGCGCATAGCTCCCCATTATGGAGGCATGGGGGGCATGTGCCCCCCAGATTTGTGCACGGGGCATAGGTGGACCGCTGGGCTGCATTCCTGGCTGCACGCATGCTGCGGCTACTTCTGTGTGTGTGTTTGTGCCTGTGTGTCTGTGTCTCTCTGTGTGTCTGTGCATGTGCCCCCCTCTTCCTTCTTGCTGCAGCAGCCTGGATCCCATGTCCATGCTGCCCTGCGACTCCTCTGCACTGCCACCACTGCCCTGCTGGGGGGCCCAGGGGCAGTGGTTATGCTGACAGAGTTGAGCCTAGGTGCAGGCTCCAAAACCATGTGTGCAATTAACGTGTTAAAAAAATTAATGGGAGAACCAATTAACATGTTAATCATGCATGTTAATGGTGATTAATTGACAGCCCTAATTTAAGGCAAGCATGCTTTCCTAGTACATTTCTAATGACTGTTTTGAGTAATTGGATTTGTTAATTAACTATGAAAAATATTTTCTAGTAAAGGCCAAAGAGTGACAGAATGTAAATGTTCTCATTCTGGTATGTTTGTATAATTTTTCTTTCTAGTCTTTTGTAACTAGATTTGGAAGGATGGGGTGTTTTCTGATAATGTGACAATATAATATTAGTGTAAAATATTTCTCTTTCATTTTCTTTATTGCCATAACTCCTCATACATGGAGAGAAGCCTTGAAGATAGCTGTGTTTTGCATTATATTTCAAAGATTTTTAAAGAGCTGAGTTTCTCTAACGTTGTCTGCTAAAAAGACGATGAAATGCACGAATACAAAATATAGCATACCTGAAGTACACTTCCACTGTTTTTCTGCATATGTGGTACCGGTCCACTGAAGAGTCTAGTGGTTCAGTGGAGCATCAGGATTTTAAATAATTCTTTATAGCATTGCTTCACAGACATTTTGGTAGCCAGCCAGTCATAGTAAAAGCAGGAGGAAATTAGCGTTGCCATTCTCCATCTCACCTTTGCTGATGGGAAAGTCTCCCACTTTGCATTACCTTGCCATTCTAAACATACTTCTTGTGCATCTCCATATGATAAGTTTTCAAATGAAAATGCACTCTTGTTTGCTTATATTGTGTCCATTTCTTCATCTGTTCATTTATTACATTCCAGCAAGCGAATCTGTATGACATTATAAAATAGAAGCAACAAAATGGATAGGGCCAGAAATTACACATAAACTGGTATAAGTAATTGGAAACTGGTTCAACTCTGCAATATAACAGAACTTCAGTGCGTATAGACCACTTTCAAAATGGCCAAAACCTGTTTAAGATAAACCTGGATGGATGTAATATCAGACTTAACTGATTTAGCTTAAATCAGTTTGTTTAACTTCTATCTCAGATCCCCTCCAGATTCAAGTTAACTTGCAGTCCCCCAGCATCCCAGGGTGCTTTGCACTTCCCCCACAAATTTCCGCTTGCAGGGTGGGTGGGCTAGCCTTGGCCCAAGCTGTCTGCTCCAACTGAGCAGGGAGGCATGCTCTAGTGCCCTCTGGCTTCTGGCCTGGGCCACTGTAGGCATGTGACTGCATTTCCAGAATCAAAACTGAATATCTGTTTGCTTGCTTCTTGGTTCAACCTATGCAGTTTAGAGTAACCTGCAAAGATTGAATCAATTCAGCTTTGGGCTTTTTGACTGTCTGTACTTATCCAACAAGACCCCATTCTGCAAATATTTGCACAAACACTCAAGCTTGCAGCATATTTATATTTCATAATATGAAATTATACAGAACATGCATTCTTAAAATTCAGGCCTGTAAGACTTCCCTGAAACAGCGTGCAAGACTTACAAAATACTGTTTAAAAGAGTTCTGATAGAATATTATTTTAGACCAAAGGCTGCTAGTCTTAAGCATACAAGTATCCCTGTAAAATAAAGTTTGGAATATAAGTGAAGAAACTTCACGGAGAATAAAAACTGGAATTTGAACGTCATACACCAGATATAGAACACTGAATAGATTAGTCAACTAGTCAAAAGAAACATTAGAAGGAGATTAAATAAATTTGAAATATTAACAATTAGTAAGGTTGTTTTTATAGACTATACACAAATCAGCTGCCATTTTCATTCTACATCATATTTTGTAACTAGAATACAGGCAGTCCTCGGACTTACGGCATAATTGGTTCCTGAAAACTACGTCTTAAGTCAAAACGTTGTAACTCGGAACCATTTTTCCCATCTGAAACAATGTTATAAATGGGGATTGGTTCCTGAACCAAAGCCAGATACCCTGTTTTCACCAAAAATAACCCAGAATTTTGTATTCAATCAATTATAGATGAATGATATAGCTACATTAATGCATTTATATTGTAAATAGCAATCATATTGATTTGGAAGGACTTCTTTGAGGTGACTTCCTGGATTTTTTGAAGGGCTCTTGGTTAGATGTTTTGAAGGTTTCTTGGCTGGAGTCTTCTGAGGAGTCTTGGCTGCAGGTTTTTCTACAGTTTTGCCTGCTTTCTTAAAGAAAGTGTCTAAGCAAGTTTGGACAGATGTTCTCCACGGACATGGGCGATGCAGCAAACCTGTTCGGTGGTGTGGTGTCACGTCAGATACAAGCATTGTAAAGTCGAAACTGACATCAGAAAGTTGAAACAGGGTGTCAACTTATAAATGTTGTAAGTGCAAAACATTGTAACTAGAAACATAAGTCAAGGACTGCCTGTACTTGAAATTGCTTCAGGCCAAACCTTGGCAAGTGAGCAGAAAAAATAAATGGAAAACAAATCATTTCCAAAATTTTATTTTGTTATTTAATACTCACATTTTGGTTGTATCTAAAAGTAATCTCCTTTGTGCTAAGCACCATTAAAAATATAGCAAGCAATAGGTTTTTGATACAACCAGAAACTATTCTATTTTTAAAGAAACAGTACATGCACATTTTGGCACCAGTGGAATCAGTGCAGATTTACAAGGCATGTCTACCTGTTCATTAATGTGTAGTGCTTACTGCCCTTTTAATTTAGTGCTTGTATAATCAAATACTAAATAAACGAGCAGTAACAGAATTACTGTGCAGTAGCACCGGTGAACACTTTTTAAGTGATGCTACTGTACAGTAGCCTAATAATACTGCACAGTAGTGTATTAGCACTTTGTGCTGTGACACACTACTCCACAGTATTATTAGGTTACTGCGCCATTAGCGTCTCCTGTAGACATGCCCACAGTGTTGTAACTGACCATCATATTTGATCCACTTTAATTTACACAGTGCTTCTTACTAGTTTACTTTCACAGTTATTTTTAACACAATAATAAAAGAATAAATTACTGAATATGTTATAGTGATTACCATCATAATCACCAATTTTCTTACCACATGTAAGCATAAGATGACAGTATGTATCTTTTTTTTTACCGTGCAAAGATCCATAACTGCATGCCATACACATTGACAGAGGAAAGCTTGCTGTAATTAATATGTATCAACATTCAAATTATGACTTACTTCATTTATTGCCAAAGCACAGCAATGACAGAACAGAGGCCCCAAATTTGAAAAAGTTATTGAAATAAAATAAATCTGCCCATACGTCCATGTGCAAGAGGTATTTGCATTCATAAATTATAGAGTTCACCACCTGGCTCTCAGAGTTGGCACATACATGTTACTTTGCCCAGTTGGAGTAGCAGAACCAGGTTTGGCTAATAAAAAGAGTGAGAAATGGGTGTTTCACCCTTTGGAAGCCAGAACTGTTCATGCGATAATTGGGGATTCTAATTTTCTCTGATAAAAAATCCCAAAATTTCAGATTAAAAACATAACCCAAAATCCATATTTTTCTTGGATTAAAGTGAAACACACACACACACACACACACACACACACACACACACACACACACATATATATGTTTCACTTTAATCCAGGAAAAATATGGAGGTCCCATATATATATATAGATATTTAAAATATATATATAAATGTCCCTCCCCCCACACATCTATCTATATATTAGTGGTGTTTCATTTTAATCCTGGAAAAATGTGGATTTTGGGTTATTTTAATCTGAAAATTGGGGATTTTTTTTATCAGACAAAACCAGGATTCCTGGTGTGATTATTCTTTGGACCACTGAACTTTCCAGCAATTCTTAAAGCACTTATGACCTCTGCTTTTTTTATTACCTCCCTGTAGCAGGGCACTAAGGCCTGCTACTTTGAGAGCAGAGATAAGGACCCAGGTGCAGGTTGCCAGGCCAACCGGTTAATGAGGGTAGGGACTTACACCTGCCTGGTCAGCTGACCAGAAGAGGCATCACAAGTCTGAGGCCAGGAGGTGGGGGCCTGCTGGCTGCCAAGGGAGTAGGAGCTCTGCCTAAGTAAGTAAAGAGGAGAAGCTGGAATGCATGAGCAGGTTGATACTGGGGAAGAGATGGAGTACCTGTGGTGTGGCTCAAAGGATGTTACAGCTAAGTGGCTAGAATTTATGTTATAGCCCAGGGGCTTATGTTTTGTGCTCGTTGTTTACATCGGTGGTTTGGGTGAGGCTATAGGGGTTGGAGGAGGCCTCATAGGGGACACACGGTGGCGTGGGGACCCTGGCGCCAGGGGGGGCACAGCGTTTTGGGGGCACTGACCCCAGAGCAAGGGGGCAGCGTGAGAAGCCCCAGAACAAGGGGGTGGTGAGAGACAAGGCAGTGGAAAAGCCAGAGCGCCAGAGCGTGCAGAGAGAGGCTAGGGCTGTGGAGAGCCTGAGCACCAGGGGGTGTGGAGAGAGGCAAGGGCTGTGGCTAAGACTGAACAACGTCCGGTAGATCTGCAAGGCTTGGGGTGTGGAAAAGGGGTGGTTGGAGCCACGCCTAGCCCATAAGGCTGGGGTTCCCAAGAACACCCATTAGCAGAGCTGAGTTAATGTACAGAAAGATAACTATGTCTAGGGAACCAAAGAGGCAGCTTTCCTGATTACATAACTGACATCAAAGACGTGGCGGGTGAGATTGAGGGTGCATCATAGATCAACTGGACGTGGTAAGGGGTGCTAGGGGAGAGCATGGCGACCTCTAGGGAGCCACTCCTGTTACACTTCCCTTTCCTTTCTTGTATTTGTTGTCTACCTAGATTTTAAGATTTCTGGAGCAGGAATAACTATTTATCATGTGACATATGTCAGCACTTAGAATACTACTTTAAAAATATACTTGTAACCCGGGTACACCCAAGGGTGTGCCCTATTCTCAACTGAATGGGATGGGTAGGCAGGAGTGGGTGCTGTGAGAGGGATGCCAGAATTTCAAGCAGATCCCTCTTTTCTCTATAGAGTCAGCCAAAGCCCAAAGTTCTTAATTATATACAATTTATTAAGTTATAATATACATAAAGATAAAACTAAATATCATATACGTATATTTACACAGTGAACACTAACCAATAACCAAGGTCAAATCCTAAATAACACTATTTACAACATTACAATAGAATATTTCAATTACAAAATATAAGGTGCAAACATGAACAATCTTAATAACATCTATTCCTTAATATAGTTCCTGACCCATGGCAAGAGACAGTCCTCCACACCCCCTTGGGGGGGTGTCTAGGAAGCAGCAGGGGCCCCTCCCCTTAGGGCCTTGACTAGGCAGGGGGCTGCTCACCCAGCCCCTTCTCTGGGTTTGCCTGCCCCAAATGTGTTTCCCCTGTGGGACCCAAGGGCCCAATGACTCACGCTCCCTCAGGTGGTGGTGGTCAGGGCGCAGCTCGATGGGGGTCTCCTCTGTTGGAGCGCCTCTCCAGTCCTCTTCTGTGCTGCTGGGCTCCTCTCCACCCTGTGCCCCTCTCTGGGCACCAGGGGCTCAGCTCCTCCCAGCTGCTGCACCACTGCTGTTGGCTCCTGGGTGCTGAGCCTCACGCTGCAGCACTACTGTTTCACCGTGCCCTGGCTCGGCATTGAGGCCTCTTTTAGCACAAGGACAGGCCCTTCAGGCTGGCTGTCATTACGCCGGGTGGCTAACCTAAGCAGCCTCCACTGCTCCCTGGCTCCCAAGTCTTGGGCCCGTGCAATGCCTTGCACACCTTGGGACCTGGCTGCTTGCTGGGAGATGGGGCCTTGGGCCTATTGCCTGCTGGGGGAGAGCTTCCCAGCTTTTCTTGGCTTTGCTCATCTTGAGTCCCTGGCTGCATCTTCCCTTGTGCTGGGGACGCAGCTCCATTTATACACTCCAGGGCTTCGCCCCTGAAGTCTTCTGGACCTGACAGTTTACAGTCTTCAATCAGGTCCGGGGGAGCTCTTCTCCCCTCCCTCAGGAAAGGGGCATGACTTTATTTCTCCTGCTGCCTCCTGATGGGTAGATGGGCTCCACCAATCAAAACAGCAGGATCTCAAGCCTGGGACTCAACCCGAGCTCTGAAATGTAAGCCTGCTACACACTGAAACAAATATATAACATGTTCTGGAGGAGGTATATGGTGGGGTGCAGACACTAGGGCTGTGAGAAGCTTCAGTCCCTGATTCGATCTGGCAGAGATTTGGCCCGATTTGGTGGCCCAATCTCCGAATTGAATCAGAGGACCCTTTAATTTCTCTGAATCAATTTGGAGAGATTCAGAAAGATTCAGTGATTTGGACATAGACACAGCTTTAAATGTTTTTTCTACATACCTCTAGGTAGCAGGCGGCTTGTTAATGCTGAGATGCTGGGGCACATGGAGTGTCCCACAGAAGTATGGGGAATCCAGATCTGAATTGAATAGGGCCCACTTCACAGACCCCTAGCAGACACCCCTCACTTCAGCTGCAGCAAGCAATTTGAGCTCATTGCTCATCACCACTGCTGTTGGAGCCTGTGTTGGCACAGCTCCAAAACTCAGGGGGTGAGTGCTGCTTGCCTCAACTTTTCCCCTGCTACTGAATTTTGCTATGGTGCTTGAATTATGAAAGTTTACTGCTGACATCAAAGTGTAATAGTGGAAAATGAGAAAGTTCCAGTACTGAACTCCACAAAACAAAAGTGAAGAACTTTATAGCCCCAGAAGTCTGTATTCCCGCAATGGCTTCCCCTTTGCTAGACAACCAGAAATCCTTCATTACTGCAGCTTCCTTTGGTACATAAGCAAATGCAGAACTTAGTCAGATACGTACTCATATTTTGTATGTTCACATTCTGCAGGTCTTCTGGAAACTGTACGTAATGTTTCAATACGCTGAACTGTTGCATTAGAAGAGATAGAGAGGGTTTCCTGATATCCTAGATCAAGAGTGTGTAATTTATGTTTTGCAAGTCAGATTAGGCCTGCAGAGACATATGTGGTCCATGGGGTGTGTAAAGGGGCCAGGAATTTGGGAGTAAGGCAAGTGGGGGCTGGGTCCACGGCACAAACCCAGGGCACAGAGTCTCATTGGTGACACCTGTGTTAAATCCCATGGTAACTGCCACCCCTTACCCCACTGCCATATTAGGATCAAACCCACAAGGAGCCCCATAGTCTAGATCTGGCTTTGGAGGATGGGATGGGTTTAATATGCTTGCTTTAGACACTCCCCAGGAGATGTAAGGGAGACAAATGGCTGCTTA
Organism: Gavialis gangeticus; assembly: GCF_001723915.1. Classification (NCBI taxonomy): domain Eukaryota; kingdom Metazoa; phylum Chordata; order Crocodylia; family Gavialidae; genus Gavialis; species Gavialis gangeticus. The sequence goes on from NW_017729032.1 coordinate 98,736,662, forward strand.
AATCTGTCAAGTTTACTTATATATTTTATATAAGGAACTCTTATATAAAGCCTTGTTAAAAACTGACATTTGCTACTGGAAATCACTGAACTTGTCCCTATAGCAGGGGAGGGGAAAGAATAGAAAAGGATCATTCAAAATGACAGTTGCTTCTTGCAGTCTGTATTTAATGATTCCCTTGGAGAATCCTGACAACTTTTTTTTTAAACTGCATCTTTAAATAGTTTCCTAGCAGAGGGGGAAAAAAAACCCTCAAGGTTTTTACCATGTAGTTCTAGGCCCCACTTATAATGGAAAGAACTGCTTACAAACATTGGCACTCCACCTTGAGGCTTAACTAAGAGAGGAGCGTCCACTCTTTACACATATCTGTCACTATCATTGTTAATCCATTCATTTTTAAAAGCTGAACAGTAAAAGGATTGTATCTGCATTCACATCTCCCAGTTTGTTCAAGCTTGAGTTTAGATACCATGATATTAAGTGTCTTGGACATATTTGAAAGAGAGTTTGGATTTTAGGATACAAAAGGTACAAGACAAAATAATTTCCCTACTCGAGGATATATTAGAAAGCAGTATCATAGAATCATAGAATCATAGAAGTAGGTTCAGAAAGGACCTTGTAGATCTTCAAGTCTGACCCTCTTCCTGGACAGGAGAAAAACTGGGTTCAAATGACTCCAGCCAGGTAGGCATCAAGCCTCTTCTTAAAGACCCCCAGGGTAGGAGCTAGCACCACTTCCCTTGGAAGCTGGTTCCAGATCCTAGCCGCCCTAACTGTGAAGTAGTTCTTACAGATGTCTAATCTAAACCTACTCTCCAACAA
>NW_017729032.1:98738231-98738548 GCF_001723915.1 Gavialis gangeticus
GCAGACGTACTCCTTGATGATCTTCTCAAAGAGTTTCCCTAGGATTGAGGTAAGACTGACGGGCCTATAGTTGCCCCAGTCCTCCCTCCTCCCTTTTTTAAAGATGGGGACCACATTGGCTATCTTCCAATCATCTGGCACCTGGCCTGAGCACCACGAGCGCTCATAGAGCCGTGCCAAGGGCCCTGCAATAACCCCTGCTAGCTCGCTCAACACCCTCGGGTGGAGAGTATCTGGACCTGCTGATTTTAACACATTCAGCCCCTCCAAAAGCTCTCTAACCCAATCCTCCCCAACCTGAGGTCTAGAGGCATTCC
>NW_017729032.1:98739798-98748092 GCF_001723915.1 Gavialis gangeticus
CGAGCATTGGTATATAGGCATTTAAGGCCTTGCCTAGCTATGTGTGCAACCCCCAGTTTGGAAGACTGTCTGGACCCCTGTTTCTTACCTGGCCACTCCTTGCATTTGTCCTTCAAGATGTTCTATAAACCCAAGATAGTTTGGTTTGATGATAGGCCCAACGTAAGAAATACAATGAGCTAAAGTGTTGTGTTAAAAAAATGATATAACTGAAGAGAAGCTGCTTAATATATCCATTCTCAGATATTTCATCATGTCTGGCAAAGTCAAAATGTGCACCCTGTAATGTCTATTATGTGTTAGAGAACAGACCCTAACGGGTTGGGAAGAAACTTCCCTATGGGCATGTTCTTCCACTGTTTTCCAATCATGCATGGTAACATTAAAGAGTTTATTTTTTTTGGTGGCTCAGATTATCTCTGTTATCTTTAGTGCTACTATGTGCAATCTAGTTTCATGAGTAAGTGCCACAGCTCCAAATGCACAGTAAGTCAATGTTATATTATCTCTGTGGTTTGTCCTGAAGTTGTTAGGGTAGTAATCATATTCTTGTATTGACATGAGTCTGTGGCAGTTTGCATAATAAAGAATTGTTCTGATGTTTGGAGTGGTGAGATCTCCCACTACGCAAGGTCTGTCTTATGTGACAGTCTTGTCTGGGTCTTTTCTGTCACATCTCTTTCTCCCATCTGTTCAGTTTTATTTTTATGCATGTGATACTAGCTATTCCTGAGCAGGGCTGTGTAAATAATTGTTATTTTAATTTGGTGGCAAAACTGCAAAAGAGATTGAGCTAAACTACAAACATCACACCTTGATTTCTGTCATCAAGACAAAACCTGAAATTATTCATTTTTGGTAACAATTAAACATTTGTTAGTGACAAATGTTCTATTGAACAAAAAGCCAAGGAAACAGTTTACAGAACTGGAAAAGGAGGGCTCTCACTGCTTTATTCAATATGCTAGTGCAGGGTATGCATACTCCTGGGGGTACTAGGGAAGGCCCTAACTGGTACGCGTGGGCAGGCGGGTGGGCACAGAGTGCTGCCATCCACCACGCTGCACTGCTTCTTCTCAGGAGCAGGGTTGGGGTGGGGGAGTGAGGGCAGCGGTGCCCCTCTGTGGGCCACATGGACGCTGTCCAGCTGGCTGGATGCAGCGGTGGGGGTGTAGCTCGTACGTGGCGGCCCCCCCTCCTCATCCAGCCACTCACCATCCCCCACCCCATGTCCAGCCGCTGGAGGTACACTGATTTAAAAAGATTTAAAACCCCTGTGCTAGTGGTTACAGTACTCTCTCAGGATGTGGGAACTCAATTTCAAATTCCTACTTTGAAGGGATTTGAACTCATGCTTTTCACCTTCCAGGGGAGTACTCTAACCTCTAGTTGAACTGCTGTACTTCACATGGACTACTTAAATGAGACAGCATGAATAATACTTTGGGTTACAAGATGGGAGATTTTGGGGTTCCAGTGGAACACTTCTCTGTCTGAAACATCTCCTTAATCCAGTATAGGGACTAGAATCAAGGTCTTCCCCATATTGTAGGCATCCTAATACGTCCTAAGCATTTTTGCTTTGGAATGACATTCATTGAAAGTGAAGCAGTAGCAATTGAAGAGATTAAGAACTATTTACCCCAGGATGCCTTAGAGCATGATGTTTAGGACATGCCGAAGAGATTGCAAGTGTGGGTTCAAATCTTTGCATGCATCTCCTTTGTCTTGGACAAGTACACTAGCCAGATAGTTTTTGGGTATATAGAGCTCCTCCTTCTCCAGCAGGTGTGTGAATAGAAGAACCTTTCATTTCTTGGCTTTTATTACAAGTACGTTGGCGAGGAAAAAACCCAACCTTTCAGGTGATGGAAGAGTTCATCTCAGAAATGTCAAAATGAACTCTTTCGACATTTGGGAAGCATGTTGACAATTTTGACATTCTAGCTGGTAGTATTAATAAATTTAGGTCAAACTCTGAAACTGCTTTTTAAGGCAATAAATGATGTGGGGGGAGGGAAACAAAAAAGAGGTAAACACTTGACCAGTTCTATTTCTGCCTCTCCCCTCTTCCAGGTATATTACACAATGTATTTTGTGTTTTCTTTGCTGAATAATCTATCCCAGATGTCTTGACTGCACACGCAGGGGATTTGCCTTTTATAAAGGAGTCAGTAGGAGATAGGCATTTGCAACTGATGGGATGACTAGGCTCCTGCTCATATTTTAAGTTTTTATAAAGACTTCAATTTCTGAAGCAGGGAGTGTTCAATAAAATTCTTCCTGTGAGGACCCCATTTAATTATCTCTTCCCATTCCCTATAATGAAGTAGAAAAAGAAAGAGTTTAGGAGAAGAGAACTAAAAAAAGTAGGACAAAGCCTGAAATGCTGAAGTTCATTAAAATCAAGGGGAGTTTGCCTGGGCTATTCCTTCAGTCCTCATTTAATCTATGCAGGTTATATGCAGTGCTGGATCCGATATATGATGACTTAGGCACTTTTCTTGAGTCAGCACTAATTCACGCTGCCTTCTCACATGTAGGCAAAATTATACACATGCTCCTTATACTCTCCTAGATCACATAATCAGTTTGCTATATGTGCTGCCTTGTGGTAGCTAGAGTAACTCTCAGGACATTACTCAGGCTGGTCCAGATAGCTGACACTTACCACGCCTGCTTTGGGCATGTTTACCCTGGCGTGGCAATGTTCTGCGGTCAGTATGCCCCTAAATGCACCCAGCTCACCTGTTACCAATAGCACGCTTCAAACCATGGAAACAATGAAAGTGGGCCTGCTCTGGAGTCATCTCCCGTGGCTGCTTTCAAGTATGCTGGAGACAGACGTCTTGAGAATGGCTAAAAAGAGAAGCTGCAAAGTATCGTTGCCAACATATTTCCAGGTTTAGAGTGCTTCAGTGGAAGTGAGTGGGCAGAGCAAGCTCAGAGGCGTCCTGGCTGCAGTGTGCTGCTGCTGCTGCTTAGATGTTCCTCTTGTGGCCTGCTTTTAAACAGACCATCTGCTTAGATGAACTAGTACAGGTTCCTGGGTTAGCTCCCTTCTAGTGTAAGTGGCAGAAATCTATATGTGGTCCTTGATATTTTAGTAGGAGGTCAGGGCCCTCTCTTGTTTTAATAACAATTAATGTTTTATATCAAGGGACTTTTTTGTTTGAAGTTGTTTAATGATTTTGTCCAAATGAGAATTGAAGAAATGGGATTTAAACTCCATAAGTAAGGTATAGTATAATTTATGAGATACATAGTTCCATCATTTGGTCTGAACTCAGGCAAAAATCCCCATCAAGTTTGCAGGAGCTTTTGCCTGGGAAAAGTTTGTAGGATTGGCCTTTGGATAGTTTGCTTTATGAAGCAAACTATCATTTATGTTTTTTACAATATTAGGAATGTTAATGCCCCTTATGATAATTTGGTATTTTTGTTGCAATAGTGCTCAAAGGCTCCCATCAGGACAATAATAGGACAAGTTGAGCAAAGGTGCAAGAAAATGTACTCCCTTCTCTAAATAATTTATTGTTCTACTTTGAAACTATGCAAATAAAAATTATCAGCATCTTTATGCCATGAATCTAGCCAGCATCTGGTGGCTAATTTTTTTTTGTAAGTATTATAGAAGAAGGTCTTGAGGAGGAAACTGGAGATTAGTTGAACACTATGGTTGGTTAGAAAGCATCTAATGGAACATTTCTCTGTCATATCAATTCATCAAAAGCAAAAAAATGCACAGAAAACATTTTGACAAAGTCAGAATCTTCTGTTTCTATCATTTTGGAATGGAATAGTTGAGTTTGTTTCAGTATTTCTGTTGCATACTATAACACTTAAAAAGTCTAACTTGTATAACAGATTATTTGCAAGCAAAACAAAATGATTTTTAAATGTGTGAAATGTCATGTTTTTTGTTTTCATTCCATTTTGCAACAGAGTAATTTCAAACAGGCTGTATTCCCTTGAAGTAAAATTGGGAGCCCTCTCACCTCTAATTAAGTTTTGTGCAGTTCTAATTCTTAGACAAATGATTAGCTCAAGGTGCATAGGGGGAGGAGATATAATATCTCAAGTGCACTATGAAGGGGAGAACAATTATTTGATAGAGAAACAGATAAATGGATGCATTAGACTGGCTTCATTGACAAAACAGAGCATGTGTGTAGCCTGATGTACAGGAATTAGTAGGGTAGAGTTCTGAAGAACATTAAAATAATTATTGTAATAGTTATAAAATCACTAATAGTGGTTAAAAAAAAAGCTTATCATTCATATTTTGATATGGTTCCTTTATTTGACAATTGCTCTTTAAGCAGGTGTGGCAGAGGTCAGGTTGTGCCTGCCACTTTAAGGGGTCTGAGCAGGTGGGAAACAGCCTGCAGGTGGGAGGAGATCCAGTCAGGCAGTCACATGTTAGGCAGGAGGCTGCTTGATTGGTAGAGAGCCTGGGTATAAGGCTAGGCCCCACGAGCATTGCTGGCAGTTGCTGCAAGGGGCTGAACATCACTCAGTCAGAGAGCTGCTGCTCCCAGAACAGCTTGAGGGTTCAGGGTAGGAGCTATGGGGATGGAGGAGGTTCCTGGTCCTGGAACATGACCTAAAATAACACCCTGATGGGGAGGATGGTGTGGTGGGGCTGCTTGTGGTGGGGCAGTCCTCAGGAAATGCCACACCTGTGCCTTCCCAGACCCATTCAGCTTATGGTCCACTGCTTAAGCTGAATTAAGTACCATTCAGGTGAGGGTGGGGTGCTAAAAAGCCTCAGCCCCCACTGCCCTGTGGGTGACCCTGTGGAGGGGAATGGCTTGGGGAGCACAGCCTGACAGAAAAGTACAGGGCCAAGACCCATTGACTGGGGCCTGAGGTGGGGTCCAGGTTGATTGAAGGGGGCCTGAGACAGGGCCCAGGCCAACTGAGTGAGGCCTGAGGCCCAAGGGGCATTAGGCCCAGCAGCCCAGTGAAGGGCAGGGTTGTAGCTCAGTGAGGGAGCTGGGTGTTGAGGCCCCAGTGTGGGGGGGCATGAGAAATAGCTCCAGTGGGGAGGGGGGATGAGTCCCAGTTAGGTCTGAGGATTCCTGGGGCCAAGTTTGGGCCAAGCAAGGCCAAGTGTGGCCCAGTTAAGGGGCAGGGGTAGTATTAGTGGATATGGATGCCATCTGCAAGACATGGGACATGGTATAAGGAAAGGTTCAGAGCCATGTATTCTCCCTTGGCGTCAGGGCAATTAAATGGGCAGCCTTCTGCCTGGGAACAACTAAAGTTACATCAAAGGCATGGCAGGTAAGATAGGTGGGCAGGCTGCCCTAAACAAGTGGATAGGTCAACATTTGGACTGGTCCCAAGATGGCCCACTTGTTACACTGGGTCAGAATTGGGCCCTCAATGTTTATGCAACTGTTGTGGAAGGTAGAAACCCTACACTATAGTTCAATGATTCTCAACCTTTTTTAGATTCAATGCCTCTCCCGTTAGATGCCAGGCACCTGTTGGTAAATTGCCAGCTCCTATCTTTCACTCAGTTTTTGGTTAAAGAAAAACAAAGCAATTCTTCTGTCCCAAAGAACTCAGGAAGACCACAACAGGGTAGAATGTTTTTGATTCCCTTAAATCTCTTGTCATTTATCTTGTGAATAAAGTGCAGGTGTTTGTACATGTATTAGTGCTACCATCGTGCAGCAACCCACATCGCTTTTAAAAGGATCTTGTGGCACCCTGATTAAGAAGCACTGCTGTAGTTCCTTTTTATTAGGCTGAAGTTTCCATTATAACAACAACAGCATCAAAAAAGAAAACCTTCGGATGCTTTGCAAAAGGCTGAAATATGCTTGAATTTTCATATTATTCTACTAAGTTTAGTAGGTAGATAATTTCTGTTTCTTCCCATTGCCCTCCTCCCTGTCCCCCAATTATTAAAAGTATAACAGCCAAACAACAAAATTACCTGTCACTCAGGGAAGGAAACTGTCAATGTAATTTCACCAGTTTTGTGAGAATTTGCCCTCCAGCTGTGTTACAAAATCTATCATTAATAACAAAATAAATACTGCACACTAGAGATTTCTGGTAATGAAATGACATGGTGTATATGCAGCAATAATGTAGGACCTTGAAATGATTTAAATTTTGCTGGTGGGTGGTAAAGTTAATAGACTGAAACTGAGCTGACTGGTTCCAAACCAACCAAAAATTTCACTTAGTTCTTCTAAAATAAGATCATTTTATATTTACAAGCCTAGAAACAGAAGGTTCTATGGAGCACCCAGAATGTGAAGGCAGAAGGCAATCTATTATGGATGATGCAGAGAAGGCTGAAGTAGTTAATGTTTTTTTTTACTTCAGTCTTCACAAATAAAGGCAGGTACCAGTTGATGAGTGTAGTTGGCAGTAAAGAGAAAAGGCTACAAGCAGCCTAGAGTAGTAGAAGAACAGGTAGGGATTAGATGCTCTCAGGTCAGCAGGACCAGATGGCACACACTTGAGGGTACTGAAAGAATTGTCTGAGATGATTTCAGACCTCACCTAATCTCTTTGAGAATTCGTGGGGATTAGTTGAGGTCCCAGATTACTGGAAAAGGCAAATATAGTGCCCAACTTTAAAAAAATGGAACATTGAAGATCTGGGGAACCACAGACCAGTCAGCCTGACCTCAATACCTGGAGAGATTATGGAGCAGTTCCTCAAGGCATCTACTGCGAAGCACCTAAAGCAGAACAAAGTGATCTGGAACAGACACTGTGGATTTACCAACCTAATTTCCTAATTTCCTTCTATGACAAGCCTGTCTGAATGTGGGGAGAACAGTGGATGTGATATACAAGGTTTTAGCATGGCTTTTGACACTTTCTCCCATGACATCCTCCTTAACAAACTGAGGAAATACAGACTAGATGAAAGTACTGTAAGGTGGATACGTAACCAGTTGGATCATCATGCTCAATGAGTAGTCATCAATGGCCCTATGTCTACCTGGGAGGAGGTATCAAGTGGAGTTCCCCCCTCAGTCTTCTCTTCTCCAGTCTAAATAATCATAGTTCTTTCAGCCATTTCTCCTACATCCTGCTTCACAGGCTCTGGATCATTTTTGTTACTCTGAGCTCTCTCCAATCTGTCAACACCTTTCTTAAAGTGTGAGGCCCAACACTGGATGCAGTACTCTACATAAGGCCTCACCAGTGCTGAGTAGAGTGGAAGAAACTCTTCCCTTGATTTTCAAGTGGCACTCTGATTAATACAACCCAGAATGTTGTTGTGGTTTTTTGCAATAAGAGCATGCGGTTGTCTCATATTCAGCTTACAGTCCGCTGTAAGCCCCACATCCTGCAGCTCAGTCAGTAATTCCACAGCATATATTTGTGCATAAGGTTATTCCATCCCAAGTGCAGGACTTTGCACTCATCCTTGTTGAATCTCATCTGATTGATTACAGACCATTTCTCCAGACTGTTGAGTCATTCTGGATCTTAGCCCTACTTTCCAGAGTATTTAGAGTATCTGCAACTCCACTCAACTTGGTATCATCTGCAAACTTGCTAAACATGCACTCAATCCCATCATCCACAGCATTAATGAAGTTATTAAACAATACAAAGCTGAGGTCAATGGTGGGCTAAATTCTAGATCCTCCCACTGCAGAGGTAAGGTATCAAGATAAAGTAGAATCTCTTTAGCTCCTAGCAGTAGAGAGATTGACCCACAGATATAAAAAGTCCAGTGAGGAGTGGTAACACTCTAGGCAGATTATATGTTATGTTATGTTATGTTACATTACGTTACATTATACACTCAAAGACAGACCTGGAAATAGAATTCCAGAATTCTCAGTTTTATATCTGAGATTATTCCTTTAACATCTTTAGTCTCAGAGCAGCATAAGCACAATGACAACTCAGACTTCATAAGTCTCTGCCAAGTTATATTTTACAATGTCTGGAAGTCTGGATAGAGCTACTGTGTCTCACATGATCTCTCAAAACTCAAAGGCTGCATCCAGACGAGTGCGCACGTACATCTTACAGTGTCTCAAAGCCCTTTGAGATGCTGCAAGAGGCACATGCAGGAATGAGGAAATGTTCCCTGTGCTGCAAATTTGTAGTGCAGGGGCAAAATTAGACACCTGGGGGTAAAGAAAAATTGCAGCAGAAAAAGGTGGGGCAGGGCACGGTCGAGAACTGAGGCTATCGGAGGCTGGGTCCTCCACAGATACTCCCCCCCCAATTCCTGCCCTGCCCAGCCCCATCCCCTGCTTGCCCCCCCGAGCCTCCCCAAGGCTGCCCCACCTGACTCC
>NW_017729032.1:98748379-98764510 GCF_001723915.1 Gavialis gangeticus
CCCCCCTTCCCCACGAGCCCCCCGATCACTGCCCTGCCTGGCCCCATCCCTCACCTGCCCCCCCAAGCCACCCCAGTTGCTGCCCTGTCTATGGGTTTGACCCAAATCAGTTAAGTCTGATACTACATTCAGTCAGGTTAATCTTAAACCGGTTTCAGCCATTTTGAAGCTGGTTTACCTGCACTGAACTTCTGTTCTGTTACAGGTGTAAACTGGTTTTTGATGACTTGAACTGGTTTATGTGTAACTTCTGTCCCTAGACTGTGGGTGCATCTACGCATGGAATTAATGAGATGCAATGAACTCTGGCACATATTGTGTCAGAGTTTATTCCTCTGGGGCACCATGTTTACACTTGCACCCAGGACCAGAACACATTGAGCTGCGTCACAGTAGCCCCAGCTGGCAGGGGACCCAGGGGGTCAGCCTGCCAGCCTGGGGTGGCTCGGACTTGGCTCAGCATGCTGTGGAGGGGCTTGCTGGGGCAGAGGGGTTAGCATGCAGCCCCCACACTGAAGTACCCTTATGTCTCAGCCAGTCTCATCAGCATCTACACACATCTTGCTGTATAGTAAATAACACTGCCGCAGGATAGTACTTGTATTTACAAGTTCTAACCAATGCTGGCTTTTATTATTTTACTGCAGCCTAATAGGTCCATATGTGTAGACGCACAGGCTTTACTGTGGAGCTAATTAGGCAGCTCAGCAGTAAACGTGTAGCTCTGCGTCTCATGTAGATGTGCCCTGTGAGAGTTGTTTTTCAAGCAGCCATCATCCACTTCATGGCAATTTCATCTACACTATATTTCCTTTATTTGCTTATGAGAATGTCTTATGCGATAGTTGTCAGAAGTCTTACCACATTCACAATATCTTTTCTCTTATTCAATAGACTATTTACCTTGCCAAATAACATAATTAAGCTGGATTGACATTGGATGTTCTTGACAAATCCACTTTTGGCTGTTTTTTTTTTAGCTACCTCATTCTGCAGGCAGTTACATTCTGATTGTTTCATAATTTGCTGCAGTTCCTTTCTAGGTACCAACATTTGGATGACTGGACTATAATTTACTAGGACATTTATCTTCTTGATATGTGTTATGCTTGCCCTTCTCCAGTCATAATGGACCTCCCCCATCACCCATGACTTCCCAGTGGTTTTATGGGTTTAGAGACTGGTTTTGTTTGTTCCTGAAGTGCTCTTAGGTGTATTTCACCAGGCCCTGTTGACTTGAATGTATTCACGCACTCTTTAAACAGTCCTTTCCCTATTCTGGTACATACTTTCATTCCTTTAAAAGAAATAAATGTAGTTAAATATCTGGATACAGTTTACCTTTTTGTGAAGGCTGAAATCAATGCAGCACTGAATTTTCAACCTTGTCTGCATTTTCCTCTCTCTGCCTAGTAGGTAATCTCCTTTGTTGTCCTTTGTAATAAAATGTATGTATAAACCTTTTCTTGTTTTCTATACCTCTTGCAAGTTGTAACTCTTTTGTGCCTTTGCTGTTTGTTTCATCTCAACATGCTCATGCTGTTCCTTTATACTCATCCATTGTCACATACTCTTTTTTCTGATTTTTTCCCTTCTTTTTTGATTTCCAGGTTGTTAAAGAGTTTCTGCTGAATACTTAGTGATTTAATTCTACTCTTCCTATATTTCTTCCACTCAAGGGCCTATATCTCTAATACAGCTTTTTTCGAAAATTGTCTGCTCTTGTGATTTCATCCTTTAGATTATCTTCTGAAGAGGCCCTATCCATCAGCTCCCTACATTTGAAGCCAACCATGAAGCACAGACTCAAAACACAGGATCCTGAGATTCAGAATGTCAGTTTGAGCACCCTACCTATTTCCTTTTTGTTTTATTAACTCTATTGTTTTATTTAAGTCTGCCATGTGCTTCCAGTACAATTTGCATGAAAGATTTTATACCAAAGCAAGTTAGGTTATATCATTCCAGAGAGAACAACATTTTATTGCTTATACTTTCTTACCCAGATACCTAAGAATTTTTAGACTACCTGATAGTTTGCAAGGAACTAAAAACAACCAAACCCTCATTTTTGGAAAATTATATGCTTCTAACTCTAAACCAAACCTGCCTGTTAGACAAACATATGATCACACTCAGCTTGTAAAACTAGGAGGCAGTTGGTCTAAATGCATGCAATTAAGGACCACAGCAGGCTCCTTTAAGGCAGAGCTGATGCTGCTCTTGCCCATATTACTTTCAATCATGTTCCTAAAACTCTTTGAAAATAGAATAGGGAGGAGAAAGTACTTTTTACTTTTTCAATTCTGAAGTTTGCTTCAGTATTACTGTATGTGCAGAGAGTTGAATATTGATGTGCATCAAAATGATGGAGCTAATTTGTAAAGCAGCATCAGATTTGAATTTTGCTTTGGGTTCCAGATACAGTGAACACTTCACATGCAAGCTTTCTCTTTTAAGAGTCATTCTGGGAACCGAGACTAGGTTTGAAGAACCAGTTCCGCTTAAATTAAATACTCACAAACATAATGTAGGTAACTTCTAATAGGAATTTTAATAATGAAATAGAGATAAGATATAAATGACCAAACACTACAGGTAATGGAGCCAACAGTTAAATTTTGTTAAATGTGCATTCATCTTATTAACATTTGAGAGGATTAAAAATTAAATCCTTTAAAGTCTTAAAAAGCCTCTGAGTGGCCAGTCTGTTAGGGGGAAAAGGACTTCTCAACTAGTTTTCCAATTAAGTTTTAAAGAGCACTTATCTTAGTTCATCTGCAGATGGGCCATTCAGCAACAACTGTAGTTCAAGGTTGAAAAGCAAAGATTTAGGGTCTTGGTTGAATTCAGGATACTCAGCTTACAAGATCATTGTTCTTAATGTCCTTAATAGGTTCTACTCTAATTAAGATTCATATGCTTATTTTTATCCCCTGTTTAAGCTTTATCTTGTTTAAAACTGGATATTACTGACACGAGACTGCTAAATGTATGTACTCTGAACAATTTTTACCCTACTTCTTTTTGCCTGTTATCCTGGCATTTTCTAAAATTAGTCTAATCTCTGACATTCTCTCACTTGCACATGTCCTTTGCCTCTTCTTCTCTTACCCAGACTTTGGTCAAGCAAATGCTATACCAGGGGTAGCCAATCTGCGGCTCCAGAGCTACATGCAGCTCTTCAGAAGTTAATATGCATCTCCTTGAATCTTTGCACAAACACAAGGTAAGCAGCTTCTGTAGCTGTTATGTCACATTGTGTGCTTGTGCACACAATGAGTGGGATTGGGGGGGATTCTTACTTGTTTCAGGGACTTAAGTCCCTGATTGGTGTTCCTGAAGTGTGGCCTGCAGCTACCCCAAGTGCCAGTTCCCCCCACTGCCAGTCACTGCTCCTGCACCTTCCTTTTAAAAATCCTGGATCTGCCTATGTAACTGTGCATGTCATCATCAGTCCTTTAAGCAATACCATGCCTCTAACACTTCAGCTGTTAAATTACCAAGATAATCCATTTACATTGTTAATTTACAACACATTGGGTTTTTTTGGTTTTTAAGAAGATTTTAAAATTGTTTTAAGTTTAAAAACACTCTTATTGCAATAATACATTTTTAAAATTTCTAATACTGGCACAAGGACATTTTCATACATTTACTAAAGTACTGCAGGGCCTCACTTCTAAAAATTATTTGAGATACTGTACTAGTCCATCATGATAAATAACTGGTGTATCTTATTACTGAACTCTGTTACTCCACTTGCAAGCTTTTGCCTACTCCCAAACCCATAAATAGCCTTGGATCATTACAGTCTGTCCTTAGTCAAAGTAGTTTTTTTTGAAGTGAAAACCAATGCCCAATTTGTACTTGACGCTCTTTTATTAGTCTGCTGCAGTATTGTATCATATACATTTTTTGGAATTCAACTATGGTAGAGCCACCTCTTCATCTTGGATTTGACTAGATTTATCAGAAGGGTCTTAATTAAATTGTATCAGCTTTAATTTTTTTTTTTTTAAGAAACTGCTTATGTTTTCCTTGAGTCAGAGCTTGGCATGTGACAAAGTAGGATATGGCTACAAGAGTTCATGCCTCTCTGAAACAGTTTCTAAGGTGCCACCTTCCCTATCTCCTACCAGGCAGTTTATAATTTGACCTCCAGTTTCACCAGAACCTTGCTTACTAAAAATCACACTTAGCGCATTATGATTTTCCAGTTCTTCTCTTCTTGCAGTGCTGGATTTAGGCACAATGCTAAGAAAGCTGCAGCTTAGGGCCTCACATTATGAGGGGCTTCTAAGCCAACCCCTGGACCAGAAGTGACTGCGGACGAGTGAACTGCGGCCCCGCAGAGCCGGGTGGAGATGCCGCGACTCTTCCCACAGGGCCCATGGCAGCTATAGCTGAGGTTTGCCCCCTCCACCCCGCGTGGGGGGTGGAGGTATCTTTACCTGTGTTCCAGCTGGAAATTCTAGCTGCCGGGCTCCATGTGGTGGTTCGCAGTTTGCCAGGTTGTGACTTGGAAAGTTTGGGAACCCCTAGCTTAGAGCTCCACCCTGCTTTCTTATAATATGGCCCTGCTCTCTTGGCCCCAAACCCCCCAACCGCTCCCCACAAAAAAAGCAATTGGGTCAGAAAAGTACCTAAACTTTGGGGCCTTCATTCTACAATCAGATTTGTATAGACAAACCTTTGTGTATGCATTGAGATACTGACTTTGACTTCTGAGGGGGTCTATGTAGATCCAAGGCCAAAACTGGGGCCTAAGACACTTATTGTGTAGCCCAGGTGTACATGGGATTGTACTTCCCACTCCAATTGAGGGAATTATTGGCAGGGTAGTGTGCTGTGGAGGGACACAACGGCCCAGCAGCCACCTCCTTCCCCAATAGTCAGGTCCAGTCAATTAATTACTTAACTATATACAGATTTATTATTACAACAAAACCATTAGAGGGTAAGGACATAGATTATATATATATGTACAAATTTACAGAGCAATAAACCCTATAATATAGATATAGATATAGATATACTCATACCCAGTTATCATTTAAAATACAGAACAATAGAACAAATCAGACCAAAGGATATTGATTGGGCAACCTTATAACTTTATTTATATAGAAACTATTACTTTAAATTATTCACATAAACTGTAAGGCATAGTCCACAAATATAATCAGCAGTCCTTAGATTACCTGGGTGCCCTCCAGGGCAGGGGCCCTACTCCCAAGGTACCACTACAGGAAAGGAGTGGGAGGAAAGAAAAAGGAGAGGAAGATCCCAAAGACTTCTAAGCTCCCCTGCTATCACCCAGAAGAGGCCCATGTGGTGCCCCTTTGCAACCCTTGGGGGGTCCCTCCCCTGTGGGGACCCTCTCTCCAGAGTAACTGACTGCTCCACAGTCCCAGAGGGTTGCCTCTCATTCTCCAGGTCAAACTCTGTTTCCCGCTGGGTTTTCCTGCCACCTGACTCTGTTGCCGCCATCCTAGCTGAGGACCACTGTGTGTAGTAGGCACTTTGCCTTGTGCTAGGGGTTGGAGGCCTGGACAGCCTTGTGCAGCACCGGGGCTCAGTTTGTTCCCAGACCCTCTGGGCAGTGTCGCCTTCACTGAGCTGCTGCCCCATGTCAGCAGCTGTAGACCCAAGCCACCTCAAGCAGCTTCCAGGGTCTCTCACCCTCCGTGCAGCGCCTCCTGCACCGAGCACCCAGGCTTGTTCTGGGGGTTGAGGACCTGAGCCGCCTCAGGGGCTCCAAAGATCCTGCTCTGTGGACCGGCCTGTGCACCGTGTCTCTGGCCGCATGCCAGAGGTTGCAGATGCAAGCTGCCTCATGCAGCTCCCAGGGTCTGGACGCCGTGTGCCATGCTGCGCGCTGAGAGCCTAGCCGCTGGAGCTGTCCCCTGCTCCCCACTGATACAAGTCTTCAGGGTTTCTTCCTGGGCTACTGCTTCGCCCTGCTGAGCAGCATTCCTCAGGTCTTCAAAGCCCCGCTCTTCTCTCTTCTCTGTCCCCAGTGCAACTGCCCCTCGTGCTGGGCATGCAGCTCCTTTTATATGCTCCAGGGCTCCGCCCCTAAAGTCTTCTGGACCTGACAGTTTTCAGTCTGGTCCAGGGAAGCTCTTCTCCCCTTCCCCTCAGAAAAGGGGCATGATGTTATTTCTCTTGCTGCCTCCTGACTGGTGGATGGGCTCCACCAAGCAAAACAGCAGGATCTCAAGCCTGGGATTCAACCCAAGCTCTGAAAGGTGAGCCTGCTACAAATGGAATGTTTACATGTTTAAATGTTTATTGATGTTTAGTCAAAGTTAATTATGCAAGACTTAATACTTCATTTTTCTCCATAATCTCCAGATTAAAATAGCTGAAGGTTTACATGTAGATAACAGAATTTCACCTTGTGAGTCTGGCAATAGACTCAATCATTTTGTGGCTGAGGTAGAGAGTATCAATTAGAGAGACATCTGATCTTGATTTAGTGACTGTGAGATGGAGAATTTATAATAGTCTTTAGTCAATAGTTTCCAAAGTAAATTACTCTACACTAGTTTGCACATTCATGCTATTTTTTGTTGCTGCTTTTTTCTAATTCAATTTCTGATCTTTATGTCTGGTTATGTATCTTAATTTAGGAGATCAGAGGGCCCTCTAGATCATCTTAATGCTTACCCTTGGTATTTTTCAGCAGTGAATACTACCAATTTAAAAATAACTTTGCAGCTTTACTATGCAGGAATAAAATATTACATTGATTTAGTGAAAACTATGCCAAACAGGCAAGGAAAAAAAATCTTTCTTTTGCTAGCTTCTTGACTGGTGACTCATCATAAACAACTGGTTGACAGATGTAGTCTTACCATAAAGTTGAAGAAAAATTGTACTCAATACATGTAGGGAAATTTGGGGTTAGTCTCTAGACACTATAGACCAGATTCTGTTCTTCCTATTAGTCATGTAAGTGGACTTGAATGTCTAAATGCAGTTTCATTCCATCCTCCTCAAGTTTCTGAAAAACTGTTAATACAGAAGGTGGGTCCTCCTCCTCCTTGCTGCTTGTTTGTGGCTCATTTGTAGGGCCCTGAAAAAATCACAGTTTCCCTGTAGAAAATTTGCAGCACGTGAGCAGGTAAAGTATAATTTTTTACGGAACATTTATAGAACTACCATTGATCTTGGCAAATGGGTCCTGGTAGTTCCATGAATAATCTGTGAAAAAAATTGTACTTTATCCATGAACATGCTACACATGCAGTAGGCAGGCACACACCAGAGGTGATGGAAGGCGGGGGGGATAATGGGGCTTAGGCCACCCAAACAGGGGGCAGCAGTGGCAGCACAAAGGGTGACAGGGCAGCTTAGGTGCAGGCTCCAGGTGGCTGCAGCAGCAGGGAGAGGCGTGCACAGAAAGACACGGAGCCATAGCCTGCACACAGCCAGTATTGCAGCCTGGTGGGAGCACTGCCCACCACAGCAGGAAAATCTGTGAAGGGGAAGGTGAGGCAGATTGCGGCTCCCACAGTGAAGAAGGGAGTGGGCCAGAGACAGGGGTAGGGACTGGAATGAATGGTACCCTGGGGCAGGTTGTGGGATGTTTGGAGCCTGGGTGGCTCGTCCAGGGTGCAGGGAGGCTCCCACCACTGCGTGCACCCTGGGAGAGGCATGGGGGGTATGTGCCCCCTGGATCTGTGCACAGGGTGGAGTCAGGCTGTCACTGTGGACTGGGATCTGCACCCCACTGCCATGGCCTTGGGAACCACACAATGCCATATGCCTGCAAAGGGAAACCCGTGCTTTCACACATTTTTCTTAGAAATTGTGGTATGGGGCTAATTTCACGCATGCTAATTTACAGTTTGAAACTGGATTTTGCGCAGTCTGTGAAATCATGATTTTCTCAGGGCCTTACTTATTGTAATGGTAAGCTGTAGTTGTTACAGAAGTAGGCATATTAATGGCTTTTCCAGGACTTAAGCAGGGTAGACTAGAATCAATTTAGGTACTTAAGTCCATTTATGCATCTAATAAGTAGAATAAAACCTCGCATTCATTTGCCTGGTTAGAGTGTTCTCATAAGTTTTGATTACTAAATACATCACATAAATCTAACTTTCTCTAAAATAATTTAAATATATTGACAGTTTAAAATAATATCTCAGGTCAGCTTACTCCAAATTTGGCTTTGCTTTTGTTGTATATACAACCTAAAATGCAAGGGTTGCCATGACACAGAGCAAACGTCAGTATTTCAGCTGGTTATGCCAAGGGGATGGCAGAATCTTGTCCTTAACAGAAAGGACAGATGACAAGTAGGTAAACCCAAAGAGCAAGCTGTGGTAGTTAACCTGTGAGACAGCATCCTAATTGTTTTCAATACATATTTTTATAGAAGCCTCTATTATCTCAGCTCACCTGTGTGGGAATTCTTTATTGGTATTACAGTGGAGTCTAGGAATCCCGATCAAGGATTGGGGGCCCATTGTACTGGATCATTATAGACGAATCAATCTGACAGTATCTATAGCAAGTTGCATTTGAAAGAAAAATGGAAAGAATTTGCCATGCTAGGGCCTTAATCCTTCTGTTTTTAATCATTCAGGTAGTTTAATTCAAGTCAAGGAGGTCATTGTTGGCAATCAGTCAGTCTCTACCATGGTTCATTGATAGGCAAGGAGGTGACTTGCACAAGTAAAGCCAGGATGACTTGGCTTCTGCTCAGTACTGTGAATGATTGAGGAAGGACATTATTCTAGCATTCATTTTGCAGTAACTTCTAAGCAATTTGTGGTGCATGTGGTGTTTCTCCTTTTAACTTCTATTTCCTCATTAAGGAACAATTCTAGAATTCACCTTTTTTTCCTAGGCCTTGTCTATATAGACAAGCATAATTATCAGCACATACTATTGTGCTATTGACACTAGAAGTATAACTGTTCTAGGATGATAGGCAGGGATCCTGGTTTTCTTTGATAAAAAAACAATCCCTAATTTTCAGATTAGAAAAAGTAACCCAAAATCCAAGTTTTTCCATAATTAAAATGAAACACCACTAATATATAGATATACATATAGATATAAATATAAATCACAGAAAAAGGTGGATTTGGGGTTACTTTTTTTTAATCTGAAAATTGGGGATTTTTTTTTTAAATCAGAGAAAACCAGGATCCCCGATGATAAGCTTCTCAATGGTGGACAGCATCTTTACTCTGAAAGCCTGATCCTGACCAACATGGAGATCCTACTGAAGTTTTTACTGTTCAGGGTGAGGCTCCAAGCAATTTAAATGCTTTCCTTAGCATCGCATGGTGTTCTGTTCACTTCATTTTGCACTTTCAGAGGGCACTGTCAGTGTCCATAGCAATCCCTATGGCCTTGGGATTGACATGAGTGATGAAAGGGATAGCAAAGCAGCCTTTTCATTACTCATTTCTCCTTTCTGCCTATGTAACCTAGGCAGGAGTCAAATTACAGGACTCAGGGGGGGCTGAGCTCCCCCATAAGAGATGAGAGTTCCCCCCATAAAAGACAGGAGCCCTCCTGCCAGCCAGGCAAAAACTGCTGTTTAGCACAGGGGAAAAGTGGTCCTTCCCCCTAGTTGCTGCCAGGTGCTTTTTGCTGCAGCCATCCAGAGCCTACACCCGGGCTGCCCTGCGGTTTCTCTAGGCCACTGCTGCCTCTGACACCTCCATGAGTCAAAGTGTACTTCAAACCCTGAATTTAGGGGCTTAGCCTCTCGGTAAGTTCAAAGCCACACCACAAAATTCAGGAGGTTATATGTCTAGCTTTGGAGCCCCCCCTAGTCTGGGATTCACTAATCCTTGGTGCTTTTACTTTGGGTGATCATTCCCCCTTCTGCAGGGAATGGAAGGTAGAGAAATTCAAATCCACCCTCTCCTCTGGATTTCACCCAAAGAACCTTGCACTACGCAGCAAAGGACCTTTCCTCTTTCTGCCTCATCACTTTATACCTGCCTAGCTTGGCAGGCTTTCTCCCCTTAATGCACTTCTCACAGCTTTTCTCATCCAGTATCTCTGCATATCTCCAAGGCAGCCAGTAAATCTCCTTCACTTTCTGCCTCATTCTGTCTTTCATAGCAGCTGTTTCTAATTGGCTACTTGCTCACAGCTGGGGAGGTCATTAGGCTATTCATTAACACGTTTCAACCTGCTGGTCTTTGGCAGGTACAGAATCAATCACATGAACCTTTATGTAATTTCTTTAAGGTCTTTACAATTTTTGGTAATTCACAAAGAAAACACTCTGTAGTGTGATAATCTCAGTGATAAAATGTGTTTTGATTTCTATGCTGATCACCTAGTACCACAGTTTCAAACTGCAGAACAATGGATAGGAAGATGGACATGGGGATGCCAATTAAATCCTTCTGAAATAAGAAAGGAAATAAAACCAGGCACATAACATTCCCCATTCTTTTGTTTTTGTCCTGCTTTTTCATGTAGTAAACAGAGCGAGTGTGTTTATAATCTAAATGAGAATTTAAAATGACTGCAGTATCATAGCAACAGAGAAAGGACTGCTATTGATATTATCAGCATCCTCAACAGTTCATATTAGTTGTTCATTATAGGGATAGTTCAGAAAAACAAAACAAAATAGTTAATTAATACTACAAAACCAAACCATCACATTTCAGATTTCATATCCCTTATTATTTATATAGTGTAATAAGTCTGATGATGCTTTATAAACATCTGTTTCTTATCTAATTAATGCACGCCATAAAGAAAAGAAAGGATAAGGTCTGTCGTTATGAGAGAATAAAAACCTTTCAGATTTGCTTTTGGAAAAGTACTGCTGTAGTTTTAAAAAAACCAGTTTATTGTGGGAATGAAGCATTTTTTTTGGTGATGACTTTTTGTACCTGTTGTTTAAAATCCAGGTATCATCAGCAAAAACATTGGCTGAATACTTGCCTCCACTGAAGTAAGTGGTAAAACATTTCATTTTAATAGGTCTAGGATATCATCCAGATTGTTTAGGAAAGGATGCTAGATGGCTGAATGTCCCAGTTTTTGAAGATTTCTGGCATAGGATCAATTTATATCTATGCTGTCCAGGTTCTTCAGTATCATATTTCATAAGTTGAATACATTTTTAAAAGGAACTAAATGGTTAGAAATCTAGGGCCAGAGCCACAAGAAGACTTATCCCCATATTTGCCTAACTTTAGAAGCCTTGCTGCCTGGCAGAGGCACAGCATCCTTGAGCTAAGTACTCTGGCTACCCTGGAATGCACAGGAAATTAGGGTTTGTCTACACAAGCATGTTACAGTGAAGCACAATAGGGCATAAACATATAGCAGGTCACTTATTTCATATTAACTGCCCATGTGCATGCTCTTACCTTGCAGTAAATGCAAAGTAGTTTGGCCCTCTAACTCACAGATCAGTGTTTTCTGTACTGAGTCAGAAAACTAAGTTCCAGCCAGGTGCAAGTGAAAACACATATCAGTTCTCAGCATTTCTCTATTGGCTAGTTGCAGACATTTCTATCTCCATTGCTGTGTTGGTTTTTGTGTATACCATTCTAAAATACTTAAATCTCCCCACATACTGTATATGAAGCCA
Source organism: Gavialis gangeticus (assembly GCF_001723915.1). NCBI lineage: Eukaryota > Metazoa > Chordata > Crocodylia > Gavialidae > Gavialis > Gavialis gangeticus. Next base: position 98,759,976 of record NW_017729032.1, read on the forward strand.
ACTCCAGGCTGTGTTAAGTGGCCATTGGGCCAGGCTCCTAAAAAAAGCTAGGCGTTACAACCATGGGAGGATCTAAAATTTTAAAAAGGGGGTGTAGATGGTGAGATGCATCATCACATAAAACAACACATTTTCCTCCAGTTGAAAATAAACTAGAAGATTTACTAATATGCTAGGGAATCAGGGCTTCATTATTCAGTTCAAGATTGAAACAAAAATAAACATAAGTTCATTGGAATTTATTAAAAACAAATCTGCAGGGCTGTGAAATAGGAACTTCATTACCAGGACCAGCCAACAGACATCAGACTTGCAGAACCCAGGATAGTTTGACTGGTAGAACATCAAGACCATTAAAAAGGAGAAAGGGTTGTTAAAACCTGTGGAATAAAGAATAAAGTTCAGAAGGGATCAAATAGATTATAATGAGCTGTGAGGTCAAGCGATTCCCTCAGCACTGCAGTGATGGTTGCAGGAGGTTTGAAGTTTTACAACATACCTTTCTTACTTTCAAAGAAAGAAAATAGATTGCTTTAGTAAGACCAATTAGTTATTTGTGATAGAGGTTCTTTCGAATTTTAGAAGCCTAGCAAAACTAGTAAAGATATAACAACAGAAGGTAGAACACAATGCCCACATCATTTTGTCAGATTGATGAATTAAAATAACTGGATCATAAACAAAGCAATATTTAGGCGTCTGGGTCTTACTCTCTCTTCACTTTGATGCCAGTTCAGCTTTATTGATTTCAATAGATAGGTTCCTGATTTAAACTAGAGGAGAACCAAGCCCTTTCTGAACTCATGTATTTTCTTTGGGATAATGAGACCCACCCTACCCAACAAGTGTTTGTCTGCAAACAGGCATTGAGTGCTGGTTACAATTATCAGCCAGCTTGCAAGCAATTTATCCGCACTGTTACACTGATTCTTTTTGAAAAACAACAAAGCTCATTTCCTTTGTGGAATTGGAATAAATTTTGGGCTTTCCTGTTGTCACATTTTCTTTCCTCCTTAGTGTAATTGTTCAGCTGTTCAAAAATTGCACAATTTTTGAAGGAGCAAATCATTTTCCTTTAATTAAATTAAAATGACAGTTTTTCAATGCACTCCTATTGTGTGATGACAGTATCACATGTCCTATATTCTCTTGCCATTCAGAAATGTATGCTTTCCTTTGATAAAATGTTTTTTCCTCCTTTTTGTCTTTCTTCACAGATACTATATAATAAAAAAAAATACATATGCTATTTTGCAGACTAAGAGATATATATCACCTGGACAAGGGAGAAGAGATTGATGTCATATATCTTGATTTTAAAAAAGCTTTTGACCTGGTATCTCATGACCATCTCATAGAAAAACTGGCCAGCTGCGGCCTCGGCTACATTACAGTCCACTGGCTGGGGAATTGGCTCCGAGGTCGGACCCAGAGTGTGGTAGTTGACGGAAGTCAATAATTGTGGTGCGTCATGACCAGTGCAATCTCCCAGGGTCCCTATTCTTTTCAACATCTTCATTTATGATGTGGACATTGGTGTCAGAAGCGGACTGGCTAAGTTTGCTGATGACACCAAACTTTGGGGTAAAGCATCCATACCCGAGGACAGGATGGTGATCCAGGTCGACCTGGACAGGCTCGGAAAATGGGCGGATGAAAACCTGATGGCTTTCAACACCGAAAAATGCAAGGTACTCCACCTTGGGAAGAAAAACCCGCAGCATGCTTATAGGCTTGGCAGTGCTACGCTTGCTAGCAGCACGCCAAAAGGGACTTGGGGGTTATGATTGACAACAAGATGAATATGAGCCACCAATGTGATTTTCAGCCGGCAAAGTGAGCTTGCATCCATAGATGGTTCTCTAGCAAATCTCAGGATGTCATCCTCCCACTGTACTCGGCCTTGGTGAGGCCATAGCTGGAGTACTGCATCCAATTCTGGGCTCCACAATTTGAAAAGGGTGTGGACAAGCTTGAGAGAGTCCAGAGGACAGCCATGCACATGATCAGAGGGCAAGAAAACAGGCCTTATGATGAGAGGCTGAGAGCTATGGGACTCTTCAGCTTGGAAAAGCGCAGGCTCAGGGGGGACCTGGTGACTGCCTATAAGTATATAAGGGGTGTACATCAGGATCTGGGGGTACACCTGTTCACCAGAGCGCTCCATGGGATGACAAGGTCAAACGGTCACAAACTCCTCCAAGACTGTTTCAGGCTGGACATAAGGAAGAACTTCTTTACTGTCCGAGCCCCCAAGGCCTGGAACAGACTGCTGCCAGAGGTGGTGCAAGCAATTAGAGTTTAAGAGTCAATTAGATGTTTATCTTGTTGGTATCCTGTGATCCCAGCTGACTTCCTGCCCCTGGGGCAGGGGGCTGGACTCAAAGATCTGCCGACGTCTCTTCCAGCCTTAATGTCTAATATCTATGAACTCTATGAAATAATGATTTAATTAACAGCTGCCCAGTGTTTGTTTTTTCTATACTGTGATACAAGATTGCAGCTGTACACATTAAAATATTTAAAAGTCCATTTTCCATGTATTTTTTTGTTCCTAATATATTTGTGTATTTCTAAAACAATATATTTTCTGCTGCTTCAAAACAAAGTATGTTTTATTACCTTTTCTACACCTTAAAATCAATGTATGTTTTATTACCTTTTCTTGTTGACTGCATGGTTCCTTGTCATCTTCCTAATTCTGTTAGTCTCTTTCCACCTCACAGGTGTTAAGAACCCTCCATCCTTTTTAATGGTCTCAGTGTTCCACTATTTAAACTATCATTTCTTTTCTAATTTTGTTGTCCTTTAGCCATTGTTGGTAATCTCTCTCTCTTATTTTTCAGCCCTGCAGGCTGTTTTTAACTCTAGCTAAAAAGCTTTACTCAGGTGAGGTAATATTAACTCACCTGCAGAAATGACTGACAATGAACTATTGGAGGCACTGTCAAGATGCTCAAGAAGGCTAGTTTTTGTTTTATGATTAAGAGATGTGCATTTAACTGGAATGACTACTGGACTAATGACATAATATCTTTTGATCTTTTTTGCCTAGTTTGTTGTGCTTAAAAAAAACTTTATACATAATCTATCAAATAAGTGCATATTCCTATAGTTTATTTGTTTTTTAATTTGTTCTTAAATGGGATAATATGGTGCTAGTCCTTTAGCATATTAGTAAGGTATATAGTTGTTCTTTAACTTGAGAAAATGTTTATTGTGTTATATGTGATGATGTGCCACACCACCAGCACGCCCTTTTCAAAACCCCAGATCTGCCCATAGTGGCATATAACTGATTACAACAATTCTTTAGCAGCCCACAGACAGTACACTGTACCAGCTGGCTACTGAGATCTGGTTTAAAAATGCTTTGGGTTGACAAGTGAAACAGCTTTACTATAACAAACCTTCTGCCCCCAGATAATAATAAAGTACACATTAAAAATAGGCTAGGGAAACTCCTTTAGAGTGGCTGTCACTAAAAAATTGATTCTTATCCAAAATCATCTCTTCAGAGTGTCTGCAACATTTCAATACCTGTCTTCAGCATAGGAAAGCTCTGATACTTCTTATAACACATTTAGGAACTGTTAGTAAATGCTTACTTTTAAAAAAAATTCACTGAAGCTTCCATATACTGAGTTGTCCGTCGAACCACATTTGTATCTTACAATTCTTTGCTAACTATCTTTGTCTGGCAGAAATGTTGCCTTTACAAAAAGAATGTCATACATTTGAGGTAGACTTGTATTATACAGAGTGGCTGTGTCTACATGAGATGCCAACTGTGCATTTGTTACTATGCAGTCATTTAGTATTCACATACTCATCAGCAAGGCAGCAGCCCTGGACTTCAGGAGGGTGGATTTCAATGAGATAAGGGGAATAGTCAGGGAGACACTGAGGTCCTGGAGGGGAGGGGAGTCGGGTGTCCAAGAAGAGTGGTCGTTCCTTAAGGAGACGATCCTCCAAGCCTAAAGGGAGGTAATCCCAACACGGATCAAAGGAGGCAAGAGGGTGCAAAAGCCCCCATGGCTCACCAAAAGTATCTGGGAATGTCTCCTAGCTAAAAAGGAGGTGTACACCCAATGGAAGGGAGGGGCCAGCACCAGAGAGGACTATACCTCTGTTGCTTGGGGCTGTAGGGGGGCAGTCAGGAAGGCCAAGGCAGAGATGGAACTGGGACTAGCTACCCGGATCAAGGACAACAAGAAGTTCTTTTTTAAATACATAGCAGGTAAAAAGAAAGTACTGGGTAACGTGGGGCCTCTGCAGGACACGGTAGGAAATCTGGTCGTCGTACCAGACAGCAAAGCTAACCTATTTAAAAATTTCTTTGCCTCCATTTTTCTGAGCAGGGACTGGGTCACCCCCCACACTGGGACCCCTGTAGGCCCCAGGGGAGGTGCACCCAGGCCATGGGTCAGTGAGGACCTAGTCAGGGAACTTCTGGAGGGACTGGACATATTTAAATCAGCAGGTCCTGATAATCTCCACCCCAGAGTGCTGAGGGAATTAGCAAAGGTCATTGC
>NW_017729032.1:98769510-98770141 GCF_001723915.1 Gavialis gangeticus
GGAGGAAGAACCGGCACCATACCTACAGGCTGTGGAACTCCCTTCTCATCAGTGCAGAGGCAGAAAAAGATCTTGGAGTCATCATTGATGCCAAAATGAACATGGGCCGGTAGTGTGGGAATGCAGTCAGGAAGGCCAACTGTACCTTGTCATGCATCCAGAGATGCATCTCAAGTAGATCCAAGGAGGTGATCCTCCCTCTCTATGCGACACTGGTCAGGCCACAGCTGGAGTACTGTGTCCAGTTCTGGGCGCCGTACTTCAGGAGGGATGTGGACAACATGGATTGGGTCCAGAGGAGGGTCACCCACATGATCAGGGGTCAGCAGGGCAGGTCTTATGAGGAGAGGCTAAGGGACCTGAACCTGTTCAGCCTCCGCAAGCAAAGGCTGAGGGGGGATCTAGTGGCCTTTTACAAGCTAGTTAGGGGGGACCAGCAGGCGTTGGGAGAGTCCCTGTTCCCCCGATCACTACCAGGAGTGACAGGAAATAACGGTCACAAGCTGGCAGAGGGTAGATTCAGGCTAGATATCAGAAGGTGCTACTTCACAGTCAGGGTGGCTAGGATCTGGAACCAACTTCCAAGCAAGGTGGTGCTGGCTCCTACCCTGGGGGTCTTTAAGAGGAGGCT
>NW_017729032.1:98770165-98778514 GCF_001723915.1 Gavialis gangeticus
GCTGGGGTCATTTGACCCCAGTACTCTTTCCTGCCATGGCAGGGGGTCAGACTTGATGATCTGCTCAGGTCCCTTCTGACCCTACCAACTATTAAACTATGAAACTATAAATGACTGTGCAGTTACCGGAGTTCCTGTGCAGTAGCACCCCCAAATGGCTTTTTGGTGACGCTGTCTGTGCAGTAGCTTGTTATTACTGTGCAGTAGCATTGCATCATACTTCATGCCATGTGATGCTTCTGGGCAGTAGTAACGAGTTACTGCGCATTCAGTGTCTCGTGTAGACACAGCCAGTATGCAGCAATTGTCTCCTTTCAGCAAAAATACACATTTTAGTATTTTTTTGAAACTGATATTACCTTTTTGAGACCTGTAGTTGGTAAATGAGTCAGGATATAAGTTTTTGATGAACTACAGATAAAGTAGAAAGGTTTAAAGTAGGAAAATATTCTACTGAACAGTACCCTTTGATATTTACATTTCCTGTTAATTTAGTCACATTAGCTGTGGTATCTGAGTGCTTCTGTTCATTTCTAGTTTCAGAATGTACTTCTGGGGTGTAAACTGGGACTGAAGGAAGAAGCTGTATAAAGCAGGCTATGAAGATTCATAAAAGGTTTTCTGCTGGTTGTATTTGCTCTTGTCCCATTTCAGATCCCTGGGGTACTGTTTTAACTTGAAAGCAACACAAGAAGATCTTTTCCCCTCTCTAGTCACCTCCCAGAGAAAATTTAGAAACAAAAAATCATTCTAGACCTGACCAGACCTATATTTGCCCTTGCTGTCATCAGAAAAGACAATGCTTGAAGCACTGCCTGAGGTTAACAAGATAGGAAATGAGAATAGTTGAAAGATGACTAAAGCGCTTAAACATTTCACACAATGAAAGGATTGGCAATAGCTTAGTGAACTGTCATATTAAAGAGCTGTTCACTTCTGAAAGAAAGGTTCAACTTTTATCCTATTGGTAATGACTCAAATGACTTTTCTGTATATCATGAAAAAAAGATAAGGTCCCAGTCTGGTCCTTATTAGACTAGCACCCACATCAGAAAAGGTGATCAGAATTATTAAGAAAGGAGAATGTCAGCTTTTCCTGGCTTGTAACTGCTGAGATATGCCAACTTCTTTAAAGTACAGGGGCCAAAATTCAGTGTGACATTTGCCCCTCCTCTTTTTCACTCTTCCAGACTCTTGTCATGCTAGCTGATGGGACAGGGGAAGAATAAAAGGAGTACGTAATGTACCCCCAAAAAAGTAACTGAGGTTTGGGTCAGGTATCACTGTTGGATAGGAATGAGCACTAACTATATCACAGAGAAGAGCAAACAATATGGATAAAGAAAGAGTCTCTCAAATTTAAGCAGGTTTCATAGTCTTTGGGTGAGAAATGACAAAGTAGACACTAGTTTTCTACCCTGAATTCCAAGCGTGCCAAGCACACATGGAATAGAAGGACTGTGCCAAGTCTGTAGAAAAGACTATCTTGGATTCATGGAACATTGAAATATAGTTATGGATGATTAGAATAAGATGGTGTTCATTCATGCAAAAGGGTGGTGGGATCCAACAACCTGGTTCACAAACTGCATGGTTTAATTAGGTAAGAAGCAGGGGGGTATGAGCTTTTGCCTAAGTAAAGAAAAATCTAACAAGTACTTGCAACATACAATATAAAAGCAGGAGATGGAGTTGCTAGGAAACAGAAGGCAAAGAACAAGAGAAGTATTAATGTGCTCTAGTGTCTATACACAAAAGCAAAGAGGATGGAAAATAGGCAAGAGTCACAGAGCTCACCATTCATTGTTACAATTGCAATTTGGGAAATGTAGCCTTGTGGTAATCAGGTGAAAACTAAATTGTAAGGATTTTTATCTTGACAACTGCAAAAATGATATTGTATGGTTGTTTACATGACTTAAATGCAGGATTTTTGTAACACATTTGTTACAGGGAGAATTCTTGGGATCCGAGCCTCCCTTCACTGCCATTACTGATGAGGACTATTCCCCCCTCCCAGGCACTCGCCCACCATGACTTTATGGTAGAATTCTGCCTTGGTACTCAGCCTTGGTACTCAGCCAGTTGGGGTGATGTTCAGTCTCTGGTGCTGTACTGGCTTGCTGGATGACAGGCCCCCTTATGGGGTCCAAATTGGGGGCTCCACCACCCCTTCACCCCTGCCACAGTCATCCATAATATATAGTCTGTGTCAATACTAGCTCTCTCTGTTAAACCTCCACAGTGGAGCGCCTTAGCAGTATGTCCCGGATTTACTACCAGGTATCTCCTGTAGTCCATCAGTGACTAGGATTAGAAAATGTGAGCAGTTTAACTGCCTCTCACCCTCCTCAGACATGCTCCTCCTGCATCCAATTTCCTTTTGCACTACTTCTGGTGACCTTTTTGAGCTGCTCTGGAGCATTTCCAGCCAATCAGAGTGGGGCAAAGTCCTCCAGCTGCAGCAATGGTCCCTAGTTGTAATAGGAATCATGTTCTGTAAATTGTTGTCAGGGATCCCCTCTTCCAGGATCTTTGACTCCCCAGTGCTTGGTGTTCTGGCAGGGGCAGTTCCAGCCAGGACCTCCCTTACCTGTAGTCTGTGTTTCCCAGCAGGAATTTCTGGGCTGCCATACCAGGACCAAGCTGCTCACCACTCTGGCCTCAGCAGGGTCCTGGCCCACTTTGGTGTGGTCAGAGTTTTTCTCCTGCTTACTGGTAAAAGGAAGGGTGTGAGTGGGGTGTTCTTCTCCCCTACAACATTGTTACAGATAGGTAAAACATACAGGTGAAAGATGATTATGTGTAGGGGTGGCACTATTTATCAAAATTCAGTACCCATGAAATAATTTGAAAGGGAAATATGGTAATGAAATCCTGGGAAGGGTAAATAAAGAGAGAGAGAGAGAGAGAGAGAGAAACTCCAAGAGGCATTAGCTACAGAATTACAGGAACAGGATATAGTGAGTGACAGAGAAGATGAAAATTGATGATTTAAAAACAAGTCACTTTTTTAATATTTAAATTCTTTTTTTATTTTTAAATGTAAATTATAATTAAGTTTTTCTTTTGTAAAAATAATCCTGCTTAAAATGAAATTTGAATTTAAGTCAGCATAGGTTAAGGCATAAATGTAGTATAATCTATTATAATAATTTAAATAAATTAATATATTAAGTCAATAAAAACTCTGGTGTTAAAAGGCTCCTTTTCTTTTATATACAAACAAGGGGAAAAACATCTAAATTTGGAGGTCAATCGTTAAAAAATATGTCACAATATTTAATGTTTTAGGTGCTTGACCCTACCAGGGATACAGGGTCTATACTACTGGATGCAAAGAAGCAGGAAAACCATCACAGGTGTTAGAACCTCGCCCCTGACTGCAGCAGACACATCATATGTACTCCTTGATCAGGATTATCTATTGAGCCCACCTGGAGGGTATCAAATTCCTATTTTATTTTCTCTACCTGAGCTCTGAATAGCTCCACTCCAAAGTTATGAATATTTATTATTCTGATCCATAATGGTGGCTTATTCCACAGCTCATGGGAGAACAACCATCTGCTCAGTAACTACAAATCCCCTGCATCTGCATGGTTCTGGGTATTTGAGCTAAATGGCCTTTCTTGTACCCTTTGTATACGTACAGAAATGAAAACATTAACTTCTCAAGTGCTCTATCCATGTCTTTAAACTAAAACACTGTAGCAAACAAGGCCAGGGTTTATAAGAGCAGAAATCATGGATTGTTAGGGGTAAGGGGGCATTGGTTTTGTGTGGGGGGGGCAGGGCGGGAGTGGCAGGGGGAAGAATGTGATGGGTTATGTCCCAGGGAGGAGTCTTGGTTTGTTGTTAAATTATTGTGTGGAGGAGGGAGAGGGAATAGAATAAGGAGTAGTGTGTGCAACAGAAAGGACCAACATTGGGCTGAAGACAGCATAGGAAAAGGAATATTCTGTGGAGCATAGACTAGTCTTGATTTCAACACCTGGAATCTGGAAGAAAAAACTGCCAGGGCTGCAGGTCACAAAAAAGGCTCTATTCAGGAATATTTTCAAGATATTTCTGTGTCACTGGGATAAAGAGGAAACCATGCTAAATGTAAAGGGTGTGTCTACAATGCTTATTAATAAGCAGAAATAAGCTCTGGAGCTTATTGCCACTGGGTGTGCATCTGCATGTATACCCAGACCACAGCACATTGAACCAGGTTGCAGCAGCTCCAACTGGCAGGGAGCACGAGGGGTCAGCCTGCCAGTCCAGGGCTGCTCCAGCCAGGCTCAATGTGCTCTGGAGAGGCTGGCTGGGACATGAGAGTGCTTCAGTGCAGGGCTAGCTGGCAGGCCACCCCCATGCTGAAGCATCCTCTTGCCCAAACCAGGCAGATCAGCATCTACACATGCACTGCTGCACATGAAAAGAATTCCGGAGCAGGGTAGTACTTGTATTTCAAGTACAAGGACTACCCTGCTCCAGAGTTTATTAGTTTTGTGCACCTTAATAGGGGCTCACGTGTAGATGCTGAGACATTTACTTTGCAGTTAATTAGGCAACTGAGCAGTAAATGTCTCATGTAGATGTGCTCAAACAGTGCAACAATGAGTTGCAATGCCTAGAAGCCCAAATGAAACAACATTATGAAAAATGCTTCTAGGGAGGCAATGAACTTGAAGATGGTGATATGGACATGTCTAAGTCATGTAGATCAATTGGTTAGTAAACTTACTATTTTTGAAGCATTTTTATGAATTGCCTATCATGTATTGTCATTCTAGTAAATGATAAATTTATGACAATAAAGTTAGTTATTTTGGGTGGATTACTTGTGAATTTCAAAATGTTTGTGTTCCAAATCTAATAGATGTAGTTGTCTGTGGGAGTATTTGTTAATTATACATGTTTAATATTACCCCTGCACATCTGGAATGGGTTTTGTTGCTCAGTATAACCAAATATAAAACCTAAGTAAAAATATCCTGTGCAGTATAAAGTATTAACAGGAATTTATTAATTTTTAACTAAAAATTTTTATGGTTTTTCAAGCTGTTTTATGTTGCTAGAAAAGGGTTTAAATAGAAGCTAACCTGTATGATTTATTGAATATTTTCTCTATGTAACCCATTCAAAATGTGGGTTTTGGAAAAAAAATATAATTTAATCACTGGTTAAAAACACATCTGCTGTAGGGAGATCTTTCATTTGCAATCTCTCTTTTTTAAGGTAATGCACTGATTAATACTCAGTATGAGTGGCTTTTTAACTGTTTTATTTCAGGGTCCAGCTTAGACAGAAGACATTCTCACTGTCTGTCATCTACAATGTCTGCAACTTCAGAATCATCTACTGGTGATTCTGCACTGTAGTAGTGATCCAGCACTACTATAACTAACATACCTCAGAGTGAATTATCTGTATGTAAAAAGAGACTTTCTTCATTATCAAGTAAATGAATGAGTTCATAATCAGGATTAGCAAAGTCTAGCAAGACTACACATGTGAAAAGGTTGCTCGGTTCACTTATGCAACAAATTCTCCCTTTTATTTGTTCAGAACAAATATTTCACTGACATTGTTCAATCAATTATGAGCAGGTTACACCCCACCCAGCAGAACAGATATTTCTGGAAGGCTTCTGGATACAGTATATGAGAAGGAAACTGAACAGTGAGCAAAAAACACTGAAGGGAAAGGTGTTAACTTAAAGCTTGATGGATGGAGCAACGTCCAATGATCCAGTAATATGTGCTTGTGTGACAACAGAAGACAGGATGGTTTATCTCACAGAAACAATTGATATGTCAGGAAATGTCCATACTACAGAACAGTCAAAAGAAGTAGCAGTAAAAGCTATAAAAAATTGTGCGTAAAAAAATCAACTGTTGTGTGCATAATCTTGTCACAGATAATGCTGCAAACATAGCAAAGATGAGAAGTAACTTAGAAAAAGATAATGAAGCAGACCTGAAACTTATATGGGTGCAGTGCTCATTTGATGCATCTTTTAACCAAAGATTTTACACTGTGGGTGTGTCTACACATGCACATTTACTGTGTAGTAACTTAAACTCCAACACTGCTGGAGCCCAGAATGCCCCATGTGCCTCCCTGCACAGCTTGCAGGTTGTGTTTGCCAGGTCTGTCCCACTCCAGAGCTGCTGCCTAGCCACAGGTAAGTCCTGCGAAGGGCTGCTGTTTGCTGCACCCCTTGCCCAACCCTGTGATGCCACCAGGGCTAGCATCTGCTGCCTCCTGCTGCTCACCCCCACCTCCCCCATGTCCAACCCCAGCTTCGCCTGTGTGCACCCACGTGTTTGCAGTCCCATGAATGCCAAATGGGTCCAGGAGGAGGTGTGCGCTCTTGTGGCATTGTGGGGTGGGGAGGATGTCCTGAGACAGTTCACCCAGGGCAGCTGCTCAAATGCCTACATTTATGAGGCCCTAGTGTCTGGGATGCAGGTGTGGGGCCAACTCTAGTTGGTGTACCAGTGCTGCATGAAGGCCAAGGTCTTGCAGGCCCAGTGGGTGGCCATGACTGGTCACAACTGCCAGTCTGGTGGGGCCCCCAGGACCATGCCCTTCATGAGGCAGCTAATCTGCATTTTGGCTCCCAGGGAGGCTGCACCCTCGCTCTACCCTGATACCTCCAGTGACTTGTCACCAGGGGAGGGGACCTCAGGCCTCCAGCACCCTGCCTTGCACTCCTTCCCAGCTGCTATGCTTACTGGAAGCCTGGAAAGCCCTGGCCAACAGCTGCCTTTGCCTTGTCCCTGCCCTGCAGCCACCCACAAGGAGTGGCTTACCACACCACCACTGACTGCCAGCAGCACCAGCTCCCCTTGGGGAGGGGGCCCTGGCTGGGCACTGGCCTCAGCCCATGGTAGGCTGCAGACATCAGGAGGAAACCTGTGCTGAGCTGCCAGCCTCATCAGCCCTGGACCCATGGTAAGTCCTGCACTGGAGGGCAGGCCCTCTCATGTCTGGTCCCCACCCCTGCCCCTGGCTCCAGCCCTGGCCCCAGCCCACACTACTAGTCCCACCTGGCGCCAGCAGACACACACTCAGAGTGCAGCCAGCCCTGTGCACCCTGAGCTGGATGCTGGGTGGCAGCGGAACACAGCAGCAGTGGAAGGGGGTCAGCAGGACCTGGGGCTGTGGTCGCAGGTGTTTCCAGCAGCTTGGCCTGGCTCACCTTGGGAAGGGGCAGGGGAGGCAGGTGGCCTGCAGCTGGCTCCCAGGGAGCAAGAGGGGACAGGGGGCTGGGCAGCACCCACCTGGGCCCAAGCCTGCCCGGCCAGCTTACCATGGTCCCTGGTTGCCCACATGCTACTGCCGTCCAATCTGAGGCCAGGCAGTGCAGGGTCCCTGAAGCACAGCATCTTATCTCAAATGTTGCAAACGCGCACAAAAGCCTTCTGTTTCTTGCCTTTGCAGGACTAACATCTGTATGTGGGCGAGAGGCTACAGGGGCCCAGAACTGCTGCTGCAGGGTCACCACCACCTGCTGCTGGAGCCACTCAGAGCCACTGCCACATCCTTGACTAGAGCCACCCGATCCAGTGACTGGTGGTGGTTGTGGAGAGCTGGGTGATAGACCAGTGGGTGTGGTAGGTGGACACCCTCACCTGGGAGACTGCCCAGGAGGAGACAGCTCTGGGTATATGCAGAGCACATGGATGAACTGGTGGCCCTGGAGTGGTGGCATGTGGTGCTGCTCACTACCCAGGACCATGCAGCATAGATTGCACTCATGCCCCCCCAATGCCAAGCCCCCTACGCTGGCCCCACAGGTTCCCTGGGTCATGCCCGCTGCCCCCCAACAGGGCCCCAGCAGTGCCCGTGAGGAGCTGGTGTGATGCCTGCCAGCTGCAGGCATGCCTGGACTCTGCTGCAGCCTCCAGACCCACAATGGCACTTCCTGTGGTTGGGGTGCTGGCTGCCTGCCACTGGGTTCTCCACCCTGGTTGGTCCCACCCTTGAGCACCTTGCAAGCGGACTTGGGGACAGGGTCAGACACCTGAAGTGTCTTTGAAGTTTGGGGAATAGGGTTTTTATTGTTAGTGGTTGTGTGAACTTTTGACTTGGAGATTGGGGCAGAAATGTGAAGGGGAAATTACTTAGCTACTTGTATGTGACTTTGTGTTAAATGTATATCTTGTTTCCTATTTAGGTTTTTTCATGTGACACTTGAGGTTTTAATGTTACTCTATGTGGAGCAGCTGAGTTTACCTGCTTGGGTGGCTTTCTTGGCTGCTCTTTCTTTCTCGGTTAACTCAAGATACTTTTAATGGCAATTCTGTTTTCTGGGGTGCTGCTAAGCTGGTCAGTCATGGTAATGGCTGGACC
>NW_017729032.1:98778560-98778817 GCF_001723915.1 Gavialis gangeticus
AGGGGGTGTGTGGGTAGTGGGGCAGGTGGGATGGAGTGGGGAGCACAGGAGGAGGGGGTCAGCCAGAGCCTCTCGCAGCCAGTGCCCTGGGCCTGGCTGGTGGGTGCACGGCTGCCCTAGGGAGTGATGTGGTGGGTCCAGTGGTGCCAGCACCATGGCCAGCAAGAGCACAGGCCACTCATTGGCAGGGGTAGTGCAGGGAAGCAGGTGGCCCTGCCAACCTTCTGCCGCAGTGAATGGTAGTGGCTGTTGCTGGG
>NW_017729032.1:98783817-98811546 GCF_001723915.1 Gavialis gangeticus
GGCAGGGAGGGAGCTGCCACCCTGTGCTGGGCACATGGCTGGCTCCTGGGCAGGGAAGGGCTTGGAGAGGGCTGTGTGGGTGGGAATGAGCCCTAAAGATGGCCATCACATGCTGGCAGCTGCCTCTGGCCTCAAGATACCTGCCAAGTGCTGGCAGCCATGTGGCTGCAGGCTAGGGCCACCCCCTGCTCCCCCCAGTGGCCACAGGGGCACATGGCAGGCTGCTCCAACTTGGGACTAAATCTAGCCCCATGTCACCTGCACATGTAGACACTGGCTTATTCCTGCTTACTGCGTGGTAAATATAATGCAACATAAATGCATGTGCAGACACACCCCATAACAACCAGTTTGCTACAGCTTCATTGAAGATAACTGAGGAATCCAAGTTAATTCTCCCCCAAGATGGATGCTGGAATTCAGTGGCTGACTGCTTTTAGCTATTTATTAAGAACTGCCCCATTCAAATGGCCACCTGTGAAGAAAATCATGACAAAACTGATGGTAGTATCACAGCTAGAATAGTTAACATTGCACTAAGGAGAAATATAGAAGATATGCTAAATCTATTAAAACCCTTTTCCACAGCCTCGGACAAACTACAGAAAGATTGCTGCTGTATTGTGGATGCTGTTGAAATTTAGAAAGAATTTTAAGAAATATTAAGGCAAGAACTATCCAAGAGCAAAGTTAAATTGCAGGCAGTAAAGAAGCAGATGGATCAAGCACTCACTCCACCTCATTTTCTTCCTAATATTCTTAACACAAAGTACCAAGGTAGAGGCCTAGCTGCCTGAGAGGAAAATTTTGCTATGACCGGGGCATCTACTAATCACCCATCAATCATGGCTTGGTGAGCAACTGTTCACCAGGGCACCCAAGGGGAAAACCAGGAGTAATGGCCGCAAACTCCTGGAAGACCGATTCAGGCTCAACTTTAGGAAAAACTTCTTCGCAGTCAGGGTGTCCAGACTGTGGAATAAGCTCCGTCCAGAAGTGGTGCAATTGCATCCCCTGGAAATCTTCAAGAGGAGACTAGATAGTCACCTTGCTGGGGTCACCTGACCCTGTTATCTTTCCTGCTTGGTGCAGGGGGCTGGACCCGATGGTCTTCTGAGGTCACTTCTGGCCTTACAATCTATGAATCTATGCCAACCATAATCAGTACCAGGGCTAGAAGTAAACCATTCAAGCAGTACATATTAGCTAAGGATGTTTTAAAGACAGTCACACCACTGAACTGGTGGAAGTCACTAGCTTGGCACCTGGAACCAGAGTCTGTTGAAGTGTTAAACCAGCTTTTACCAGGAGTAGCCTCCTCTGTAGGTGCAGAAAAAATATTTGCTTCATTTGAACTGGTTCAGTCGAAGCTGAAAAAAAAGTTAGGGGTTGAAAAGAGGCAGGAAAGCTTGTTTTTCTCTTCCAGTCTATGAATTAAAAGGGGGAGAGGGATGAGATTTATGAGTACTAAACACTTCATAGAAAGGGGGTAAAAATTTTCAAAAGCGCCTTGGTAAAAAATTACTCATCTCATTTTAAAGAGAACTAGGCAAGTAGGAACTTAAGTTCACATGACTTTCACTTGGGCATTTTAGAAAATGTTTCCCCAGGGTAACCTGAAATAATTGGTTTAATTTACTAACCACAGTTCATTCTTCTTCTCATACTATAACAGTTAATACTAGTGTTTAATAAAGTAGTTAGTTGTAAATGTGTACCTGTATCCAACACATTCAAGTTTTCCTTAATAAATTTAAAGTGCTCGTTTTGTGTGTTTAATTAATTTCAAGTTGCTATTTTTATTCAGCTTGATAGAAACACAAACAAAAAGTTATCTAGTACATAAGAAAATTATCTAGTACATAAGAAAAATGTATTTCACTGTTTTATAATCCGAATTTGTTAAGCTCTCTGTGTGTAATCTATATCTATATATTCTTCTTCTTCATATTATTATTATTATGTTTACTTAGGAACCATATGACTAGATCTGCTGTAAAAATATATATTTAAGTGTAAATCAATATGTTTTAATTGTCATATCAACCAGTGAAAACACACCTTTCTTTAAAAAACAAAAAAGCTGTTTACAATGGGAAAGTTGATAAAAATCAAGGATTTAAATAGGAATTTTGACTTGCTGATTTAAATCAGTGATTTAAATTAATCCACACTAGTGAGTGACATATCCTAATTAATATCAGGTATTTATATGAACAGAATTCTATTTCCATAGTGGCCTCTACTAGATAACAAATAAAGACACGTACCCTGGATAAGGCTCCCAAGACACATAGAAGGGATTTTTTTTCAGAAAGTAAAGAATATAGCCACAGCAACAGCTTGTGTCTGCTTATTTATGATACTGGGATGGAATAAAAAGCAAGGAAGTTTGGAATCAGAGATTGCAAGCTACTCACATTTATACAATAAGGAAAGAATTGACAGGGTGCACTCTTGGAAGGGTATTAAAATTCAACAAAACGTATTTTGGAGAATGAAGACATCTGATGAACAACGGGAAATAAAAAAAAGATTGTATGACTGGAAAATAGGCAGAGAGAATGCTAAAAGATGTTTTAAAAAAACCCAAAAAGGAAAACATGCAATTCCTCTGAAAGGCAACAAGAAATGTCATAAAGTTGAACAAGTTTTCATTAAAACAAAGATCTGAAGTCAAAAACAAAGGAGAGGAAAAATGTCAGGGGCAACCAAACAAGATCAGAGTCATTTGAAACATCAAGGGAAAAGTGGAGGGATTTTGTCTTTTCTAGCCAAAGATCGAAATAATCGGAAAAGCTTTTAAACATTATATAAGAAACCTAAAAGAGAAAGGAAGCTGGTTAATACAATCAGAAATGATTTTTTTTCCAAAAAAGGAAGGAAGTAATTTGGAAAACAAACTAATTCTGGGATATACTGTTTGGTAAGTCTAACCTCTATAACTAATGGACATGTATTTAATAACTCTCTCTTGATATCTAGAAGATTAAGGAACCATGAATATTAAGCAGTATGGTTTTAAATGGAACTAAAAATACCAGAGAAGGTTTATTGGAAAAATTACGAAATTAGTGGGTGAAAGGAATGAAGTGATATAATCCATATATCAGAGTTTAGTGAAGTGTTTGAGTAATTATATTGTGAAACCTTTAATCTTTCATTCAAATGGACTTGGATACAATTGCTGTCACACAGCTTGAAAAATACCTGCTGAGCTCTAAAGACTAATGATAGAAGGCAAGGTATTTAATTTAGGAGGTATCTAGTTGGCTCATGTAGGCTTCATGCTTTCTCTTCATTAATGATCTAAAGAAAGTAGTAAACAAAGCATCCATGGCCTTGTCAGGTGAGAGAATACTGGGAGATGTTACAAATATTGAGCACAACATTATATTAAAACAAACATGGCAACATTAAGAAAAATGGGCAAAATTAATAAATGACATTCAGGTTCAGCAAAATGCAAGCAATGCAAAGCATTTGGGAAAATATAAATAAAAAACTCACTGGGGTGATAATGGGCAAAAAATAAGATATGTTTATAGTGCCACATGAGAGCAAGAAGTAGGCCATTGTGATATATAGACAAACAGCAAATCCTGGAGCAGAAAAGTAAATGTACTGCACTGTATAGGTCTGATTAGCCAGCCTGGAATACTACATTCAGCTCTTGGCACCTTAACATAAAAAATATTGACCGGTCAAAGGAAATTTAGAGCAATGTTAATATGTTCAGGTGATAGCAGAATAAAAATAATCACTAAACAATAATGAATGAAATCCTGGTCTCACTGAAGTCAGTGGCAATGCTTTCATTGTCTTCAGTGTAACCAGGCTTTCCTGCAGTGGGATGACACTTAAAAAAAATTAAAATATAACGTAAATATCAGGGACACTTTCTAGTGGAAGATTGCATTCAGAATGTAAGAGGCCCACTGAGCACTCAACAGACTTGCTGTGTTGGTGGATGTGCAGGAATAGAAAAAATGTTCTCCTTGTTTGCTACTGCTCCCCTTCCATCTTCATCCTTGGAAGTGAAGCCAGGAGGAGAGCAGAAAAATCAGTCTGCTTAACTCTGTGTACCTGCACGCAAGAGTTTTAACCCACATTATAACTCTGCATGGATGTAATCTCATGCTAGCCCTGTTCATTCTAAGAGGATGTAAGCAGTATTAGAGCTAATTGGTTCAGTCATTTAAAATTAAACTGGACATTGCACTAGGCAGTATACTGTAGGTCAAATATTTGTAGCATTAAGTAACTGGCTGGGTACACTGTGGAGGTTTTCTCTTTCCTATATAATCTCAAGTCCTGGCCACCAATGGATGCAGGAATACCCAACTAGGCAAATAAATGATCTGCTCTGGTAAGGCAAATCTCATTTCCTTATTTGCAGCTTCACTTGTTTATGTAAAGTCTTCTTTCTTTCTGTTTTTTTAATGTATTTACTCTGCCGACCTGCAATCTTGTCTTAGCAGAATCTTTTGGGAAATGTAAAGGAAAACATGTACAGAGTGAGGCTAGCATGGCACTGTAATCTCATTTTGATGTTACCATAAATTCTAGCAGCCTGGTAGAAAATGCAGAAGAAAATAATACAGTGTCTTTTATTTCTATTACAACTTGCATCCAGAAGAATTGGACACAATGTCTATCTCTGTGATTGTACATATATCTTCCTTAAACAAAATGTACCAGTTGATTAAAATGACTGAGTGATTGTATGTCAGCATTTGCAGCATTAAAAGTATTTTCTAGAGTAAGATTGGTATGGACTGTGGGGCTCTTCACCTTCCTCTTTAGCAGTGAGGTGGGGGGGTGGGGAGGAGGAGAGAGGGGTTGTATATGTAGGCTGACCATATAGGAGCATGGGATACTCCTGCCTCCCAAGTCAGCTATGCTGCTACAGGTGAGGATGGGGTGGTGGGGTACTCTGGGCAGGTGAACAGCAGTGGTACCTGCCTGGTATACCACTCCGCTTCTCTGCTAGATTGCTCTCTGTACCCCTGCATTTCCAGGAGACTCATTTTAATTCTCACCAGCTGGCTGGTACCAGCCTCCAAAATCATTTAGGAGGATTTGGCCCTCATCTCCCTGCTTTACCTGTGGCAAGTTAAAGGGTGTTTTTGATGGTTTAAGTATTAGGCCTGGTATCTGTGTCTGAAGATTCCAGAAGTTTCTAAGAACAAGCGAGACAAATGCTTGTCTAGGATGGTTTAGACAAGGATGATCCTGCCTGAGTAGTGGGTTGGAATAGAGGACCTCCGATGGTCCCTCCCAGCCTTATTTTTCTATGGGTCTACAACAGATACGACAGATATAATAGTAGCTAGGGGGAAGAAGCACTTAACAGTTAGGTGTTGTAGTGCTTAACTTTTACGTACCTGACTATGGCAGAGCACCAGTAGGATGCTTGCTGTTTAGGGCCATTGCAAGCTCTGGGGGCAGCTTGTTGACTGACCAGCAAGGAAAGCCTTCCCCAGGAGCTATTTTTAAAGGGTGGGAGCACCAGTGGGGTGCTGTGCCACTTTAAGTACTGGGCCAGGCAGCAGGCAGGTGCAGCTGAGGCCTGATGAGCGGCCATCTTAAGCCTCAGGGCAGCAAGGTTGGAGGCTGTAGTTGCTGCCTGGTGCTGAGGAAGAAACATCTCCCAGTGGAGCTACTGCTTTGAAGACAGCACAGAAGTAAGGGCAGGAGCTATGGGGTGGCTTGGAGGCTTCTGGTCCTGGGCATGACCTAAAACTGCACCCTGCTGGAATAGGGAGGCCTGGTGGTCCTGCCAGTGGTGGGGCAGAGCCAGCAAATGCCAGGTTTGAGGACCATCCTGATGAAAGGTGGGTTGGGGTGTCTTAATAACCCCTACCCCCACCATTTGGTGGGTTGCTAGTAACATTGGAGGGAGTTAGGGCTAGGTATGTCTATGTGGGACACCTGCACCTGATGGGGTGCAAGATCCAAAGTGTGTAATAGGGCCAGGCACGCCTATGAGAGGCACCTGGGCCTGTTTGGGGTGCAAGACCCTCGTAGGGGGGAGATGGGGGCCAGGCATGCCCAGGGTGGTACCTGAGCCCTTTAAGGTCTGAGACCCTGGAGAGAGAATGAGTTGTGAGCCAGGCATGCTAACAAGGATCTCCTGAGCCTGTGGGGGCATTTGTCCCTGGGCCCAAAAAAAGGGGGTGGAGTACTGAGTTGAGGCCCTGTGAGTAGGGGGCATAAGTTGAGGTCCCATTAACTTGAGGGACTGAATTTGGTCTAGGTAAGTCTTCTGATGCCTGAGGCCACAAGTAGGGCTGAGGCTGATTGGAGGGCAGCAGAGGAGAAGCTACGGAGAAATAAGGGGGTGAGTGAGCAGCTGGGGGGAATTACCCAGCTATGAGACAGGGGCAGAGTCTGCACAGAATTTTCCAAGCTGCCCTCATCCAAGCAAGTGCTGGGCAGTGGGAAATGCCCAAAAGGCAGCATGCTTGCTGGCCAGGGAGTGAAGGGAATTGGGCCTGTGGACCCTCTGGGTGAGGGCAGGGTGAGTGTGGCTCCAGAGGAATGGAGGTGTGGTATGAGAGAGGCCTAGTGAGGGCAGTATGAGGGAGACCATGTGAGGGATGATGGAGTGTGAGTGGTCTCAGTGAGACGGAAGTGGTTTGAGTGTGGCCCGTAATGGGGCAGGTCATGAGAGGCCTAATACTGCAATGGGTTGGGCTTGGCCTCAGGCCAGAGTTTTACATAGTCTGTGAGGGGAGGTCAGAGCATGTACTAAAGGCCCTAGACACCAGGGCCCAGAATAGGCAGCCTCCTGCCTAATTAAGGTTGTAATTACTTAGCAGCATGGCATGGCAGGAGAGATAAGTGGGCGGCATACCCAGAGGCAGTGGGAAACCAGTACCGTGGCTGGCTGGGGAGCTACCGCATTTGCCACACTGATGCTAAAATTAAAATCCAAAACCAGTATTAGTCATGTCGGCTCCCTGTGTAACTAGATGCCTCAAAGTGGGATCCGTAAGTGGCATTCTGAACATGAATATGAGTAGTCCTCAGTGGCTCAATGTCTAGCTGGGAAAAGGTATCAAGTGGGGTTCCCTAGGGGTCTGTTCTCGGTCCAGTGTTGTTTAATGTCTTCATTAATAGTGTGGATGAGGGGACTGAGTCCACGCTTGGCAAATTTGTAGATGGCATCAAGTTGGGCAGAGTTAGAGATGATTCAGAATGACCTGCAGAGACTGAAGAATGGTCTGTAGTCTATCAGATGAGATTCCACAAGGATGAGTGGAAAGTCCTGCACTTGGGACAGAATAACTTCATGAACAAATGCATACTGGGGAATGAGTGGCTAGATTTGCTGTACTGCTGAGAAGGACCTGAAGTTATAGTAGACCATAAGCTGGGCTAACAGTGTACTCTTGTTGGAAGAAAAGCCAGAAACATTCTGGGTTGTATTACAGGAGTGCCACTTGCAAATCAAGGGGAGTGATTCTTCCATTTAATTCAGCACTGGTCTCGCCTGGAGTATTATTTTTAAAAGATGCTACCTGATGTCTTGGCAAAATTCTAGTTTTGATGTACACATGCTGCTTGAAATATTCCTCTGCTTCCAATAGATATACTGCTCTTCTCACCCCAAAGTTTGTCTGGAATTGTTATGCAGCTGTTGCATTTTCAGTCAAGATGCCATATTTTATTGGTGGGTGAAAGTTTGAGGAAGTTTTCCCTTTCACTGAAACCCAGTATGTGATTTATGAGTGTCGGCACCACTGCAAAACAGGTTAGGACATGAAGTGAAACATGATATCCAGCTGAACAATAGGGAATATAGAAGCAGGATGAGATTAGCATATAATTTTACTCAACACATTTAAAACAAATGTCAACCTTGCTGCAGGGGTGGAGACTTAAAAACAAAAAAAACAAACCAAGAACAGTTAATATGTATTTACTGAGTAATTTTGTACTGTAGCTCGATTCATCCACTTTAATAAACATGAGAGAAACATTCTTTTGTTCCAAAAATCAGTATTTCCCCTATTCCTTAATGCAGCCCTGTTGTCTTTATCTTAAGATAGGAGGGGGACTAAATTTCTCCTTGATCCATCTCACATTTAGGTTGGTGTGAATGGCAGCAAGGAGGAAGGGAGAGAAGCTAACCAAAGTAGGTATGTTTTTTTTAAACTGCAGATAAAGCTCATAGTTTAAGCAATTCCTGTTAGTTTTAAAATAATATTGGTCAGGAGGGGAAAACAGTTTTTAACATGCCCCACTGAGATATAAAATTGTCACTCCCTCACTTGAAAATAGCAGTATTTAAACGCAGTAGTTTCAGTTCAGGGTTCAGTTTGAAATTTCATTCCACTTTTGGGCTTCTAGAGTTCTTCCAGCAGATAGATATAGTGAAAGAGAAATTGGTTTAGCCATTAAAACAGGTAAGTTTAGCATGGCTTTGTGTGGGTCTCGGTTTACTCCAAACTGAGCTCAGTATTTTATTCTGACTAAAGACAGCAGTCAGGATTAAACTGAGTTTGTCTTTTTTTCCCAGACCAGCTCATGCACCATAACAAAGTCGCATCGCTTTGGTGTTGTTTTCTTCCTCCCCAAGTGTCTGAATGTTCTCAAATACATACTACATTTTCTCATTCCCAGTCTGTTCAATTAGCCTTTGATACTGCTCAAATGAGTGTCTGAAAAGCTGGCAAATTTAGATGAGCCTATTCTGAGTTTTCAGTTTCTAACAGAAACCCACAGCTTGGCAAGTAAAGTCTGGCTTCTTGTTTTACTGTGAACATTTTAAACTTCTGGAAAAAAAACAAATTTAAAAAAATCATTTAATATATCTGTCAGTGTCCTGTGACAAATCCTGGCTGAAGTGATGATTTGGGTCTTTCCCCTTGATATCAGAAAGGGTTTTGAAACCACAAACACCAGACCGCGCTCTCCTTCCTCCTGCTATCAGATGAACACTTCCTCTAACTGGCTACCAAAGTACAAACTGATTCTGCCTCTTGTATGGGTCCCAGCACACAGATTAGAAGTGAATCTACCCTTTCAACTGTAGCTTAATGGTATCTCATTCTGCCAACACAAATTAATAGGGCCCATTCCTACTATTCTGCCTAACAGAATAATGATATTCCTATTCTGCCAACATGTTTCTCAAATAAAGGACAAGGTCTGCTGCTCGTACTGATCATGCTTTCTGGCTTAGTAAATTCTTTGGTGTTAGCAGGGGGCAGCTCCAATGGGGAATCTCTTCACTACTGGTCCTAGACTAGGCAGGGGCAGTACAAATGGAGAGTAGCCTCTGCTTCCATGCATGATGTGGGGGGAAAACCCAGCAACAGCAGGCGCTGGTGAGTTCACTGGGAACTGATGCTTTGGAGCCTGCTCTAACCAGCACAGGGGCCTTTAGTCTTGTGTTTACAGGGACTATTAGTTGTTCAGTGTCTTAATGGTGGAGACTACCCTTCAGCACCTCTGGTTGTTACTTCTCAGGGCATGGAATGGGGGGGAAATATTGATGTCTAGTTTCCAACTAAGAAACTAGGTGTCAATATCTCTGCAGACTGACAATTTTCTTAAAGTCATGCAAGGGTCTAAACAAAAAAGTGTTGTTGGTAGATCTTTTAGAAGACTAATGTTAGGCAAAGCTTATTCAAAGCTGGTAAAATGGGAAGGCATTGTGAGGAAGTGCTTTGTTACTGCAAAATGAGAAGATTAACAGACTGAACTTTTAGGTTCAACTTAAGGAGGCAGCTCCGACAACCATAGGTCTCAGCTCTACATTTGTCTTGGCTATCCAGATGTTGTTACACTGCTTGCTTCTGCAAATCCAGGTTGGCAGTGCAAAAGTCATAAAGCTGAAGTTTTAGAACCCTTACAAAGGTTCAAGAGGTAGCTCAACTCATTTCAAGCTTCCCTGTTACTGCTTTTATCATGCACCTCATTTTTATGACTTCATGCAGTTAGAAGGCCACTGTCACACCTTTGCATTATACCATAAGATATATTAATAGGTTGAGTTACAATGTTGAGAAAAAGCAAAACACACTGCTTTCTAAAAGTTTGTCTCGGTAATGAATGCAGTAGTAAGATACATATTTGTTTTAGTTGAGGCAATGGAATCTGGCCTTAAGTGAGGTATAATCAGTACAATCATGCTTTCAGAGGCGAGTTGTAAATATGTTTGCTTTGAACAGGATGTGCAAAATCCTTTGTTTAAACACTGTTTTTAGTTATTTGTTCCCATTTGAATTGTTTTCTTTAATGCTTATCTGAGGCTTGGTAATACTGGCTATTGGAAACTAACAGTGGACATATAAAACCCTCTACATAATCTGATAGGTTCAATTTCAGAAAGTGGCAAAAAGGGGGGAAAAAACCCAACACCCATTAATGTATCTATCCATAGAATCGCAGGAAAGGAGGACTGGGAGGGATGTCAGGCTTATCTGGTCCAACCCCCTGATCAAGCTGGAACATCCCTATCCAAACCATCCTAGACAAGAGTTTAGTATAACCTGTTCTTAAAAACTTGGTAACAACCCTCCCTTGCAGCTAACAGGCATAATGCCTGAAACATCAAAAACATGCTTTAACTTGCCACAAGTCAAGCAGCTGAAAGAGGGTGCAGTCAATGCCCTGCTACTAGTTCTTAAAATATGCTCTGGAGATCCAAGGAAGAATATCTTGTCCCCTTGCTAAAGAGGGCAGCCGCTTGCCCAGTCCATCTAATTCTGACTATGGGGAAAATTCCTTCCTGATTCTAAATATGGTGATTACTCTGACTTTGAACAGAGGAGAAAGGAACCTCTGGGCTTAAGTCCCTACCTGAAATTCATTCTATCAGTTTGCTCTTAA
The DNA here is from genome assembly GCF_001723915.1 of Gavialis gangeticus. Lineage (NCBI taxonomy): Eukaryota > Metazoa > Chordata > Crocodylia > Gavialidae > Gavialis > Gavialis gangeticus. The sequence continues at coordinate 98,794,663 of NW_017729032.1, forward strand.
ATAGGAGATTTATTGATTATCTTAGTTTGCTTCAAGACAAACTACTTGGTCACCTGAGCTCCATCCTTTTTTTTTTTTTTAAGGAATTGTATTAACATATTATAATGAAGTTTCTCATAGATTACTTCTACTGGTGCTTTAACATATGCCTTACCCTGGTCCATATTTTGCTATATTGTATTCATTTGAAGTAAGAAGGTGTAGTGGGTTCAGGGTTACTGCTTAGCTCTCTAAGTCTTTAAATGCAATACAGCCGTTTATTCCCAAGTCATGCCTGTCCCACAGGCTTCCTCCTAAATGAATCATTTCTCAAACCCCAATATAAACACAATCCATAAAAGGTTAATTCACAGGTCCAAGTCCTCTTCAGCCCCTAAGAAGGTGCCTCCTTTAGCTTGCTTCTGTTCCTTCCTCAGTTCAGTCTTCCTTCTCAGGCTGGCTGACGTAGCTCTTTACCATGGTGCTGCCTCTCCCAGTCTCACAGCCCCTGGGTCTCTCCTTTAGACCTTGAGTCCCTGATCCAGTATTGTAGCCACTGACCAAACCACTCTCTCTAACCTTGTACCAGTCTAACTCCCCCAGCTTCTCCCCAGGTGCCTTTTTAACTTCTTGTGCCATTAATTACCTCCCTCAGTTGGCCCAGCCCACCTGAGCAGCCTGTAATTGGCATTACTGCCCATGAAAGTGCACCAAATTGGGATTTGGAAGATGAGGCCCTGTACCCAGATCCATCAGTGACCTGTCGTGTGACTCAGGACTATAAACTGTGTTTCCCTACCTCTAAAATGGTGACTAAGATTTCTTACCCACTGTTGGAAAGTCTTTCAAGAGCTGTATATAGTCTAACAATACTGTGCATTGATTCTGATAGAGGTCCTGGTAGGTGGAATGCAGAAGCTCTTAAGAGAATGATAGATTGAATTAATTCATTCTTTGATTAATTTTGAGTTCCAGCTTTCTGAATGACAGGAATGCAATGTAATGCCTATTACTTTGGAGAGCATTGGGAACACATCCTCAAATGAGTTAGTGTTAAGTAACATAGTAATGCTTGCACAAGCTGTTATTTAAAGGTTGAAAAGTCTTGCATCACCTCTGAAATATAAAACCACAGTTGCCCATTTTTTTTCAACACTGCATTTTACAAAACTCTGGGCCAATTCATTTCTAGGTCGCTTTTTTATCGAAACTTTCCCAAAAGATTTCAGTGGGAGTTTAAATAAGATTAAATTAAAAACATGGGATATATACATGTTTATACATAAGTTTGCCATTGATTAAACTGGCAGTAGAAAATCCATGCTTTTCAGTACAAAAATCATTTCCCATTTTAGAGTTAGCATTTCAAACTCTTGTTTAAAGAGTCCCTGTAGCTAATATTATTTATACATACTTTTCTATAGTGTTGTCTATACCTAGTTCTATATTGCTATATGTGTATGCACATAATAGTCTCTGTGATAATACTAGAGATGAAATGTATGAGGAGACTAACATTTCCAAAGTTTAGTATTTCTATTCTGGTTTTAGGAGAGAGAGCGCTGAGTTTCCTAGTGGGCCATATTGTAGACTTTGAAGGTGGCTGATTACGGGTTCCAGTTTATATATAAAGTTTTGTAATACAAGCCATAATCTTTCTGTGACTAATTTAATTTAGTCATTTGTAATGCAAGGCTGCTTAGTGTTCTCATGACTTTGCATTGCCTAGGTAGTGACCTCAGCAAATGTTAATGAAGGAACACGCAGGAAAGGTGACATTAAGAAAAACATTTTTAGATTATATAGAAATGCATCTTCAGCCTTATCTAATGCCTCCTGGTTCCTACAGAGTGGCTGTTAGTTTCAGTTGCTCTATCAGACCTCATTTAATCTTATTTTCTGGGGGGAAAAAACTTGCCCCAACATTATGAACTCCATCCTGACTGCTAGACAAATAATTATATCATGGCACCTAAACAAGATGGCCTGATCCAAAAGCAAGTACACAGAACTGGCATAGTCTGCAAAAGAAACTGCAAGTGCTTGGTGTCTCTGAGAATCTGATAATTTTTTTTAGCTCAGTGGCTAAAAATAAAATTCATATCTGGACACTTAATTTATGGCCTTTATCTTTACACACAAACTCCATCTTTTCCAATTCAGGTTTTTCCTTCTTTATTGCTGCAATGAAGTCGTAATTATGTTGTCTGGCACTAGCCTGTTGCCATAGATTGTACAAGTCAGGGAAGGGCTAGATGACATTAAGAGGTTGCTTCCTTCTCTAACGGACATCATTCTGAGGAATGACTAATGGTATTGCACTCTTACAAATTCAATGCAGGACCAAGCCTGTGAGTGGTAACTGGCTCTATTTAAGCATAATTATTTTAGAAATGAAGAAAAAGGGATGAGAAAAAACATATTAAAAGCTGGGTGGCTTTCCATTTAATGTTGTTACTTTTTTCTACTCCACAGAACATTTTAGGTGAAATTACATAGACTTTGTGCTGTCCATTTTCAAAGGGGAATGTCACTTTTTTTTCTGGAAAAAAAATTAACTAAATAGTGAAATGAAAAAATGTGCTAACACTTGAACATTTTCACCATAATGATTCAGGATCTGATTTAGCTTGCCACTAACTGATACTACTTAAAGTGAAAGACTCTGACCAGTAGTCATTTTCACTACAGCTATTTGAAAGCTACCCCTAATACAGAACTGTTACAGGCTGCTGCTGAGAAATCAGTTAGTCCTTTTGATTTGATGTGTAAATATCTGAGGTATCTATTAAGTGAAACCACAGTACTTGTGTTTGGTTCAGGGCAGTGAAGAGGCTAGGCTTAGAAAAACAAACCTGAGTCATGCTCAACTGTTAACTCTGCCTTAATAGCTATATCAGAAGGGGGGAGGGAGATGACAACTGGGGCTAGTTGTCTTTGAATATGTCTATATAATGTTATAAAGATACAGACATGTTAATAAAAATATGCATGAAGTACAGATGCATCAATATACACATGAAGTGACTCTGATTAGTTTGCTGAGTTACTTGTATACCTGAGCTTTAACTTAACTCTTTTTTACTGGACATCCCTCAGCAGCATCTGGATGAGCACTGCTGCTTTACTTCACCATTGTTTTTCAATACTTGTTTCGGCTTTCTCTCACTGGAAGGTGAAACTAGTTTTACTTTAATCTGAATCCTTTACTTTATAAACTTTAACCACAGTAGTCACTGTAAAATACTGTGGAGTATGCCAGACTTAGATGCTGCCATGTGTAAAAGCTGCATGGTTCTGATAAAGCCCTTTTCTTTACTCTGCCTGTTTCACAGGAAAGTAAGGAATTTACAAAACCTCTTCCCACCCTTTCACTCCCTTACAGAAAGGGACATTGAATCTAAAAAAGGGAGCTGTTGCGTGCATTCAGTACAGTCTATATTTTTTTTTTCTTGGTACTTTAGAGGTAAGTGAATCAGCAAACAATTCATCACACTTTTAGCCATCTGCCTGTGTGTGAATTGTCAATTAGCTGATCAATACTTCCATGCTTCTGTCACTCCTTTAATCAGTTTTTCTTTTGAATGAATTTATATTGAGGATTGCTTGAGAGCCATGGGTAGAAAATTCCCAATATTTGCAAATTAAGATTCAAATCCTGCTCTTATTCAATGGAACTGGTGGCATCCACCCCACTTTAGGCAAAACAGCACAGCTTATTGGAAAATGGATTCATTTCCATACTTTTGTGCTAATTAGCACCTGTATAACATAATTCTCACAACAATCCCCCATGTGAAGTAAAATAGGGAACTATCACTTACCTTCATTTTCACTGTTGTGAAGTTAAAAGTTGCTTATGGCTGCACTGCAAGTCAGCTACAGGGCTGGGATCAGAATCCAGATGTTCTTAACTTCAAATTGCCTAGTCATCTAGGCTGCCTATACATGTGCTTAGGGGTGGAAAGTGGGGGATTTTTAATTAGAGTGGTTCTCAGGCAGCCACCCTAATTAAAATGGCTCACTATCATGTGTTTTAAGCCCCCACGTGTTTAAAAATGGCTGCTGGACACTTTAGCTAAACTTTCTCCATGGCCATTTTAAAAAGCATGGGGGCTTAATACACGAGATGGTGAAGTGATGCTGGACCTTTCTAATAATGTAAAGCAGACTCAATTAATTTAATTAGACCATGAATGAGCATGTGTGCAGGCAGCCCTAAATCCACCCACAGAAATGCATCTCTTAAGTGAAACTACATTTTTCCCCTCCACTGCAATCAAAACTACACTGTAAAATGTGGTGAAAGCATCCAGAACTGATCTTTAAGAAGATTTCAGGATGCGCATTCCCTAATGGATGCTACCTATCAGGCTTAGGGCAATGGGTTGAAGCTAGTTTTCTTGGGTGTTTTAACAACAGTTACAAAAAAAATAAAGTTGCCTTCCTCTTCTCACCAGCAAAGCCACATTGCAAAAGCTGGTCTAAGGCTGAATTTTCAAAATTGTTTCAGGACAATAGAAGATTTCACAATGTGATAAGGGCCTTCCTGGCTGCTGGGAAGGGTTACACTGGCCTCTTTCTTGCTGGTTGCTGGTAACAAATGACAATCCTCAATTTCTTTCGCAGTCTCCCTCATTATTAGTGAAAGGCTTGCCTCCCAGCACTAGGACTACCACTACCTACTAGGTAGCATCTTTAACATCCCTTGATGTTCCTCCCAATGGGTTTTTCCCATGTTTAAGGCAACAGAGAACTGCTTTTTTACATTAGAGGCTTATTTACTTGATACTGTCCCTGTATGAGTATAATAAAACAATAATTTGCAACTGGATAGGTCCTGGTTCCTTCCATCCTATATTTACTTCACAAAGTCAGTTTATGGAAAAAAATTACCAGTGTCCTGACCTAGAACATCTCACTTCCATTTTGCAGATGAGGAAATCTTGCAGAAAGAGCTAAGGCAACTTGCTCAGGGTCACAATCGTGGCCAGTTGGCAATACACAGAAGGCTGTATCTTGTGCCTTCCGGCCCATCATTTTAACCACAAGCCCTTCCCCTAAGTTGCCATTGTCATGGATAGCCCATTTGACTGTGCGTGCAGCAGGGAAATAAAGAGAATAAATCCTTAAATGTAGAAATCTGCATTTTTTCTTTTTTCTCCTCTGATAAAAAGCAGCTTTCTTCTAAGGCGGAATGATTGTACCACTGGAACATCTGCCTTGTGATCTGCCACACAGTAAAAATGATCAAAAGCAGCAGCTTTTGTTAGTTTAAAGCAATTTTATTAAAACAGTAAGCCAGAAATGCAGAACAATAAAGCTCTCAGAAGCACCAGAGCTGAGTATACTGCTCCAAAGCAGCATGGAATTACAGGATCCTAAACTTTCTTAAACTGTCTCTATGCATTCCTAGACTTTTCAATATACAGTCCCCCTCTTCAATTTTTGAAACAAACTATGTACATGTAGACTTATTCCAGTTTTCTTTCCCTGGTTCTGCAAGCCAGAATACTCAAATTACAGAATGCTATTCTCTGCAATTGACAAATAATTTATTCACAACATTTCTTTTCCTCTGTTAGTTTTCAGCCTTAAACTTAATTTGAATTCTTGAAAATGAACTACGAACAACCTGAACAGAAATGTGTCAGGAGAGACCCATTGCTATTGGAAAGCTGACGTGGAAAATGCACTTAGCAGAATCTCCCTTTCCATTTCTTTTATTACATGAATACCAAATCAAGGAATAACTCTGGTTACTGTATATTAATGACAAATTAATAGGGCATCATTGTATTTAAAGCAATATAGAGAAGGCAAGCATCTTTAATCCTGACCAAGTTGTTTTAATGAAATGTTTTCTCAGGCACCTGTTTCTTTTGTAGGAGTGGAAAGCATTGGTATTACTTACAAGTCTAATACCAGTATGACTTATTGATGACTAGCTAAAAAGCTTTGATGTAGCTGTCCAGCTGGTTTTTTTTTTTTTTTTTCTCCTACTAAAAGAGAGAAAATCACACACACTATCATTAGCTGGCTTCTATCCAGTAATACTGAACTGCACAATATAAAATTATGCCAAGAAATAGGCATTCATTCCTCTCATGTGTCAAAAGATTAGGTAATAACTAAAACCCAATAATTTAAAACATTGCTGTTCTCTGCTCTGTGATACTGGGAGAAAAGAGTGAGATCACCAATCCTGCAAAGCCTAAGTGGCCAGCTGACTTCTTTGTCTGCCTGTGCACATGTTGTCTGCTAGCAAAGCAAACTAGGCAATATTTTTTTCTCCTGATGTGAATACACTGATCTTGCACATAGGCTAGACTGCTCTATGAAACAAAATGATATGCTGATGTAGTCTGCTTGGAAACACTGTCTATACTTCATAGGTCTTTTGTTTCCCCTCCATCACACCTTTGGAGAAAAGCAGATTAGTTAATCAGACAAGTGAAGCCTGGCTTTAAATTTAATGATTACGATTAACAATTTGATCAAGGCCCTTGAGAACAGAAAGTGGCCATACTACATTGCCTCCCATTAAATCTCCTGTGGCTGGCATTGTTCATAGCAGATGGTAAGAGACCCCTTTTCATCCTTGTGCTTGGCATTGCCCTGTTTAGCTGTCAATAGGCAAGGATTTATCATTTTAATTCTAAAGAACTGATGTTAAGCATTTCATAGGCTCTATAGGTTACTTTGTATGGAGGGAAGAGCGCCACCTGCTGAAATCAGAAGATTGGTTTTGGCATTGAAGAACCACCGTCTAACTTTTGTTTAAATGACATTTGTGTGACTAAATTTTTATTCAATGTCCAGGATGATTCACCTATCTACATACATCATACTTTCCTGGATTTTTTTGTTTTGAGGCATAAAAATGCAGAATCATTAATGAGCTGACATAAAATACTGCAAATTATAAGTTACTGAGAGATGCAAGTTGTAGGGCTATAGTTTGATGCAGAGAAGGGCATGTTCCTATTTTGCATGCACAGAATGGGCTCTTTTTAAAAAAAAAACAAACAAGGAAAATGTATACTTCTCAAATCAAAATCTAAGTGCCATGATCTAAAACAGCAAACTTGGATGAGCCTGGAGTCCTTGAACGCTTGTATACTTTCACAAATTCATTTGTTCAAAAAATCCCTTCATTTTTGGCTTTGAAGGGGGACTTTTTTTATAAACAGCCCCAGTTAAAAACTTTTGCAGATTTTTAAAAAAAACATGTTATACTTATTCTGAATGTAGATCAAATGTACTACAAAGATCACTACTTAAGCTTGTTTTTTAATAGCAATTATTTTAAGTGCATGATAATACCTGCCAGTGACTTTTTTGCATGCATGCATTCAGCTTCCCACTCCTTGGTATGTTCTTGAATTGCTGCCACTTTGCAGTAGGCATTGAATCAAAGGGTTGGGCTGAGGGACCTGGCATAATGGATATAACATGTTCTGAATTGCTATCCAAGACCTGCTTTCTTATAGGCAGTAGTTACTCTGTGGAACCATAATTTCATCAAATCCCTGTTTCACTGAGCATGGGAGCATCCCTTCCCTTGCTCTGCCCCTTCCTTCCCCCTCTCTCCCACCCATATCTTGCTCCTGTTAAAAAAAAAAAGACTGTGTATTATGTAAGTCTTAAGATCAGGGGTTCCTGTGGCAGACAGAGGCCAGGCAGTGTGTAACAGGGAGACTAACACACCTGTTACTCTAAGGGAAAAATTGCAGCAGACAGAGTCCAGGCAGCGAAATAAAGGTTTGCTGCAAGGGAGTAAGCAATAAGGAAGTACTGTTCCCTAGGCAGAAAGCTGGGCACCACCTGCAGCCAGTCAAGGGAACAGCACTCAGAACAAGCTGGCTGCAAGAAGGCAGGCTATGAGATGCCAAAGACTAGAAATTCCTGGAGCACAGACAGAAGTGCAGCTCCCCACTGTTACTGAGAACACTTTTCAGGAAGCGTTCTGAGTTGCAACAATCCCCCAGACCAAACAGAAATTCACTGTTTCCAGTGGGGAGGGGAATCTAGTCGCTGGCTGGGAGCCTGCAGCTGGTTTCCCCTAGCAATGGCCTTTCCTCCTCCTGGCCTGTCCCTGTTTTCAGACTGGGAGGGGGGAAAGGGAGCAGAGGGAGCTCATTTTGGGGGTTCCCCAGCCAGTGCTGGAGGGTGGGGTGGGTGAATTGGAGCCCCTCCAGCAAGGGGCAGGACTCCAATTAGGGTGGCCATCATAGAGGATATTCCAGTTTTCTGCTCTCTGTCCTCTGATAGGAAACCTGACACCTTTGTCCTTTATTTCGCTCTTCAAGAGACAAATAGAGGACATAAAGGCATCCAGTTTTATATCAATAGAGGACAACCAGACTGTCCTCTATGATGGCCACCCTAGCTCCAATACACCCACCCCACCATTGGTGACATGTATATTAGCTGTGCACCCCCTAGAAGCACCAGCTGCAAAACCTGATTGGCTGCTGGGAGACCCACCCCTCCTGGCTGGCAATCGGCTGCTGGGGGACCTCCCACTCTGCCAATGGTCTGGTGCCCCCCCCCCCCGACTCAGATGGCACCGGTCGCCCATGCACCCCACCCTCTGGCAGGGGCTGAAACCTCCCCAGATTGAACTACCTCCACTCCCTTTTCCCTCTTCCCATTGTAAAAACAGCTAGGGGGCTGGGAGGTGGACACAAATTATAGAAGACTCTGTTTTGAAACCTCTTCATCTGAACTCTCACGCAATGAAGGTTCAGATTTTGTGGGACTGGGCCCTTTTAAAGCACTTTGCAGCTGTGTCCTTCTGCTTGGTCACAGCTGTAGAGTGCTTTTTAGGGACTAGATTCAGTGAATATTGTCACTTCTGTCTATGCCTATAGTGCAGGGGTAGCTCTGCTACAATAAGACAATTGGGCATTAGCTGGGCAGCTAGGAATTAGTGGTAGCTGTAATTATAAGCTCACTTGGAAATGAAATAGAAGGTCCTGATGAGCAATCCCTGAAGGTGGTAGGGAGAGTCACATGACCTGCAAGGGCAGGGTTTATGGTATATAAAAGTCCAGGGCTTGAGCTAGTTGTCAGTTTGTCTTCTCAGGTGGTGAAGGAAGGAACTCTGCTCTGAAAGGATTTTTCAAGAGTGACTGGCTGGGGCTGCTTTAACCTGAGAACTGCACGACACTTGGGGAAGGAGCTCTGCACCAAAGGAACCATAGCTGAGAGACTTACTTGGAGCTGTCTGCAACGAAGACTACAAGTAAGGAATTAAAGGCTTACAGAGGTAGTATATTTACATAGCCAGTAGGCTTACAACTTGTGCAGTAGTAGCCAGTGTGCTTACATTATGCTTATAGCTATAACTAGAATACTGGAAAGGGACTAACAGGTGAGTTGGGAGGTTCCAGGGACACCAAAATAGCATGCTGCTGTTTTGGGGGTGCCTGCCAGGGGCTGAGGCCCAAGACAGAATAGGCTTCTGCCAGAGGGAGTAAGAGAAACTGAAGCACAGTGCCCAAGGGGTGAAATTACTGCCTGAGTGGGCCAAGGACCAGGGCCAGGGGCCTGTAGCCCAGAGGGGTGGAATCACAGTCTCAGGGAGGTGAACTGGGGCCAGAGGCTTGTAACCTAAAGAATTAGGGCTAGGGGACCATACCCCAGGGGAGGGGGGAGGCATAAATGAATAGGGACAGAGGCCTGAGCCCCAGGAGGAGCAGAGAGTAATAGAAGCACAAGGCCTGAATGGACTGGAGTGGAGATTGTGGGTGGAGTACCCACTGATGTGTGAGTGGTAATGCCGGCAAGGCACGGGCATGGCTGTAGGAGAGGTTAGAGGCTGTGAACAGCCCACAAGGCATCTGGTGCCCTGGGGAAAGGGGGACCATATATAGGCCAGTAGGGTCCACCTAACATAGGGATAGATTGGGATCAGTGGGATCCAAGAGGGTTTTGCTGGCCAGAAGATACACCAAGGCTCACTCTATGGCCTTTGGGCAGCTGCTCTTTCCAAATCTTAAGAATACCAAGGCATGCCAGGTGAGAGCAAAGGGAGGGCAGCTTAGAAGTAGAGCTGGGCAGGAGCCATTTGGCCACTAGGGGTGGTTATAGTTGTCTCTGGGGCCCAGTCCTACTGCATACCTCATGGGTAAGACTTTATGCCACGGGCTGCATAATAAAATAAATTTGTAATACAATATCTTTGTTTAATGAATGTAACACAATATGCCTTACATATACAAAAAGTTATGGTAGAGAACCCAGCATCACTGCTTGATTTGAGCTGAGTGAGGCTTATACAGTCAACTGTTTTTTGCTGATAATTGAATACAGTGCTAAAAGCGATACTCCTTTAGCATGTGATGATGCTCAGATGATTTTTAGTGTCTGACTGCCAACAGTCCAGCATACCCAGAAAATATTGTGACACAGTAACAATTCCTTGAAGCATTGGAACCAGGAGGGAAGTTTTGAACCATGCAGTAGGATTGTTACTATAACCCTCAACAGACCTTACACTTTAAAATGTGATTAACTGCTTATGCTGTATCCATTTGTCTCACTCTTATCACTGTAGAGATTGTTATATTGTCTGCATGGGTGGATTTGGGGGGAAAAAAAGGGGTGCAGATATTTGAGGATGTAGCACAACACTTTTCTCCCATTTTAAAGTGGCCCAGGGCTGTATTATTCAGTTTACGATGCAAGCAAAAACCAATATTACATTATTGGTATGTGCATTAATTTTCTATATCGTATTATGTAAAAATACAACAAACTAGGCAAAAATGATCAAAAGACTTTTCATTAGTTATGTAGTTATTAGAATGAAAGATGCATCTCTCTTAAATTCATAAAACAAAATCTAACTTTCTTGAGCATCTTGATAGTGTATCCAGTGTTTCTTTGAAGTTATTTCCACACTAGAGTTAATGTTTCTGGCTAGAATTAAAAGCAGTTTGCAGGGCTGTGAGAGAGCTGCTCCTGGTAATGTGCCTCCTAACAAACAGCAGAATTGTAGAACAAAGGATAGTTTGATTAGTGAAACCATTAAAAAGGAGAGGGTCATTAACACCTGTGGAATGGAGAGTTTAAAAGCAATCCAGTAGATTATAATGAGCCATGAGATCAATTGACTCCCTCACTGCTGCCTGAATAGAAATGCTGCTGCCACTGCCAGGCAGCTGGTTTTCAACTTTGGGTAGACCAGGAATCAAAGGGGAGTGCAAGTGTACCCCCTGGATTCATCCCTGTTTTATGTAAAACATACCCAAAACTATAAAAAAAATAGTTGGGAAAAGGGAGTGGGAGGAAATGCTAAACCTCTTGCTATAGTGATGCTAGGGCAGGAAGAACTGCCAATCCCAGAAACAGGCAAAAGGAGAATTTATTGGGTTGTGCACCTAAGATGCTGTCTGCTTGTAATGGGGAAACCAAATCCTCCATAGAAAAAGAATCTAAGAGAACTGGCCCATCAACCAGAGGAATTCCAGCTGCCTTAGAAAACCCAAATTTTCTGGAGGATTCTGTTGATTCATGAACAATTAAAATAATGCTGCTGGGGGCTGAAGCTGGCTAGCTTTGGAGGCTTTCTAGACTCTGGCTGTGATGGAATCAAGGTCCTTGGATATTTTTCTTGGGCTTGAGAAGGATCTCAGGCCCAAGAAATCAGCAGGAAGGCTAATTTCTGGCAATACTAGCATGTTTCTCAAAGCTAAGTAGTAGCCAGATGAGAGGGTAAGGAACTTGTTGTGGTTTTTTTTTTTATTTCAAAATTAGGGTCAGTTTTTGTTTGTATAACTTTTGTCTATTATATAATAACACCTGTTGTTGTTTTATCTCCTCACTGGTTGCCTGGGGGTGGAGGGAGTAATCTCTGGACAAGTGAGATTTCATTCTAGCTTTTTCTATGGAAAGGGGGATTTAACATTTCTTTCACAATCAAAGGGGAGGGCTGTATAAGGGCAGTGTGCCTGAGGCTTGCAGGGATAAGAAATTCTCAGAGTAACCTTGGACTGTTCTTTGGGACAAGCAGTGAGATAGTGGTGGGAAACTATGGGCTCTGGGGGCATGCCACCCACAGGCTTGTGACATCAGGAATGTTAGATTCAATACATGAATCTGCCAGCATCCAAGATGATCCAGACACTTGCTCACTTTGTCTATGAACTGGAGAGAAGCAAGGCAGGTCAGGTTTTAGTTCTACAAAATAAGTCAGTCCCTCCTCCCCTCTTCATAGGCAAAATCACACCCAGCAACACTTTCAGTTACTGGCACTCTGTATTATCTAGAGCAGAGGTTCTCAAACTGTGGTCTGTGGACCACCACTGGTCCACAAGCTCAATTCAGGTGGTCTGCAGAAAGGTTGCAGAACAATTGAGAATATCTATACTTGTAAGGTAACACTACTGATATTAAAATGAGTTGTGTGCTTTGGTTTGTAGAACAAAAAAAACCTTAAGTGGTCCGCCAAGACCCACAGCAATCTTCAAGTAGTCCCCAGAAAAAGAAAAGTTGGAGAACCACTGATCTAGAGACAAGCTTTCTATTTCTACCATCATCCAAAGCTTCAGTCTTCTTGGAAGTAAGATTTTTTTTTTTTTTTTTTAAGCTGAAAGAAGGTTCAGATTGAAACATACTTTAAACATAAGAGCCTTTCCTTCAGTAACACCAGCTATATGGGCAATGGTCTAACACACAGATTCATAGATGCTAGGGTCGGAAAGGACCTTAACAGATCACTGAGTCCGACCTCCCTGACTAGGCAGGAAAGAGTGCTGGGGTCAGATGACCCCAGCCAGATGCCTATCCAGCCTTCTCTTAAAGACCCCCCCCCCAAGGCAGGGGAGAGCACCACCCCCCAAGGTACCCACTTCCAAATTTTGGCCACCCTTACCATGAAGAAGTTTTTCCTGATATCTAGCCTAAATTCTCCTTGTTACCCCAAGAGGCATCCTCACTATACTCTTCTATGCTAGTACTGGTAGATGCCTGATGTAATGATAAGATTACTTGGGAAACTAAATTGGAGTTCTAATTGGAAAATGACTCTATGTGGCAATTAGTTAATCTGTAAGGTACAAATCTGCTTTGCCGCCTTCCTGTCTTTAGATAAACCTGGCTAACTATCCCTCTCATTTGCATTTAAAACATTTAAAGTTACATTTTAAAACACTGAATATTTGCTCTGGTACCTGAACTGTTTTTTTAAGTCAATGCAGGCAGCAGAATCCCACTTCAAAGTGACTGAATCTATCCTGCCACAATCATTTTCCCTCTCCTACGATGTTGAGAGGGAAACAAAGCTAATACCTGGGCAAACTAACTGGGTAGAGACAAAGCACCGTATTGATTATTAATTTATTAATAGAAACAAAATGATTTGGATTTAGGTCAGAATATTGCAACAAGCCTTTTGGCTCATTATATATCCCTTCTGGGAATCTTGTGGGCCCCCTCTCCATGAGGACAGCATGTGGCACAGTAATTAAAACTTGCATAGGTGACTACTCTAACTTGAGAACAGGCCATTGTCAGGCTCCAGAGATACATAGTGACTGTAAATCTGATCTAAGGTCCTATAAATTCTAGCTGCATCCCTTCAGCAAGGCACTCTTCTACTTGGGTTACATACCTGACATAAAACAAAAAGGAAAAATCCCACTTGGCTCTCCCTTCCGCCCACGTTTGTGCCAGCACTGCTGTTGTGAGGCTCAGCTGCTTGTCTGCCAGCACACTGCTACACCACTTCTAGCTGTTTCCATTGGCTGCAACTTCAGCTGTCTTCTGTATGCACTTTCTTCTAAAGCCAAATTCTTCACAAGCAATAATAAGACTGCTCTCAGCCCAGTATCAATATCATCATGTTTCTCTTTTATCTGAAGAAATATACAAAACTAGAATCATAACTGAGATGTCCCAACCAATTGTTTCATGCCCAGAGAATAATAGAAGGTTTTAGATTATTGTAGTGTATTATCAAAGGAATCACTCTTATTTTTTCACCATCTGTAGCAACCAAGTAGAAACCTACACATAAGCATGCCTTAAGCACAGTGAGGCAAGCATGCAAATATATTTACAGTGTTTGTAAAACAATGTAGGTGAATAGTTACCCTAATTCAGATCTTAATTTCTCATTTGAATGTTTCACTGTATTAAGTCAGTTAATGCACAGGAAAGACATTACACTGAATGTAACACAAAGTTAAGAAGATAAAAGAGCAAAAAAGTCAGGTTGACAAGATGCATGATAAAGCACTTCCACAAAGGCACAAGAAATGACCCTGTAAAATATCGCAGGTGCAATTAAATTGATCCAAGCTGACATTTTTGGTACTGTAATTTCTGTAGCACACCCTGGAGAGAACTCCTCCTCCCATCTGAAATTCTGAAAGGGCAAGGGAATATTCCTGAACAGAGTCACTGTTGTAAAAGCAGATCCTCATTTTTACTACTCCATTTCCATCTAGTGCTCAAACTGCAAATTACATTTAGTTGCAAGTAATCTGTATACCTAGTATATGCAAGTCCGTATGACTTTTAAATGGCTTAAAATGTAAACATAACCTGCATTACAAATAAACAAGTAGAAATAGCACAAATAGATTTTTCCCTCAAAGCAACTGAGAAACTCCTAGATCTGAATATTCTCTGGTGGCATTTGCTCTGGGTTGATGAGAATCTAGAAGAGACGGGGCATGTTTCATAGTTTGTAGGGTCAGAAGGGACCTGAGCAGATCATCAAGTCCGACCCTCTGCCATGGCAGGAAAGATTACTGGGGTCAAACGACCCCAGCAAGGTGATTTGTCTAGCCTTGTCTTAAAGACCCCCAGGGTAGGATCCAGCACCACTTCGCTTGGAAGCTGGTTCCAGATCATAGCCGCCCTGACCGTGAAGTAGCGCCTTCTGATATCTAGCCTGAATCTACCCTCTGCCAGCTTGTGACCGTTATTTCTAGTCACTCCTGGCAGTGCTCAGCAGAACAGGGACTCCCCCAATGCCTGCTGGTCCCCTCTGACTAGTTTGTAAAAGGCCACTAGATTCCACACCCCCCAGCCTTCTCTTGTGGAGGCTGAATAGGTTCAGGTCCCTTAACCTCTCCTTGTAGGGCCTGCCCTGCTGCCCCCTGATCATCAGAGTGGCCCTCATCTGGACCCTCCCCATGTTGTCCACATCCCTTTTGAAGCATGGTGCCCAGAACTGGACGCAGTACTGCAACTGTGGCCTGACTAGTGCCGCATAGAAGGGGAGGATCACCTCCTTGGATCTGCTCAAGATGCATCTATGGATGCATGACGAGGTGTGGTTGGCCTTCCTGACTGCATCCTCACACTGCCAGCCCATGTTCATCTTGGCATCAATGATGACTCCAAGATCCTTTTCTGCCTCTGCACTGGTGAGAAGGGAGTTCCCCAGCCTGTAGGTATGGTGCTGGTTCTTCCTCCCCAGGTGCATCACCTTATACTTGCCAGTGTTGAAACCCATGCTATTCTCATCCGCCCACCTCTGTAACCTGTCCAGGTCCAACTTGCAGCCTATTCCTTCCTTCTAGTGTGCCTACTTCTCCCCACATCTTAGTGTCATCTGCAAATTTGAACAGGGTGCTTTTTACCCCCTCGTCCAAGTCACTGTTGAAAATGTTGAACAGTGTGGGGCCAAGGACCGAGCCTTGCTGAACCCCACTGCCCACATCCCTCCAGGTCGAAAATGACCCATCTACCACCACTCTCTGGGTGCGGCCCTTCAGCCAGTTGGCAACCCATTTGACTGTGTGGGTGTCAACACCACAGTCCCCCAGTTTTTTTATGAGAATGGGGTGAGACAGTGTCGAAGGCCTTCCAAAAGTCCAGGAAGACCATATCCATTGCTACCCCTGCATCTAAGGATTTTGTGACCTGGTCATAGAAGGCCACCAGGCTGGTATGATAGGACCTGCCTCTAATGACCTCGTGTTGGTTGCACCTACACATAAGCTCCCTTGCTGGCCCCTTGTGGACATGTGCCAGGATGATTCTCTCAGAAAGCTTACCCAGGACTGAGGTAAGACTGACTGGGCTATAGTTTCCTGGGTCCTTCTTCCTCTCTTTTTTGAAGATGGGAACCATGTTGGTCCTCTTCCAGTCCTCTGGCACTACACCAGAGCACCATGCGTGCTCGTAAAGCCGTGCCAGGGGCCCTGCAATGACCTCTGCTAATTCCTTCAGCACTCTGGGTGGAGATCATTTGGACCAGCTGATTTAAATATGTCCAGTCCCTCCAGAAGTTCCCTGACTAGATCCTCACTGACTCTTGGCATAGGTGCGCCTCTCCTGTGGCCTGAGGGGATCCTGGTGGGGGGGCTGATCCCTGCTCAGGAAAATGGAGATGAAGTTGTTACATAGGTTAGCTTTGTTGTCTGGTGTGACTACCAGATTTCCTAGTGTGTCTTGCAGGGACCCCACATTACCCAATACCTTCTTTATGCCCCCTATGTATTTAAAAAAGGACTTGTTGTTGTCCCTGATCTGGGTAGCTAGTCCCAGTTCCATCTCCACCTTGGCCTTCCTGACTGCCCCCCTGCATCCCCGAGCAACCGCAGTACAGTCCTCCCTGGTGATGGCCCCTCCCTTCCATTGGGTGTACGCCTCCCGTTTAGCTAGAAGATGTTCCTGGATGCTTTTGGTGAGCCATGGGGGCTTTTGTGCCCTCCTGCTCCCTTTGATCCATGTTGGGATTACCTGCCTTTGGGCTTGGAGGATCATCTCCTTAAGGAGCAAGCACTTCTCTTGGACACCCGACTCCCCTCCCCTCCGGGACCTCAGTGCCTCCCCGACTATTCTCCTTAGCTCATTGAAGTCCGACCTCCTAAAGTCCAGTGCCGCTGCCTTGCTGCGGACCTTTGCCACCTTGCGCTGGATGGTGAATTCCAGCAGGTG
>NW_017729032.1:98821596-98831252 GCF_001723915.1 Gavialis gangeticus
GTGCACCTCCTGGGTTACATGGAGGTCCTGCATTTTGGCTAGGAACCTGTGTGAGTGGTCAGACCTGGCTGACTGCTCTTCCCAGCAGATGTCTTATTCACATTGTCAGAAGTCTCTTGCTTGTTTGATATTTCAGTCACTGAAAAATAAGCTCTGCACCTATACAATCCTTTGCCTTGCTGCCCTTACTGATGATGAAAGGCTGCTTTGAGTGAGCTAGAAATCACATACTTCGCCTGTTTCAGCATAATAAGTGAGATATGGACAGTAGGTATTTTCATAAGCACATGATACAAGCTATATGCAAATACATTTCTATAGGCCTTACACATAAGCTAAAGAGTGCTTTTTTTTCCAAAAAGGTTACAATTTGGTATTAAGGGAAAAGTTTGATAAAGAATCCAACAGCTGTTAGTGTTTGCTTATCTAAAAAAGCCCTTAAAACTGTTACAAATGTGGCTATAACTGGATCATAAAGTACTTTGCCTTTTAAGCATCTTTATTTTGTAGGACCCACTAAGTACTCTTTAGTGGTAAGAATGGACTAGCATGCTCAGGTAATCTGAACCAAATATTTTAGCAAACCTGTTTTTCACCTCATGAACCCTCTGGAAAATGCACTGGAGGGTAAAAATATTCTTTTCCCTCAGACTTACAGGCTGAAGTTGTACATAGACCAGTATGGCTAGGGACAGACATTCAAAAAGCCAGAGCCTGAATTGATTCAACCTTTGCAGGATAGTCTAACCTGGCTAGGCTTAACTGGTTTGTAACTGGACAAACATGGTCTCCAGACTGAGGCAATGCAGGCACATACCTGCAGTTGCTCAGGCCAGGTGCTGGGGGGTGCTAGAGCATGCCCTCTGCTACAGGGAAGCTGTGCTAGTGGGGCATGGCCAACCCAGGCTGAACTGGTCGGAGAGGGGTTTAATTTCTCTCTCCCTGTCCTACCAGCATGCACCAGAGCCAGGGTGCCAGGTGCTCCCCCCTTGCTGCTGCAGCAGTGGGGCACCATGGCCCCTGAGGCAGATGGGTGGCAGGGAGGAGAGTTAGTCTCCTCTCTACCCCTACTGGCAGTTGAGTCTGCCCACTGTTGTCACCATGCTCCCTGCCCTGGAATAGGCCCCCTATGATGGAGGGAGGAGGAATAAACTGTCTCTGCCCTCCCTACCCCAAGGGGCCCTGTTGGCCAGTGACTGGCTGAGCCTGCCCCAGTGCTGTAGTGAGAAGGGGCAGGGCCCTTGTTGGGGGCAGCAGCCCCTGTCATAATGTGGGGGAGCGTGAGCCCCTTCCTGGCAGGGGCGCTGCACTATGGGGCCAGCAGAGCTGTGGTGAGCTGCACACAGCAGCACTGGGGTCCAGAGTGGGCCCGAGCCCTGCAAGCCACCCACAGTGCTGCCATGCTCTGCAGCAGCTCTGCTTGCCCTGCATAGCTGCCCCTGCTGGGAAGGGGCTCGCACTCCGGGAAGTGGTGATGGGCTGCTGCCCATCACAGTCCCTCACCGCTCCAGCTGCTGGGAAGGGGTGGGGCCCAGCCCACACTGCTCAGTCTGTGCTCAGGGCAAGCCCCCTCCCAGCAAAAGGGGGATTATTCAGCCAGTGGCCCCAAGTTCAGGCCAAGCAGTGGCTGCAGCTGGGCCAGGCAGACCCTGCTGCGGTGCCAGGGGCCTTCTGTGCTCGGGGCCAGACCCTCCCAGCAGGAGGGGGCTTATTTGGCCACTGGCTGCTGGCACTGCAGTGGGATCTGCTTGGCTTGGATGCAGTTGCCACTCGACCTGTGCTTGGGGCAAGTGGCTGAATTAGCCCCCTCTTGCCAGTAGGGCCTTGCCTGGGGAACAGACTGAGTGGTGGGGGCTGGGCTTTGCCCCCGCCCAGGAGCATGAGCGGTGAGTGACTGTGAAAGGCAGTAGCCCATCACAGCTTCCTGGAATGTGAGCCCCTTCCTGGCGGGGGCTGCTCTGCAGGGCCAGCAGAGCTGCTGCTGAGCGTGGCAGCACTGCGAGGGGCTTGCAGGGTTGTGTCCCACTTTGAACCCCGGTGCTGACATGTGCAGCCTGCTGCAGCTGTGCTGGCCCCGCAGTGCAGCACTGCACCCCTGCTGGGAAGGGGCTTGTGTTCCCCCACATTGAGAAGGACTGCTGCCCCCCAACAAGGGCCCTGCCCCCTCCCACTACTGTGGCAGGGCAGGAGCACAGCTGGGCAGGGCCCCTGAGGGGGGAGGGGAAGCAGGGATCGCAGCAGCAAGGTTGTGCAGACCCAGCTGCCAGTGGGGGTAGAGGGGATACTAACTCTCCTCCCCATTCCTGTCTCTCTCAGGGCCATGGTGCCCTGCTGCTGGTGCAGTGAGGGGGGGAGCTCCTAGCAGACCCAGCTCGGGTCCCTGCCATTGGGATACAGAGGGGGGAATTAAACTGCTCCCTGGCCAGACCTCTGCTCCTGCCTCTCCCTGCTTCAGCTGGGGAGCAGAGGGGCAAGGCCAGCCTGGCTGGGCTTTAGCAGAGAGTCCAGCCCAGAGAGCATGCTGGGATGCTGAGGGACTCTGGTTTAACTTAAACCAGGAAGTGGTCGGGGACAGACATTGCATAAACCAGTTTGTCCCAAATCAGTTAAGTCTCATATTACATTCAACCAGGTTTATCTCAAACCAGTTCCAAAATGAGTGAAACCCATTTGTGCACTGAATGTCTGTTCTGTTACAGGTTTAAACCAACTTCTGATCACTTAAACTGGTTTATGTGTAATGTTTGTCCCTAGCTTATAAGTAATCGGAAACTAGTTCAGATTGTATCACAATGGAAATTTAGTGCATATAAACCTCTCTCAAAGGCTAGGGACAGACATAATACATAAACCTGGTATAAGTGATTGGAAACTGGTTCAAATCTGGAATGCAAGAGAAGTTCAGTGCACATGAATTGCTTTCAAAATGGCCAAAACCAGTTAAAGATAAACCTGGATGGATGTAGTATCAGACTTAATGGATTTAGATTAAATTGGTTTACTGAACTCCTGTCCCAGATCCCCTCCAGATTCAAGTTCACTTACAGTCTCTCAGCATCCCTGGATACTTTGAACCTCCCATACAAACCTCCCCTGGCAGGCTGGGCAAGCTGGCTTTGGTCCAAGCTGTCTATGCCAGCTGAGCAGAGATGAGTGCTCTAGCACCCCTTTACTCCTAGCCTGGGCTGCTGCAGGCATGTGGCAGCATTTCTGGAATCAAAAGTGTATGTCTGTTCACTTGCTTATTGATTCAATCTACACAGTTTAACCTGCAAAGATTGAATTGTTTCAACCTCAGGCTTTCTGACTATCTGTACTTAGCCCCATAGATTTTCCTTCCAACCATAAAAAGTCTACATCATTGTCCTTCAGTCTATCCACTGAGTCAGGGAGAGAGTCCTCTTTTGCTTACAACTTTTTAATTCATCATCCTCTTATTCATTCCTCCCTATAATGTTTAGTATGTGCAAAGGCTGCCCCAACATTGTTTTTTAAAAATCTCATGATTTTTTTTAAGCCTAAGACCCAAATATTTAGGGTATTTTTTATTTGCCTTCTGATATTTAAGTCCTCAAGATGCCCTTGAATCACATTTTCCTAGTTTTTGTCTGCAGCTGGGAAACATTTATTTAATGAAAACCTAGATTCTCACATAATCATGACTCCAGGGAACAGAACTAGGAATTAATTAAATATCATGGGATTTGCAATAATTCACATCTATTTAAGTTTTGGCCTCCTATGTAGTTTCTATAAGGAGAGGATTTGCCTCTGGTTTTCCACAAGTTATTGCAAGTCCCATATTTCAGAAATTCTTAGTTCTGATTCCAGAGAAGGCCCTTTATTTTACAATGAGCTCTTCATCAGTGGCTGGGTCCTGCAGGTCATTAATGGGCTTGGATGGCATAGAGAACATAAGCATCCTTCTAGTGCTCAGTAGTGAAACAGGTTTTCCCTTAGTTGCTAGATATTGCTGCCTCTGGGCTTAGACCTCTGTGGCAGAATTCATTACCTTGTGTTAAGTGCTGTGACTCACTAGCTAAATGTCTTGGAAAAAAGGGTACTATACAAGCACATTGAACAGGAAGACATTTAAACAGAAACACTGGAAGGATTCTGATATCCTACCCTTCTATGTGGCTAACACACCATATTTAGGTTTGGAAGCAGACATTCTTGTCTTGGCATTTGCAGCGCAGAACCCTGTCTTAAAGGGCATAGATGCATACCTTTCTTTCAAAGAACTGAGTCCTTTTGAGGCATGCTTTGTAGTGGTTGTGGCATTGCTACCACCCCTCCCCACCCTTTCATATACTCATCTAGATAAGAAATGACACACCTGGAGTCAATGTCCTTCTCAGCTTGAGATAGTTCAAGCCTGTGTCTCCTACCTTCCAGGTGAGTTTCTTAGGCTGCAGGCTGAAGAATAGGGGGCAATTTCCATTCTCCTGCTGAAGCTGAGAAAGCATCTGATAAAGTAGCTTGTTGCTTATGAAAGCTTAGGCCTCTCTGAACCAGTTATTCTGTAAGGTGCCACTCTGCCTGCCATCCCATTGCAGTTGTGAAAATGTGTAGAAAGCATACAATATTCATTGGGGAGAAGGAAGAACCTAGCGGTTAGGTACTTGCCTGACAATGGGGACTTCTGCATTCTGGTCCCTGCTTTCAGGCCTGTTTGTTTTTTCCCCCAGTGCCTATTTACTAAGGAAATACAGGAGCTGTTCTTAGATCAGGACTGGAACCCAAGACTCCACTCCTGAATATTTTAACCAAAAGACTATTCTATAAAATGGGGCATTGCAAACTCCTTAGGCTTGGCTACAACTACATTTTTGAGTGACTTGATCCTAAAAACATTTAATAGGCACACTTTAAAAATGTCCTCTGGAATCCCTAAGGGGATTTTGGCAAAGAAATGGGTATTCTGGATTGTAACAGGGCTTCAGTACGAGTGAGGCACTGAGATGCTCAGACCTGTCAAGAGAGGTGCTTCTGAGGCACCTGCAGAACTTTCTATTAAGAAAGCTGTCATTATCTGTGGAGGTAAGGTGCCTCTGTGGTTGGTCAGAGGCTGACTGTGATTTGGATGTTTTTAGGCATCTAGATTCTAAGTTCTTTTGTTATGGATCTGCCTTTTTTGGTTTTATGTTCCCTTTTTAATTGCTTGAGGTTTTTATGGAGAGAAACAACGCACAACATGCTTACAGGCTTGGCAGTGCTACATTTCCTAGAAGCACAACTGAAAGAGACCTGGGGGGTCTCGATAGACCATAGAATGAACATGAGCCATCAATATGATGCCGTGGTCAGCAAAGCAAACAAAACACTGGTATGTATCTACTGAAGCATCTCAAACAAGACTATGGACGACATCCTCCCACTTTACTTGGCCTTGGTGAGGCTGCAGCTGGAATACTGCATTCAGTTCTGGGCACCACACTTCAGGAAGGACAGAGAGAGGCTTGAAAGAGTCCAAAGGAAGTCTATGCATATGGTTAGAGGCATGGAGAGTAGGCCATATGATGAGAGACTTGTGTCTGTTCAGCATGGAGAAGAGAAGACTCAGAGGGTACTTGGTGGCAGCCTATATAAGGGGCCTGCATTAGGGACTGGGAGAACATCTGTTCACCAGGGCTCCCTAGGGGAAGACAAGGACTAACAGTCATAAATTACTAGAAGACTGCTTTAGATTAAACAAGGAAAATCTTTTTACAACTTGAGTGTCCAGGGTCTAGAACAGACCCCCCCCCAAGATGGTACAATTACCTACTCTGGATATCTTAAAAAAATGTTTTGGATACTCACCTTGCTGAGGTCATCTGAGCCCAGAAGTCTTTCTGCCTATGTACAAGGGGGCTGAACCTGATCTCAGGAGGTCCCTTCTGGCTCCTAACATCTATGAAGGAGAACATAACCATGCTCCATTTAAAGTTATATTCTGAATACATATTCAGTATATGGAAATCTCCCATGAACCCTTGCATTTGTGGAAAATTCATCTCTCAGGCAGCAATAAATAGAAAAATGCCTGCGACATAAAACAAAGCTTCAAAAAAAGGGTAGTTAGGTAGTCTTAAGCTTAAACTGCGACTGTTTCCAAATATCAAATTTAATGTGAAATGTATGACAGTTTATTATTTTGATTAAACCAAGTTTCACACATCTGTACAGACTGCTTTTATTGTAGTAATCAATCAGGAGACTAGAAAGCTTATATATCATAATCTTTAACCTGCATACTTTCTACCTCATGAAAATCCATAAACTCTTGGACTTATTGTCATTAGAAAAGCATTTTGTAGCATTGCTGCTTAGACTACTTGCATACTACCTATGCAAGTAAGCTGAAAAAAATTTAGTGTGAGCCAAACACTTTAGCAGTTATGCAGGAAAAACTGCCATCTTCATCTTATTTAACATTGCCTGAGTAGGAGTTTTGCTACCATCTCCTTTTTGCTGTTAATGCCACCTGATGTGCTCCTTTTTTTAAGGTTTGCTCGCACACTTATTTTTCTTTCCCACAGCATCTCTCATGCATGGACTGCAATTACTAACTACTAGCATTTTAAAAAAATGCTACAACTCTCTTGCCTTGCAAATGTCTAAGACCTAATTCTGTTGCTTCAGAAGAATTATAATAAATCTTCCTAATGGGATAAATATATTAATCTTCCAGTTAATAAGGAACAAGTGGGAATAGTTGACATTTCATTTGTTTATATATTAGACTTGCAAATGGTTATATTTAATTGCATTCTTTTTCCTTGTATATTATTAGACTGGAGATCAAATGAGTCCCATCTGAATCTGCAGCTCCTGTCACAGTTGGCAAACATAGGTTGTGAAAAGCACAGAAGAAAATGAGGAAGATACAGGTTGGGGGCTGACCCAGAAAAAAGAGAGAATATGCACAGCTCCGGAAGGAACCTGGGTTTTGTGTCAGAGGCATTAATAGCATTTTTTTTTCTTGTGGGGAAGGCAAAATGTAGATATCCAACGTAACAGAAGTTCAGTGCACATAAACCACTTTCAAAATGGCCAAAACCACTTTAAAATAAACCTGAGTGAATATACTGTCAGACTTAGCTAATTTAGGTTAAATTGGTTTACTGAACATTTGTCCCATATCGTCTCCAGATTTAAGCTGTCTGCTCCAGCCAAGCAGGGAAGTATGCTCTAGGACAGGGCAAGCAATTAACTTGGATGGAGGCCTGCTTACTGAGTTTTGGCAAGCCATCAAGGGTCACATGACAGGCAGCCTGGGGCAGATAAATATTAATTTTCTAAATTTTTTTAGGGGCCCCATGGGCCAGATAGAATGGCTTCTGGCTTGGGCCACTGCATGCATGTGGCTGCATTTCTGGAATCAAAAGTAAATGTCTTTTCACTTCCTTATGAGTTCAACCTATGCAGCTTAGACTAATCTGTGAAGATTGAATTGATTCAGCCTCGGGCTTTTTGACTGCATGTATTTAGCCTAAAAGACTACTTCCTTATCAGTGAATAGAGCAGTAACTCAGTTCATGGGTTACTTAGTTTCTCTGTAGCTACTGATACAGGCTGCTATAAGATTTTGCTGACTGGATGCTACAATATGGCTCCTATTCTCTAAACACCCTAGAGAACAGGAGGTTTGGCAGTTTCAGTTCCTGAATGACTGACAAGTAGAACAAAGAGTATGTCAAGTAGATACATGTTTGCTAGTTTGGATTTTGCTATATCACTTGACCAAAGAGCTAGGGTAGCTCAATTTACCTCAGTGAATTAAAATGTTATGTTTTATGGGAGGAGGGAATTAATCAAATCTGCTATTCCACCAGTTTGACAATGTCTCTTTAAAATGTACTTAAACCTGTTTTACCCATCCCTAGTTGCTGCCACTCCCTGAGAACACACTACTAATAGCAACTTGTAAATCAAGAAAAACCAAGGCTAGGGAAGGTATCATCCAGCATGTTGTGAGTATTTTGATACACACCTAGATCAGCCAAGTAACTTAAGTGCAGTGCAGTGTGCTGTCTCAGTTTTCTGATACAGTCTAAAATAATAAAACTACTAAGAATGATAAGGGCTCAAATATTCCAGGTCTTAATTAAATTAAAATTTGTAAGCAAATTAAATGTAAGGGGATTAGAAGTTTGGGAACTGTGCACAATATTATGGAAATGTTGCTTACATCCTACTCATTTTGGTTTGTTCACAGCTGATGGATTTGAATCTACTTTCTTTAGCCATATCCAAAGCTTAGGCATTATCCCAAGTTGCGGCTCAAAAACCTAAATCTTACTGGTGTTCGAATGATAGAGTTCAAACAGAGAGAGATCTGACCCTTCCATCCAGAGATGGAAGGGTTCACCCTTCCCTGTCCATGTGTGGAGGGAAAGAAATAACAGGAAAACATTCTTGACTTTGCAGGGGGTTTTTTCTGTCTACTGTAATGCCCTCCACACAAGCATGGATATTTGTTTCCCCAGGGACAGGTAGCAGCAGGACACCTTGTGCCACTGCCACTTGTCCCCAGGAAACGCCTGTACCATGCACCCTCTGGCACGCACCAAGTTACCCTGGGTGGGGTAGGGGAGCACTGGGCTGGCCCCAGCAGCCTTACCTTGGCCCTGGGGGTCTCCTGGGGCTGCAGCAGCAGTGATCCTGCCACTCTGAGCCTGGCTGGTAGCCAGAGCCTGGCTCTAGCCAGGTAGGCTCTGTGTTTTTGGTTTTGGGTGGCGCATGCTGTCCCCATGTCTACCATCCCACACTTGCTTTTTTGCATAGGTTTTTATTGACTCTGGGATCTGCTATTAAGGAGAAATAGGAGTCCAACTCGTTGGTAGCTTTCTGATAGGGCTGTGTGAAGTTTTGGTCACTGATTCAATCTGATGGAGATTTGGCCTGATTCGGTGACTAAATCTCTGAATATGAATCAAATCAGGGGACCCTTTAATCTCTCCAAATCGAATTGGAACCCTCTTAATCAGTTCAGAGAGATTCAAAAAGATTTGGCAATTCAGACATAGACACAGCTTTAAATGTTTTTTCTACATACCTCAAGGTACCAGGCAGCTTGTGACTGCTGTGATGCTGGGGTGGATAGAGCATCCCACAGGAGTGTAGGGGGTCCCCTGCACACTTGGCAGCAGACCCAGAAGTGGACCAGAAACACTTCCAGTCTACTTCTGGGTCCACCAGGAAGCGTGCTGGGGGACCCCCTGCCATGCCTCTCTGGCTCAGTGACTGGTGCTTCCTGGGTCTGGGGGGCACCCAAGGTCCCCCCATGGCTGATTGCCAAACTGAGAGGGGGAAGGGGGTACACTCCCCAACAGACCCAGAAGTGGACCAGAAGTACTTCTGGTCCACTTCTGGGTTTGTTGGGGAGTGTACCCCCTTCCCCCTCTCAGTTTGGCAATCAGCCATGGGGGGACCTTGGGTGCCCCCCAGACCCAGGAAGCACCAGTCACTGAGCCAGAGAGGCATGGCAGGGGGTCCCCCAGCACGCTTCCTGGTGGACCCAGAAGTAGACTGGAAGTGTTTCTGGTCCACTTCTGGGTCTGCTGCCAAGTGTGCAGGGGACCCCCTACACTCCTGTGGGATGCTCTATCCACCCCAGCATCACAGCAGTCACAAGCTGCCTGGTACCTTGAGGTATGTAGAAAAAACAT
>NW_017729032.1:98836252-98837868 GCF_001723915.1 Gavialis gangeticus
GCCCCAGCATTGCAGCATTCGTGAGCCATGCCTGATACCTCAAGGTATGTAGAAAAAACACTTAAAGCTGTGTTTAGGGCCGAATTGCTGATTCTCGAATCTGAAGGTTAAACGCCGATTCAGGATTCAGCCAGATCAAACTGGGGACAGTGATCCAAATCAAATCGCTGTCCTTGATTTGGGCCAAATCCGAATCAAACAGGGCTGTTTCCCACACCCCTACTTCCTGAGTTCCCCACAGGAGGTCACAGACTATGCTGAGACTTTATTTCCCAGTGGTCATGTTCCATGCAGAACAGCTGTTTCCCAAGCGTTCCCTCCTTTTTCCCCAGCCTACTCTCTTTCTTCAGCATCCGGGCTTTGTTGAATAAGTTGATCAGAAGTCGTTCAAGTTGGGGGAAAGCATATCAAAAAGCCATACTTCCTCATCACATGCTCACCCATTCTCAATCCTCAAGGATTATATTGCTCTTTGCTTCCATCTAAGTCCTGTACAAGAAGGGGTTGGAGTAACAATCTACCCATTTAAATTACATAACCTCCAACCACAGTTTGGTCCTGAGCTATGCATGTACAGCTGCCAATTACTGAGGTACGTACATCTGGATCCGAGTGCTTCCCTTTTGGATTAGAGGTTGGAATATTTTGGCCAGCATCCAGGGAAGTGAGCAATCAAGACAATGTGATGCAACTCTGCTATACTTCACAATTATTCACTCCAATGATTTACTCTCTAAAAGGGATGTGTCATTGCCATATTAGCTAATTAATCCAGACTAATAATTGTTTATACTGGTGGAGAAATCCATTGCTACAACACCCATTATTTGAGTATATTTGAGTTTTGTGAGTATATGGTAAACAATAATCATTTAACTGGAGCACTTGAAGTAATTGGTATCCAAAGAGATGGGAGCTCAGAGAGAAATGTTATTTTTCCTGCAAAAAAGAAAAGACAAAGCTTTTGGCTGAAAACTCAAGCTTTTATTTGGAAATGTTTTTCCAGTGTCTCATAAGAATTATAATTGGTGTGCCTCATGCCTCCATTCTCTCCTATGGCCAGACTATGTTTTCCTTCATGCACCACAGTCTTCCCTTTGGCTAAGCTGCTAAGGGGTTCTTGGCATCATGAAAGATGTAGAATAGAAGAGAGGACAGTGAGATAACTTAATGAAAGCTCCTATGAAACAGCAGATGAGGTATCCATGTAGAAATCATAGAATCAATGAGTTGGAAGGGACCTAGACAGCTCATCTAGTCTGTCCTGCCATGGGCAGGAAGGAGCACTGGGGGTGGCAGGGGTCATAAGACACCAGCCAGGTGCCTCTCCAGTCTCCTCTTGAAGATTTCCAGGGAAGGTGAGAGCACCACCTCTCTGGGAAGCCTGTTCCAGGCTCTGACCACCCTTACAGTGAAATAGTTCTTTCTAATATCTAACCTAAACCTACCCTCCCACAGCTTGTGGCCATTGTTCCTGGTGACCCTAAGGGGGGCCTTAGTGAACAGACTTTCCCTGAGTCCCTGCTGGTGGCCCTGATTTAAAGCTGTAGGCAGCCACAAGATTCCCCTCCCCCCCGCCCAGTCTCCTCTTGCAGAGACTGAAGAGATTCAGGTCC
>NW_017729032.1:98838673-98839346 GCF_001723915.1 Gavialis gangeticus
CATCCTGTTCAGATCCGCCCACTTCTCTAACCTATCCAGCTCTGCCTGGATGCAGTCCCTGCTTGCCAGTGTATTCACTTTACCCCACAGCTTGGTGTCATCAGCGAACTTGAACAGGGTGCTCTCCACACCCTCGTCCAGGTCGCTGATGAAGATGTTGAACAGCACCGGCCCAGAGACCGAGCCCTGGGAGACTCCACTGCCCACACCCTCCCAGGTCAACTTCGACCCGTCCACCATCACCCTCTGGGTGTGCCCCTGGAGCCACTTTGCCATCCATGTAACCGTGCATTCATCAGTGCTGCAGTCCCTCAGCTTGCCCACCAGAATTGGGTGGGACACTGTCAAAGGCCTGCTGGAAGTCCAAGAAGATGACATCAACTTCCTCCTTCACATCTAAGCTCTTTTGTTACTTGGTCATAGAAAGAGACCAGGTTAGTCAGGCAGGATTGGCCTTGCACGAACCCGTGTTGGTTACCCCTCAACATCACTTCCCCTGCAGGGCTCTCACAAATGTGGCCCTTGATAATTTTTTCAAAGACCTTCCCCAGGATAGAAGTGAGGCTGACTGGCCTGTAGTTGCCAGGCTCTTCCTTCCTCCCCTTCTTGAAAATAGGGACCACATTGGCCCTTTTCCAGTCCTCAGGGACTTGGCCCGAGCACCAGGAGTCCT
>NW_017729032.1:98839409-98839656 GCF_001723915.1 Gavialis gangeticus
AACAGCCATGCCAATGGCTCCGCAATGACACCAGCCAATTCCCTCAGCACCTGTGGATGAAGGTCATCCGGGCCCGCTGACTTGGACACGTCCAAGCCCTCCAGATAATCCTTAACTAGGTCTGAACTAACAGTCAGATGACTCACATCCTTCCTGGGCCTCTCTACACTATCACCTGAGAGCGCCCCATTGTCAGCGGACAGGAACACGGAGGCAAAGAACTTGTTGAAGAGTTCTGCCTTCTCTC
>NW_017729032.1:98840844-98862705 GCF_001723915.1 Gavialis gangeticus
GGAGGAGGTCAACTAGCCCGTAAGAAAACAAACGCTTACCTTTGGGGGAGAGATGGAGACCATCACACCCCAGGACACCCTCTGCTCTGAAGCGCGGGTCGTGGTCCAGGAAGCCATATCCAGCATGACGATACCAACTCCGGAGGTGCCAGTTCACCTCACGGATGCAGACGCTCTGCCACTGACAGCCTCCACTAACCGGGAGGAGGGACGAAAAGACCACCTGGGTCCCCAACTCTCTAAGCTTGGCCCGCAGAACCACGTATTCATCCATGATCTGGTTCGGACTACTCCGGGCCGCATCATTGGTTCCCATGTGGATGAGGACCATAGGATAGTAGTCGGAAGGCCGGATGAGGTCAGTGATCTTCCTTGTGACGTCCCCA
The DNA here is from genome assembly GCF_001723915.1 of Gavialis gangeticus. Classification (NCBI taxonomy): domain Eukaryota; kingdom Metazoa; phylum Chordata; order Crocodylia; family Gavialidae; genus Gavialis; species Gavialis gangeticus. Next base: position 98,841,231 of record NW_017729032.1, read on the forward strand.
ATCTTGGCTCCTGGGAGACAGTACACTTCTCTCACATTGGGGTCCATGTGGCGGATGGGTCCCTCTGTTCCTCTGAGGAGGGAGTCCCCTATGACTGACCCACCGTCTCTTCCTCTGGGTCACTGGATGATGCTCAGGAGGTACGGATGCTGGCCTGTTGGATGAGAGCGTGGCTTTCTCCCTTCCTCCTTCCTCATGCCCAGTCTCCTCCAGCGCTGCCAGGGTTGCATACCTGTTCCCCAGTTGTACTGGGGTGACAGTTGATACAGCTGCGCGCTGCCTGCGATGCTGCCTGGCCCTGGAGCTGACCGTCCTCCATTTGCCTCCTGCAGACTCCTGGGCAGTGACAGCCTGAGGGGATGGGCCCTGAAAAGAGAGAAAGTACCAAAAATATTTTGGTGAGGTCCAGAAACCAAAACATTTTAAATTTTTAGATGTTCAAGTTTTTTTCTGACAAAGTCTAAATTTTCTGGGGAGCTGCTGTGTTCACAGATATTTAACTTACTTGAACCCTAATTTTTCTGTTCAAAAACAGGGTTGATCTTGACTAACTTTTCTTGGCCAACCCAAGTAATATTCTAAGGCTTGCAATTGGCTGTAGGAAATACACCCTTGAAATTATGTGGACTGTTCTTCATGGCCACAATGATGGTTCTGATAGCAGGATCCAGAACTGTGACTATAGAAACTTTTCTATCATTCCATGATGTCTTTTGAAAAAAACAGTAATGATTTTTTCCTGAGTTTCTATTTTGCTCATTGACCTCTCTGAATTCTTTAAAGAATTATTTAGAAATTCTCTGTCAGGGTTAGGGCTTAACATTTAAGAGATCACTATTTCTATTGCATTTAGTTTTTATAACACCCAACACTAACTCTGCAGAGTATTGAGACTCATTAAAAAGACCATTCTGCTATCCTTCATTTGAGACATCTATCCAGGAGATGGTGTTCAACAGAATAAAAGGGTAAGAGGAGAAGGAATAAATTAATTTATTCCTCATTTGTAGCTGTATGTTGACCAGACTGATTTGTGTAGACTATTTTACAGAAGCCAGGTATCCTCCAGAGAAGAGGGGGAAGAAAATGTTTTGTTTAGGCAAGTTTTAATGTTTTTCAATTCACTGAATGTTACAAACATTAAGTCTACTCTTGCACATAATTTTACTTGCAGTTAGCTTCTATCTACTATTTAGACATTTGTTTTGACAAAAATACAAAAGCTCTATTGTTCTTTGTGCTTCTATCCCTATGGAAAGATAAAAATACAGCAAAATCCTTTTTAGGGGGCATGGAAGCAGGAGACAACACTGCGGTATCATTTTCTATTTTCTTCCGAAAGGTGCCTTTCATTTCAATCTCCAGTGCAGATCTGCTGTTTCTCTCACACCACCCACCTTGAGCAGATAAGTGACTTTTGGATTGCAAAAATCTGTTGGATGTAAAAGTCTCTTAAACATAGATGAGCACATTTTCAAGCACAGAGATGCATGGGTATACATTTTTGCCCTTTGCATTGTTCCTTTGATATTTTGAATGTGATTCATTTCACTGATATATTTAGTTTAGCATCTATTCCAGAGTTATCAAAGAAAATCTGGAGGTGCTGTGGATAATTGTCTCGCTTGGTTTTCACACACACCTCTGATCCTATCATTGCTCTCTTACTTCTACTATTATCTGGCATAGATCCCAATAATTATTCTTATTTGAGTTCCTTTAACCATCCTCTTTCCCCATGCTTGCTCTTTATTTATATTATACTGTCATTTGATTTAATAAGTTAGTTAATCATATTATAAGATCCAAAATTGGTTCCAGCCATTCAGCTGGTACACAGCAGGTGTCTCTTGGCTCTTCCAATTCTCAGCCCATTTATCTAAAACAGCTACTTTGTATTCTTAGCTAACTACATTAAATATAAGTTCACTACAAAAGCCTAGCTTTTTAGGCTTCATGGTACCATGGGCAAAGACCCGCTGATTCATAGAATAAAGTGGTTAGCCAAAGAAAACAGAGCAGAAGCTGGCACTAAACCCATTTTCACTGAACTTGCATGAAAGGAACTGCTTCTTGTGCACACTGAGAATCAGTTGAAACAAGGGAAAGAAAAGTCCGCCCAGCTGCTTTCTGTAGAAACTAACAGCAGGGAAAGTGTTAAAGCATTTTGTATACATGTCACTTCTGGTAGATTTATCTTGCATCTCTGGCTTATGAACTACTCCACACCCTGCAAGAGGACAGTGCACTGCCAAATACCTTTTCATTGTCAGTGAGGGATTTCTTGGCATTTAAAACGTGGTTGAAAAGCTATAGCAGTCCTGGCTGCACTCTAAGAAGGTGTGGTTAAGGCCTCATGCTACGTACCTTTAAGTTTAAGCATTAAAAGGTCTTTCCCAAGAATGGTATGTACAATAGCAATGGAGTTACTAAACCTTGGTACTACTTTGGGATGACAAGAACTAATCCATGAGGCAAGACACTGTATTAGGTACATGTCAAGCTTCCTTTCTGGTTTATAACACCTGAAATATATTATGCTAATTTTGACAGTATCTTAAGACAGCAAAAGCAGTTTTAACTTTTTTTTTTTTTTGCATCTGCATAACAGCTGCTCTTACATGATATTACATGATGACACTACTCCCTCTTCCTCCTCTTACCACCCCACTGGTTAAAGCCTCTGAAAGGCAGGAAGACTCAAGAGAATGTGGAGCCTAGTTACAGCAGCATAACTAGTACGTTTTGTGCTGTGGGCTTGTTTACCAAATCTGGTAGGTTTACACCCCATGATAGTAAAGTCACACACAATTATATCCCTTAAGGCCACCAGTTACTCCCCACCTGCAAGTGCTACTGTTTCCCCTCACCAAGGGGAATTAGCTGTGGGGAATTTAGTGGTAACTGCAATAGACTGGCTGAACTGTGAGATTGGTGGAGGTAGGAGCCTACCTATCTGTAATAGCACGTACCTGCAGGGACACCATCTACTCCAGCTCCCCCAGTGTGGCCTCACCCTCTGGTCTGCCACACCTTGATGCTTAAGTTATATTCAGAGATCCTGGTTTTCTCCAATTTATAAAATCGCCAATTTTCGGATATAAAACCGCCCCAAAATCCACATTTTCCCATGATTAAAATAAAACAGATTTTTAAAAAATATATATCCAAAAATTGGGAATTTTTAAAATTGGAGTAAATCGGAGAAAACCAGGATCCCTGGTTATATTTCGCAAAACTGCCTTCAAAGAACCAAACTTTGACCTTTTGGTGCCTTTCTTCTGTTGTCCAATCCTTATAACCAAACTGGAGCAGCGCTCTCTCTCTTTTTCAGGGCTTCAACAGCTCTGTACATGTATCTTTACCTGTTCCAGAAAGGTCACCTTTGGGGGCTCCAATCCCTTTGGGCACTCATCTTACTACACTGGTCCCCTAGCCCTGCTTCACTGTACTGGGTTCTTGGACCACAGTCTCACAGCATGGGGTGCTTCGCTATCACCTTCTATAACAATACCCTTCCTATGGTAGCCCTTAATGGCCTGCTCTTCCCCTCAAGCCACTCCAAACCTCACTCTTACTCTGCTCCCTTCACCAGGTACTCTGGCTCTGCTAACACAAACTCAAAGTAGAGGGAAAAAAAACATGTAACTTATCTCTGCATACTACTTCCTGCAGAGCTCCTTCTCTGGTGAAGAATCTCAGGCTTATATGGCCATTGACTCCTTCCCTTTCCAGTCACCTGACCCTGACTCGCCGGGCATAGGGCCCATCTGCTGCCAGTGATCCTAATCAGCTACAAGGGCTCTCAGTCCTTTCATTAGCTGCTCAAAGCCCTGAAGCTCAACTTTCTGCAAGCTGCTTTCCTCCCTCCTGCCTTCTACAACACTTTTTTTCTTCAAGGCTAGGTACAGACAGTCAAAAGGCCTGAAGCTAAATCAATTTAATTTTTCCAGGTTAGTTTAAACAGCACAGATTAAATTGAAACAGAAGTGAACAAATGTTTTCCTTTGATTTAGGAAATGGAGCCACATGCCTGCAGTGGCTTGGGCCAGAAGCCTGGGGGGTGCTAGAACATGGCTTTGTGGCTGTGTGTTTACTTCCTCTTCCTGCTGCCCCCAAGATCTCTGGGACTTGCAGCCTATAGTTACAACAGCAGGACTTGATTTGGTTAGGTTCACCATCTACCATAAGACTGGGAAATCAGTCAGCAGAACAGAAGTCCTGGATTTCAAGAAGGCAGATTTTGGCAAACTCAAGAGACTAGTTGGAAAGCTTCCTTAAGGAGGCAATTGTTGAAGCTCAAAAACAGGCCATCCCCATGTGGACAAAAAGTGGGAAAGGAGCCAAAAGACCTGCTTGGCTCAACAGGGATGTTAGTGAGGTGCTGAATAAGAACAAAGAAACATACAAGCACTGGAAGAAGGTCTTGGCAACCAGAGAGAAATACACCTGTATAGCCAGGGCCTGCAGGTAGGAGACATGAAAGGCTAAGACAGGCATGGAGATCAAGCTGGCAACCAGAATAAAGGACAACAAAAAGTCCTCCTACAGATGCATAGGGAGCAAGAAAAAAATCAGGCACTACTTTGGGACCCTTACTGAATACTCAAAGGCAGCCCACAGTTGATACCCATGAAAAACCAGAATTCCTAAATACATACTTCACATTGGTATTTCTGAAATCAAATGGGGGCTGTTCATCTGGCCAGAGGCCTGGGGAGCATGGGGAAGACAACAGGCTTCATGAAATCAGTCCTGAACAGGTGAGGCATCTCTTACCACACTTGGATGTTTTAAAGTCTGCTGGGCCTGATGACCTGCACCCATGAATCCTGAAAGAACTGGCTGAGCTAATAGTAGCGCCACTAACCAAGCTGTTTGCAGAGTTGTGGAACTCGGGAGTGGTCCCGGATGACTGGAAGAGGGCCAATGTGGCCCCTATCTTCAAAAAAAGAAAAGAGGGATGACCCTGCTAACTACAGACCAGTCGGTCTGACCTCAGTTCTGGGTAAAGCCTTTGAAAAATTTTATTAAGCAGGTCATCAATCAGAAGCTGGTAACTGATGGGGTGTTAAGAAGTAACCAGCATGGCTTTGTTGAGGGTAGATCACGCCTGACAAACCTGGTGTTCTTCTACGATCAGATAACTAGCTATCTGGATGAGGGACACAAGGTTGATATGATTTACTTAGACTTCAGTAAAGTCTTTGATTCTGTTTCCCATGTGATACTCTCAAACAAGCTGAAAGTTGCTGGGCTGGACCAGTCTACAATGAGGTGGGTGGACAATTGGCTCAGAAGCCACTCTCCGAGGGTGATAATTGATGGGATGGACTCATCTTGGAGTGCCATCTCCAGTGGTGTCCCACAGGGATCAGTGCTTGGACCCGTGCTCTTCAATGTATCCATTAATGACTTGGATGAGGGGGTGGAGAGCTCATTGATTAAGTTTGTGGATTATACCAAACTGTGGGGAAATGCAGGCCCATTGGAGGATCCAGGACAACCTAGACAGACTGGAATCTTGGGTAGAATGAAATTGAATGAAGTTTAACAGGGATAAGCTCAAGGTCCTTCACCTGGGGAGGAAGAACCCTTACCACAACTACATGATGGGTGGTGGTCTACTGGCTGGCACAGTATCTGAGTGAGACCTGGGGGTCATTATCGACTGAAAGATGAATATGAGCCAGCAGTGTGATGAGGTTGCCAGAAGGGCAAATAGAACTCTGGCATGCATCAGCCAATGTGTGGCCAATAGATCCAGGTGCTCCTCCTTCTTTATTTGACACTGGTGAGGCCTCAGCTGGAGTACTGTGTCCAGTTCTGGGCACCGCCCTTCAAGAAGGACATGGGTAAGCTTGAGAGGGTACCAAGAAGGACCAAGCGTACAGTCAAGGGCATGGAAGATAGTCCTTATAAGGAGAGACTCTGGGAACTGGGTCTCTTCAGCCTGAGTAAGAGAAGGCTAAGAGGTGACTTGATAGCCACCTACAGGTATGTCAGAGGTGAGCATCAGGATCTAGGGGAGCAACTCTTCAGTAAGGCACCCCAAGGGAAGATGAGGAGCAGTAGGCATAGAGTAAATTCAGCTAGATATAAGAACTTCTTCTTTATAAGGGTCACCAAAATCTGGAACACACTCCCAGCAGAGGTGGTGCAATCACCCTCCTTGGAGGTGTTCAAGATGAGGCTGGATAGGCACCTGGTTGAGCTCATCTGAGCCCAATAACTACCTACCCATGGCAGGAGACCGGACTTGATGATCTTACAGGTCCCTTCCAGTTCTAAGTTTCTATGATTCTAAGTTTATCTTAAATTAGTTTCAGCCATTTTGAAACTGGTTTAGATGCACTGGGCTTATGTTCTTTTACAGTTTTAAACCAGTTTCTGATCACTTAAACTGGTTTATGTGTAACTTCTGTCTCTAGCCCAAGTGAAGTGGTAGGGGTAGAGGTCCCCGTCTATAACATGCTCTGACTGGTGCTATATGAGCATCACAATGTCCTTATGTCTGGCTACAGCTGCTGCCACCACGGTCCAGATTCTTTAGGTTCCTCTATTCCAGTACCCCACCTGGGGCTGGTGCCTTGGTCAGCTGGTAGCTGGGGTTGGTGCCTTGCTGACCCAGTTCTAGTTACACTACTGCCTATTTCTAAAACACATGTACACAGATGCATTCATACACATACCCCTTTAAAATACTAATTGGAGAAAAGCTAGAATCCAAATCTCTGAGGGCAATTATAGCCCTTAACCATTGGGCTATAATAGTCATTGCTACTCATGCTCAAAGAAGTTTAATTACACCAGGCATGGTGGAAAAACATAAACAGGAAAGAATAGGAAAGCAACATCACAGAATACCATATAGTCTGGTAGTTAAGAGTTGGTAACTGTAGGTTCAAGTTCCTGGGTATAACAGGCCCCAGGGGATTAACCAGGGGCAGTTAAATTGAAGGGTAGGGGCTCCTGCTTTGTGTTTTGTAAGAGTTAGATAGCCTTTGGGATCACCTACGCAGGGGCAGACAATTATTTTGGGTGAAGGGCCACTTACTGAGTTTTGGCAAGCCATCGAGGGCTGCATGATGGGCAGCCAGGGGCAGATAAATGTTAATTTTCTAAATTGTTTAGGGGCCTTGTGGGCAGGATAGAATGACCTGGTGGGCTGCATCTGGCCCACAGGCCATATTTTGCCCACCCCCAACCCACTGAATTGGGCCCTGGAGGCTGGAGAATGTTTAGCTTGCAAATCCTGTTGGAGGTTTTATACAGGTTAAGTGTCTAACAGCTCAGTAGTGCTAAGACTTAGGTGTCTCTGTGCATGCCCAGCTGAATAGCTTGCCCATTTAGGCCTTGCATTCCTGAATGGAGGATTGACTAAATACCTTTAACACACTGGGCTGTAGTTAGAACCACACTCAACATTAGAAAATATGAATTTCCGTAGTGGATAATGACAGAAATTCCTCTAACCCCATGTCCTTTTATTAGCTGTGGCAGCACCGGATGCTTTGGCAAAAAGTTCAAGCAACCCCATGGGAGATAATTATGGAATAATCTGCTCACAGAGAGCTTTGTTCCTAATCTTGTCAGTCCTGTCAATAAGTTGTCAGTGTATGCCTTCAACCATGAAGAAGTGTAGTGTTTGTTTATATCTTCTTATTTCTGATTTGTTGCGAACAGTACTATTATTCATATAAGTGTTCAGTCCAGTTCTGAGTCGCACTTAGATCTTGGCCTCAATAAACCTTGTAGTAACGAGTTCCCTCAGGTTAATCTGTATTGTAGATGAAATCCATGTTTGTGCATACTGAGAGCAGAAGGCGCAGGCATTATATCACTCCCACTGAAATGGTATAAAAGGAGAGATAAGTGGTATATAGGCTTCATGTTGGTTATCTAGGAGCATGAATTCCACCCCATGTACAACTTCCTGCTATAGATGTTACTTTTTTTTTTTCTACTTTGTTTCTGCCATTTGATTTACCTGGTAAAGTCTATAGACCCCTCAGGCCTCAGATCAAATTTCAGCTAGAAAGTGATGATGTTTGCACAGCCATGGAGTCCACCCACTAAATAGGGATTCCACCAATCAGTTGAGATTCTTCTAGTGTCTGGCCACGGGCTAGCAGCCCCAACAGAGACCCTGTATGGATGATTAGAAAATTTATGTTTTAGCAAATGTTATAAGTGCTTAGCACTTTTTTAAAAAGTCAGGCCCCTGGGGTGTGTCTTAAACCAAGAACCTACAGTTGGAGGCATCACAAATTCATGGTGCCTTTGTCTTAGTATAATGGCCACATTTCTTAGTCTGAAGGCAGTTTACTTCACCCAGAAGAAATGAACCATTTTCTAAGACTAAAGAACAGTTGGTTGTTGACAGAGATGCAAAAGTGGTAAGCAGGGATCAAACTAGGGATTATCATCCACAAACTACAAATATTTACCATTTGAGCTAAAGGAGAATTCTTATGGCTATGAATTAAGTAGCAGGATCTCATAACAAGACATGTTCACATGTCCAAGACTAATGCATTAGGTAAAATATGCATTGGAAAATGAGGTCCTTTGGGGGGGAAAAGCAGAGGTTAGATTACACTGAAGCACGTTTTCTTCTGTATACATGTTGCATTGCTCTCCAACACCCACGAGGAAAACTGTTTTCTGATGAGATTACCTCATTACAGAATAAATGCAGCAGTCTTATTTATTGATTTGCTTTATATGCCACCCAACCTTAAAAAAGCTCAAGGTAGCTTACAATAAAATAACTTGTAAAAAACAGAATATTAATCCAAAATTATAACCAGGGATGCTGGTTTTCTCTGATTTAAAAAAAAAAACAACAAAAAAACCCAACCCAATTTCTGGCTTAAAAATAACCCAAAACATGCTTTTCCATGATTAAAATGAAATATTACTAGTAATTTTATAATTTTATATTAAATAATTGCGAAGTGGCACTCCCCAAATAGCCACAGTGCTAGTTTCTCCATTTGCCTTTGGGCATGCCACCTACCCGACTGGCCTGTCACACCGTGTTCTTAATTAAGATATTAATTAAGGCAGGAGGCTGCCCATTGGTGCCTCGATGCGAGGGGGCGCTATCTGCTGCTTCATACCTTCCCTACACCACAGCCCATGCCTCACAGATGGCATCTAGCTGTTAATCTCACTAGCCCCATGCTGGGCCCCAAAATCCTCCAGTTCGGACCCCTCTAAGATCCCTCCATTCTAGTAACATAGGCCAAATGAAGGCAGGGTATCTCCCTGAAACTCTTTCCCCTCTTGGGCATCATCCCGCCTGTGACCTTTGGCTACGTAGGCCCTGGCCTCGCCTCCAAGGCCAGTCGGAATCCCCAGACCCTCAGCTCTGGGCGTTCCTCGTGGTAGGCCCCTGGCCCTTTTGACTGTTCTGGTCCTGGCCCCAGCATTGACTAGTCAAGGCTATTCTACATCAGGCCTCTGAGCCTCTAGCCCCACTCATTCCTGGGGTCTGCCTTCTGGCCCTACTAGTGGGTGACCCACCCAGTTGTGGGAGCTGGGGTGACACCATGACTCATGTTCCAGGGTCTCACAGGGATTCTCACTCCCCCCCTGGAGCAGCATGTCATTGTGCTCTCTCTATATAGACATATTAGGCTCTCAGCCCTCTGGTTTCCCCGCCCCCTTCACTGGGGTTCCTCATCTCCTCCCCCTCACTGGGGCTCCACACTGCCCCCTCATTTGGGGCCAAAGGGCTTCCCTCCCTGGTGGGCTCAGGTGGCCTCACCCATGCCTGGCCCCCCACTCTCCCTCCTCAGGGTTTTACACCCCACAGGACTCAGGTGGCCACAGCCATGCCTGGCCCCCACTACCTCCAAAGTTACCAGACCCACCCAAAAATGAGAGCTAGGGTTAAGGTGCCCCTTCTCATCTTTCACCAGGGTGATCACTGGCCTGGCATTTCCTAGGGGCTCCCATGCCACTGAGCACCCCACCAGGCAACCCACTCCCAGCAACCCACTCCCAGCAGGGTGCAGTTTTAGGTCATGCCCAAGACCAGGAGCCTCCTAGTCATCCCCTATAGTTTCTCTCTTATCTCCAGGGTGATATATAAAGCCTTAGAACCAAGCAATGTTGCTACCTGACCTACCAGCAGGAAACCGATCTGTTTATATAGGTAGTCAGGGATCTAAAATGGCTGCCGCAATCAAGCACCTGCTGGCTGTTTGGCTCAAGTCTTAAAGTGACAGGCACCAGCAGTGCCCTGTCACACACCTTCCCCTTTAAAATGGTTCCTGGGGAAGGTTTCCTCTGCTGCTCCTCCAAAGCAGACTCTCCTCAGAGCCTGTGAGAGCCCTCAAACGGTAAGCAACCCCAAAGGTGCTCAGCTACACACCTCCCCCCTTAGAATGAGATCTGGGGGCTTCATTTGGCTGTCTTTTCTGCTGGGCTCTGCCCCCGCCTACTGCAGCCCCTGCCACGTGGCAAGCACCCCAAAAGTGCTCTGCTACTAATATATATTAGGGGCCTCAGCTGGAGTACTGTGTCCAGTTCAGTGGCAAGAAGGAATGGGTAAGCTTGAGACGGTACAAAGAAGGGCCACCTGTATGGTCAGGGGCATGGAAGATAGTCCCTATCTGGAGAGACTCTGGGAGCTGGGCCTGTTCAGCCTGAGTAAGAGCAGGCTAAAGTGAAGGGAAGGCTTGGTCTAGTGCCCCCATTTTCTAGCCTGAGCCACTGAAGGCATGTGGCCACATTTTGTGACTCAAAAGTGAATGTTCACTTGCTTCTCAGTTCAATCCATGCAGTTTAAACTAACCTGCAAAGATTAAATCAATTTAGCCTTGGGCTTTTTGACTGTCTGTATTTAGCCCAAATGCCAGTTATTATTATTAGGGGTGCATCAATATATCAGTTGGCAACCAGCCCCAATAAAAGGAGAAATGACAGTATCAGCTTTTTTGGTCATTGTAGACGATCATTAGGGCTGTGTGCCTGGAGCACCCTGTTGAGTGTAGTCCAGTCCCTATGCCCCACTGCCAGCCAAAGCCCACGGCAGACTACAGGGTCCAACAAGCAGTGGGAGGGGCAGGGGCACCAGGGAGCAGCCACAGGGTACTGTGCTCAGCAACAAAGGGACTGTTACCAGCTCCTGCTGCCGCTGCCACTGCTATGGCAATGCTGCACAAGCAGCAGGGGCCTGAGTGCCTGGGCTGCTGTGGAGATATTGGGCTGCACATGGGCAAAGTAAGGTGCTGCGCAAGGGACATTCTGTTCCACTGGGCACCAGGCACCTTTGCAAAAATGACTTCTCCCTGGCTGCCACAGGAGCTCGGCCATGTGGCGCCCACCAGTGCAGAGGTAGCTGCATGCTTTGGGGCTCCAAATGTCCGCACAAGGGTCCACCCCACCTGCCCAGGACGGCAGCATGGACTGTGTGGGGAGTGGGGCTGTGGGTAGGCGCCATGGGCAAGGAGGTGATGTGCTTGGGAATAAGGCAGTCAGTGCCACCAAACCAGGCAGGAGGTGCATGTGTGTTTTTGTGTGTATTATGAATGCAAAACAAACAAGAAAAAGGTTTATTTATGTCAGTAGTTTAAAATGCCTTGTACTATTACTAAATATCAGTTATTGGATTGGTATTGACTAATATGGCTGGCTAATCACTGGTATTAGCCATTACAATATTTATCGGTGCATTCCTAATTATAATGAAAATTAAATCTGCCATTACACAATTTGTCCTGCGTAACCCCCAGAAATGTCTTGCATACCACTATGGGTACACATACCACAGTTTGGGAACCTTGGTCTACTCTATACGTAAGTAGTACTCAATAACTTTCTGTGCTTACCTTATATTTAACAACATTTGTGTGTATGGTTTTAAGCCATATCTGCACCAACTCAGCATAGTTAACATAAACCTTAACAGAAAGCTGTTTATGTTTAACCAAAGCTGGCAGGCTCTGACATGTAGTTTTCTTCAGTGTGTTATAACGCAGTGATACAGAGAATGTATCTGGCTTTTTAAGCTGGAACTCAATTTTTCCTCAAGCTCTGTTTGGAGCTTCCAGCTATTTTCTGAAAATTTTGATCAAATCAAGCATTGTAAAAAATGGAAGATTACCTCTGTTGTCCTTGTCAATGGATATTATCCAGCACCTAAACTCAAGAGCGAGAAATCAATTCTGTACAAATAGAGAAATTCCTTGGTACCATTAAAAGACAAAAATACATTTCCATTTCAGTGAGCATATAATTTTTAAGCCCATTCACATTCTGGTTCACTTGAAATGGGGAAAAAAATCCTATTCCAGTTTAGAAGCATCTTATATTAAAGGAAGATGTATTCACTAAGTAACTTCATTTTCTATGAAATTAAAGATGCTAAATAATTTCTCTGAACAAGACCCAATTGCTGTAAACATTTCACTGTCAGAAACAAGGTAGAGATGGTTGTTGGCATTTTCAAACTGCCCCACTGACAGAATCTTTTCATCCAGTATTTCATTCAGCAAAGAACTCAGCCTGCCTTTTTGTCTTTACCTGCCTGCCACCCACAGGAGCAAAACTTACAGACAATTGAATTTTGCTTTGTTGATAAATCTACAGGAACAGGAGTAGTAAAGTTAAATCTCTGATAGCATGGATCTGGAATAGGATCTATTAAGGAGGATTGTTTTTTATTTCCATTGTCAGATTTGTTTCTCTCTGCTAACCCAACCAAATGAGGCAAATATTTAACATGTTTCAGATTCCAGCAAGTATTCCACATGCAACCTGCCTGGAGACTTTTCCTTGATGAAAGAGAGTGTTACCACACTTACTTCTGCCATGTAAATATATTCTTTAAAATATGTTTGAGAGGCAGGTCCATTGCCTAATGAAGTATTTGCAGGGGAGACTCCCAACTAAACCACATATAGTACGGTGTTGTAGTACAGAAGGCTTGTGGGCTGCTGATAGGGTTCAGAAACATTTACTTTGAGAAATGTGGCCTTACCTTACGTAGAGTACAGGAATACAACAAACTCGCAGGTATTTTTAACTGAATTGGTATTTATACTCTGTAACACCCTTTTCTACGCCTCCCACCTCTCCTTAAGTGACTCAGCTTCCAGAGGAAAAGCCTCTGAACTGTTCAGGCAGTTTCAAGGTAGACAACGTTACTGCTCTCTAAATTTTGACTGTACCAGACTTCTAGGTGGCTACTTAGATACTTCCTTTTGTGGGCTGGCTACAGGGTGCCGGTTCTTTATCATATAAGAGGTAAGGTTTGAGGTTTTTGTACTATGTATTTAGAATTCAAGATTTTCAAAAGTGCCTATTGCCTGATTTTCAGAAAGTATAGGATACTCACTTCGTCAAAAATGGGCCCCTTTAAGGTGGCCTGGGTTGAGCAAACAAAAGTCACTGGACATTTAAAAATCATGGCCATGGTGCTTATATTATCATCTGCATTATCTCACTTGGTCAATTGGAAATTACTCAATTACATTTTGAACTTCAAATGACAAACTGTTTACTCAGCTTTCAGTTAAGAGGTGTTTTAATGGATCTATTTACTAGCCATGTTGGTCTGAGACAAAAAGAAATGCAAAACTCTAAAACTCTTGGTTCAGAGATTATTCCTTTTATTATATCAACTAAGAAATTGCAAAAATGTTATCTTTCTGTGCAAGCTTTTACACCTTTTTCCTTTCACTGGTCTTTCTTTCTTTAGCTGAAAATATGGGACAGAAGTGGTTATGGGATAATAAAGTAACCTTATTTATTTGATTTTGCTTTTGGTGATGCTGAAAACCCTATCAATATATTACTTTTTAGGAGTTATGTGGGAAGTTTATAGTAGCCACTAATTTGTAAAGTCCACATAGTAAAACTAAACTCTTTTAATCTGAAACTGTCATTTTGGTGCATTATAATATAAAAAACACAGTTCTTTACAAAAAGGTAATTTGTTTCTTGATTGAAAACCATTAAGATAAAAGGGCATAGAGCAATAAGAATGTCATCAGTGAAAAAATTCTTCTGTACGATATATAAAAGAGCCACTTCTAAATCTATTTTATGTTTTGTTTCTAAGTGAAAACAAATATACAAAAAAAAAGGAGTTCTGACTTAGTAGGTGATGTTATACTACTTACAGTTTCAAAACTTAGTTTCTTTCAAAACAGTCTTCTCCACCCATGACCTGAAAAACCAGTTTTGGTAGCTCTCACTGCTATGAATAGTCCAATAACTTTTGTTTTATGGGCTCTTTAATTAAGACTTTTTTCCTTTCATTTATAATTTTGCCCATGATTTCTGGCAAATAACCCTTCTATAAGGCACAAGCAATCTCAAACATTAAGATCACCTTTTAAAGTACACTGTGTGCATAAAATGTTTGCTTAGTTTTATGTGACTTTCAACAATAGAGATATTTGAAAATAGTTAGCTCTTGCTAAATAAACTCCAGCTGGGGATTATGTAAAAAATAAGGCTTGGTTTTTCCATGCAAGAGTTTCAAGAGTGTAACTGAAGACAGAATTTAAACTAAGCATTTTGTTGGTGCTTTACAAAATAAATAATCTTGTCTTAGGAACTGTATTTAGTTAGCAATTGAATACTCTGGTTCTAGTCTCCTTACTTCCATTTCTAAATTGAAGACCGTCTCTTTGTACTAGTGACATTATGCAACGGGGGAAAAACTTTGGATAGGGGTGGAAGATGGTCTCTGTGTGGTGGTGCACTTGGACACCTTTGATTCCTGCTGCACCCTAAGTTTAAAACCAACTTCCTGGAAGTAGCAGTAACATTTCTAGTCAGGCCGTTGCTTAGGGAGTCACTTGACTTCACTGCTCATTATAATTTACCTGACTCCTTCTAAACTCTTCATTCCACAAGTCTTAATGACCCTCTCCTCTTTTTAATGGTTTTAATGTTTCACCAATCAAGTTACCCTTTGTTCTGCAAATATGATGTCTGTTAGCTGTTCCTGGTAACAAAGCTCCTATTTCACAGCCCTTCAGACTGGTTTTAACTCATTCTGATGAAATTTATTTTCGTTTTTGGTTCAATATTAAACTGAATAATCAGCCCTAGGCCCCTAACATATAAGAAACCTTCTAGTTTATTTTTAACTTGAGAAAAATATATGTTTTATTATATGTGATGATGCACCTCACCATCTGCACCCCTTCTTTTCATAATTCTAGATTTGCCCATGGCATTGAAGTAGCACCTTTTGTTTAGAGTGCCAGTGGACAGTATAGAATTCATTAAGGAGAAATGTCTGCCCTTATATTGCTCCATCCTTCCAACTGACCCAGCTTGGATGTGAGAGTGGTACCACTGTTGTTTTTGGTGGGGAGCGGTAGGCTGTTGTGTTCAAGGGTGATGTGCAGACAGTTGCTTGCCTTCAATCAAGGAGTGAAAGAATGAAAAACCTAAACTGTCAGAAAATGGAAAACTTAAACCATCAGGAAAAGCCTAACAACATTTGAATAGAGGTTTAACTAGTAAAGCCAATAGCTTCATGTGATTTCAAATCATAGGACATCCATAATGAGTCTAAAAATACACTAATGGGTTCAAATAATAGACTGCTTCTAATGTTTAAATTCTAATACTTGAAAACATCAAACAAAAGGCCTGGACATGTGAATATGATGAAAAATCTTGATTAGGTTGAAACAAGGTTTAGATATGAGTGTAGTTACTTCTTAGTGGGTGTGTCTACACATGTGTTTTAATGTGCATTAGCTTATTTTATTGCACATTAAAGCATCTTGAAAATATCCTTTTAGCTAGTGCGCATTACAGTAGGCATATGCACAGGTTTTTAGTACCTCACAATGGAGGGTGCTTGTAGATGTGATGGAAGGCTGTTCCGACGCTCCATAATTACAGTGGATTGGAGCACACTCAATCAAGTCTGCTGGAACGTGCTAATTAGTGCACTTCAGCCAGTCTCTATGTCATGCTTCAAAATGGCAGATGGGGGCACTTTAACTAAAGCTCATTTGACAAGCTTTAGTTAAAGCACCCCCACTACCATTTTGAAGCACAGGGACGCTGATACACGAGATGCTCTGGACACTTTAATTAGAGTGGTTCTTAGAGATGCTCTAATTAAAGCACCTCCTTCCACCCCCAGAGCAAGTCATGTAGGGTTGCGAACCCTCCAGGATTACCCTGGAGTCTCCAGGAATTAAATATAAACCTTTAGGAGACTACTGGGAATCACCCAGGAGATAAATGATAGGGCATTCATTAAAGTAAATATTAAAATTTGAAACCAATTTATACAGTGGGATTTTGCCTTCCTGATGTAAAGTCTATGCATTGTAATCTGCAACTGATGCATGTAAGCATGTGGGCACACTCACGTGGTGTCACAGGCACAGCGTTCTGGAAACCTCCTGGAATAGATTCAAATAGAGTTGGCAACCCTAAGCAGGTGTAAAAACATCTAGAGTTGCTAGATTTAATGTTCATTACTTAAAATGCATTCATGAATGTGTAGACATGCCTACTGTCTTGCACATGTAACCGCTATTATTTTTAGAGAAAGTAAGAGAAAAAATAAAATAGGTGGTGGCAAAGTTTTTAAAATGCATTAGTGAAAGATACAATGTTGGAAGTATTTGATTCTAGACTAAAGTAAGTATTAGAAAATGTCCTATTTGGAACTATCTTGCACTAGCAAAGTATTGACTAGACCAGTGGTTCTCAACCTTTTTTGTATTGTGTCATGGGGTGAGGTCCCTAGGGATGGCTGTGATGCCCGTAGGGCCCTGTGACCTTGCCAGCTTCACTGTATGGGTGCCTTCTATTCTCTCCTGCCATGTCTTGATGGTTAAGATATAGATGGTAGATAGGGAGGCTGCCCACAAGGTGCTATGCAGTCACTGTCCTGGTGGACCCCACTAAACTGTGTTGGTTCTTAGACCCCATTGCTGGGTTCCCCTCTAAGTAAGTGCTTCGCGGGACACCCCAAGCCTTATGGGCTAGATGCATGACTCCAAAACCCCTTTATCATGCCCTATGCCTTGCAGATGGTATGTAGATGTTGTCTCCCATGATGAGGCCTCAGTTTAGTTTGGCCTTAGTAACTGCGCCTTCTGGCACTGGGGTCTTCTCATCCCCTGTTGCCACACTCTCTGGCGCTGAGGTCTGCTTACCCCCTGTTGCTGCACTCCCTGGAGCCGGGGCTCTGCACAGCACTGTGCCGCAATGAGGCCTCCTCCTCCCCGGTAGCCTCAGTCTGGCCCACCAGATTAAAAGCAACAACATAAATATGAGCCCCTGGGCTATAACATAACAGCAACCATAACCCTGAATACTTTAGTCTCACCAGCAGAAACACAGGCACCCAGGTATCTCCATGGAGCTTTTCTCCATGAACTCCACTCCCCCTGACAGTTTCCAGGGCCCTAACTGCTTTCAGTCCCAGCCCTGGGGCTTATACGTTCCCGGGGCCCTGCCTTCTTCCGGCCGTACCAGTGCCCCTTACTCCCAACCTATAGTCCTCTGCCCCCCTTGGTCATGCTGGTGCCCCTCACTCCCAACCCACAACCCCCTGCCCTTCCCAGCCCTGCCAGAGGAGGCCCCCAGCTGTCTCCATCCCGCTTGGGCCATAATACAGTGGCTATGGCGGCTCCAGCTCATACAGGCTGTAGCAGAGCAAGTCTGGCCCCAGCATGGCTGGAGGGAGGAGGAGGGAAGGCCTGTACCTCCCCTCTGTTCTGGGCTGGGGTTCCTATGCTGCAAGAGGCAGACTGGTCATGGCCCTACCCACCCCCCTGAACAGCATCTCCCAGCTGCCACGCCTTTGCAAGTACAGGCCCTGGCCTTGGTGCCTCTGGCCGAGCTCCCTGCTGTCCCTGAGGGACTGCCCCCCTGCCCCCTTCCCCCACTGGAGTGGAAGGTGACTTCCCCCAATCCCCCCTGCCCTTTACCTGTATCCAGCTTCTGGGATGCTCCCATGCCCCTGCCTGGCTGCATACCAGCCACATGAATGTATCCATACAGACGCATGTGAGCCTACTGCCTCTAATTGCCCTACAGTGCTCCTTGCAGCATGGAATGCTGCCAGCCTGCTAGGGGAAACCCATGCTTTCCTGCATTTTTATGGGACTTACTCTTGACTCTTTCAAATATTCTTGCAACCCCACTGTTGAGTTGCAACCCACAAGTTGAGAAACACTGGACTAGTTGATTACCAAAATTTTTTGCTTTGCTTTTCCTTTTGCGTGTTCAGATACAATGATGTGGTGTATGTATTTCTCAAACTGCCTCTCTAAAGGACTTTTTAAAAAACCCT
Source organism: Gavialis gangeticus (assembly GCF_001723915.1). Classification (NCBI taxonomy): domain Eukaryota; kingdom Metazoa; phylum Chordata; order Crocodylia; family Gavialidae; genus Gavialis; species Gavialis gangeticus. The sequence goes on from NW_017729032.1 coordinate 98,859,532, forward strand.
TTGTTTTTCCTCATCTAGTCCATTACAACTGCCTCCTCTGGGCCTCCAGCCTCTACTGCTGTAAGTGTCCAGTCAGTGAATAGACTGGACACTTTGAATGCCTTCAAGACACATTTGTACGTTTATTTTGCTGGGATCCTATGATCCCTGCTGACTTCCTGCCCCTGGGACAGGGGGTTGGACTCAATGATCCTCTGGGGTCCCTTCCAGCCTGTGTGGAGCAATCAGAGTGGTGAGATTGAGTGCTGTGAGGGCTGAATATGGAATCTGGTGGTCTTTTTTTTACTTTAAAAAAATTGCTCTCTAGCTTGTACTGTTGCAGAGAGCACCTCAGAAATGTAAAATGCATATGATGAATGGTGTACTCTGTCTGAGATTGCAGTAATAAACAAAGCCTATGATGTCAGCTGTCCCACTGGTTTTAATCAAAGAATGGAATGCGGTGTTAACTCTGTCAACACTGTTAACAATTTCACTGATTATCAAAGAATGTAAGGAAGATCAAGGCAGGTACAGACATTACACAACGACTGGCCTAAGTACTTTGAAATTGATCTAAACCTGTAGCCATACAGAAGTTTGCACATAGAGGCTAAATACAGACAGTCAAAAAGCCTGAGGCTGAATCGATTCAGTCTTTGAAGGTTAGTCTAAACTGCACAGATTAAATTGAAACGGAAGTGAACAGACATTTACCTTTGATTCAGGAAATGCAGCCACGTGCCAGCAGTGGCTCAGACCAGAAGCTGATGGGCACTAGAACATGGCTCTTTGGCATGTAACCAGTATGGGCTGTGTGTTCACTTCCTTTTCCCACTTCCCCCAAGGTCTCTGGGATTTGTAGTCCAAAATCACAACGGCAGGACTCTGTAGGTTTGCTCATCACTTCATAGTTGGTAGGGTTGGAAGGGACCTGAGCAGATCATCAAGTCCAACCCCCTGCCATGGACAGAAAAGAATGCTGGGGTCAAATAACCCCGGCTAGGTGATTATCTAGCCTCCATTTGAAGACCCCCAGGGTAGGAGCAAGCACCACTTCCCTTGGAGGTTGGTTCCAAATCCTAGCCGCCCTGACTGTGAAGTAGTGTTTCCTGATGTCCTCTTCCTGCTTCCAGATTCCTCTGGGATTTGTAGTCCACAGTTTTAGCCAGCAGTAAGTTAAAGTTGGGGAAGGGGTGTTTATCCCCCCCTCCCTGGCTCTAAACCCCAGCCAGGGTTTGCCTGGGGACGGGAACAGTCCCCACCCTGGAGACTGGCCTGCATTCCCAGCTGGGTTTACCCCTTGCCATTCCCTTGTCAGCTAGCCCTCACTGCTCCAGCTAGGGACCAGAGGGGTGAGGCCAGCCCTACTTTCTGGAGCAGAGCCCAGCCCAAGGCTGAAAAACATGCTGGGGGACTGTGATTTAACTTGAACTAGGAAGGGGTCTGGGACAGAAATTTCATAAATTGATTTGACCCAAATCAGTTAAGTCTGATACTACATTCCATCAGGTTTATCTTAAACCAGTTTCAGCCATTTTGAAATTGGTTTATGTGCACCTAGCTTCTGTTCTGTTTCAGGTTTAAACCAGTTTCTGATTACTTAAACTGGTTTATTTGTAACTTCTGTCCCTAGGCAGACTGGTCTAAAAATGGCAGAACCCAGCCTAAGGTAGACCTGAGTTGCTCTGCACTCAAAATGAATCGATTTAGCTTAGACTAGTGAGTTGAATTTCTGTAACAGATGCCCTAGTGATTCAAGTTGGATCATTGTCTTCTAACATCTCAGGCTCCTTTGTAGGCCACACAACCCTCCCTCCCCTGACAGGGAAATGCATTAGCACTTGGCCTGCGCTTGGCTGCTTCAGCCAAGCACCCCCCAGGGCCCACCCCCAAGCTTTCCCAGAGCTGAGTCAGCACAGACCCTTTCCACAGCCCTGCCTCCTGCCTTCAGCCATCTGTCAGCTGCAGGTTGGGGGGGGGGGAGGGCTGAAGGGAGGTGCCTGTGTTCCCTGCAGGAGCCCTGGGATTGGGTACCCATGTCCCCAGGTCATGCCCTCACACCCCATCACAATGCACCCCATGATATACACACAGATCTGACATGGAGCCCAGGAGAACCCCTGTGCTTTGGTGCAGTCCCACAGACTGCAAGCGTGGCTCCTGCATACCCACCCAGCAGGTGGGCACAATTTCATGGACTGCAGCCCTGACTCCTGCACACCCAGCCATGGACTCCATGTCCCCATACATGAGTGCAGCCCCATGGATGGCAACTCTGCTTCCTGCACACCACATCTCAGTGGCCAGAGTCAGGCACCCTGCCACCCAGACCCCATCATGCCCCCCCACCTCAGGCAGGAGCTGGTGCAGGCAACTTGTCTCTGGTGGTCAGGGTGGTAGGAGCAGCACATTGGGACTCGTCCTGCATGGAGGCAACCCTGTGATCTCTGTGGCTCAGCCAGTGTTTGCAGGTACCTGGGCACCTAGGGTGCTGTAAGGCTTTTTTGGCTCCTAGCTACAGGGTCCCAGAGTACTAGGGCTAGGGGCATTGGGTGAAGGGAGAATTGAGCATCCAAACTGTGGCAAGCAGGCAGACTTGAGCATCCAAACTGTGTGCACAGCCCCATCAGGGGAGATGCCTTGTTGGACCTAGTGCTGACCATGGGTGATGACCTGGTGAGGGGGCTGTGGGTGCTCGACCACCTGGACGACAGTGATCATCGCCTGCTGGAATTCACCATCCAGCGCAAGGTGGCAAAGGCCTGCAGCAAGGCAGCAGCCCTAGATTTCAGGAGGGCAGACTTCAATGAGCTAAGGAGAATAGTCGGGGAAGCACTAAGTTTCTGGAGGGGAGGGGAGCCAGGTGACCAAGAAGAGTGGTCGTTCCTTAAGGAGACAATCCTCCAAGCCCAAAGGCAGGTAATCCCAACACAGGAGCAGGAGGATGCAAAAGCCCCTGTGGCTGACCAAAAGAATCCAGGAATGTCTTCTAGCTAAAATGGAAGCGTACACCCAGTGGAAGGGAGGGGCCATCACCAGGGAGGACTATATTGCGGTTGCTAGAGGATGCAGGGGGGTAGTCAGGAAGGCCAAGGCGGAGATGGAACTGGGACTAGCTACCTGGATCAAGGACAAGAAGTCCTTTTTTAAATACATAGGGGGCAAAAAGAAGGTACTGGGTAACGTGGGGCC
>NW_017729032.1:98863014-98864737 GCF_001723915.1 Gavialis gangeticus
CCCCATTTCAAGAGGGATGTGGACAACATGGAGAGGGTCCAGAGGAGGGCCACTCGCATGATCAGGGGGCAACAGGGCAGGCCTTATGAGGAGAGGCTACGGGACCTGTACCTATTCAGCCTCCACAAGAGAAGGCTGAGGGGGGATCTAGTGGCCTGTTACAAACTAGTCAGAGGGGACCAGCAGGCACTGGGGGAGTGCCTGTTCCCCCAAGCACTACCAGGAGTGACTAGAAATAACAGTCACAAGCTGGCAGAGGGTAAATTCAAATTAGACATCAGGAGGTGCTACTTCACTGTCAGGGCAGCTAAGATCTGGAACCAACTTCCAAGAGAAGTGGTGCTGGCTCCTACCCTCGGGGTCTTTAAGACAAGGCTTGACAAGCATCTTGCTGGGGACGTTTGACCCCAGTACTCTTTCCTGCCATGGCAGGGGGTCGGACTCGATGATCTGCTCAGGTCCCTTCCGACCCTACCAACTATGAAACTATGCTGCTGGAAACTTCAGGAGCAGGCAGGGACTGCATTGACATGGCAGGGGGTTAGGGGTGTGTTCACTCATGCTTGACAGCCAATCGGGAGTGGACCAGGCAGTTGGCTGTGCTTGGCAGTCTCTGGTAGCCCAGGGAGCTTGTGGGGCTTTCTGGGAAGCGTGCAAGAGTGCTCTCAACCTGCTGGCCTTAGCCAGTACAGGCAGACTGCATTTCCACCCCACACCCCCACCAAAGGGTGAACATATATTCTGTTCTCTACTGATGTAACATAGGCCGCTTACAGGAAACCATGGAAGTTAGATTGATTCCTCCTCAGGCATTTTGAACATCTGTACCTGGCCCAAGGGAGTATCCTATTATATAGACCTGTTTATCCTAAACTCATGACAGAGGTATGAGCTAGAACATAGACGTTTTAACATCACTCATTGAGGTTTCAGGTGGTTTAATTTTTCTGAGGCAGAGGTCAGCTTCCAAAGTTTTGGGAATCACTTCTCTGAGAAAATTGCTTACAAAATATATCAAAAACTGTACTGAAAGATGTACTTCTATTAAATCCACTTCTTTTAAAAAAGCTGGGCTTTCCCAAATGAAACATTGCCAGATCTGATTGGTTATCAGACTTGCCAAAATGTCCTCATTCCTTTTGCTCTTCAGGAACTTGATGAGCAATATCAGTTAGCCAGTTCCTCCTACATTTAAAAAAAAAAAAAAAAAAGGGGGTGGGGAACCAGACCCTTTCCTATCACTTCGTTTCTCTGTGACCATAGCAATTTAGGAACCGTAAAATATAGGGTAAAATTAGCTACTAAGCCAAAATGCCTGTTTGATAACAGTTACCTGAATCACTCCTGGGAAATTTATAGATTCATAGAAGTAGGGTCGGAAGGGACCTTGTATATCATCAGATCCGACCCCCTGCCCTGGGCAGAAGAGATAAACTGGGCTCAAAGGACCCCAACCAGGTAGACATCAAGCCTCCTCTTAAAGACCCCCAGGGTAGGAGTCATCACCACTTCCCTTGGAAGTTGGTTCTAGATCCTAGCCGCCCTGACTCTGAAGTAGTGCCTTCAGATGTCTAGTCTGAACCTACTCTCTGACAATTTGTGGCTGCTATTCCTTGTTACCCCAGGGGGCGCTAGGGGGAACAAGGTCTCTCCCAAACCCCTCTGGTCCCCCCTAATGAGTTTATAGATGGCCACCAGGTCCCCCCTCAGCCTTCTCTTGTGA
>NW_017729032.1:98869737-98870896 GCF_001723915.1 Gavialis gangeticus
GAGAATGGGGCGGGAGACCATGTCAAAGGCCTTGCTGAAATTCAGAAAGGCTACATCCACTGCAACACCTGCGTCCAATGCTTTTGTGACCTGATCATAGAAGGCAATCCATTTGGTCTGACAGGACCTGCCCCTAATGAAACCATGCTGGTTGCCTTTGAGCATCATCCCTGTTGCTGGTCCATCACAGATGTGCTCCTTGATAATCTTCTCAAAGAGTTTCCCCAGGATTAAAGTAAAACTAATGGGCCTTTAGTTGCCCGGGTCCTCCGTCTTCCCTTTTTAAAGATGGGGACCATGTTGGCTTTCTTCCAGTCATCTGGCACCTGGCCATAGCGCCACGAGTGCTTGAAAAGTCATGCCAGGGGCCCCGCAATAACCCCTGCCAATTCCCTCAACACCCTGGCGTAGAGAGCATCTGGACCTGCTGATTTGAACATGTCCAGCCCCTCCAGAAGCTCTAACCCGGTCCTCCCTGACCTTAGGCCTGGTGGCGTTTCTCCCAAGTCCATCTGGAATATTGGTCAGGGAGTCCTGGTCCCCGCACAAGAAAATGGAGGCGAAGAATTTGTTAAAGAGGTCTGCTTTCTCCTCTGGTGCAACCACCAGATTGCCAAACATATCCTGCAGGGGCCCCACATTACCTGGTGCCTTCTTCATTCTCCCTATATATTTTAAAAAAGGACTTTTTATTATCTTTGATCTTTGACGCTAGCCCTAGCTTGGTATCTGCCTTAGCTTTTCTAACAGCCCCCCTACAGACCCAAGCGGTGGAGGCATACTCCTCTTTGGTGATAGCCCCACCCTTCCACCGGGTGTACGCCTCCTTTTTGGCAGTCAGGCATTCACAAATGCCCTTGGTGAGCCAGGGGGGCTTTTGGGCACCCTTGCCGCCTTTGCTTCTTGTTGGGATTGTCACCCCTTGGGCTCTCAGTATCGTCTCCTTAAGGAACAACCACTCATCTTGAGCATCTTGGGCACTGAGTTCCCCTACTCTTGAGGACCCCAGCACCTCTCCCACTAATCTCCTCAACTCATTGAAGCTGGCCCTCTTAAAGTCTAGGGCTACTGCCTTGCTGCAGGCCCTTGACACCCTGGGCTGGATGGTGAATTCCAGCAAGCGATGATTGCTATCACCCAGGTGGTCAAGGACCTGGAG
>NW_017729032.1:98875896-98876487 GCF_001723915.1 Gavialis gangeticus
TGTCAAAGGCCTTGCTGAAATTCAGAAAGGCTACATCCACTGCAACACCTGCGTCCAATGCTTTTGTGACCTGATCATAGAAGGCAATCCATTTGGTCTGACAGGACCTGCCCCTAATGAAACCATGCTGGTTGCCTTTGAGCATCATCCCTGTTGCTGGTCCATCACAGATGTGCTCCTTGATAATCTTCTCAAAGAGTTTCCCCAGGATTAAAGTAAAACTAATGGGCCTTTAGTTGCCCGGGTCCTCCGTCTTCCCTTTTTAAAGATGGGGACCATGTTGGCTTTCTTCCAGTCATCTGGCACCTGGCCATAGCGCCACGAGTGCTTGAAAAGTCATGCCAGGGGCCCCGCAATAACCCCTGCCAATTCCCTCAACACCCTGGCGTAGAGAGCATCTGGACCTGCTGATTTGAACATGTCCAGCCCCTCCAGAAGCTCTAACCCGGTCCTCCCTGACCTTAGGCCTGGTGGCGTTTCTCCCAAGTCCATCTGGAATATTGGTCAGGGAGTCCTGGTCCCCGCACAAGAAAATGGAGGCGAAGAATTTGTAGATGGCCACCAGATCCCCTCTCAGCCTTCTCGTGTGGA
>NW_017729032.1:98876797-98879141 GCF_001723915.1 Gavialis gangeticus
GAGGACCCCAGCACCTCTCCCACTAATCTCCTCAACTCATTGAAGCTGGCCCTCTTAAAGTCTAGGGCTACTGCCTTGCTGCAGGCCCTTGACACCCTGGGCTGGATGGTGAATTCCAGCAAGCGATGATTGCTATCACCCAGGTGGTCAAGGACCTGGAGCCCTCTTACCTATTTAGTGCCTCTCTCCTTAAAATATGTTGGCAGAATTCCAAAGAGTATTTCAGAAGTTATTACAGAATTGATGAAGTTCACTATAGCCTTGAGCATATTTTTACTGGGTGGGAGCTAAATCATGCAAGCACATGTCCTGAACATTACACAGTGCCAGTGAGTGCTTTGTACCAACAAATAAACCAAGGGAAGGGTTGTTGTTAAATGTTTTAGTATCAACATGCCAGAGCTTTAAACTGGCACACACAACTGAAATCTCACCACTGAATAAGGAATACAAAGATTTTTCAGGCTCATACATTCTGGGGGTTTTTTCAGATGCTTTATGAAAATATACCTGTTGATTTAAAACTGGGTCTGGCTGCTTCAGTACATCAGGGATTTTAACTTTTTTCACTGAATGACTCTGCAGAGATCAGTTACAAGGGTAAAACTGTAGCAAATGCAGTTCACCTTCTCAATTCTCATTTTCTTTAGTTTTAAATGCTAAGCAGTCAGAGCTGGTATTTTTGGAAAAAGAATAGAAGATGGAATGTCACACACCTCCACTCCAGATTAAAAAAAAACCAGACCTGCTAGTTCCCTGACTCATGTCTGTCATTCTCATGCCCTTCTCTGCCCTGATATTAATGAACAATATAATCTCACTTTTTATAAATGAATGCAATTACGTGTGCAGCTGAGAAAACCAGGAATGGTTCTGTTTTCAGGAGATGTTTCTGTCATCTTAGAGTACTATTTTTCCTGCTTTTTGTAAATTTGAAGAGACTACTTACAGGAACTGGTCAGGAATTTCCAATAACACTTCTGTATTAATACTCATTTATCAAAACTGAAACTGTTTTCTGGAAAATTTCAGTTTTGATAAATTTCTTAACTCGGAAGATTTTTTCCCTGAAAAGAACCCTGACATTTTCCAAAAAGTCCATTTTTGACAACTAATAAAAAGTTTTATTTTAATAATATTTTGTTTATAAATATTAGTCAAGTTATTCTAGATTGCTAAAAATAAGTTAAAAATAAAAGACTGATGTCAGATTAATTTGGTTTCATATAATCAACATGAAACATTTTGAAACATACACATTTTTTTTCTCCAGATTTTCAGCTTGCAAAAATATTAGAGAGGGCTTATGTCCTTTCTTATGTTCTCAGGAAAAAATGCCAGTCTCTTGAAAGTTCTTGCATAACAGAAAGCTGTTTTCCACTAAGCTGCAGGCCACTTGACCTGTGGAGCTTGACAAAAGGAAGGGCAAACCCATGAGCATTTCAAGCCCCACCTCAAAATATAATGTCCTACTACTCCAGGGAGCCAGAGGAAAAGCAAGGGCAACACTGGACCCCTGCTAAACCAGATGGGACAACTGATGCCCAGGAAAAAGCAAACTTGCTAAATGGGTACTTTGCATCAGCTTTTCACCAGCCCCATGGGATGCCCCTGCCCGCTGCGGGACAGGGAGGCTCGGGTGAGGGAGATTCCTTACCCTCCATCAAAGCTGACCTTGTGAAGCAACACCTTGACAGGCTGGATACCGTCAAGTCAGCCAGCCCTAACGGTTTACCCCTAAGGGTAGTCAAGGAGCTGGCAAGCATCATAGCTCAGCCCCTGGCACGGATCTTTGAGAACTCCTGGTGCTCTGGTGAGGTGCCCAAAGATTGGAGGAGGGCCAATGTGGTGCCTGTCTTCAAGAAGGGGAGGAAAGTAGATCTGGCAAACTACATACCCATCAGCCTGACCTCTATCCTGGGGAAGGTTTTGGAAAAGATTATCAAAGAGGCCATCCTTAAAAAACTAGTTGAAGGCAATATCCTGAGAGATACCCAGCATGGGTTTGTTGCAGGTAGGTTTTGCTTGACCAATCTCATTTCCTTTTACGACCTGGTGACTTATCACCTGGACAAGGGGGAAGAGATTGATGTCATATATCTTGACTTTAAAAAAGCCTTTGATCTGGTATCCCATGATCACCTCTTGGCAAAGCTGGCTAACTGCAGCCTCGACCTCACCACGATCTGCTGGCTGGGGAATTGGCTCCACGGTAGGACCCAGAGGGTGGTGGTTGATGGAAGTAAATCGTCATGGTGCGCTGTGACCAGTGGGGTCCCTCAAGGCTCTGTCAAGGGCCTATACTTTTTAACATCTTCATCAGTGATGTGGACATTGGTGTCAG
>NW_017729032.1:98879322-98882675 GCF_001723915.1 Gavialis gangeticus
CTACGCTGGTTAGCACTACAGATGAAAGGGTCTTGGGGGTCATGATTGACCACAAACTGAATGTGAGCCTTCTATGTGATGCTGTGGCTAGTAAAATGAGCAAAACACTGGCTTGTATCCATAGATGCTTCTCAACCAAATCCCAGGGCGTCATTCTCCTGTTGTACTCACTATTGGTGAAGCTGCACCTGGAGTACTGCATCCAGTTTTGGGCGATCTAGTGGCCACCTGTAAGTTTATCAGGGGTGACCACCAGGATCTAGGGGAGCGATTGTTCACCAGAGCGCCCCAAGGGATGACAAAATCAAACAGTCACAAACTCCACTGAGACTGTTTCTGGCTGGACATAAGGAAGAACTTCTTCACTGTCCAAGCCCCTAAGGTTTGGAATAGACTGCCGCCGGAGGTGGTTCAAGCACCCACTTTGAACACCTTCAAGACGCATTTAGATATTTATCTTGCTGGGTGTCTATGAAATCTATAATACATTACATCCCATCAAGTAATGAAGTCCTCCATGGGTACCCTCACCATGCACAAGTCTAACTGGTGTAAGGAAATGGTAGATCAAGTGCACAAGTTGAAAGGGAGCAAGGCAAAAGATACAGGACAGAGAAGGAGAGGAAAGAAACCATGATGAAAGGATACCAATGGTGAGGAAAGGGGTGGGGTGGGGTGGGGTGGGGCAAGAAAGGAGGCAAAATGTATGTCAATACTGCTTTCAAAAGTTATGACTACAGCTTACATGGACATACCCAAGCTAGCTTAGGCAATGAATGACAGTTTTAGCTAAAATTAAATGTAGGCTAGTTAGTATGGAGCTTGGTGTGGGCTAGCCGCTGAAGCATTTACCCAGGTTCTCAGGTGAGCTATGCATCCCATACTGACCTCTAGGCTGCTGCAGCTATGCTGATTTAAGCCCAGTTTAGGGAGGTATGAATGAGTTAGTCTGTCACACATTTGCTGCTTCTGAATGAGAGGAGAAAGAAACAGGCCTGAGAAGAAACCCTAAGGCACAGAACAATAAGGAATGGCATTTTGTTTTGTTTCCCTTGTCATGGCCAAACACTTATGCACACCCTGCCTTAAACACCATTAATATATTACCAAGAGGAATCTTCTCATTGCATAAATATCTTGTTTTTCATACCTAGTGAACCTGGAAAACCAGTTTTGTTTTGAATAGAAATAATATTTCAAATTAAGAAATGATTGTAAGTGTATTTGCAAAAGCTAAATTTTTCAGATTTTTTTTTTGTACACACACATTCATTTCCAAAGCTATCATAGTATTGAACAATTTAGACCCTACTGAAATCTCAGATTATGCAAGTCTTTTGGAGTCTTTGAAACTTGAATACTTCTGTTTCACTGTTTTCACGTTTGAAGAAACAGCAGGTGTGTTTTGAAAATCTAGTTACTTGTGTTTAAAACTTGGAAAAAGTCAGATAATGGGTGATATTTCACTGCGCAGCACTTTTCTAGGTTTCTTATTTTTTAATGAATGTTTCACTATTTTATGAATTTCATTTTGATTTTTATTGCTTATTTTATTTTATGAAAATTCATTCATAAGGAATGAATTAAAATGGAAAATGTGAAGCCTTAGTGTCCAACACAACTCCCATTCGAATCAATGGACAACATCCCACTAATTTCAATGAGAGTCACTCAGATGGGATTTTTTCTTTCAGATTTTAATAGAATCTGATTTCCTCTGTTACATTTTTACCAACTTGCATAGACATGTTGGTTAAGATGACAAACAAACGTCATCTGGCTTTGTGGCTGCACCTTAATCTCATGAGAATGTGTACATGCACACACACACACACACACACACACACACACAGATGCATATGTATATGTTTATGTTTATACATTTATGTTTCCTTTAGATCTTTCAGAAGGATTCATCACTGAATAAAATGTCAACATTCAGCATTCGAAAATCATCTAATCAAACTGGTAATGCTGCTGCTGTTTTATTTTCCTACTTCCAAAGCATTTAGACTATTGCAGAAACAAAGTTCTTCTCAGTGCATTTATGCAGTATATGATTGATTCAAGTGCTAGTTAGCCTTGCTTATTCTCATTTAAACAGGGTCCCTTCCTCCCTATGTCCATATTCTAAGAAGGGCAGACTAATTATTTGAACGGGCAATGCAAATGAGGATCCACTTGGGAGGCAGAAGCTGCAGAACTGTTTGATTTTTATCAGCACTCTTTCTGGCTGAAGGGCTGTGTATGCCAGCACCACAGAAGGAAGGTGGTTATGGGGAGAGAGAAACAGCAGGGTCAGAGATGCTTCCTACTTGCTGGTGCCTGTGGTTACTATGGAGACTAAGGAGCAACCCAGTGAGGGACATGTTGAACAGCTGCTTAAGGAAGCAAAAGGTTAGGCAATGGGCAAAGGATGTTTTGCTGAGAGAGAGAAGAAAGGGCTGCTCCTTGGAACTTCACAGCTAAGTACAGACAGTCAAAAAGCCTGAGGCTAAATTGATTTGATATTTGCAGGTTTTCTTAAACTGCATAGATAAGGCTGGGGAAAATATGGCCCATGGGCCAGATCCAGCCTATGGAGGACTCTGTCCAGCCCCTGGTGGGTGCCTTGGTCCCACTTGGCCCAGGTGCTATCTTGGCACTCCCTGAGCATGCCATGTGGCTGGGGCAGCTCTGCAGCAACACTACCTTTCTAGGCAGCCCAGGTGGCAGCAACTCCTTCTGGCTGCCACAACTGCTGGCCCCAGCCCCGCGGTGCTGGTGGGGACCTATGCGCATAGCCACACCCACAGCCTGCCCCATGCCCGCTCTGGACTTACCCACCCATACTGAGCATCAGCAGCAATGGCAGCAGTTAGGTAGAAACTGCAGCTCAGCACAGGGGAAAAGCAGCCCCTTCTCCTTGCCGCTGCTGGGCCCTTCTTGCTGTAGCTGCCCGGAGCCCTGCCTGGGCTGCCCTATGGCTCCTTTGTGCTGCCACTGCTGCTCCGCTGGGTGGCCCAGAGGCATCAGTGTTGGTGACAGAGAGGAGCTGCAGGGCAGCCTGGGTGCAGGCTCCAGGTGGCTGCTGCAAGAAGGGCCTGGCAGCGGTGGGGGGGCACTGCTGCTCAGCATGGGTGGATGGTCCAGAGTGGGCATGGGGTGGGCTCCATGCATAGGTCCTGGCTGGTTTGCTCTGGTTGGGTTGAGTCTGGAGCAGACATGGAGTGGGGTCAGGGCTGGGGGCTGTGAGCTGTTGGCAGTGGTGGGGAGGAGTTGCAGAGTGCATGAGCTCTGGGCTATTGCAGGGTGGGGGGTGTGCATGTGTGTGTGTGGCTCCCACACCCACCCCACCATATGCACACCCCCTC
>NW_017729032.1:98882797-98889263 GCF_001723915.1 Gavialis gangeticus
AAAGTTAAAATTCATTTCTAAGCACAGACCCCCCACAAACACCACACCCACTCATACCCTCCCCCACACCTTTGCCAAAGTTCACCACACATACTTCCAGCCCAACCACACCCTACACACAATATACAAGAGTAAGCCTTTATTATGAGCTATTATGCAATCACCTCTATATACACTTTTCAAACCCACACAAATAAGGGCAAAAATACTCTTGGAAATAAAATATATTATAGCAGATGTTTGATTTTTAGTATATGATTTGGTTTTTTTCTGCTTCAAAGATGGTAAACCCCTCTTCCCAGAAGAAGTACTTCCGGGGGCAAAGGAGGGACTTCTGGTGGCAAAGGTTGAGGGTTAGGGCACCAGGATTTCCAAACCCAAGATGGCAACTGACCGGGGCACCTGTCAAGGGGAGGACCTACCGTTGCGGGCCTCAGCAGCTCACCAAAACTTGTTAAGCGGCCCTCCAGCCAAAATAATTGCCTTCCCTGCTCTAGCACCCCCTGGCTTCTAGCCTGAGCCACTGCAAGCATGTGGCTGCATTTCCAGAATCAAAAGTGAATGTCTATTCACTTGCAAATCAGTTCAATCTATGCAGATTAGACTAACCTGAAAAGATTGAATCAATTCAAGCACGGGCTTTTTGAATGTCTGTACTTAACCTGTGTGGTAGGTTATTCTGGGGCAGGGAAAATTCTAAATCTTTCCCACTGACAATGTTTCACTTTGTGTAAATAAATATTCCCCAGGACAGAAGTGGCCAACCTGTGGCATTCATGCTGGCCCCTGTGTGAGGCATATGGCAGAAAGAGAAGGGAGCACAGCAGCAGATAGGGCAGGGAGCAGAAAGCAGAGTAGCAAATCGGGAAAGGTGAGAAGATTGGAGTGGCACTTGGGAAGTGTCCAGGCTTAGTGGTGCATCTACCTAAAAGGTTGGGTCCCACTGCCATTGGACATGGACTAGAAATCAGGACTCCTGTCCTTTCAGTAAGCATCCTATCACCAGACTAAAAATATCTCAGATTTAATCTCTTTCTGATTCAGGGCAGGGATTTGAATCAAGATTTCCCACAATCACTGGTGATGTGTAGGGAGGGGGTGCATATGGATGCATGTGCACCCCCTGAGTGTGGTGGTGCACCCTCTATGTGAAAAGGTGCTGCCAATACTGTCAGCGGTGCCTACAGGTGGTTGCCACTCACCACCACCCCCACCGTCACCGACACTGCTGGCGGTGTCTGCGGGTGGTCGCCAACCTCTGGTTGGCACTTGTCACCCTGCCCTCCTCACCCCACCACTGACAGCGCCAGCAGCATCTGCGGGAGCTCACTGTTTACTGCTGTGTGCTCCCACACAGTCAGGAAGTCCAACCACACCTTGTCATGCATCCACAGATGCATCTCAAGCAGGTCCAAGGAGGTGATCCTCCCTCTCTGTGCGGCACTGGTCAGGCTGCAGCTAGAGTACTGTGTCCAGTTCTGGGCGCCGCACTTCAAAAGGGATGTGGACAACATGGAGAGGGTCCAGAGGAGGGCCACTCGCATGATCAGGGGACAGCAGTGCAGGCCCTACTAGGAGAGGCTACAGGACCTGAACCACAAGAGAAGGCTGAGGGGGGATCTAGTGGCCTGTTACAAACTAGTCAGAGGGGACTGGCAGGCACTGGGGGAGTCCCTGTTCCCCCAGGCACTAGCAGGAGTGACTAGGAATAACGGTCACAAGCTGACAGAGGGTAGATTTAGGCTAGATATCAGGAGGCGCTACTTCGCTGTCAGGGCAGCTAGGATCTGGAACCAACTTCGAAGCAAAGTGGTGCTGGTTCCTACCCTGGGGGTCTTCTTTACGAGGAGGCTAGATGTACACCTTGCTGGGGTCATTTGACCCCAGTACTCTTTCCTGCCATGGCAGGGGGTTGGACTTGATGATCTGCTCAGGTCCCTTCTGACCCTACTAACTATGACACTACCAAACTATGAAACTGCTGCCATGCACCCCTAGCTGCTGAGGGCATGCGTCATTCATGCCCACAACTTGGGTAAGAGTCTTAATTCACTTTCAGGAAATAAAGTGGGTCTCCTTTAAGTCCTTCTGTTTACACTGTTCCACTTTGTATAAAATAATTAATGAGTCAGAATAAGGCCGGTAGTTAGGATTCTTGCTTGGGAGGTAGGACCTAGTTTTCAGTCCCTCCTTAAGGGAAAGTGATGTTTTCTTTTAATATAAAGTGGAACAGTATCACAGGAAAGATGTAGAACTTTTACTACCCTAGCATACACTGTAGTCTGAGACTAAGGGGACACTCCCAGGGTATACGGGTTCTAAATCCCCTTTGGTGTAGAAGGGAATTAAATTTGGATGCCTTGTATCCTAGATGAATGCTCTAACCACTGACATATTTGGCAAATGTGAATACTGCTGTGCCTCCATATATTTTTCTCTCAGCTGGAACTCTTTAGCAAACTCTTTGAATAGTTTCAGGGCCATCAAAACTCCATTTTTTTCAGCTAATGGAAACTTTCCAGAAATAAAAAATCATTCTGATGTATACATTTTAGATACGTGAGTTTGGATTTGAAGCAAAAGGTTTTCCCTGTATTTTCCCATCCCTTCTGCACTGCTCAAGGACTGCAAGAAATCTAGAGCAAAACATATACATTAAAACTGCAATACACTTAATTTCTTAATTTGAATCTGGGATATATGGGAAAAGGGCTGTACCGTGAGGGTGGAGTCATATTTGATTTAGAGCCATATTCTCTTTCACCTTTCTGTGCTTAATACCACTTGCTTAGCTCCATAAGTGCCAAATTAATTCAAATTTTAGTTTCTATTTCTATTTGCATAGCTGTGCTTCCCTTGTGTTTCCCTTCTGAATGGGATCAAAACTTAAGTCTCCACTTTGGGCGTTTGCAACCGTAACATAACAAACGTGCACAGTTGCAGAGTGCTTTTAACATAGCTGATCCTGCAAAAATGTAACCTTTGCCTGATGAAATATCAGATGGGGTGCTCTAAGGCCCCCTGGTTAACCTGGCTCTAAGATTAATTTGGGGCAATTCTGCCTGCATCCCATGTGGGTTTGTGGGCTGGTGAACATGATCCCAGCCCTGCCCCTGTGGCTGTGACAGAAAGAAGACAGAAAGCCTCTTTCTTCTTCTCACACAGCATGGGGAGATGGGTGAGGGAAAGAAGCCCCTCCCATGCTTGCCCTCCCTCAGCTATTCCTGCTAGGGTCTTGGGGGCAACCAGACCAGGCCCACGAGGTGGGGGTGCTCTGTTTCCACCCGTGCCCCAGCTCCGGGCATGGCAGCCTATGTCACTGTCAAGATGCTTGTGTAGGGGGAGGGAAGCCCCCCTGCCATGTGGGCCTAGTTTAATTTCCCCCAAGGCCTCAGGAAAAGTAGCAGGGAGGGAACATACACAGCAGTGGAGACTCAGTCCCCCCTGCCCCAGTCACTAGTGAGAGTTGCCAGTTTGCCAGGGCAGGGGCGGGTGGGGGGGTGCATAGGAGGGGCAGGGCTGGGAAGAGGATTAGTCTGGCAGCCTCCTGGGCAGCATAGCCCAAAACACCTTCCAGATCTCCTCTTAAAACTGTCCAAACTTCCAGAAAGAAAGTGAAAGGGAATGTGGTTCAGTAAGGTGGATATTGCCTTGCAAGAGAGAGAGACCTGGATTCTGGTCCCAGATACTCCTCTTTCCCACAGTGGGGTAGCAGCTATCCCACTGCCATATATTCATTTTATCCAATGAATATTAAATTCAAGGTGCAGAAAGATGATCAGAGCAGGGTTTCGAGCAGGTAGGTCAAACTCTTTTGGCTCCATGGGCTGGATGAGGGTCTCTGGGCCAGTCTGCAGGCTGGATCTGGCCATGGACAGGGCCAGTCCAGTGGGATGCCACATGCAGTATGTTCCCTATGCTGGGCCCCTGTTCTGAAGGCAGTATGTATTAGCCCCACTCTGGGGCTTGCACTGCAGGTAGTGTGTGGGCTGGACCCAAAGCTGCAAGCCCCAGAGCCTCAGGGCTGGCATGGGGCACATGCTACATGCAGCACCCCACTGGACTGCAGCTCTAGGGCCTATCAGGATTAGGTTCCAGACCATTCATGCTCTCCAGAGCCAATATGTAGGACTGGCCAGTTGGGTGTTGCATGCTATGTGCGCCCTGCACCTGCCACTTGTGCTACAAGCTACACCTATGGCATTGGGTCTAGCCTGTATACCAGACCGGCTCCACATGCCCCACACCATGTGCAGGGTTAGTACGAGATCCATGGACCAGATCATGAAGCTCCACGGGCCAGTTCCAGCCCATGGGCCATAAGTTTAACTCCTCTGGTTTAGGGCATATAAAGATGAAGCAGGATTTGGCCATTACTATATAAATGCATGTTAATCGACTAGGTGCAATGGCCTATTTAAAAATAAACATAAGGTTAGTATTGTTGGCTTCTGTCTTCTTGTGAACTTTTATTTAAAGTTTTATGTACTAATTTAAGGTTAAATGTTTTCAATTAGTTAACTTGAGATAGAGTCAGAATCCAAATAGACTTTTAAAGTAATATCTTATTCACTATATGCAACTAGGGTAAAATGTTCCACATACCAGGCCCAGTATTGTTGTTGCTTTGGGTATACTGACGTTCACAAAAAAACCCAAACATTTCAAGATATACAGGAGACTGTAGCTGAAATGGAGAACAGCCTTAAATATATTAGGGATAATTTGAGGGTGTCCTTGGCTAAAATTCCATCATGAATTCCTTGTTTTGGATGGAGTTCACCGTTCTTGCAACTGGTAAATAATCCTTCCTGAAGATGATTTTATCCCTGAGGCTTATAAAAATATCTTGAAGAGCATTTTTTTATTTAGAGTGCAGAAGATTGTATCAGATGTAAGGTATTTAAGGAATGTTACTAGGAGGGAACTCACTCTTCTCTCCAAAAAGTAATTAAGAAACTCATTTTCAGTTTTCAAGTGCTGCGCAGTCTTTCATACTTATTACTGTACTCTTGAACCCTGCTATACTCATAATGTGCTCGGTGTTCCCCAGGAGCAAAGTGTAAATACGTATAATATATACACTTAATATGGATTTCCTTGCTAACTGATACTGCCTCCTTGCTGGACTGCAGTTATATGATAATCAATTTGTTTGAACTAGAAGCAAAATAAATAACTTCCCACCTCTTCTACCCACCTGCCTTTTCCTGCCCAGACTGCAAGACGTAAGGTGCAAATTTTTAAATGTGACAGTAATTATAATCATTGTAGTAACTTAAGTTAGGATGTAATAAGTTCAGCATTACCTGATGCCTTTAAACAAGATGTGATAGCCCAACCCCGATGGGTGGGTGGTCCAGTGACTCAAATTTTATCCTTGAGCTGCATGTGTTTCTGCAACTGGTCCCAAAAGTAGTAGTGGGCACAATATGTAAGTTCATACTGTTTCCAGGATGCTCCTGGATAGCAGTGCTTGCAAGTAGACTCTGCCCATCCACTCCTGCATACTTGTACCAAGTTCCCTCTGCAGCCAATCCTAAGGCCTCTTGAGAGGAGAAGCAAATGGGCAGGTCCCAGGAGGCAGTACTGGGAACATGATGGGCATACCCAATGTGGCTCACAGCTGGGGGGGTTTCAGTTGAATTTTCTATATAAAACAGAACTCCATCTTTGTACTCCACATTGTTCCTTTGCTTTAGAAAATATTTTCTGAAGAAGTGACTGTAGGTACTCTCCCTTAAAGTAAACACTTGGCTACTTTGTTCTATTTTGCACTCTCTTCCTGGTTACTTATTTATAGTTCTTTGCACTTGTCATTGTACTTGAAGTCTTTGGCCTCCCCTTCTTGGAAGTCACAGCAGAATACCAAGGTACATGTATGACAAATAAATACAACACTTTTGGCATCTACCATATTTACTCAAATTCAAGATGAGTTCCCCCCCCCCCATTTAACATGAGGGAAAGAAGCCCCTTGTCTTGTATTTGAGATGTGGGTGCCAGGTGGCTGATGTGGCTCTGACTCAGGGTCAGAGTTGGAGCTGGAGTCAGAGCTGCAGCTGCTGCCCACACCCCACAGCATATGCTTCCCTGTCTGCCCCCACTGTTGCTGTCTCTGCTTCCCCACCCTCCTATCCCTGCCAGTGCTGCCACTTACCCGTCTGGCTTCAGCATAGCTCCAGTCCCAGTCCTGCGCTAGCCATGGAGCACATGGTTGCTGTGACCCCAGCCCAGCCAGGAAGCAGTGGCAGTGGCAGCAGCTCCAAGGCCCAACCTAGAGATGTTGGCAAGCAGAGGCTGTGATGGGTAGGGAAGCAGAGGCAGTAGCAGGGGGACAGAGACTGTGGAGCACAAGTGGGTGGGGGCAGAGGCTGTGGGGAGGGGCAGGAAACAGAAGTGACTAGGCAGGGGTGGGGAGGCAGGCACCAGGGGGTATAGGCAGGAGGCAGGGCAGATACTGGGG
>NW_017729032.1:98894263-98907857 GCF_001723915.1 Gavialis gangeticus
AGGCTGTGATGGGTAGGGAAGCAGAGGCAGTAGCAGGGGGACAGAGACTGTGGAGCACAAGTGGGTGGGGGCAGAGGCTGTGGGGAGGGGCAGGAAACAGAAGTGACTAGGCAGGGGTGGGGAGGCAGGCACCAGGGGGTATAGGCAGGAGGCAGGGCAGATACTGGGGTGCACAAGCACTGGTTTGGGCCAAGTGGTGGGGGAGGGATAGGTGGCACAGGGCAAGGTGTGGGGTGAGGGCAGGAGGCAAGGGTAGGACCACTTGACTCCCCTGGTACCTTCCTCCCTGCCACTGCTTGCCTGTGGGAAGGACAAAATTAATCCAACCCTCCAATAATTAGATTCTAGGCACAGAAAATTATAAATTTGTAAATGTGGTATTCACTTTGTGAGGAAACTAGACCTTTCTATACATAAAGAACTCAACCAAATATTTTCAACCTAAATATTTTTTGTTAACTCCATAGATTTTAGTAATGGGCTACAGGGGCCTCTGTCTTTGTTGCGTCACAGTAAGGTACTTGTTAGTAAATCATGGAACATAGGAAAAGAATGGCTTGGACTAAAAATGAACTGCAGGTTGATAGCACCTGCATCTTCATTGCTTGATGTTAAGGAAGCCTTGGGCTCCACCTGCGATGTTGAAAGATTCAGTTTGTGCCATGAAATGTATACCATAAGCCTTCCCAGGAACAAGAATTTCTAGTGCTATTTTAAGGTTTTGAAATTATCACACACATTTTCAGTAGCTGTTTCTCTACATTTATAGATATCAGGAATCCTTCTGTTGCAGTTAAAAGTAGACAACAGGTTATTCAAGATAACAACAAGCGAAGGACTTTGTTGCAAGATAACAGCTGGATAAAGAAGAGATCTGAGGAGGAAAAGTAAGAGTGATAGTGTACAACATATTTCTCCTGATTGCAGGTTAACATCTTGTATTCCTTTGTCTTGATTTGCTATCTGATTTTTTGCATGTACAACCTTTTACTAACTGGATCTGTACGTGTGTTTGAATGTATTGACACAGCCATGTGAGGCACTGACTGCCTTCTGCCCAGTGCTAACATAACTAGCCTCCATTTTTATTTTAGTGGGGTATGTAACATTTTATAAGGCTGCTGTCTCACATTATTTGAGGAATAAAAATGACAGAGCGTGCACTCCTAAATGCTTTGATTGCACGAATATTTAATTCTGTTACGTCTGCAACACAGTGAGTAATTAAAGGTGGTATATCCCATTAAGTAACTTAATTACATCAAGACTACTACTTTAAATATAATGGTGCCCTAATTATTACATTATAGTGTTGTAATACCTAGAAGCCCCAACTGAGATCAGGCCACCATAGCACTGGTTGCTATATGAATAGATTCCTCTGTGAAAGAGCTTACACAATCTGTAGAAGCAAGACCTGTACTCAGTGGAATTACCATGATGTAAAAATGGTGCAAGATCTGAATTAGGACACAAGTCTTTGTCAAGAAATTATCTTATTGCTTTAAGATATCTCTATTATATTTATGTCCTTAGAAACTGTTTGATTTGTAATCAATAATCTGCCTTTTAAAAATTGTAGCACTGATGAAAATTACGGGAGGGCTGTCCTAAACCAATACAAATCCCAAGATGGCTTACACAGGTACAGTAGCTTGTCTATACATCTTTGAAATGATAATGTCAGAGATAAAGGGAAAGGCACATGCTTGTACTAAACACCATTTTATATGGAAAGCTTGTTTTATTCAGTTTTGAGCCCATTCCTGCTCCCATTGTAATAATTGATTTCAAAGAAAGTTGAACTGGGCCCTTTGACATCTGAGTAGACAGGACTACTGTGTGAAGTCTTAATGCAAGACTTGTACTTTGTTTAAATTGTACTCAGATAATGATATATTTACATATTCTGTTTATTTGGCATAAAATAAACACATTATCATTTGTTTTTAATTACTTCTAATTAATTAACTAATCTTTTCTTAACACCAGGAACGTGAATGAAAAAGAAGATCAGAAAGTTCACCTTGGCCGATACAGATCTGATACTTCTTTAGACAAGTAGGTTTTTCCCCTTCCTATAAAGTATTTTTCATTTCTAGTGCATATGATGATTTGTATGTGTTTTGCCTTGAAAGAGAAGAATTAAATGAAAAGTTTCACGTTAAGTCTTGCATTTATGACCATTTCTAACACTTGTACCCATTTTTCCACCTAGAACTTTTTGTCTTTCAGGAGGGATATTTGTACATCTAGAAAAGTGATTCTCAACCAAGGGGTTGAGATACCCTGGGGTGTCACTAGATCTTTTGAAGCATTATGTCCATTTATTATGCTACCTGGTGGTCTTCAGACTCTTCACACTGGTGATGACATTCACCTTAAGATGGCTTAAATAATATACTAAAACTGCATACATTTTTAAGGGTAAATACATTTTTAAGTATGCTGGGTGGTGTAAGGAGATAAATGCGGTGTTAAGAGATAAGCAGATAAACTAAGAAGATGAGTCCAGGCTCAGGATTGGTCCTGACTGGACAATCCCCCATCTCCCATACCAGGCCTGGACAATTCCCCCCTCCCCAATGCCAGGCTGCTCTGCAGGGAAGTAAGCACTGTAATATATATAATAGTTTTTTAAATTAGTATCTGGGTGTGTCCTATAACCATTAGATTTTTGGGATACAACAGGGCTGCTCAACCCCTGGCCCATGGGCTCTGCACAGCTGCTGCAGGAAGCTCGGGGCAGCACTAAGGGGGAGGGTCTGCTTTTCCCCCATGCTGAACACACTTCTACCTCACCAGTGCTGCAATTGCTGCAGCTGTTCACTGTGAGCGTGCGAATCAGCAGCAGGCACAGGGTGGGTCAGGGCTGCACATGGGTCCACACCAGTACCGCATCTGGAGGTGGAAATGCTGATCACAAGCAGCCAGTATTGATTCTTAAAAAAACAAAACATGTTAAGCAAACCTGATCTGCTTCTTTGACAAAGTAACTACTTGGGTGGATGAAGGGAATACTGTGGATACAGTGTATCTGGACTTCAGTGTGGTTTTAGACAAGGTCCCACACCACCTTCTCATAAACAAATTAGAGAAATGTGGGCAGGGCAAGACTACTACAAGGTGAATAGATTACTGGCTCAAAAGCCTCAAGCAAAGGGTAATTATAAATGGATCCACGTCAGAATGGCAGGAGGTTTTGAGTGGAGTCCTACAGGTGCCTGTCCTGGGCCCAGTGCTCTTCAATGTGTTTATTAACAATTTAGATGTTGGCATAGAAAGCCTCTTGAGCAAGACTTAGTATGAGTCTGTAGTGTGATGCAGCCACACAAAAGATGAATGTATTTTTGGGATGCATCAATAGAAGCATTAGGTGCAAGACACAGCAGGTGATAATGCCTCTCTACTCAGCACAAGTTAGGCCTCATCTGGAGTACTGTGTGCAGTTCTGGGCTCCACACTTTACAAAAGATGTGGGCACGGCCGGCCCATCCTATCCTGCATAACCTGTGGCCACAAGGGGCCCTGCAGCCAAGGGGCCCCCTATGGCTGTGAATACTCCAACTCAGTACTGTAGCAAGGGGGTGGGGGTGGTTGCCACCACTCTGCGTTGCTGCTGGTACTGGCTTCTTTGGCCACTTGCCACCCCCTCTTCCTCTTGCTGCTGATACCACCGTTGGCTCTTCAGCTGCTCACCACATCCCCTTCCTACCCCTCCACCCCACTGCTACCACTGCCGCCACCGACTTCTTCATGTCAGGGGCTCCCAAAGAATTGTAGGCCAGCCCTGGATGTGGAGAAGTTAGAGAGGTCCAGAGGCAGCAAAGTTGATTAAGAGCATGGAAGGCAAGTCATACGAGTAGAGACGGAAGGAGCTAGGCATGTTCAGCTTGTGGAAAAGGTGAGTAAGAGCAGTTTTCAAATACTTGAAAGGCTGCCAAAAAGAAGAGGGAAAGAACCTTTTCTCTCTTGCTGCACAGAGGAGGATGCGGACCAAAGGCTTGAAGTTGCAGCAAAGTAAGTTTAGGTTAGATATCTGGAAAAACTTCTTTGCTGTTAGAATAGTGAGGGAAATTGTGGACTGTCCGTGGCTGGAGGTGTTCAAGAAGAGGTTGGACAGCCACAGGTCGGGAATGAGCTAGGATAGCTATGTCTATGTTCTACTATAGGTATGCTCCTGAGCTTTGCTGTTTTCCCTCTGCCCCTTCTGCTGCATTTGTCAGGGTGTTTTTAGGCCTGGGATATACCAGTGCTCTTGCTGGGACCAAAGCTAGTCCTGGCTGCAGGGTCTTGCCCCTCTGCTCAGGATCAGACTGATCACCATATTTGGGGTCAGAAAGGAATTTTATCCCATGGTGAGATTGGTATGGACCATGGGGTTTTTGCTTTCCTCTGTAGCAGGGGATGTACCTAGGACTTCTTGAGCATATATTGACAAAATTTTATAGAAGTAGGGCATTGGCTGCCCTGGTTCCCCGGCTTTACCTGTGGCAGAGGCGAGTATTTACATACGTGTTGTGTCAGGATTGACGTTAGTCTTATGTAGAATTTAGGTTATGGTTTGTACAGGATGATTTGGATTAGGGATGATCCTGCATCAGGCATGGGGCTGGACTAGATGAGCTCTGGAGGTCCCTTCCACCCTACTTCTCTATGATTCTATGATAATTGGGCACCTAATCCCAGTGTGTGGGGCCAGGTGGGTATGGTGCCTGCCCCCATTCCCCAATCCCAATGTGAGGGGCTGGGTAGGGGCAGTGCCAGACCTCAGGGACCAATCCTAGTGTGAAGGGAGGGAGAGGGATGCTAGGCTCTTTAGGGGCAATCCTGGTGTGTGGGAAAGAAGGAGGCATGGCCTGGGCCCCAGGAGCCTATCCTGGCATGCAAGGCCTGATCTGGTTTGCAGACTAGCTCTGCCTCACTCATCAGGCCTATGGTGCCAAGTGGTTGAGTACCACTAAACTACAGATTTCCCTTGGTTTATGTAAGTTCTTTATATGTGAATTTGCTCTTATGCCATGAGCATATTTGTGTAACCCGGGTGGTACTGCAAGAGGTACCCCCACTTCAATTGAAAGATCAAAGCAGGTGCACAAGCACTGTGGGAGGTGTAGGGACTCTCCTCCCCTATAGAGCAGAGCCAGACCACCAATGCGGACTTAACCATATACCTTTTAATACTGGGAACTTAACAGGCATAAATCAGAGGGTATAGTGGGCACTACAATGCCCCAAGGGGGCAGGTTTCAACAAAGGTTAGACACTTACAATCGCTGACAAAACAAGGTTAACAAAATATTAAACTCAAACAGCAGAACAAACGGTACAGGCTGGTGAAATATACAAAGGACTCAAAATGCAAAATGACAAGGAAACATAGGGCCTTGGTACCTGGAGGGGGAGAAAGGGGGGAAAACACAACGGCCCCTTTCCACTGCAATAAGATTTGCTCCTTGTTAGTTCACCCACCCCAAGTTACCTCAGCTGGGACTTGAACCCAGATTTCCCATCTTGCAGGCAGGAACACTGCCATACAGCCACCACTAATGGCACTGCACCATCCTACTGGGGTCTTGACCTTCCTGGAGCCCAGCCTCACATTGAGCTGCCTGGCCTCTGATTGGAGGAGCTGGAAGCAGAGCTGGGAACCTCTCAGGTCACTGCTCAGATCCTTTTTGGAGCAGAGGGGAGCCTCTCCTGCTGGCTGTAGCCTCTTGTAGGGGATCCTGGAGCCCAGTGGAGAGTCTCTCCTGCCAACTGCACGCCGCACTGCTGAGGGTCCCACTGCTGCCTGTAGATCATGCTCTTTCAAGCTCTTCTGGGGCACTGCTCCTGGCTCAGCTCTGTGAAGCTCCTTCTTTGTTGTCCCTCACTGGTCTCCCTCTTGAGTCAGCCCACACTGCCCCTTTTATCCCCCTCCAGCTGACCCAAGGGGTCTATTGGGACACGGGGGGAGGGGTGTGAGTTTCTGGGGCCTGATTGGTGTGGAAAGGGAATCCAATCCTCCAATCATCTTTTACCCCTTCAAAAACCCTGGGCCAAATCATTACCAGATTGGTGAGGAAAGGGAATCCCAAGTCCTCCAATCATCTTTTGCCCTTTCAAAACCCCTGGGCCAGGTCACTGCCAGTCAGCCCATCACATCTAGATCCATAATTTGTTATATGCAAAGACATTTGCTCTTATGCGATCAGCATAGGTGTCCCCTACCCAAGCAGGTAAGTCTGTGGGGGGAGGGGAAAGGGCTGTGGCCCCACTCACTCCAGCTCTGGCTGCAGCAGCTCTGGGAGTGGCTGGAGCCAGCTGTCTGCAACCTCTGGGCTCTACCATGCTCTGCCTGTCCCCACTCACCTCTGCTCCTGGGCTGCATCATGCCATGGTGCAGGCAGCTGGTGTCCACTGCTCCCAGGGGTGCTCCAGCATGGACTGGGGGAAGTGCCACTTCCCAGGGCTCTGCTTGTCTGCGCTCACCCCAGCCCATGCTGGAGCATCTCCAGGAGCAGCCAACACTAGCTGCCTGCACCAGGGCACGGCGCAGCTCAAGAGCAAAGGGGCATGGGGACTAGCGGAACCCAGGCATGGGGGGATAGGCAGAGCACAATGCAGCCCACTGGTTGCAAGCAGTTGGCACCAGCTGCTCATGGGGCTGCTGAAGCTGGGGCTGGGGTGAGTGCTGTTCTGTTCCCTCTGTTTTGCTGCCTTGTGAAGCCCTGGGAGCGGCACCCCTCCCCCCATCCCTTCCTTAGTCCCAGCCTCACTCCCTCCCTCCCTCCCTCATCACCATGCGAACCTATCCCTATTTGTGACATTGTCAAGTGGGTTTGCTTTATGTGAATTCAATTTATGTGCCATTCTCCAGGAATGCATGTACTGCATAAATAGAGGGAAACCTGAAAAATAAAGTTCCCCCACAATAGTACAGTTTTGGGGCTCAGGCCTCAGGTAAGTACGTACAGAATTGTGTAACTGCCTGATCAGAATGGAGCCTACTGTGCATGCTCAATGTGTATGTCTGCTCCGCATGTGGAATAGGATTGCAAACTGTGCATAAGTGTCAAAAAAGCAGTTATGGAGCTGGGTAAGGGCTACTTGGGTATGTAAAGTCAAAGAGGATTTTTTTCTTCTTTGGCCATTTATATAGACAATCACTTGGGAGTCACTTATTGTGCATTAGATACATGCCAGTTCCTTGGAGGAAAAGGAACACTTACCCACCTTCATGGTAACTATTATTCAAGATGTTTTGTACATGTATACATTCCATACATCTTTGTAAATACTTTTGAAGGGACTGAGAAGGTGGATGATATGGCTACCCCCTTTATCCTTTGTCTCTAAGAACAAGGACGTGCAAAGCACATACTCTCTGACTCAACAATAGTGCTATTGAAAGCCTCTGGCTTGAGTGCACTATGTACATAGACACCACGGTGGATGTGTACTTGCATACCACATCTTGAAGAACAACAATTAATCATACAGATAAGTGTCAGCTTTTTCCTACCGTTAACTAATGATCAATCCCACCTTTGTCCGTGAGAAGGGTGGGGCAAAGGGAGTTTCCTATGCAAAATATATCTTCCTTCTCATTAAGAACAAATTATATATGGGGAAAAGAGATGGAGGACATACATTACATCTGTTGGTCAGGATGCTGGTTATACTTTTATATCTATATACAAAATACATCTGACTCCATAACTGCTTTTATGAGGATTCAACTATTTCCTTTATGTGACAACTAAGTCTTGAAAGACAAGACTGTAACAGTAAAGAGGACGTTCAAGCCAACCCCAGTTTCCTATTTTATTATTGCCCAGAATCCCTGAAACATGGGGACAGAAATACAAAGTAAGTGAAACATGGACATTTGAAATTTTCTTCATTATCCCCAGTAAAACAAAAGTTGGAGGAAAGTCTAGTATGTAAGTCTGATACTGATACAGCTGGTTCTTCAGACATTTGAGAATTATCAAGAAATGTAGTCACTGTTAGGAAGTTTAGTGAGACCTCTAGTGATCTACTGAATAACTGCTGGCTAGTCACAGGCTACCTTGGGCAAAAGTACTATTTATTCATCTAATATTAAGTTCTTTATTTAAAAATGAAACTAAAACCCAGAGAGGACACTAGTATAAACTGTGCATTGGAATCCACATAGAGAATTCCACTGAAAGTACCAGTTGCCTATTGTTTACGTAAAGGCAGATTAAGTAATTCTTTGTTTCACTATATGGTATTAATCCAGTAGATACCTGAATAAACATTGCTATGCTGTCTCAATAAATTTGTATAATATTCCTGTAAAAAGGAGTAAGAAACACTAATTATTTTTCTGTATATTTCTTTATTTAAATAAATAGGTTTTGATGGAAACTTTTTTTTAAAGAATTTGTTAGCCAGGTACTTAAATATGCACATTAAAGTTACTAATCAGTTGTAAGGTATATAGTTTAGCCTTGGTCTTTTTGGTAGAGTTCTTGTTGATATCGGTAGGGGTTCCATATATGGAATGAATACAGAACTATGTAAGTGGAACTAGCTCTGGCTCTAAGATATTATGAACGATAGATAGTCACCCTTCCACAAGAGAGAAAAAATAATACTGGGATAGCTTCATAATGATTTCACTGAAAGGTTTTAGGCAACAAATGGAGAATCCATAAAGGGCATGAAAAGTCATGTGCTTCTTCCTTAATGTAGATCTAATGGCTTCATAAAATCAATATTAAGTACTACTTGTCTAATCTCTTTGGTTGATGTATCTCCTGTGGATTTTAGCTCTGTTCCAACAAGGATGTTATACTAAGGTATTTTCAAATCACATTGATCTCTAAAAGCCATAAAAAAACAGTGTGCCTCTCATGGGACAGTGGATGATGGTTTCTGTATTAATTATACACTACTACTTTATCAAAAACAGTCTAAATATATTCACTAGAACTGATAGCAATTTAAAGGAAAAAAATATTAATTTTATTTTCATGTCATTTTGGTAGATATAGAAGTCAACATTTGAACTGAGATTTAATTTTTTTTCAGCAAGCTAGACAAACTTTCAAATATACATGTACTATTATTATATTGTTTCATTTGCTATTTTATTCTTACCTCTCAACATCTGGTATACTGTTAATATAAAATGTTTAGACTCCATAATATTTGATTTTCCATTTTATTCTTAGTGGTGGTTTTTTTTTTTTTAAATAAGACTTGATTCTAATCTTAAGTGATTGTTATAATTTATTTTGTACTACTTTTTTCCATATAGAATTTCAGATAGAAGTGATGTTGAGAAAGTAAATAAATCCCCAGTCTTGGATAAGAAGCCAACTAATAGGTATGAGTTTAGGAAACCTACTTAATTATGAATTATTACTTTTTGTTTGTTTAGTTACAAATATATCTACAGATAAATAACTAATATTATGTGGTTATGTAATGAATTTAGTATTCCATATAGGTTGTTTGGGGGAGGGGGGTGGCTTTTTGTTTTTTGCTTTTAGTGTGGACAATTTAGGTAAAAACATCTCAATCTCAGCAGTAAAATTTCAATTGTCCTAAAAAGTTGAAAGCCAGAAACAGGGAAGGGGAGGAGGGGATGGGACAAAAGGGACTGGGACTCTCTCTCTCTCTCTCTCTTTCTCTCTCTCTCTCTCTCTCTCTCTCTCATATATAGGCAGATAAAAACCAAAACTATTTTGGGGGAAGGTCAGTTTTCCAGTAGGGAAAATTTTCAGATTTCGAGGAAAGTAGATACTTTCTGTAAATGTTTTTCATTTTATGAACAACCTAACCTTTATGAAAAGGTCAGGTATTATATTTATTAATTTAATGGGACAAATCCATTCTTAATGCAACTTCATTATAGTTATATCCTCGAGAAATTATGTCTAGTATAGCTGGTTGTGATAACTGAACTGTGAAAGGGCTCAGATACTTCTAAAGAGAAACTTAGTAACTCAGAGCACCAAATTTCCGGATCCATGGGTCTGCATACTGGATCCCACCTCACTGGGCAGGAGTGGTGCTAACTCCAGGGGTCAGTCCTGGGGTGGAGAGGCTGGGAGTGGGGTGGTACCAAACCCCCAGGACCCAATCCAAGTGCCCTAGGATGGAAGGGGCAGTGTCAGGCCCCTAGAGATCAGTTGCCATGTGTAGGGATGAGAGAGGGCAGTGCCCAGGGCCTGCTGCCTGTGCTTAGGATAGTGAGGTTGGGGTTCAATCCTGGTGCATGGGGCTCAATCCATCTGTGGACGGGTCTTACTTCACTCATCTGGCCTGTAGGGCCAACAGATTGAGCACTGGTCTAGAACAAAATTCAAAGTGGGCCGTAAGTTGGTATTAAATGGTTCATCAATTTTGCCTTTACCTTCTATACTAGTGATTCTCAACAGGGATGCCATGAGATCCTTTTAAGGATACTCTGGGGTGGTTTGAAATATTAGCAATTGAAATATTATGTGTGCAAACACCTATGCATGATTCACAGGATAAACCCAGGTTTCAAATAGGAATACATAGTGTCAAAAACATTTTTATTTGCTGTGGACTTTCTGATTCTTTGTAACAGAAGTGCTTTTATTATTTTTCTGCAGTTAAAAAATGAGTAAAATTAGTTTTCAAAATGGAATGCTGCTAAATTCAGAAAAGTTATGGAAATATGCCTTGAGTCGAAAAAGGATGACAACCAATGCTTTATGTATTTGCTGTCAGATAATTATAACAAGATGCATATTTATTCTCAGTAGCTCAGAAGTGGAGATGGCAGTGCAGTAATTTGAGAAGTAAACTTTTTCTTATGAGAAAAATTACAATAATTAAAATATGATCTTTATGCTGTCTGTTATGGGTAGAATTTTGGATAATGTGTTAGCCATCTAAATAAAGGTGCTTATTTTCCATAAGTAATTATAAAACATACAATTTTAAATATCAAAACCAATATTCAGTATTTTTGTGGCTACAGAGGGCAGTATAGAGACATGGATGGATATAGTGGCTAAGATATAAAGAAAGCAATGATATGTAGTGCACAATTTGAGAATATTAAGAAGCTCAACCTTTCAGAACACTGTCTGGACATCTGAATCCTTGAATAATTCCTTTCTAGACATGGAAAATATATAAATTTGTTATAATTGTCCATGTCTAGAATCTTATTATTGTAGTATTTTCTTAAATGTATCTCCCTTGCCATAGCAGCATCACAATAGGGGGCAGGCAGTGATGCGGCAGGTGGTAGGGGGCCTATGGGTGGGGTAGGCTGTAGGGGTGGCAGTGGGGGAGTCGAGCAAGTTGTCCCCTGCACTTTGACCCCCTACACAACTTGTTCCCCTACACTCTTCCTCTTGCTGTCCATCTTCCCTATCACTTGCCCTCCCTACTGCCTGTCCCGTTTTGCCTGCATTCCCCACTTTCAGCCCCCTCCTGTGGTGCCCCCCCCATCCTGGCACTTGCCTCCATACCTGCACCCCCTGGCACCTTCATCCTTCCTGTGTTCCTTCCTGCCCCTACCCATTGCCTCTACTCCCCTTCCCCACCACTTATCCTTTGGCTCTGGCAGGGATCCAGCCCAGGGCCTGGAATGTGGGGGTGCTTCAGCCCCAGCCCAGCCTGGTAGCAGCTAATGATGGGAAGCAGCTCTGGGCCAGAGCTACTCAGCTGGGCTGGGCTGAGCTAGAGCAACCCCACGGTCCATCCCCCAGGATGGAGCAGGTTTGCAGCCTTGCCAGAGCCAGAAGATATGTGGCAACAGTGGGTGTAGAAGAGGGGCAGAGGCTGCAGTGGGGAAAAGATGGTGCAGGTGCAGGCAGGGGGGCAGAGGTTGTTTGGGGGAGCAGGCAGTTGGCTCTGACCCCAACTCCAAGTGTGGGCCAGATTTAGAGTTGCAGCAGCGGCCTGCCTCCTCACAGCCTTGTGCACAAATCCAAAAAAAGGCACTTTCCCCACTATGTTAAATGGGACTGTCTTGGATTTGAGTAAATATGGTAAAAACAGCCAACAGTTCCAGATATAACCAGTTTTTAATTCCATCTTTCAAAGAATTTTGTAAGGGCAGACACCTCATTCTTGATCCTTAATTTATCACTTAAAATTAGAACTTAATTGGCAAATAATAAATACATTAAATATCCTTCCTTAACAGGCAATCCTGGGCTCCTACCACATCAGTCACTACCACTGATACCACTACTACCTCGCCTGTGAAGAAAAAAAGGTATTCACTGTCATCTTTCTTCTGTTGCTGGAGGATATTTATGGGTTTACATCATGTCACCAGTAGACTCTTAACATATTGCTCTTAACAGAATACAAGCTTCTTTCACAAACAAGCTTGGATTCCTTTTCAAAAGAATTAAGCTCCGGCTGTCTGCCCTCACAGTGCCTTTGTACTATCTGTTTTTGCTGGACCTGACACAATCCCTGATTCTTGCATGGGACCCTTCAATTCCAAGTAACACAAATGAACAATAGTATTGCATTCAATATTGATAACATTTAAGTTTAAATAAATCTAATTTCACTGGCATCAGCTAAGAGGTTATTAGAACTGGCTGTAGAGGACCTTTCCAAATAATTAATTGAAAATGGGCTGCTGGTGGATGTCCATCTTTCTTTATATATTTCCTTCCCGATAGCAGATTCCACCTTCTGCTCCTTTTGGGCTTTCCTCCCATTGCCTTCTCTTTTCATGTACTAAAGTGATGACCAGTGAAAAAGTTAATGTTAAAATTAAAGTGTTATTACTGGGTTTAGAGTGAATACTCCAGTGTGATCAATGGAGGGGTAGGCAGTTCACCTCTCAGTAATTTTTTCAGGTTTGCAGACCTGAGATGAACCTGGCCTAGCATCAGTTATACTTAGCTAGGATGGGAAGGCTTTTATAACACTATTCCCAAGACTGATGTTTAGATACTTATTTATTTTAACAACTGTGACGGGCTGGCTGGCAGTGACCTGGCCCAGGGGTTTTGAAAGGGCAAAAGATGATTGGAGGACTTGGGATTCCCTTTGCTCACCAATCAGGCCCCAGAGACTCACCCCCTGTGTACCGATTGGCCCCTTGGGTCACCTGGAGGGGGATAAAAGGGGCAGCGTGGGCTGACTCAGGGGAGACCAGCGAGGGACAACAAGGAAGGCACTTCACATTGCTGGCAAGAGCTGAGCCAGCAGGGCAGGAGCAGTGCCCCGGAAGAGCCTGAAAGAGCAGGACCTGCAGGCAGCAGTGGGACCCTCAGCAGTGCAGCATGCGGCCAGCAGGAGAGGCTCCCCACTGGGCATCAGGATCCCCTACGAGAGGCTGCAGCCAGCAGGAGAGGTTCTCCTCCTCTCCAGCAAGGATCTGAGCAGTGACCTGAGAGGTTCCCAGCTCTGCTTCCAGCTCCTCCAAGCAGAGGCTCCGGGAAGGTCAAGACCCCTAGCAGGCTGGAGCAGTGCCACCAGTGGTGGCTGTGTGGCAGCATTCCTGCCTACCATGTAGGAGATTTGGGTTTAAGTCCCAGCTGAGGTGACTTGGGGTGAGTGAGCTAACATGAAGCAAATCTTCTTGCAGTAGAAAGGGGCCATTGTGTTTTCCACCCTTTCTCCC
>NW_017729032.1:98912857-98920570 GCF_001723915.1 Gavialis gangeticus
AACAACAAAAAATAAGATTCTGCACAGTCTGAATGTGTTGTTTCCAATGACATAAATACCTGGGTGTTTGGCACCCTGATGTATATGTCTTACATTTGCCATCAAGTTCTTCATCATGCGACCTGTTTGTATTAGCACAAAATGGCTAAATTCTTCCATCGCTTACACCCAAGAAGTATATTTCAGAGACACCACACTACTTAAAGCTTTAATTTTATGTCTACTTACCTCAAATTCCCTCAAGTGCACTAACAAAGTGATCATAATAGTATATCAATATGGCAGCTGTTACTAAGGCTCTGGAAAAGAAGTTGGAAGAAAAAGCTAATCTCAGAAAAAGCTTGTAAGATTTTCATACCATTTTTTAGATACTAATATTCTCCTTTCAATGTATTTTATATAGAAAAGCAGAGCTGAATTGCTATTCTTCACTAAATATAAAATACCCATGCTTTATATTTTGTTTAATACTTTACAGGCAATCTTGGATGCCACCCCCTGTCTCAGGTTATAAGGTATCTACAGACTCTGTGGAAACTAAAAGGTAAGCAGTAACAAACGCTCTTAAAGACTCTTCCCCACCCCAGCAATTTGTATTCTGCATGCTAAACCCGTTGTCTAAGGGCATGTACAGCAAAACCCAAGGGAGACACAACTGCACCACAGCATTCCCCTGGATCCACCCTTGAGTACACATAAATCATGTTTGTTATAGGCCATTCCTGGGATGGCTAAGCATTAAAGAGATTCCTCTTAGCAAAGGTGTCTGGGGGTTCCAAATCTCCTTTGGAATTTCAACTGGTATTTTACATCAAGTTCTGTTATGGGAATCTGTTCCTCCCATATATCCCATGTTAAATACAGGATACCCTACCATTTCCTCCTGGCCCAGATTTTGAAAGGGGAAAATTTAATAGATACCTTCTGCACCAAAAATAAGATGATGGTTCCTTTTTGAGGTCTGGTTGAAATATGCAGCTAGACCAGGGCTGTCTAACTTGTAGCCCTTGGTTAATTGGTGAACCCTAGGCTCCTACCCAACCACTGCTCTCCCATTGCTCTGACTGCAGCAGTAACCAGGGTCTCTAGGCTCTGGCTCCCTCCTCCAGCTTCTGTTTTCTGCTCCCACCCCACCCTAGGGGTGGGACTCTCCAGTGGAGTGGTGGACCCTACAGATAAGGGGCAATCTTGGGGGCTGGGGCATCCATGCAGTGTGGTACAGCAGGGAGATACTGGCATGACATGCAGCCCAATGAGCTCATGCTCTGCACAGGTGCAGGCCATGTCACATGTGGTGTAGACTGTGTAGTGTGGCCCCTGGTCACTTAGAAATTGAAGAGCCTTGAGCTAGACCCCTGACCTGCACATAATAGATGGAGAACTAACTATCTTTATTTTGAGTAGGTCAGTGAGCTGGATGCTGACCTGAAATGGAAAGGCTCTAGTTCTAGCCTGACCCCCTGCTCCCAATGGGGCACGAACTATCCCATCCTTGGCAGACTTCAGTGAGGGGTGCTGCATTACCTCTTGGTGACAAAAGCATGATTTGTGTAAGATAGGTATGAATAAGGAAGGATAGTATGATAGCTAGGAATGTACTTGCAACGTTAATATTAATGTTTGTTTAGCTGCATGTATTATAGATTATACAGATCACCTGACACTTCAGTTATGTGACCCAGTTTTCAGTTGCTTATACTTGAAATATTTCTGCTCAGATTTTTCAGCTCAGGTATTTATTTTGAGCTGATATACTTGTTTGGTGTTTTTTTTAATGAATTCAGCAAATACATTTAGTCCATTTTTCAAGCTTGGGTTGGAAATGAATGCTTTGCCCATGTTAAAAATGTCTTTCAATGCTTTTTAAGCACAGTCTTGGAATTTGGTAACTGTGTGTATGAGGGGGAGGGGGAAATCATTTTACTGTCTGGGATGTGTTGCTTGCTGTTTTGTTGTAAACCCACCCTAATTTCTTTAAATTGTAACACTTGGAAAAATCTCACTTCATGCATACTTTATAGAGACTGTTCAGAATTTGATACCTAAATCCTTAAAAGATTCTGTCTGCACCTAGAATCCTTTGTGATGGGACTGTAGGGCTGAGCAGGACTTTTCCTGTAATTTATCTTCCCAGCTGCTGCAGGCTGAGGTAGAGGTGGCCACCGAAACTGAGAGCATGGAGACTTTCTG
Organism: Gavialis gangeticus; assembly: GCF_001723915.1. Lineage (NCBI taxonomy): Eukaryota > Metazoa > Chordata > Crocodylia > Gavialidae > Gavialis > Gavialis gangeticus. Next base: position 98,915,048 of record NW_017729032.1, read on the forward strand.
TGTTGTTCTTTCAGGCTAAGTACAGATGTTACATTTATCGCACATTAAGTGTGCAGAAAGTACTTTACAGCTATAACAGAACAGATGTTCACAGCACATAAAACACTTAAAAATGGTGGATCCCAATCTAAGTTAGCCTTGGATGGATGTAGTATCCAACTAAAGTGCTTTAGGTTAAAGCACTTTATCAAATGTCTGTACTCTCCCACCGTCAGTCAAGGTAGGTTGTATTCCCCTGGCATCCCAGGGACCCCTCCTGGGTGGCTTGCTAGCCTTGGCCAGTGCTTATCTTCTCCTGGTGAGCAGCAGCTCAGTCTGGCCCCTGGGCTGTCACAGAGAGGAGACACAAAAGGCTCTGTCTCCTGTCTGTACAGCTAGGTAGGGAGTTGGGGGAATGGAGACCCCATGCCATGCAGGCTCCCTCCAGAATGCTTGGTTGGGTCTTGAGGGAGAGGGATGGGAGGGACAGGTTCTTGTGGCAGGGGGGCTCTGTTCACCTACCTCCAGTTCCCAACATGGTGAAAAGCTAGGCTAGGCAGCCTCATGCTGCAGCTCCTGGGTTCAGCTGTCACGAGGCTGGAGCCAGTAGGGAGGGAGCCCCACCTGACTGTGCAGACCCAGCCCAGCCCCCTCCCCCTGCCCCCCAAGACCTGAGCCAGGAATCTGGGGGCAGGGGGGGAGGCCTGAGTGGCATAGGGGCTCCATTCCTCCCCCTCTCCCCCAGCCACTGCTGATAGTTGCCAGCTGGCAGAGAGGGCAGGGCTATAGAGAAGGGCTACTCTGGCAGCCTCCTGGGAGGCCTCCTGGGACCCCCAGCCTGGCCTCAGCTAGTGTGGGCAGGCTCCAAGCCCCCTCGCCCACACAACAGTGAATGTCTATTCGGTTCACTTCTACTTTAACTTATAGCACTTTAAGTAAAGTGTGATAGTTACAGTGCTTCTGCTAGGGGCTTTCTGAACATCTGAATTTAGCCCCAGTGCTCCTACTGCTGAAATCCAGGCAAGCCAGAGGAGGAAGGGTTCTGCTCCCTGTTCCTAATGCGATTTATGCATTTTATCCAATGACTATTTAATGCAAAATGTATTAACCTGGTCTCCTACTTCCTGGGAACCACTAAGCTATTAGGCAAAAGATGGGGTAGGTTCTCCTCTTCCTCACTTTTTGTAATGAACACACGTAAGGCTAAGATGAAGGTATATTTTATGAAACTAGATCAATTAACAATTTTCCAGGGGCTTGAGCAGGGTAGAGAAGAGTTGTATTTAGTGCTTGAGATGACTGAAGACTGTGTGAGTGCCTTTAAAGATGAAAGGAACATTTTAGAGAGGGAATAGGATATGGGATAAAAAATAAAAATTCATCCCTGCACAGTAAGACACACATTGGATTCTTTAAAAAGGGTTTAGTTTGGTGTTGCATAAAGATTATGCTGACCTACTGCACAGGCATCACTGTCTGTATGAGACCACTTTGGGTTTCTAGGTAAGATTTTAAAAGGGCAATATTAAGAAAGGTAGAAAGCTTTTTATTAAATTCATGTTGTCAAAAATGTGTACCTGGGTGATTTGAAATAGCCATTTTTCACTCAACAAAAACTTTAAAAAAAAATCTGTCATGGGAGGATGCCTGACACATTTCAGCTGCTTTGGTTTTGTTTTGAAAGAGCTGTTAGAAGTTGGTAGGATAAAACCTGGCATTTATTGGGAAGGTCTATACAATTTTAACCGTGGAGGTATAGCCATCTTATAAAAGACAGTCCCCACATTTTCAGTATTCTGCTGAACTTCTGGATTCACAAATGAATTTTCTTCCTTAAAAAGAACTATTTTTGTTTTCATACAGGCAGGCTCAGACCCTACCAAATGCGGCTACAACAACTACTACTACTGATACTAAACGGTAGGAATGAACTTAATGCTTACATAATGATTCATTCTGAAACAAGGGTTTATTCTTCATTCTTTCTATATTGTAGTACAGTTCCTTCCTGTGATATCCTGGAGTATTATTTGAAGTATTTTGCAAATGATAATGCTTCAGAATGGAAATAGGATGCAGATTATATGCTTTCTTGAGGGTACGGTTTACAAAGTAATTTGGAACCTAGCTTTTTCTCCTCTGAATGATTATGTTACTTCATATTTTTCTTACATTGTATTCACTGGTGGCTTGAACACACGTAACCTAGCCTTTTCAATGTAAACAAGGAGTGGACACACTAGGGTAATTCTTGTTTTGCTTTTTATGTCTAAATAGCATGTCCAGAGGCATGGAATTGTATTTTTGGCATGTATGCACAGCTTGGGACTCTTTTGTTTCCTGTGTTGAACTTGGAATTGCACTGGAATCTGCTGAAAATAAAGTGGAGTCAAGGGAAAAGGATAATCCTTTTGCTATTTAGATCAAAAGTCTGGTAGTTGGAGCACTTGCCTAAGGAGTGGAGGATATAGTTCTAGACCCCCTTTATGTCATAGGCCAAATGTAGTCCAACCTCCTCTCCAACCCACCTCTTGAAATTGATTCACTGGACAACAAACGGGAAAAACCTGGGACAAGGTGGAAGACATCAAGCTAGAGGATTTGTGGCTCTGAGAGATGGATGTGGTCTGAGAATGGAAAAGGCCCTATGTTTTGGCCTTAGCCCTGTTTCAAACAGGCAGAAACTTTCCCAGTGCTGTGTATGCACTTTCTCCAAATAATGTTAAATGCACGGTACAGTGGCCAGCTTCAAGAGGAGAGCCATATACTGTCTATATGTTCAACACTTTTAGAATGGTAGGGGCACATCTACACATGTGCTTAACTGTGCAGTAGACTAATTTGTTATGGTGTAAAGCATCACAGTCTACACATACAATGCTATTAGATCGCAGCAAACTAATTTTCACCACCTTAAGGTAATACTGCCACAGACAGTTTTAGCTTATGGTGGCAAAAATAACTGTGCTTTAATGCAGTTGCAAATGCTGACCTGAGCCTACATTGCTCCTGGTCAGCCCAGGTACCAGGCAGCCAGACCCCTGCCTGCTGCCTAGCCACATGGCTCTGCTCTTTGGGCGCTCTTGTGCCACAGCCAGTTCCTCCACTCCCCGATGCCATCACCCTGAGCCCTGGGCTGATCCTCTGATCCTGCTGCCAGCCCAGACTCAAACTTTTGCAGTCCTGGGCACATGTGGAAATGTTGTTCCTGGAAGCAGTTTACTCCAGCATGAACTGCACTGGAATTTATCACATTGCCTTAATGGCATGTGTGGATGCATCCTATGTAAGACATAATTTCATACATATCATACCTTTCTATAGGATTTATTTTTTCACTTGTGATGTAGGGTATCTAAGTCAAATCTTATTGTAGACTGTGTTGGGAAAGGAGAAATGTAGTATTGGTTCTAGTTTATTACAGTTTTCCAGGTGGCAGGGGGGGCCACCATACTGAGGTGGGAATTTAGTTGTTTCTCATGTTCCTTTCACCAGAGGGTTGGGCTCCCTGCCATGATGCGAATTTTGTTGCTTCTCTCAGTAAAAGCAGCAGGCTTTTGCCTAGGAGAGCACATATACTAGCTAATATAACCTTAGTTAATACAGCTTTCTAACCTGTAGATTATGTACTTTTGGAGATGCAAGGTACAGACCTGAGCATTTTCTTAGCTGATCTGTCAGTGCATTCTTGTGTCCTAGATAATGATTGCATCCTGTCACTTGCTTGGTGAAAGGAAAGGTTCCCCACTTTATTTTGCCTTCTTTTACAGAGAAGGAGACATTATTCTGCCCATAATATGTTGTCTTATATGTTAATAGTTTATAGCACTTTAAGGGGAAATTCCTACCTTTGTCTGTCTGGCTTGTTCCTTTAACTTTCTATCATTGTCATTCCCATATTTGTTTAAATCCACTACAGTAATTTCAGCTGTCTACAGTAGAGTCTATGGGCAAAAGAAGAGCTGAAATAATATTAAACTTCACATGACAATGTGCTTTCTTTCATAACAAAGTCTATTCTTTGAAGGTTGTGTGAGATTTTTACCTGCCTAAATATGGCAGGTATGTAATAGTTTTTAAATGTGTTACATTAGGTACTGTAGAACCATTGTTTGAATCAAGCAAGATGAAGATATACATTCTGCAGTTTTGTTTAACCTTGTCCTTAGATCACTTCTGCCCATCAGTTTTAGCCAAGATTCAAAATCAATACTCATTACAAATCTAGCAGTTGATGTTTTACAATGACTGGTAATGTCTTCCCACCAGACAACCACTAATAATTGAGTATGTTAAGGGAGGAATGAGGAATGTCACCTCTTTGGGACAAAACTGATATTCTATTGCTTGGCAATCTCTCCAGTTTCCCCCTCATTCTGGTTTCCCCTGCCCTAGTGCACCCCATCCTCTTCCATTTATTTTTCTTTCAGTTCTTTTCTCCCACAATACAAATCACATACTCAGTTGCCCCACAGTGTAAGCTTTGTCCTTTGTGAGGCATTTGTGATACAGTCTACTCCTGGAGCACCTACATCGGTGGTGTCACCCTGCACTTGGCCAAAAAGAGGATGTAGTGAAATAATTAATTAGTTAGTTCATCTTTGCAAAGTGCTTTGATGATGTAAGTGCTATTTTAAGTGCCAAAATGTGTCAGAACTAACAATAGCCAACAAATGAGAGCTTCCTAGTTTGATCGAGGTTTGCTGCAGGAAGGCCATAGAGCGGAGCAAGCTTTGGGTGAGAAACAAATAGATATGGAAGGACCTAAACAGCACTTCCACGGCATGGCTGAGAGTAGCAGATCAGAATGCAAACTTCTCAACTCTTAGGAAAAGATTATGTCTGTATATCCTGAGGTTATCACTGTGACACCTGACTATCTTCTAAAAAGATAAGAGAGTAGTCCATTGCCCCCTGACAGTGAGGAGTAGTTTGGTATTCATCAGACTTTTAAAACTGTCAGTGTTGCTCTTTAAAGACAGCTAGAGCACAGAAATGAGCATTCCCTTTGAACATAGTGGGATAAACAATTGTTACCTGTATGAAAGGAGTTATGCAAACATGGACTGGCTGCCAGAAAACATTTGTTTTCCTTTTTTATATATATTTTTGTGAGCCTCAGAACTGCTCAGAATTGTTCTAACCCTACTATGTTCACTTCTGATGTTTAGATTTTTATAGGGTCTCACTTCAGTTGCAAGTCAGTTAAGCATCAATTACAGAGTTCTTAAAAGAATGTGCAGTTCATGCTAAATATCTTAACATTTCTGTTGTAATTGAGCTTTAACTGTGAACTGAGCACAGAAATCAAAGCAGCATTGATCAGAGGACATGTTTTGGAGAATAGTTAATTGAGGTGTCCAAGGGGAGTGGTCGCTCCTTAAGGAGACGATCCTGCAAGCCCAGAGGAAGGTAATCCCCAGGAGGGTCAAAGGGGGCAGGAGAGCATATAAGCCTCCATGGCTCACTAAAAACATCCGGGAATGTCTCCTTGCCAAAAAGGAGGCTTACTCCCAATGGAAAGGAGGGGTCATCACTAAGGAG
>NW_017729032.1:98920769-98930654 GCF_001723915.1 Gavialis gangeticus
GGGGAGTCCCTGTTCCCCCGAGCGCCGCAAGGAGTGACCAGGAACAATGGTCACAAGCTGGCAGAGGGAAGGTTTAAGTTGGACATCAGGAGGCGCTACTTCACGGTCAGGGCGGCTAGAGTCTGGAACCAGCTTCCAAGTGAGGTGGTGCAGGCTCCCACCCTGGGGGTTTTTAAGAGGAGGTTGGATGTCCACCTTACTGGGGTCGTTTGACCCCAGTGCTCTTCCTGCCATGGCAGGGGGTCGGACTAGATGATCTGCTCAGGTCTCTTCCAACCCTAGAAACTATGAAACTATGAAACTATGAGGTATAGCACTCTGAAGTAATTAAACCATGATGAGACCAATAGAATTTAATAGTACTATACTATTTATACAGTATTCCTACATTAAGAAGCAAAGGAAACCCTAGTATTGGAAACACAAGGCAGAATGAAAACATTGCTTTAAATATTTGTAAATACTATACTCCTACTGTTTGCTGTCTGACATCTGAAATTCTTACTCTTTTTTTTCTACAGAAAGTCTCCTGCAGAAAATACTGGCGGGTCAAAGATGTATGTCTATAACATTTAAAATGTACTATTAGCTTTGGGAATGCAACACTTTCCTGTGGGCAATGCTTGTAAATTGTTTCAAATTTATTTACAATAGAAGGACTATATAACCTAAGCTGAAGCACCTTTGCAAACACCTAACCTCCAGTCGCATAAGTATGTAGTGCCATTGACTCCTGGGGCGTGTCCCAACATTTGCGGCACCACAAACAGCATGCAACGCAAACCACATGCACTGCACATGCAGGAGTTCACTCTGCTGCTAATTTGCTTTGCCAGAAAAGTGGCACATGGTGGCAGCATGCACAGCCCAAAACCGGAGCCTGGTCAGCAAGAGCCATGCTCTGGCTGCCAGCCAGGCTCCATGTGCCCGCATTGCCACTTCTGGAGCCCTCTGAGGCCCTCAGGACCCCAGGTAAGGCTGCTGGTGCCAGCCCAGGTGCTGGCCTCTGGTTCCCCCACCTCACTTGGGGCACCTTGCTGCACTCCAGAGCATGCAAGCAGGGGCATTCCCCAGGGACAACTAGCAGCAATACACACTAGCAATACAAGTAGCAGGGGATACACGTTCCTGCTTATGGGGACGTGCCCCGGGGGAATTACTCATAGGAATAAACTTACTTAAGTATATAAGCGATTGCAGTAGAAGGGCTTTAGTTTGCTAGTTATTTACTATAATTATGATGTTGGGGATTAGAAACATATACTATTAACAAACCTCAAGTTCACTCTGCTTGTGCAATATTTATCATATAGAAAAACACTTCATAAACTTTTTAGTAAAAGCATTACGAGCCTTAAACAAACCAAAATGTATTACCCATGCTAAAACAATCAATCTAGAGATATCAGCTATTAATAACACTACATGGGTCACAGCAGTGACAGGCAAAGAAATATTTTGTGCTCTTTGAGTATACATATAATTAAACAAAATCTGTGGAAAATATTGCTCCAAATACTAACTCCCTACTGGGTAGGGAGATAAATCTGCTAGTACAATTATTACTCATGTATATGCACTGAATTATTTATACAAATTTACTGACTCATTAAATACATATATAACATTGCCCTGCAGGACTATCAGTTCATCAGAACAAATTACATCTCAAAAGTCAACAATTTCTGTGGAAGAGCAAACTACTACAAGGTATTACAAACAGATATAACCAAAATTTTTGACATGATATGATGACAATAATTGTTGATGTAGCAATATGTGTAATATACTGTACTAGATCTCTTAGACTGGAGTATTTGGTGGGTTACTTTGGTACTGTAGATGGTCAAACCAAGGAACTAGAAGCTAGAACTGAGTTCTAATTCTGGTTCTTCCACTGATTTGATGTATTACTTTGCAGCAGACATTGCACATCTTTGGGTATGTCTGCACTGTAGGCTAAATGAGCTAGCTTTGGTACTTGGAGATTGAAGTATAGTTATGGTGCCTTAGAGCTCAATATCCATAGTGTAACTAGGGGAGGCTAGGGCAGCCACCCTGTTTTGCTTACTTGGGTGTGGGAAGGATGGGGAGCAAACACTGATGTCGCAGCCACACAGCCATACTAGCAGTATGGTGGCACCTGTGTGTCACTAGTGCCCCTGGTACCCAGCTGTGTTGTTATGCCTTTGGTCAGTAGGAGTTACCATATTTACTCAAATCCAAGATGAGATTTCCCCCCCCCTCATTTAACATGGGTGGAGGGGGAGAAAGACCCTTGTCTTAGATTCAAGTATGAGGTGACTGCTGTGGCTCTGGCCTCAACCTGGGGTCAGGACTGGAGCCACAGCTGCTGCCTGCCTCTTGCAAGCCCCTGAAGCCTTGGCCCTGCCCTCCCTGCTTGCCTACCCACCCCTCCTCCTTCCCCCACTCCACCACTACCCTCTGGCTCTGGCAGGCTTTGTCCCTGCTCCAGTCCATGGCATGGAGCATGACTGCTCTGGCTCCAGCCCAGCTTGGCAACAGATTATGCAGCAGTGGCAGCTTCGGTCAGGCTCCAGAGCCTGGGCTGAAATTGCTGCCACCATTGACACTGCTAGCACGCTGGGCTGCGGCTGGAGCAAGCATGTGCTCCATGATCCAGGCTAGAGCAGGGCCAGAGCCTGCTGGAACTGGAGGATAAGTGGCAGGGAAGGCTGCAGGGAGTGGGAGACAATGTGGGGTAGGAGGCTTGCAGGCAGTGGGGGAAGGCAGGCAGCAGGAAGGGACAAGTGGTGGGAAACTGAGAAAGGGCCAGGCTGCTTGACCCCACCCTGCAATTGTCACCCCCTGCACCTGCCCCAATTGCTTGCCCCACCACTGCTTCCTCCCTGCCACTGCCTTTCCCATCACATGTCCCTATATCACCTCCCCACAAACTGCCCCGCTATCACCCAATCCCCCATTGCCTGCCCCTCTGCCACTGCTTCACTGATGGGGAGACAAATTTAAGGTGACTCTGATAATTAGATTCTATACATAGAAAATTATAACAAGTTTATAATTTGCTGGGGGTTGCCTTAAATTCAGTTAGGTAAATCTGGTTATTTAGTGTATTCCTCAGCCTAGAACTAGGTAGCTCAGGTATCTCTATATACTGCAGTGCATTGTGCACTGTCAAGAAGGCCTTTGTGTTTTTATTTCTCCACATATAAGATAGTGACACAATGGAAATTTAATACATGCCTTCATAGTGCTACATGGGTAAAACTGCCATGTTGATACAGAGTATTGTCAGTGCTTGAGGCAGAAGAGTAATGTGATAAAATAAAAAAAAAGGTTTTAACAGATATAATTACTCTCCTGGTAAGAGTTACAGCCTGGATAAAAATGGTCAGTGAAAGGTTTTCAGAATAATATTAACATATGACAAAACTGTTGATGAAGAATGCTTGTGGAAATACTGATTACTGAAATTCAGGCAAATTGTGAGGTTCTGTCAAAATGGAAATGGTATATTTTCCAGCGCAGTCAGTAATAACAATGCTTGATTTTGTGCCCTTAGCTAATATGATGCCTTGGCTATGCAATTCAGCTATTTAGCTGTTAATATGAATTAATTACAATAAAGCCAATTTTAGATACGTACTGAATTACAACGACACACAGTTTGCTGTTTTTAATTGGAAATATAAAAGGCTACAGATTTTAAAGTCCTTTTTAATGAGATCAATTTTATTGATCTGATTTACAAAGTATAATTTGGTGGACTCTAAAGCCACAAAACATTCCTTTTTAATCCTTCAAACCCCTTAGTATATTAGGATAGTATAAAATAATAAAGGAAACATCCCCAAGATGTCTGGCAGGGCAATTCTCTAGGAAGAAAGCAATGCTTCAATAAAACATTTTTGTCAACACATCCGAGAGATCTTACAGAATAAAATATGCCAGTGTATTAACTACGGAAGTCACAGTCATTCTTCACTCATAAAAGCTTGTTAAAGTCTTACTTAATCCCCATCCTCAATCAATTCATATTCATCCTCCCTTAGTGGTTCTCATTAACATATCAAGCTTTATATTACAGTTCCTCCGCTGGTGGAGAGCTATAGAAATAGCATTTGACTGATCTACAAGTTACTATGGAAACCTTGCTCTACAGTTATTTGTGTCAGTATGTAAACTATAAGTAGCCTTATTACATAGTGGACTAAATTTGTCCCTTTATCCCTGGTAAAATTGTACTCAATTTCACTCATGCTTCAGAAGGAATTCTGTAACAATTAATGATTCATTTTCATGAACCTATAAATTATGCTATATTTCAGCCAACAAAAGTGCAGTATAAACCTCTCAAGAGAGACATCTTTTTCTTTCTCTTAAAAATGTTATATTAATGCTAAGACTTTGGGAATATTTATACCACACAAAGGAAATTTAACAGTTAAATGAAAAATACCTGTTCTAGTAACACTGAAGTTTAATAAAATAACATTTTAGCCAAAATAAGAAATCCTTTACTGATACACATTTTGATTCAAAACTCTAATATTAAAATGCATTTTTAAAAGGTACATATTTTCTTGTTTGATTGATTTTCATCTGGAACAAGAGTGGGCAATTATTTTGGGAGGAGGGCCACACTGAGTTTTGGCAAGCCATTGAGGCACCCAGGGGCAGATAAATATTAATTTTCTAAATTTTGGGAGGGCCCCATGGGCTGGATAGAATGGCTTGGTGGGCCGCATGCGGCCCATGGTCTGCATTGTGCGCACTCCTGATCTGGAGGGATATTCTTAAACTTACTGAATCAACCCCTATATAAAATGACTGGAATATGACACTATGCATATGTCTTGACTTTCCCGGGGTGCAAAGAAGTGCAGAGATACTCGTTTTTATGCGTCTGGATTAAATGTGGATTTATATTAATTTTAATGAGGGTGGGATAGATATTAAATCCATTTTGCTTCAACATATATCTTGAAGCAGACACATAAGTTATGAGATAGTGCTGATTAGGTTTGTGGAATATCCATTTCTGACTTTCTTTGGCAAACTCAATGCCATGCTTAAAGGCTTCATGTTGTTGCAAATCCCCTTTCTTGAGGAGAGCTGTAATTGCTTCTGTATGGAATCTGTCAGTGCTACCAGGAGTATGATTCAAAGGAGGTTATCTGAAATGGATGTAAGGTGCTACCTGTCCCAGGGGTAAAGAATGTTATCTCTACTTTGCAATTTCCAATGGAAGGGACTGAACCTATTCCTATGGAAGTAACTAACAAAACTTCCATTGAACTCAATGAGACCAGTGCACACCTTAGGCTAAAACACATCCTTGTGGTTTACACAGCACCTACTCTCTTGCTTCTGGCATGCTACATTCCACTATAACACAGGGGGGCCAACCTGTGGCATGTGTGATGAGTGGCACAGGCAGTTTCTGTGTGTGGCATATGGAAGACTGGGGAAGGGGTAGGCAGCACAAGTAACATAAGGCAGGGAGCAGAGAGCAGATTAAGGGCATCATAGCTACACTTGAAGATGGTATGGAGCTTTATTTGTAACACACCTGCCGAAAATATTGGCCCCTACTGCACTATAATGTTTGGATTTTAAATTTTAGAAAATGTGGAGGGTGGAGGATCTGGTTGTGGTTATATGCAGGAGTAGAGGAGTGTTAGATTGGCTAATTTTTACCTACGTATAGACTGCTGTGCAAAGTTGGTGTCTGATCCTGAAAATTGCTGGGATCTTTTATTGGGGTTGTGGGTACCTAGTATGTCTTGGAGTCAGTGCCTTAATATGTATGTGCTCCCCTCCATACTGCACAACCAATGGGATTTACTCATGCTTTTTGGATCTTTGGCTTGATATCATATTGCACTGCTAGGAGACCCTTCCCCCACAAACCAGCTAGCTACTATGAATCTCTTTGAATGATTTCAATATAAATAAATAAATATATATTACCACCATAGAAAGGGTACACATGCGAAGGAGTGATTATGACAAAAGCTGTGAAATGTGAAATTGTAACTTACTGTTATTGTTACAAAGAAAACAAAAGTATAGACAAGAATTTCAAGGATCAAGTGACCAACATGACCCTGTTGTAGGTGGGAGCGAAGTTCTCACTGGGTTTTTGTGTGTCTTGATCCCTTGATCTCCTGCAAAGTACATACAGAGATTACTATAACTCTGGGGCTGCAGTAACTTATTTGGAAGTTGGAGTAGATGGGAGTCAGAGATGGAAGGACACATGCTCTTTCTTGGACAAGCACAGTTCAATAAGATCTATGGTCAGATAAAAAAATTTGCTTTACATATAGTCCTTACAGAACTTGATACCTTCCCTGAATTGAATCGGGGTGAATTTGTGTGAGTGAATCAAAAACTAATGAAAGATTACCAAGGATCCTGGTTTTCTCTGATTTAAAAAAACCCCCCAATTTTTAGTTAAAAAAAAGTAACCCCAAATCACATTTTTCCATGATTAAAATGAAACCTCTCTCTCTCTCTATCTATGTGTGTGGGTGTGTGTGTGTGTGGTGTTTCACTTAAATCATGGAAAAATGTGGATTAGGGGTTACTTTTTTTTTTAAACCAAATTTGGAGATTTTTTAAAATCAGAGAAAATCAGGTTCTCTGAAGATTACACAATGTCTGTAAATAGTTAGGAGATAATGAGTGTATAGCAGAATACTTTCAAATTACTTGCATTTTGAGGTTTCAACAGAACAGCGTTTCATTTTGAATTTCATTTTGATTCAGAACTGCTGTTCCATTTCATTTAATCGAAACAGTGATGCTGTTTCAATGTTTTACCCATAGGCTATAATGGGGAAGCTCAAAACAGCCTCTCTTATCTGGCAGGCAGATCAGGGCCCAACACTGGGAGGGCTGCAGGGCTGTGCCAGTCCTCCTGGGGTTGCAGGCCCCCATCTGCCTGCCAGATGAGGGAGGGATGCTGCCTGGGACCAGGGAGCTAGGGAAGGGCACTGAGCCCTATCACTCAGTTCCCCTCTCCAGTGCTGGGATTGATCGGGGAAGGGAACTGGGGCTGAGCTGAGTGCTACTATCGGGCTGAGGAAAGGAACTCAGCCCAGCTGGGCTGAGTTCCCCTCCCCAGCAGAACCATTGGGCTTGTTCGTTCATTAGCTGGGCTGAGTTGCCTTCGCCAGCCCAATGGTAGGGCTGGGGAGAGGAACTGAGCGATTGGGCTCAGTTCTCTTCTCCAACCCGACTGCAGTGCTGGGGAGGGCAACTGAACCAGGACTCAGTTCCCTTCCCCTGTGCTGTGATCCGCTTTTTGCAGCCCAGCCCCAGGAGGTGGGGAGAGCCATGGCTGTACTCCCCACCTGGCTGAGCCTGGAGCCACTGGGAACGCAGCCCTGGTTTTCCTCTGTCTCCCACCACCTGGCTGCTGACTGCTTCAAAACTCGAAACATTTTGAAACTTTCAAAATGTTTTGACTAGCCTTGTTCTGTTTTGAGGCTATTTTGAAGTGCTTCATTTCATTTCAATTTTGCTGTTTCGAGCTCCAAATGAGTTGAAACAGTGTCAAAACGAAACAGCTGGCAACATTTCACACAGCCCTATTAGGCATATCTGAGAAAGTGCTTTGTCACCAAATAAGAACCAGGATAAAAAGCTTTACTCAGTTCCTAAAATGTTGGTATTCAGGCTGGCCTTGAACAAGGGTAACTGTCTGACTGAAGGAATACATTACATACTGTGGAGGTTATTTACCTAAATAGGTTTTCTTTGCAGACTGTTTAGTAAAGATGGGCTGAGCAAGGTATTTTAGTTGGCCATCAGCAGCAGTCCCTCGAAATTTGAGGATGACATCCATCAGGCTTGATAGGTCCTCAGGTGACTGAGGAGCCCAATTCCAGATGCATGTGTTCTTCAAGCAATGGGGGCATGTTTTTACACGGGGGAGTGGGATTTGCAGCCCTGGGTTGGTCTCCTCCTCCTTCCTCTGCTGCCGCCATTCTGCCTCAGTATTGAGTCACTGGGCCTCAAAGTGGTGTTTGCCTTGGTGGACCAGGTGGTGCCATGCCAAACAGTCAGCAGATGTTGAAGTAGTGTGTCTGTATGTGTATGAAAGTAGATATAACCCTTCTGCTGGGCACCGGTTGACAGCAACAAGGGCTGGGTACAAATTTTGGGGTACTGAATACATTTTCACTGTGGCTAGAGACCCCACCCAGAAATTTGGGGTCCCTGAATTTGGCTGGGGTGTCCCACATAAACAAAATCCCTTCCTCACAAGCAGTATAAACACAGAGGCCAGATTTATTATCAGGGATCCTGGTTTTCTCTGATTTAAAAAAAAAATCCCACTTTTCAGATTAAAAAAGTAACCCAAAATCTACATTTGGGTTACTTTTTTTAATCTAAAAATTTGGGGATTTTTTAAATCAGAGAAAACCAGGATCCCTGTTTATTACAGAAAACAAAGGCAAGGAAAACAAAGGAAAACACCAAGACCAACATGGCTAAAACCAAAAACCCAAATACAATTTAAAACATTACCAGCTACAAAGTACAGCTTCTAGTTTGCATCCTAGTGGGTCCTTCTGCAGTGCAAGGGGCCCCTCATTGCTCCCTAGGAAAACGTAAAGCAGCGATCTCCACTTCCACATGGTGGCTTTGTGGGGTAACCGCACCCCAAAATTCCTAGTCCCAAACCCCACAGCTCCAGCTGGAGCAAAATGTATAAAATAACTCAAGAGTGTAGGAGGGCTATTAGGAAGGCCAAGGCCTTTTCAAGTACATTGGGAGCAAGAAGAGGACACCAGGCAATGTAGGGCCCCTGCAAGATGCAAACAGTAATCTTGTGGCTATGCCAGACAAAAAAGCTGATATTTTTAACAGTTTCTTTGCCTCTGATTTCTTGAACAGGGACTGGGATATCCCACCTACTAGAGGTAGGGACAATCTTGGGGATAGCTCTGTCAGGCCTTCAGTCAGTGCAGATGTAGTTAGGGATCTCCTGGAAGGGCTAGACATTTTAAAATCTGCAGGTCCAGATGCCCTCCACCCAAGGGTGTTGAGGGAGCTGGCAGCGGTCATGGTGGAGCCCCTGGCCCGGCTATATGAGCATTCGTGGTCATCTGGCCAGGTGCCGGGGGATTGGAAACTGGCTAATGTGGTCCCAATCTTCAAGAAAGGGAGGAAGGAGGACCCAAGTGACTGTAGGCCTGTAAGCCTCACCTCAGTGCTTGGAGAAGATCTTGGAGAGAATCATCAAGAAGCACATCTGTGGGGGGCCTGCAGGGGAGATCATGCTCAGGGGCAGTTAGCATGGGTTCATCAAAGGCAAGTCCTGCCTGACCAACCTGATTAGCTTTTATGACCAAGTAACTAAATCCTTGGATGATGGTGTTGCTGTGGATGTATTCTTTCTAGATTTTAAGAAGGCCTTTGACACTGTCTCTCACCCCATCCTCATCAATAAATTAAGCGACTGTGGCATTGATGCCTGCACAGTTGGATGGGTAAAAAACTGGCTGATAGGGCGCACCCAGAGAGTAGTGGTGGACGGGTTGTACTCAAACTGGTGAGATGTGAGCAGTGGGATATCCCAGGGCTCAGTCCTCAGGCCCTCACTGTTTAACATCTTCATTGGAGACTTGAACGAGGGGGTGGAAAGCACGCTGTCCAACTTTGCTGATGACACTAAGATGTGGGGCGAGGTGGACACACTTGAAGGGAGAGAGAGGCTGCAACTAGATTTAGACAGACTACAAAAGTGGGCAGATGAGAATAGGATGGGGTTCAATGTAGACAAATGCAGGGTGCTGCACCTTGGGAGAAGGAATCCACAGCATACATACAGGCTGGGGAGTTCCCCTCTTGAAAGCACAGAGGCAGAAAGGGATCTTGGAGTCATTA
>NW_017729032.1:98935654-98946276 GCF_001723915.1 Gavialis gangeticus
GGCTAGATGATCTGTTCAGGTCCCTCCTGACCCTAGCTACTATGAAACTATGGGAAGGGGAGCCAGGGCTACCCTGGTTCATGAGCCTGAACTGCAGATAAGCTCAGCTACTCAGCTAGGCTAAAACACAAGAACTGCTACAGCCAGAACAGGGACCAGGCTCCAAATCCTGACCCATACTTTACCAGGCTCTAATCCTGGTGATTTGATCCAGGGATTAATAACCCCTCCCCCCCATCCAGGATTATTCCACCTAAAACCCAGGAAAGCAAAGAGGGGACAAAGAAAGGGAGGGGAGAGGAGTCCCAGACTCAGATTCTCTCTCTTCCCTGTACCTGAGAGTTCCCCTTTACATTGGTTTCTCCAGCTGGAGACCTTCCTGGGTGTCCCCCCAGCCCCTACTGCTCTCTCTTCCTTTGTACCTGGGATGAAATCACCCCAAGTGTCCAGTCAGGGGTTGCCAAGCTTCTAGGCTTTCTTTTCTCTTAACCAATTAATTAGAAAAAAAAGAACACTGACCAGTTAGGCTAGGGGTCTGCTTTGCCCCTGCTTATGTGACAAGAAGTCAAATTTTCTTGGTTACAGTACATACAGTACCATAGAAAGGGGGGGGGGTGGTGATTGGGGTGACTGCCCTGGACTCTGAAGTGAAGGGGCACCAACAGGCACTGCCCAGCCAGGGCGGGGTGCGGGACAGAGCCACAAGCAGCTCATCTGGGGAGTATGGGGATGGGGGAGGGCAGCTTAGGTCCCTTCTGACCCTACCAACTATGAAACACTCTGTGCAGTCCTGGGCAAAAATTGGGGGTGGGGGGCGGGCTGCCACTGCAGGCTTGCCCCGGGTGCCAAACTTCCTTGCTACGGTACTGAGTACACAGAAGATTGGGTTCTAGACAAAAGGTCTAAACAAAGGAGCTTTCCTGCCTATGTGTTGGCACGTTTCTTTTCAGATTAAGAAACAGACAAGATACAGCACAGCAAACACGTATTACACCTGGTCATATTCAAACTAAAACAATATTTTACAACAACATAAAACTAGAACCCTTTGCAGTACAAAATGCTTATACATTTTTGTGCGTTACATAGATAATTTCAAGAGAAGGAAATCAAGGGAATAGAAAACAAAAACATTGAGAGAGAAGCTCTAATTCTTTATTGCCTATTTTGAGCAAATGTTTCATTGTCTTCATTATTTAAACTCCTCAAGTAAACACTTTTCAAAAGTGTAATTCCATTATTTCAGAAATCCGTATGTTTTCTACCAAGCTGCCTGTCCATCATTTCGAAAATCACCCCATTTAATGTGGAATAAAGTAGTAATTTTTTCCCCAGATATTAAATCCTGTGAGATAGTGAAGAGATATAAAGCATGCCTTTCCCCACTCTCACTGATTCCTGGCATTTCATTTTTAGAGCCTCTAAACTCATAGGGCATGCCCAGATGAGCGCACATGTACATTTCTCCAGGTACAGACAGCTGTGGCGCATAGTTGTGCCACTGCTAGTAATCTCCAGGTAATGCTTGTGAACGTGTGCAGTGAGTTACCCCAGATGGGGTAGGGGAGGCTGGGGCCAGCACCTGTTGCCATATGCACTGCCCTGCTTTTTTCAGATGTCGGTTTTTTGACACCCACATCTCCTGATGAGAAAAAACCCTGCAGCAGTGCAAATTAGCAGCACAGCAAAGGCTCGCATGTATGTCTGTTGGGAGGAAATTTGCTTCTAATGGGAGCAGTTCAGGGCACGGATACTCCTGACCTGCTGTGGTACTATATGGCAGCCAGGGGGAGCTCTAGGCTCTCTCAGGTGCCAGCCCCAGGCTGGCAGGGGGCACTGGTGTCAAGCCTGGGCTCTGAGGGGTGAAGGGCAGCTGCGTCCTTCCCCCACCCCTGCTCCAGGCAGCTCTGTATTGAAGATCTTCTGACTTTCCAGTTAGTCTGTGTCCTGCTCAGGGAGCATTTTCTATGTGGACAAATGCCAAAGTTTCTTTTTTCCAGTCTCATGAGGTGTCCATTATCACTCATGAGGTGGTATTGGGACCAGTCAAGTATGGCTTCTCTGTCTGCACAATTTATGTTAGCTTCTTGTCTTTGGATAAGACTGCTGTAAGTTCTTTGCCTGTCATTGCTGCCTGTTCCTGCCATACCCCAATTCTTGCATAGCTTCTGCAGTCCCATAATCTTTATTTCTGTAATTATTCTGCAGCAAAGCTTACACTGCCTGTTCTTTTCAAAGGCTGAGGAAATCCATTTTTTTTCTCTAGACCAACTAAGAGGTTGAAATTTAGGTGGAACACTGTATTTGCATGGCTATGCCTATCTTGTTGCAAAGGTGGTGCAGCAAGAAGAGAATTATTTCCAAGATGTGCTGTTGATCTTAAAGGGAGGAGGGCTGACTTCTGATCACTCTTAGCAGTCAGTGTCACCAGGGGTGCATCTACACAGGCAATTAATGCAAAGCAATAAACTCTGGAGCAGTTTGAACGACTCCTGGGTGCAATGTCTACATGTGTGACCAGGACAGCAGCAATTGGAGTTGGGGCAGAGGATTCCCAGGCTGGCAGGGAGTACTGGGGGGTCATCCCTGGGCTCCAGGTGGCGGCATCGGGTTGTGGAGGGACTGGCTGGGGCATGAGGGTACTGAAAGTGTGGAGCTATGTGGCTAGGCAGCAGGCAGGAGTCTGGCCCCAGGTGGTTGGGCTGACTGGGCACAATTTGCACCTGCAGTTAGTGTTTACCCTTGCATTTAATCACAGTAAATTATCCTGTCCATGACAGTACTCTCTTACTGCAGTGTAAATTAGTTTACTGTGGCCTAATACCAACACGTGGGCAGATGGTGATGCTTTACTCTGCAGCTAATTAGTTTACTCTGCAGTATTGATTCTTATGGCAATACTTGTCCTCCATGGCCAGGAACAAGTGCATTGTGGTTTAGTTGCTGCAGGACTGCTTTTATTAAGATAGGTAGCATCTACATTGGATTTTTATCAAGGAGAAATTTTGACTAACTTCCCTGATGGACTGAACTTGGCCTACAAAAAGTCATGGTTTGTCTATATACAAAAGTTGTACTGTTTTAAGGATGCCCATAGAGTTAAAATAGGATGACCCATCTAGGCTGGATACAACTGTATTGGTATAAAAGTGCTCCCATATACTGGTATGACTATTATCTATAGGAGAAACGAAATGAGCTGTTATATCAGTATAAGACACCTTTATACCAGTATAACTATGTCTGTGCTAGAGGTTGTATTGGTATAATGGGGAAATGCAGGGTCAAACCGACTCTGGAGGAAGGGGTGCTAGAACCAGGATCTCCTGCTGTCTGGACAAATGGTGTAACCACTAAACTGTTGGACTAGAGAATAAGGAAGAGTCCTCTTCTCCTCTACCATCCTCTTATCAATTTTATTTCTGGCATTTTTGCATGAAAGCGAATCTTATTCTGCCACAGATGAAAAAAAAATCCAAACCACGAGTAAACATGAAAAATTACCCTAAAAGCATCTATGAATGTCCCACTTAGATGCATGGAGGTGAAATAGGATTGAGCTTAAAAGGTGAGAGGGCCACTTTTCTTCCTACCTACTAGCTGTGTTTTAAGAGTTACCTAATGTTCTGCATGTCCCCTGGGCATTTACACGACCCAAATCCATCCAACTGAGCATGCTTAGAAGGGAAGTATGTGATGAATGAATACACATGGAATCAAAACTGTGCATAAGTGCCAAAGATTGGTAATGTGCAACTTTGTAAATGCCACTTAGACATAAAAAGATCAACTAGGATTTAGCTATTAGATACTTAAAAACCTAGCTGATCCAAGGGTGGGGATAAACAGTCTGAAGCTGGAAATTGCCACTATGTCTGTTTTCTGCTGGAAAAGACTTGTTATGGGTAAGAAAAGTAGCTTTTGACTTTCAAGAGTGCTTTTTGTATTGTAAATTACCACAAATATTTCTGGTGATAAACTTTGCATCTTGGCAGAAGGCCCAAATGAGTTTTCTTTAGGTTGAATGAAACCTTTGTATCCCATTTCTAGAACACTTGGTGTTTTAGAGCAGAAGTGCTGGCTTACATTTCTTTCATACAATGATATAAATAATTTGCTGTTGCAGAGCTGATGTGAAGTGATCTAAGTGTATTATTTATTGCTATAAGGTTAAAAGAGTTTACAAGGTCATCCTTGTCTTCACAGCAGAACAGATGAGTTGCTGTCCTTTCTTCAGTGATCTTTCCCAGCCCACATATCCTGAAAACACTGACCAACAACAACTTCCTCTACATTTAGCTCTGAAATTCTTTGAGCCAAGCAGTGCTCTGTGGTTTTGGCATGATATAAATGGATTTTCAGACTTGGCTGCAGAGCTCTTTACTTTCCTCATCCTTGGTTGTTGGTACAAGGCTTAAATGAAGGCTGATGTTAGGTGGACTGAAAAAAATAAACTGGCACTGATTGGACAGCATCATGGTAGACACAAAAATGTACACTAGTTCAGAATAAATGCCAGTCCTTCCTTAGCTCTCTTTTTTCTCATTTACACAGAACAGAGTCTGTTACAAAGGTGTTGAAGTGGCCATGGACAGTTGATCAACACTCAGGAAGGTCTGCAATGTTCAACTTTGTACAGTGCAGCTCCTCAACTAATTGTTATGTTCAGGGGTGAAGTTCTTTTTATTCAGAGTTAGGATGTTCCAGCTGGCATTCTTTTTCTTCTTTTTGTAAAATCACATTGCCCTTTTCTATGCTGACATTATTGGGACAGAGATGTCTTCAAGATTTTAGTTCAGCTTCATTACTGAACTTTCAGTGCGTTCAAGGGGTAATCAACCTTTTCTTGCTTCCATAGTGATTGAATCGAAACCTGAGGGGCTTTTGTTTTAATGAGTCTCCAGCTAGGTCCTAGAAGTGGTCCAATGGGATGTTTGATCTAAGTATGACACACCTTGCCTCTTTGAGCAGTGTCCTTTCCTTTTTTCTTCTCCCTTCCCTACCCTTTTTATTCTAATTATTGCCTTCTATTTGGAAGCATTATTTCCTATGGTCCATCCACAACATCTGATGAAATAAGCTGCTGCTTATGAAAGCATATAAATCTCTGATTTAGTTAGATTATAAACTGGATATTTAACTTGGCTTCTGCCTAATCTAGGTATGTCATTTGTGATCTTATTGTTCAGCTAGAGCTTATGGTATCCACATGATCACTAACTGTGTCACTGTAAATCCATCTCATAATTCATTGGTTTTCTATCCTAACACCATGTTCATGCCAAGAAAGTGGGTAAAAACAAATCAGTGGTGATTAAAATAGTTACTGGGATTGGGTTATGGATATTCTCATTACTGACCTTATCTTACCATTCAATGTAGAGTAACTTACCAAGACATAAGAATAAAAAATACCAGTCCTTGCTTCTTCAACTTTCTTCAGTATCCAGGTTTCACTGGTCCATAACAAAGTCTGTATAATTATGGTTTTGTAAATGCACAACTTCAAAAAGTATTTGATTCTTATGACAAATTTGGAAAGTCCAGCATAGGGCCAGTTGGCTGCTGCTCTTCTAGTGTCAACATATTTCAAATGGCCTTCTGCACTATTATTTGATGTTTTCCACCTGCTTTACATACCATGTGGATAGGTTGGTTGGCTGCAATCTAGAGATGGAGGCTGCTTGATAGTTCTAGCCAGTAATAAGAACCAGGTCAATGTGACAGTTATTTGTTGAACCAGATCAGCCATCAGCTGCAGTGATTTACCAAACTGAACCATTAAGGCAATTCCAAGAGCATATGAAGAATCTTGAAGAGGAAGAATGGTGTTTGGCTCAATGCCATGCATAGCTGCCTTTTCCCAAAAGAACTGTCACTTCAGCAGATCCTACAAGCTTGTTCAATTTTCTGAATCAAAGGTGCTATGGAAGTCTATTTAAAAAAAAGTGTTGCCCACATCTTATTACTGTCATCCATCTCCCCAGAAACCTATCTCAAAATAAGATCTGGTCAAAACTAGGACAACCGGATCTAGAACTTTGCTGAGCATTGTAGACATAAAATCAGGTTGTCTGTTCACAAATTCATGCATATTTTATTGCCATTGTGTAACAAGGCTATGCAGGAATGAAAATCAATGGTGGCAACACAACAAGAATTTCTCTAGAAACTGTGGAGCAGCAGACACCAGAAATGGGACTCTGCCAGACTTATTCATGCATGGGTATCTAGGAGCTCTGGCTGCATACATGTGTCTTCTTTGGAGAGAGACTAGCAGTACCAGTAACCCTAGATCTGTAGAATCCTTATGATCAGAAAATGCATGGACTGGGAGTGTAGCTGGTTTTTATATAGGAAATGCAAAAGAAGAGAGGACCTTTTTTGCTTTTTTTCCCCATCTCTGCATTATATACTGTAGCAGGATCAGCCAGTCTGGTGCCAAGTAGGTAGACAAACTGAAATAATCTTTTATGAGCATTTTTACTGCTTGTTTCCTGAATTGCTCATCAGTTATAAACACTGAGAAGGACTTCATTGCTTGTTTGGTAAAACAGAAATGCTTCCTTAAAGTTGTTTTTATAGGCACAGTGCTGTTGCATGTTATCTGCTGTTTCTATGACATTTAAAACTTTATCTAGATGTTTTCAAGACTGAAAACACATTACATGCGCTTGAGTGTCTAGATAGGATTCATTTGTGCTTTGATTTTTGATGGTGATCTGCCTTGTCACCATCTAAACAAGAATTATGGAACTATTATCCACTGAAATGAGCAAGACTCAGATACAGCTGACGGAGCTGAAGGACTGGAAAGGACTGGTATTTTATCTTGAGTGAAGTGGGTTAGAAATTCAGCAGAGATTGCAAGGCAAGCCAACATGTAGAGAGCTCAGATTTTCTGAGTTTTTAAAGGAAATATAAATGGCACTGTCATGTATTTTGCCAGTGCTATGGTCCGGTGGTCATACCATATGTATATTCTGACACACTAAAAATATTACTTAATGGATATTTTAAGTAGGCATTGAGTAGTGTGATCTTAGTAAGATGAGATAAGCAAAAAAGGATATATGCTGAAAATGAAGAAGCTTTTGCTAAGGCTTTACAAAGCTGTCTGAAGGCTGTGATCATCCTTAGGCAAACATGTTAAGCCTTAGGAAACTAGCTAGATGGCACCTAGGCACTGAATATATTCTTTTTATTATTGCATACATGGGTAGGATTGTTTCTGAACCCAGGAAGAGCAGGAATCACTATTCAGACTAGGCCATATATTTTACTTACAGTGGATGCATCTACTCGTGTGTTAATGCACTTTTCCTGATGCACATTAAATTTAGTACGTCTAATGTGAGGTACTAAATGAGCATTAGGCTGCCCTAATGCGCAGTAGCACAAGCACATGCTTTTTAGGTGAGTCTTAACACACAGTAGCCTATTTTACTGTGCATTCATGTAATAGCATGGTTTTTATATGTTGCTTTAATGCACAGTCAAATAGGCTATTGCACATTAAAGTGCATGTGAAAATACACCCAGTGAGTCCTTTCTATCCTTCACCTGCTGTCAGTTCTCCAATCCTGCCTTACAACAAAGAGGTGAGAGAGTCCAGTAGCATAACAATATTGGAGGTCAAAGCGGAAAGCTTGGAGTGATCCTGCTGAGTGGTAAATGCAAATAAATAATTGGGAGTGTAGGGTTTTCTGTTACTCAAAAAGGGACTATTGTAGAGATGATGGACTATAGGATATGTCATTTTGGTTGGGGTATGAAAGAAAAATGCATAGGGGAGTGGGCTTTTGACTGGATGTGGATGCTTAGGCAATATACAGAAGTAATATACAATATTTGTCCTCAGCACCTTAGTGCTGAGACTGAACATACTGAGTATCAGTAACTTAAAGCTTAGTGTTTTTTTGTATAAGAGATCTTTTCTGTTTTGTAAACTAGAAAGTCTTTTTTTATATATAAAATGCCTTGATAATACCAAAGCAGACAAGGTGCTTTGAGTAGATGTGATATCTTTTATTAGACCAACTGAGTAGTTGGGGAAAAAGTTCTTGGCATGCTTTTGGGCACCATCACCCTTCTTCAGGCATAGGGAGTTTCTGCTTGAAGAAGGGTGACTGCACCCAAAAGCTTGACAAGAACTTTTTTCCAACTACTCAGTTAGTCATAGAATATATCACATCTATTCAAAGAACCTTGCCTGCCTATGTCCTTAGACCAACACAGCTACAAGCACAAACCCAGCAACATTGATAATACCAATGCCTTTGTACTGTTATCAGGGTTTATGTAGGATGCAAAAAGATATTCTTTGCACCTGAAGCATGTACTAATGTACCACTGAAATAATCTCTGTCATGTCCTAGTGCTGAATTCAGATACTTGATACTAGAACTAACCAATATATCATCCTCCTCCTGGTAGGCAGCCTGACTTACCACTTTTTGAGCTCCTTATAAAAATGCTATCCTGAGGCCAGATGTTTACAGGGATGTATGGCCTTGCTTTGAAAATATTAGGTTAGAGGTAACACTCCTAGGAATGATCTGAAGAATGTGTCAGGGTCCATCCATCAGACACAGAAGCCTCTAACATACTCAGGACTCTGTGCTTGCCTGTATTATTCTAAACTGCTTTGTATGTCCCTGGAGGTTTCCTGCTGCTTTTTGTTCTTATCATCATCAATATTTAAAGAATTGTTGGTAAACTAAATCATTTGAATTCAATTCTGTCAGCTTCAGAAGCCAAAACTCTATATTTATCCACAGGAAAGGTTTCATACACAGGCAGTCAGTAAACTTCTTCAGAATGCCTTTCCAATGTACTTCCATTTTGACATGAATGAAGTGACTTTAGGACTGAAAGGATCATAAGATTAGACTTTGCCTTCTGCTAGAAGTGCCAATAAAAATGTCAGTTGTGCTAGTGATTTTTATCATGTGCATAATTCAACTGGGAACTAAACTGAGCTTATAAATGTTTTTATCTAGGAAAGATATCACACACTAATCTAGACCTGTTGTGTGAAAAACTG
Source organism: Gavialis gangeticus (assembly GCF_001723915.1). Classification (NCBI taxonomy): domain Eukaryota; kingdom Metazoa; phylum Chordata; order Crocodylia; family Gavialidae; genus Gavialis; species Gavialis gangeticus. Next base: position 98,944,701 of record NW_017729032.1, read on the forward strand.
GTGGTGGCTCCTTTATACTATTGCTGTCCCAAGTACATCTCCACCACTGGTGAGTAGGGTTGTATGAAGCTTTGGTCTCTGATTCGATTTGGCAGAGATTCGGCCTGATTTGGTGGCCAAATCTCTGAATTGAATCAGAGGGACCCTTTAATCTCTCTGAATTGAATTGAACCCTCTGAATCCATTCAGAGAGATTCAGAAAGATTTGGCGATTTGGACATAGACACAGCTTTAAATGTTTTTTCTGCATACCTCTAGGTACCAGGCGGCTTGTGAATGCTGTGATGCTGGGGTGCATGAAGCATCCCACAGCAGCATGTGGGGCTCCCCAGCGTGCTTGGCAGCAGACTGGGAAGTGGACCAGAAGCACGTCCAGGTCCGCTGGGGAGTGCGTGTGCTTCCGGTCCACTTCTGGGTTCGCCGCCTGTGGGACGCTCCATCCACCCCGGCATTGCTGTGTTCACAAGCCGCGGTGGTACCTTGAGGTATGTAGAAAAAACATTTAAAGCTGTGTCTGTGTCTGAATCACTGATTCTCCCAATCAGCATTGAATCTTCAGATTTGGATTCAGCCAAATCAAATCAGGGACACTGATCCGAGTCAACTAATCGAATCACTCTCCCTGATTTGGGCTGCATCTGAATCAAATAGGGCCTGCTTCACACATGCCTACTAATAAGGTAGTACTGGAATATTTTAAGATAAGGCTAACAGCAGACATTCATTAGTCTGGTCACGTAAATTCTGACTCACCCACTTAGTTGTATAAGTTGTTCAACTGAAGTCATAGTGTTATGTCCTCCTATAAATAACAGCCTTCAAGTGCTAACACTGTTTGTTACTAACTTGAGCTATATTTGAATCAGTGACCTAGATTACAAAAAGGATCTGTAGTATATTACCAATCCTCTGAGCCAGCCAGTCACCCAAACCAGAGGAGCTTGTAAGAAGTCAGCATTTATTACTTACTTTAATCATGGCAGACAGATGCTACATGAGTGTGAGAGTAAAAGAAGTCATAGCAATATTATAGATTAATATGTTCTCAGTATTACAGTTTATGACAAAAGGTGGTGTTCTATAGGAACCATAAAGTATACTTGAAAGATCAGTCACATGAAAAGCAACTCAGCACATACTCTCACATCATAAGCTTTAAGTACAACCATCTCTATTAATTTATTAGGATTTGTTAACTGAGCACTTTATAAATCATAGTACTAGTTGACAGGGTGAGGCCATGCAGTATAGATTTAAAAAAAATGTATTATAGAATGGGTACCTATTTTTGGTTAATGTCTCATGACAGGAAAAGAAATTTCCCCCTCACAAGCCAATCAATGCTCTCTTGTTTCCCAATGTATTGAGAAAACCTTGGGGGGCGGGGGGAATAAAAATGAAGTTGTCTAAGAGGGAACAATTATTTAACATATACAGAACAGAGCATATCTATTCCTCCATTGAAATACTGGCCCAATGGCATTTAATGAAATACTGGCATTTAATACGGTCCAATAAACAACACATTCCTAGAGAAATTACAGGCATACCTCGTTTTATTGCGCTTCGCTTTATT
>NW_017729032.1:98946287-98946969 GCF_001723915.1 Gavialis gangeticus
GGAACCGAACCCGCAATATCTCCGAGGTATGCCTGTACTCTTAAAGTGCTGGAAACTGTCTAAGAGTTGAAGGGATTTGGTTTTTTGTGGTTTTTCTAAATTTTTATGTCAGACTTTCCAGATGAAAGTAATTATCTCCCCTTCTTAGAGAAATGGCACCTCATTCATTTGGTTAGCTGAGATCCTCATTTCCTCCAGGATGTCCCACCCTGTAGCCTGCACTTTGCCTATCCTCTTTGCTCTGAGTGTTCTAGGATGAAGATTTCCAAGACACTGTCAGTGAAGAATAAAGGCTAGATAACTTACGTGTCCTTATCTGAAATCTCTGGATGCAGTCTAGAAATACACATTAAGTTAAAACAAGAATACCTTTACCCAGAAAAAAAAATTACAATACAAATCTAAATTTATGCACATGGAAGTAAAATGAGTGTTTCAAATCTAGACAGTTTTCCTGAGATGTCTAGTCCAGTTTCATCCTTCCCTATTAGCAGAAAAATGTTATCCATGTGAGAAACTACATCCAGTCATAGAAATGCCATGACTTCAGGGGAAAAATCAGTACATAATGGGCCCATACCCTAGAAAAGCAAGAATAAAGGCTACTTCTGATTAGTGATTTACAAGGATCCTGGTTTTCTCTGATTTGAACAAAATCCCCAGCTTTTGCTTAAAAAAACCC
>NW_017729032.1:98951969-98957645 GCF_001723915.1 Gavialis gangeticus
GGGCCCATACCCTAGAAAAGCAAGAATAAAGGCTACTTCTGATTAGTGATTTACAAGGATCCTGGTTTTCTCTGATTTGAACAAAATCCCCAGCTTTTGCTTAAAAAAACCCAACCCCAAATCCACATTTTTCCATGATTAAAATGAAACACCACCATATATATATAGATAGATACATTATATCTATATATTAGTGGTATTTCATTTGGGGTTACTTTTTTAACCAAAAATTGGGGATTTTTTAAAATCAGGATCCCTGGTGATTTATGAAGAAAGGCAGAAAGAGCTTGGGTTATTTAGCCTAGAAAAGAGAAGATGCAGGGGATTTGATGACAGTCTTCAAATCCCTGAAGGAAGTAGAGAAAAGATAGGCAACAGGTCTAGGAGCAATGGACTCAAGCTTGGAGCAGAAGAAATTTAAAATTGGAGATTAGGAAAAGCTATGAGGGTGGTCAAGCACTGGAATAGTTTGCCTAGAGAAGTTGTGGAATCTCTATCCCTGGAAATTTTCAGGAGCAGTTTAGACAGATGCTTGGCTGAGATGGTTTAGTCAGGGATGATCCTACTTTGAGCAGTGGCTGGACTGGTGACCTCATGTGGTCCCTTTGAGCCCTACTTTCCTATGATTATACTTTTATGTTACTATTAAATACTATATTTAACTCCTTGCTAGAACAGTGATTTCTAAATGCCTATTCTTGAATATTTCTTTAATTTTTGATCTAGTTTTGGTTATATGTATTGCTTTCCTACCAGCTATCCAGTATTTGACAAAACAGGGCAAAAACCCTTCCAATCTGGCATTTTTCTGTTTCTAATTAACAAGATTAGCACAAGAAATGTTTCAGTATGTTGCCTTTTATATTAAGAGCATTGCTTGGAATGGACATTCGTACATAAAAAGCATTTTATTTAAGTATAGTAATAGTATTCAAATCTTTTATAGGGAGGTATCTCCAGTATCTCCAGCTGATACTGAAAGAAGAAGCATAACTGAGAGAACTACAAGGTAGGACCAACATACCCTTAATTGAAATTTTAAATGAATAATTTGTATAAGCTGTTAATCATGGGTACAGTTTTCAAAACTGCCGAAGTTACTCAGGGACCTAAATCTCACTAAAATCCATGGTCTTAAGCTGTTTTAAAACTACAAACTCACTGTGCCTGGTGGCAGCTTCTTAAAACATGCCACATAGCTCTGATTGGGTTATTACTTGTATTGGAAACAGTATTGTTTGCATCTTCACTCTGAGGGTGGGCTAATTAGCCCGGCTAAGTGACATCCCATCCCCAGTGCTTCACAAGTATGGCTATACTGCATCTGGTCTGTGTGGAAACGTATGCTAAGCTGTGTGGGATATTTGAGGGTGTTTCTATCAACCACAGTCAGTTTACATTCTAGATATGCACTAGATTCCTAAGTGCTTACATTGTACAGGCAGAATTAGGATAGATTTTTTGGTGGAACTCGTTGAAGAACTTTCAGCATAACTTTTTTCCGTCAGAGAATGAAATCAAAGTAGTTTATAGGAACATCTTGCCTTTCAAATTTTTGGTAGGAAAAAGTCAAAATATGTCATTTTGTTTTGACAGTATTGAAATTTAATTTCAAAAGTGTAAATACTGGGTTTTTTTTAGATTTCTCATTTCAATTCATATTCTTTCTCTGTTTGTGTGTGTACATATGCATATTTAATGTTATTGCATTATTATGTAAAAATCCAATTATCAAATCAGTTCTAGTTTTGGGAAAATAAAAACAGAATTCAGACAATAGAAGTGCCACATAAAGAAGCAAGAGTCCAGAAACTCCAGAATGAATGAACCTAGTTCATTACTAGTATTCACCAGTTCATAGCTGTGATACCTAAACACCACCAGAATGAAAATTAGAACAGAGCTATGTTGGTCCAGAGTTATACCTGGTCTACCATAGAAACTATGGGGAATCTTCACATGAGTAAACTAGAAAAAGCTATGTTTTCTCAGCTGGGAGGCAATCTTGCATGCATCATAGAAATATTTAGCTGATGTTATGATTTCAAGCACTATTTAAATCTTATTGTATGCTAAAGGCTTGCATGTTTTAAAGTTCTTGAGTAAGAGTGCTCAGAAGGTGCATTCCCTTTTGACTTGGTGTTCAGTATGATTGTTTTTTCTTAAAACATAATCAGGTATTTCATATTTTTGGTGCTCACATTTTATTTTATAAATTGTCTTGACTTAGTAAATAAAATTAATGAATGTTATTGAATAATAGGCGTTGAACTTCTCCATCAATATCACATTGTTCTTTTCTGAGGAATGTGTCAATTGCCTCTTCTTTTATTTCAAGCAAACACTTAATTTTAGCTAATTGGTAGTTGGATGTATTGACTGTGACTGGCCCTGGTTTTGCTTTATCTTTAAAGATGCCAAGGTCATGATAATCTCATCACAGCAAATCCCATTTCTATCACAAGTGACAAGGAGCAAGTCTTACAAGCCTCTCAGTCTTAGACTCTCAGTTATATGGCCCCTGCTAAACCTGGCACAGAAAACAAAGGTATTTTGTAGGGGGATTAAATAAAGTTTTGAAGTACTTGTATATTATTATAGTTGTGCCTGCTGAAGACAGCAGGGCATTTTAACCAGTTATCAAAGCACTCTGATTCATAAAGCTTTTGATTTGTGTGTGAGACCTGCATACAGTGAAACGAATTTGCTTGTAGTCCATAAATATTTCTACAGATTGAGCTAATGGAAGCTACTGGACTATTGTCTTAACAGGAGCTATGCAATTACTTCTGCACTTACAGCCATGTGCAGTAATGGCTTCTGAATATGGTACTATTCGTTCATGCATTAAATGTATTGCCTGGATATAACCCCGTTGTTTGAGAGAGAGGGACAGAAATGTTCAGTTAACACCATTCTAAGGATATGTGTAGACCCCTGAGTATTGGTGTTGCTCTTAAAAGTCCACATTTTAATTTAAAGGGACATGTTTTGGATCAGAATACAAGAGGCACTGAAGTGCAACAAAGCAGGAAGCACCTAAGATTTTGTGAAATTAGGTATATGCAGAGCAGACTCAACTAATAAAGTTCCAAGTTTTCTTGTTGGATTGATTGTGTATGTGGTCGGCAAATCAGACAAGCGGAATCTTTATTATCGATACTAAGATCTCCTCGGCTGCAGGGAACAACTTTTCTCAAATTAATTAAACAAGGTTATACTCAGAGAGAATTGGCTAGCTAGCTATTTTTTTTGTTTATACCTTCCACCTGAAAACTAAAAAAGGTCTGTTCTTTTTTGACATGGGTTACAGATGATTGCTTTTATATGTTGCTCCATTCTCCAGTTCACTGGAGAAAGAAACATTAATTGGAAATCAACACAAAAGGTCTGCATTAAAATTAAGCTACTTAGCAGTTTTCTATATAGAAAGTTATATACTATGGTTTGTTTTTTCTGTAAAATCTTAACCAATAGGGTATGAAAATACTGTACTACCCCAACATAAAATATGAACAGTAGTACAAAATCAAATCTACCATAAATTATTACTATAATAATTTAATCATATAAATGTAAATAAATCAATTCTACCCATGTTACATTTTTACTAAAAGCAGTGAGATTAAAGAAAGCCTCATTTGTCACAGGACTGTAGAGCAAAATCAAGCTAAATAGTAAAATATATTTTTATAAAGTAACTGTCCTAAAGGAATTTAGTTTTAATGTTCACAAATATTTCTTTGTGAGCTAATGCTGGTAAGATGCTAATGCTAACACACTGGAAGCTTATTCCTCCTTTTCTTGTCATATATAGTGTATAGGAAAGATCTTAACTCATGCAGTGGTATGAATATATTTAGGTCTAGAAAATGGAACTTTATGTTGGAAGTAATAAATTAATTCTTACATAATTTTTCTCTTGTAGTGGAGAATGTTAAGCATGTGTTCTTGTTACCATCACCAACAGTTTAGCATAATTATATGTGAACTGTTAACTTGAGCTGTCCACTATTCACTTCTTGGGGAATGCATATTTGCCTAGGTTTCTTCAATTTTTACAGTTCTACTTTTATCCAATTTTATAAGCAAGCAGAATATTTTAACACCATTCTATTTTTATGGTATTTTTTTTACAGAGGAAAAGACCTTGATGATCTCAATGCAGTAAACACTGCTGCACAGAAAGATAAGAGGCAAGTTGCGATATCTGTGTCACATATTTTAAAATGGTTTGCAGTTGGGGAGCTACTTTCAGTATGAGTTTTGTTTTGGTGACAGTTAATTTCAGTAAATGTAGCCATTTGGGTTCAAAGATGACATCCATGAATTGACTTGATTTAAGCTATTAAAGGAAGACTCATCCTTATACGTTTTTAACTCTGCAGTAAATACTAGATAATAAATATGAATAGTTCGGTAAAGAAGGGAATGTACAGCAGTTGTGCAGATGTTTTCTATTGAACTCAATCAGTACAGCCACCATAAAATGGCAGTTAAAGACATCATTCTCACTGTAACAGGGTGGCCTCCTCATCAGGTCTTTGCTGGCCACCCTGCTCTTGGGGTAACCACCTGCTTCACTTTCCTGCCACGTCTTGATGGAAAAATAAGGGAGTTGTCACTAAAGTGGGAGGCTACCCATTACTCACTTTGCTGACAAGGGCCTAATACCTGCTCCAACCTACCGTCCATGGGTCCCATGCCTCACAGATGTTACTCTGGTGTTCCTTCTCTGGCCTGTGGATGGAGCAAACTGGGCACACAGTTGTAGCTGTTTTCTACAGCCCTGGAGGGCCACTCACATGCTACCCCTCTCTCACAGGCATCCCACTCTGCTGGCTCTCATCCAGCCTCTTTCATTCTGCCCACTCCCAGGGGCCACACTCATGCTGCCCAGCCTCGCCTGGCTTCAGGCTTAGCTTTCCTTGCCTCAGTCAGCCCTGGTGCAGCCTGTTGGGTATCTCCCACTACTCTCACCTGAGCGTTGACTGAGCGATTGTATGACTGTAGGCTTATTTTGCTCCTAGCCCCTCACTGGATTACTATGTCCCCACTGGGCCTCCTCACTCACCCACACTCATGGGCTGCTCTGTTCGTTGCCCCTCTCACACAGAGTCCCTCTACTCATCACCCCTCTGACACAGGGTCTGACTTGCACCCCTCAGGCTTAACCCTACTGCCGGGGCACAGCCCCAGGTCACTCCTCCTGCCTGAACTCTGATTCAGGGCTTCTTAACTGAGCCCTGGGCTCCCCCTGCTCACTAGAACACCACCAGGGATATGGGGCTGGGGTTATTAAGACTCCCTGACCCACGTTTCACTGGGGAGGTAACTGGCTTGGCATTTTCTGGGGGCTCCCACACCACTAGGAGCCCCACCAGACCACCTTTTCCTGGCAGGGTGCAGTTTTACTTCTTACCCAGGACAAGGAGTCACCTCCTACCCATAGCCCCTGCCCTTACATCCTGATTCTGGCCAGAGCAGCCTCTCAGCCTGATGTTTCCTCCTTCCTTCCTGCAGCAAACTGTAGCCCAGCTTACATCCCTGGGCCAAAATGACTACCCTAATTAGGCACCTGCTGCCTGTTTGCTGCTCTTAAAGTGGCAGGTACCAAAGATGCCCTTCCACACCTGTGTAACTTTCAACTTCTTCCTCTGTTCTGTGCTGCATCCA
>NW_017729032.1:98962645-98975014 GCF_001723915.1 Gavialis gangeticus
AACTTTCAACTTCTTCCTCTGTTCTGTGCTGCATCCATTCTAGTAAATCTTTATCATAGCCTTTAAAATCCTGTGTTGCATATCTAAAAGACATTGAATTATTACATCTTCTTGTTCAATGGACACACTTGGGTTTGCATTTAACCATGTCTAAAATCTGAGTTCTAGCAAGATTAAACTTTTCATAGAATGAGTTTGCTCAGTGCTTCCACAACTCAAAACTGAAGTCCTCAGGTATTTGTTAGTAAGAGTTTATAAATTTTACACATTAGCATGAAATACTGTACAATGAGGATGGATGTCTAGTTCAGACAAATCTTGGCAGATTGGAAAGTTGGGCTACAGCTAACAGGATGAAGTTCAATGTAGACAAATTCAAGGTGCTACACATCAGGAGGAGTAATCAAAAACACAAATGTAAAATGGGTGATGTCTGGCTGGATGGCAGCACTATGGAACCAGATTTGGGAGTCCTGTTAGATCCCAGACTCAGTACAAGTCTGCAGTGTGGTGCAGCTGCATAAAAGGCAAATGCAGTTTTGGGATGCATCAGTAGAAACATTAGGTGCTAGACATGGAAGGTGATAGTGCCTCTACTCAGCACAAATTATGCCTCATCTGGAGTACTGTGTGAAGTTCTGGGCTCAACATTTTAAAAAGGATGTGGAGAAGTTAGAGAGAGTCCAGAGGTGGGCAACAAAAATGATCAAGTGCTTGGAAGGCAAGTCATATGAAGAGAGGCTGAAGGAGCTAGGCATGTTCAGTTTATGAAAAAGGCAATTAAGAGGGGACATGATAGCAGTCCTCAAATACTTGAAAGTCTGCCATAAAGAAGAGGGAAAGCACCTTTTCTCTCTTGTTGCAGAGAGGAGGATGTGGACCAATAGCTTGAAGTTGCAGCAAAGTTTATATTGGATATCTGGAAAAACTTCTTCATTGTTAAAATGGTGAGGCAGTGGAATAGACGTAGAAGTTGTGGATTCTCCATGATTGGAGGTGTTCAAGAAGAGGTTGTACAGCCATGGGTTGGGGATGATCTAGGTATAGCTATGTTTATGTTCTACCACGGGTTCTGGGATTTGCTGGTTGTCCCCACTCCTTCTTCCCTCCCCCCAGCACTTCTGCTATATGCATCAAGATGTTTTTAAGCCTTCCCAGAGGCATTGGGAGTGTTGGCTGTAGCCAAGGCCAAGGACTTTGTGGGATGTGCCAATGCTTCTGCTGGGACCAAAGCCAGAGTTTTCAGGCTAGAGGGTCATGCTCCTCTGCTTAGGGTCAGACCAATCACCATATTTGGGTTCAGGAAGAAATTTTACCCCATGGTCAGATTGGCATGGACTGTGGGTTTTTTTGCCTTCCTTTGTAGCAGGAGATGTGGCCCTCTACCTGGGACCTCTTGAGTGTATGTTGACAACATTTTATAGAAGCATGGCAATGGTTGCCGTGGTTCTCCCACTTCACCTGTGGTTAGGGTGTTAGATCTATGTTGTATCAGATTTGATGCTAGTCTTATGCAGAGTTTAGATTATGGTTTGTATGGGACGGTTTGCATAGCGATGATCCTGCCTCAGGCAGGGAATTGGACTACATGATCTCTGGAGGTCCCTTCCAGCCCTATTTCTCTGTGCCTGTCTTGCTTCAAGTATCTGTTCGTGCGCCACCTTGGTGTGGGTGACTGGTGATGGATGCAAGGAGGCTTCATGCAACTTCTGATAGAGACCCTGATCACCCTGGGGAGGAACCCAGAACTTGCCTGCCATGACTTTGAGTGTTTCTTCAGTGGTGGGATCTCCCATTGGTGGTCCCACGAGGTGGATTGTTCGTCCTGACGGATATTCGTGGGGCTCCACCCCTTCCATTCAAGGGCCTACACCCCTTCCATATGCCAGCCTCTGATGGGCCACCTGATCTCGATATAGCCGGCCCTCCAGTCTCAATGACACTTACCTGTCGCATAATCTCAGGTATTGGGTCTTCTTCTTTTCTTAATAGACTCTGGGTCTGTAGGATGTTCCTCTCTCCTCCGGATCTCCTGTACTTCCTGCTAGTTGTCAGCCACTCTTCATGAGTGGTCCTAGTTGTACAGCTGTCTCCTGGAGCCCTCAGTGAAGAGTCACCAGTAAATGAAATAGAATAACAAAATAAAACAGAAGGCAACTGAGGAATAGGCACAGGACAGAAAGAAGAAAAAAGGCAAGGATGCCAATTATAGGAACAAGACAGGTATGAAAAAGGAAAGATGAGGCTGAACTGCCTTATTATACTGGCTCTACCCTAGAGCCTGTGCCCTGCCACATCCCTCGACACTGCTCCGCCCTCTGCTAGTTGAGGGCTTCCCATACCTCGCTCTAGGTTAATTCTTCTCTCACAACCTGGGCTGCAAGCGTCCAAGTGTGGGGAGTGTCCACTGTCCTCCGTGCTTGTCCCTGCTTCTCTTGGAGCAGGGTTTCTTCCCACATGGTGGTACCATTTGTGACTGGCGTGGGGCTTCTCTGTAGCCATTGCTCTCAAGGCATCCCTACCTGATCAGAGTCTCCTCTGTCCAGCCAGCACTGATTGCTGCCAGTGGGGAGAGCATCTGTAGCCTCCGCTGCCTCTCCTGCTCTCTCTTGCTCCCAGCTGGCACCAGCTTTTATCCTGACTGGCTGGTGCTTGTTCGTGACGTCACCCGCCAGACCCAGCTGTATGTAAGCGCGACTAATGAACTGCTCAGTTTTTTTTCATCAGCAGCGCTTGTCTAGTGTCTGGAGTCTTAAGTAAGCAAGCACTCTTTACTCTTGGGGTTTCCTCTCTGGGTGTGCATAGCCCCCATGCTTGTACCCCTGGGACATTCTCTGTGACACTAATGTTAGTATTTGACCTTGCAATAATAAGCAAAAATGCTAGAAAAATGGATTGATGGGGGAAATATATTCCTTTTTTTCTTAGAATCTCTTTCTTGATCTTGTTTTCTCTTAGGTTAAAAATTAGTATGTTGCAGTGTGTTTGCTTTTTGATCTTAATCGGGGATTCCATTACCGAAGGGGTTTTTTTTTTAATTAAGGGAAAACTAGCACATAACTCAGCTCTCCCTTTCCTGGTGTGTGAAACATTTCCATCCTAAAATAAACAGAAGCATTTCATCCATAATAATAAAGGTCTGATAGAGCCAATTTGATTTTTGGTTTATTTTATTTGCATCTTATGTTCTATTTTTGTCAGAGATAGGAATAAAATGTAGTTATATATAGATACTATTAAATATTCTTCCAAAACCAAAGGAACTACATCTAACAGGTTTCTGTAAGGCATTTGACTTTGTACCATGTGACATTTTGATTAGGAAACTAGAACAATACAAAATCAACCTGGTGCATATTGAGTTAATTACCAATCAGCTAACTGCAAATGGGGAATCATGAAGTAGATGTGTTTTTACAGGGTTTCCTCTCAGGGATTATTTCTTGAGTTTACACATTTACAGTCAATGGCCTGGAACAATCAATTTATCAATGGCCTGGAATAAAACATAAATCATTACTGGTATGGTTTGCGGGTGACGTAGATTGGGGGAAGTGTAAATACTGCAACAAAGAGGTCAGGTCATCGAAACAGAGCAGCCTGGATTTTTTGGTAAGCTGGGTGCAAGCAGACACTATTAATTTCTAGATAAACAAATAGAAAGTTATTGTGTAAGTAGTATTATCTCGGTATTTGGCATGGGTGTGACTGCCATTGGAATACTATATCTGGTTCCACCACCCACCGCTCAAGAATGGTTAGAGAAGAACCTCAAGAATGATTAAAGGATTAAGAAACATGCCTTTTAATAGCAGAGACTATGAGCTCAATTTATTTAGTTTATGAAAGTAATGTTAAGGGGTAACTTGATTACAGTTTGGAGGTACCTACCTGGAGGACAGAAAATTGAAAATAACAGCTTGTTGTCAAGCAGACAAAGGTATAAGAAACTCCTAGGCTGGAGGTTGAAACCTGACAAATTCAGACTAAAGTATCATTTTTAGCAAGGTGGATAATTAACCTTTGGAACAATTTACCAATGGCTATGATGGATTATTCATCACTAAATTTTTAAATTAAGATTAAATACTTTTCTAAAAGCCCTGTTCAAATAAGCATTCAGGGAAATTTTACAGTGAATTATACAGGTCAGAGTAGATAATATATGTAGGTCCTGTCTGGTTTTATAATCTATGAATCTACAGAAGTTACATTTTAATTGTGGAAACTGTTTTGGTCTTGGCAGTTACATAAGCTCATTTTAGGCCACTGCATGAAAACAACAAAACAAAACATTGCTTTACTGGAAGAGGAAGTGTGTCAGTTTAACCTGGCTCTCCAGCATCTGTATAGATTGGGAGCTTCAGTGGGGCTTTTTGATGCTTTTATCTAAAGCTGATTTAACCAGCTATTAGATAAAAGTGCCAAAAAGCCCCATTGATGCGCCAAAAAGCCCTATTGAAGCGCTCAATCTATACAGACATTGAGCAAGCCAGGTCAAACTAACACAGTGCCTCTTCTGGGCATGCACTGTGGTTAGTGCAGGGGCGCACTGAGCTGAAAGTAAAGCATTGTTTCTTCTCCCATGTCTGTAAGCAGCCTAAATGAGTATACTGGAAGCAATGAATTCATGTCAGAACTACAGAATCAAGTAATAAATCCATTAGAACTCTCCCTTCTTTCCCTTAACAGTCAGTTCACTTGGGATTTTCCTTTCTAGTAACACGTCAGGGTCCCAGGGTGGCTGTGATCATGCCACACTCCACCCCTCTGGCACCTTCCACATCTGTCTCACCTGCTACACCTTGATGGAATAATGATAAATAGGGAGGATGCCCACAGATATTTGTGTAGCCCTGGTTCCACTGAACCCCTGTTAGGGTTCCCAGCACCCTACTGGTCCTTACTGGTCCCCAGGCCCCTGGCTGGGCCACTACAGTTAACTGTGCCTGGCCAGGAACCTAAAGCTTTAAGGGCTAATTGCGTGGTTCCAAATCCTTCCCTTTACCATGCCCCATGCTTCACAGGTGTTACAAGGATATTGTTCCCTCTGTTGGAGCTTCAGCCTCTTTGGCCTCCACTCCTCTGATCTACCTAAACCTTCTAGCCTGGGCCCACTGAATCAGACCTGGCTTTGAGGCACTAGTTTTTGTTCGTCCCTTTTGTCACCAGGCCCCTGGCCCCTATCTGCTGGGCCCCAGCCCCCTGTGTGGCTGCGCCTTCTCTGGCACCAGGCCCCCTGGCTCCTGTCCAGTTGCATCCCTCTGGGCACTGAGGCCTCCGAACCTCCCCTTACAGCCTCATCCCAAACCTCCAGTATAAACACAACAGAAACACAAGCCTCTGGGATATAACATGAATAACATTGGAAATTGCCCCCTGCCCCTTTAAGAGGGCAAACCTTCCTTCACCCTTAGGCCAGCATACCTCCCAGCCTGGCTCCTTGTGAGCTCCCCGAGCCTGAGCCTTCCTGCAAGCAGCAAAGTGGTCAGCCTAGCACCCCTGGGCTCTCCTGGGCCAGAGCTCCTTTCCCTGCAGCTGCTAGGGAGAGAATCCCCTGAGCCAGCCTCAGCCTTGGGCTTATAAGCGCCCAGGGCCCTGCCTACATCTGATCAGCAGACCACTGGCAGGTACGTGCTAATTGCTCCATTAGCCTGTGGCCCCGGTGTCCCCGGTGTCCTGCCTAGCCTGTAGTGCTCCCTGGCTAGGCTGCTTCCTCCCTTAGAGGAACAGAGAGCCCCAGGCTCTCTGTTACACCTTGCCAGTCAATTGACTGGGGAAGTTTTATTTGAACAGGAAGCAGTCCTCATATTGATGTCAGGAAGGTCTAGATGGTAGTCTCTCTTATTAGCTTCTTTTAGAATAAGTACTGTATTAATATCTTGAGTAATGTTGCATACTTCATAAATAATTCTCAATATAAGCCATTTGAAACTTGTTTTCAGTGTATTCAGCAATCTATCATACTTTTATAAAGCACACATTTTTCCCTCCTTTAAAAAAAAGTAAATCCATCCTTCTGGCTCATTATAGTTAAATCAAATATTTTAACTTACAGTAAGGTATTTCTCATTTTCACAGAGGTCAAGACCTTGTTGATGTCATTGAAGTAAAGAAATCTGTGGACCAAAATAAAAAGGGGTAAGACACAACTGATAAATATCCTTTACACTCACTGGATATTGAAAGGGTTTGTCATTGCATAGTATTATGCATAGGAATATTTTCCTTAATGCAAGAAAGCAAAAGTTATAGCTTTTCAGTGAGAGAGCAATCTTTACTTGTTCCGTTTTGAAAATATACGCTTATATAACCGCATTCATTTCACTCATCAAAAAAAAATATCTGAACAAAGATCCTTCTCCCCTCCCCCATCCAGCCTCTCTCCCCAGTACATGCAAAAATTTTTGGACTAGAGCTATAAATATATTTAAATGCCAGATTCTTATTGAATTCTATGGGACTTAGGCTTCTAAATACGAATTAACTGCTTAAATACCTTTAAGATCTGGGCCAGGATGTCTCAAGAAAGTACAGGTAAGGCTCACTGATGCTCTATCATTCTCCAGTGCTTCTAGGGTTCCTTATGAAGTCTTATGGACTTTATTTGTTTCATGAAACTGAATTTTAATGATTAATTTTTAGGTAGAATACTCACAGTATATTATATTTATTTTATATTTTGTATTTCTATTTAGAAAGTTTTAAAATATTAGATGTTTGAAAGGTAATTTTAATCTTTTTCTTAATATACAAGTGTCCACATCAGAAGTCCTAATCAAGCAAAAACCTAATTGAAAATCTCAAAGGAGTGGCAAATACTGAAAGTACATAGAGAATGAGATTCTCTCTCAGCCCTAAAAATAGACTGGCCAAATCATGGTTAAGGTATAATGGAGGATACTGCTTTATGTTGCATGCTGTGCATGTAAAACATTGTCCAGCTCTTAGGAGGGTTCATTTAACAGAGGTCCATACCTTGGCTATCTAGTACAGTAAATCAAACTGCAGGCAAAATAACCAATGTTAGGACTCAGAGTCATTGTGTTCTCTGAATGCAACCATTGGTAAAATCAGAACTTAGTGGCCTTTGAGCTTCATTGGAAAAATCATGTGAAAATTATCAGCACTTACTATTTAAATCCTTTCATTACTTTGATGAGGTTTTGCTTTATGCTCTGTAGCACATCATGTTTACAGCAGTAAAAGCTGCAGGGAACCATGGTACTTCTGCCTGAATCCTGCGATGTCTTGGTGAAATAAGACAACAGTCTGTGTGTTTTGTGTAGCTAGTCATTTCTAATAGACCCATCGCCTTAGTACACCAACACAGGGATGACATCATGCTCTTTAGAATCTATTCTCCGTCTGGCTTGTTCCTGAGCTGAAACAAAAATCTAGTGAAAACAAGACAGGAACATGATTGGCTCCATATTTCTGTTACCAAGATCTGTATATCTCTCTTTTGTTCTGTTCTGTTAGCCATTATTTGAAATGTAGTATCCAAAACTCCATTGTTAATTTTGCAGAAATAGCAACAAGAGCATATAGAAAATCCTCACCAACACTGTAGCATTCAAGGAGAAATGAAAATGAGTAAGGGGGAACTTAATGCGTTTAAAGTTCAAGATAAGCAAACAAACATATAGGCCAGTTCTATATTTCTGCATCCCCACATAGGCATCCTGCTCCAACAGATTTTCCCTTTAAACTACTCGATATCAACGTACTTGATCTTGTTTTTTGGCATAAAGTCCAAAGGCCCTCCAATCCCATTTGGTGTGTTCAGTAATTAAAGTAGATTTGCTTTGTGCATGCCCTACTATACTGTCAGGAACAGGGATCCTGATTTTCTCTGATTGAAAAAAAAAATTCCCAATTTTTGGTTAAGAAAAAGTAAACCCAAATCCACATTTTTCTATGATTAAAATGAAACACCGCTATCTATATCTATATCTATATCTATATCTATATCTATATCTATATCTATATCTATATATAATATGCGTATATTAGAGGTGTTTCATTTAATTCACGGAAAAATGTGGATTTGGGGTTACTTTTTTTAAACCGAAAATTGATAATTTTTTAAAATCAGAGAAAACCAGGATCCCTGGTCAGGAAGCATATCTTCTTCATATCCATTAGCACTCTGCCTTTTCTCCCTTACTGACAGATCCACATGGGATTTTCCTTTTCAATACCCTTGCCAGTCAATTATCTGGAACATTTATATTTGAATGGGTAGTAGTCATCATACTAATGCCAGGAAAGACTAGATGGTAGCCTTCCTCAGTAGCTTCTTTTAGAATAAGGCAGCATTCAGAATATCTCGAAGCAAGATAAGAAAGTACCTCTCTGGAGATAACAACGGAGAGTGGCTGGTAACTGTCACCAGGATCCTACCCTAGAGGCCTCCTTAGGTAAATGATATCACTGGTGGGTGGATGTGGAATGTGGTTGAGCATGCTAGGGAGGAGACTTGGAGAGTAGGAAGGTAGGTTAATTCTAGACTGAAAATAGACCCAGCAGCCTGACTTCAATACCCAGAAAGATTGTTGAACAGGTCCTCAAGAAATCTATTGGGAAGCATCCAGAGGAGATCAAGGTGATCAGGAACAGCCAGCATAGATTCGGCAGGCACAGATCGTGCCTGACCAACCTGATTTCTGTCTATAATAAGATGACAGGCTATGTGAATGGGGGGAGATCAGTGGATGACTTTAGCAAGACTTTTGACACTGTTTCCTCACAACATTCTCATTAATAAAAGAAATACGGATTAGACAAAAGTACTGTAAGGTGCATATATAACTGGTTGGATCATTGTGTTCAATGAGTAATCATCAACAGCTCAATGTCTAGGTTTAAGGAAGTATCAAGTGGGTTCCTATGGGCTCTGTCCTGCATCAGGTATTGTTTAACTTCTTCATTAATGATTGAGTGAATTTTTAGCAAATATGTGGATGACATCAAGTTGGGTGGAGTTGCAGACACAATGAAGGACAGGGTGAGGATCCAGAATAACCTGGATAGACTGGAGAAATGATCCTCAATCAATCGGATGAGATTCAATAAGGACAAGTGCAAAGTCCTGAATTTGAGACAGTATAATTGCATGCATAAATACAGCCTGGGGAATGATTGGCTAGGCTGCAATACTGCAGAGAAGGACCCAAGGGTTACAGTAGACCATAAACTGAATATAAGCCAACAGTGTGCTTGTCGCAGAGCACTTAGGTGCCCTGCGCCTAAGAACAGGGATGGCTCAAGAGAGGCACCTAGTGGTGAGAAGGGGGAGGTGCAGCTGCCAGTCACCAGGGCAGCACAGGAAGGGGCAGGGCTTAGCCCTTCTTAAACCCAGGCAGGAGGCTAGGGTGGCAGTTCCTCCTCTGGCAGCCAAGGAGTGAGGAGCTCAGCCCGTGTGGAGAGAAGGCCAAGGTTTGGCTGCACGAGTCTGCAGGTTGCTGCCATGAGCTGGAGTATTTTTGCCTGGTAGGGATTAACTGTTGTTTGACCAGATGGTTTAGCTTTATGTTATAGCCTGGGGGCTTTGTGTTTTGTGTTTACTGTTTAACCTGAGGACCGGGTGAGGTTGTAGGGGTTGGAGGAGGCCTCATAGGGACTCCCCAGTAGCGTGGGGGTTCCTGGCGCCAGAGAAGGGGCAGTGTTTTGTGGGGTGCATTGGCCTAGCCCCCAGAGAGAGAGGGGGCGAAGAGCCCCGAGAGTGCAGAGGAGAGTGCAGAGGGGCGGCGAGGAGCCCTGAGAGTGCAGAGGGGCCCCGAGGGCAAAAGGAGGGCCGAGACATAACAGGGCCAGAGTCAGATTACACCAGCACCATCTGTGAGGCTTGGGCTGCAGTGTAGGGGAGGAAAAGGAGCTGCAGAGAGCGCCCCCTGTCAGCAGGGCGTGTATAATTGGGCAGCCTCCTGCTAATTACAGCAATCTATTAATTAAATAAGATCAAGGCATGGCAGGCGAGTAAGCAGGCGGTTGGCCCATTACAGGAGGGCGGAGCCATACCCGGAGAGGCTCCAATAGTGGCACTCCTGTCACAGTGCTGTTGTTGCAAAAAAGGCCGACAGTGTACTTTGTAGTGTTAACAGGAGTGTCACTTGCAAATCAATGGAAGTGATTCTTCCACTCTGTTCAGCACTGGTGAGGCCTCACTTGGAATTTTTCATCCAGTTTTCGAGCCTGCATTTCAAGACAGATGTGGACAGATTGGAGAGAGTATCAAAAATGAGTAGGGGCCTGGGAAGCAAAACTTTCATAGATTCATAGCTTCATAGATTGTGAGGCTGGGAGGGACCTTGGAAGATCATTGAGTCCAGCCCCCCTGCATCAAGCAGGAAAGACAACTGGGGTCAGGTGACCCCAGCAAGGTGACCATCCAGTCTCCTCTTGAGGATTTCCAGGGTAGGTGATTGTACCACCTCTGGAGGGAACTCATTTCACAGTCGGAACAACCTCGCTGGGAAGAAGCTTTTCCTAATGTAGAGCCTGAATCGATCTTCTAGGAGTTTGTGACCTTTACTCCTGGTTTTCCCCAAGGGTGCTCTGGTGAACAGTTCTTCACTGAGCCCTTGATGTACGCCCCTGAGGTAGCATTAAGCTGCTACCACATCCCCTCTCAGCCTTCTCTTTTTCAGGCTGAAGAGTCCCAGGTCCCTGAGCCTTTCCTCGTATGGCTTGCTATGCAAGCTTCTGATCACTTATGAGGAAAGACTGAAAGAAATAGGGTTACTTAGCCTGGAAAAGAGAAGACTGAGAGTGGATTTGATAACAGCTTTCAAATACTTACAGGAAGATTATAGAGGGGAAGGAGATGGGCTTTTCTTTGTAGCCATAAGGGACAAGACCAAGTGCAATGGCCTCAAGCTGCAGCAGAGGAAATTTAACTTGGAATTTAAGAAGAACTGTCTGATGGTGAGGGCAGTCAAGCACTGGAACATGCTAGAGAAATTATGAAATTTCCATCCTTGGAAATTTTCAAGAGCAAATTGTATAGACACTTGGCTGGGTTAGTCTAGTCAGGGATGATCCTGCTTTGAGCAAAGGGCTGGACTAGATGACTCATGAGGTCCCTTTCAGCCTTACTTTCTTATGTTCCTAAGGCACTAATTGCCAGCCTTATGATCAGTTTCATTAAAAATATGAAGGACTAGTTGGTGGTAGACACTGAACAACTGACTCACAAAGTAGAAGTGGTTCTTTGAGATCACTGAGGCAGCAGCATGAAAAAAGTGCTGCTGTTATTGCCAAGACTTTACTTGCTGTAGGGATACAGAAGGCTTAAAACCGTAGGGTTGTCAGTCTGCCACAGGAGATCTAAATTCATGCCATTCTTTAATAAAAGAATGCCCCCGCTCTCAAAGCCCCATCAATCTACAAAGTGTTTTTTGACATTAATCTCATTGTTGCCTTTTAGGACAACCGAGAGAGTCTCTGATTTTCCTACGGTTCCAAATAACCAATCTGGCACCAACTACTTTGATGACGCAAAAAAAGGATCCAGGTAACATAGCCAGTTTGTTTAAAATGAAATTAGTGGCTCAAATGCTCTCTTGCACCAAGCTCAGGCAAACAGACTTTATGCTAAGAAATTCTGCAAAGTTTGTAATCCTCTCACCATCCTCTGAAATGGCAGGGTAGTTAATGTATAAACATGCCTTTGCATTCTGGTGCATCCACATTTCTTTTTGTGCTGCCATGGAGGCCCAAAGATAAACAGCTCCAAGGTACACAGTGGAAAGGGGTACCTTGTATCACCTTTTATCCCACACAGTGGAACTGTAAACGGTTCTTTTTGCCTTTCCGGCCACATCCAGAGTGAAGCATTTAGATTCTTTTAAAGCCTTTCTCTTACAGAGCTAGTGCGTCTTCTTTTATCTAGAATCTGTAACTACAGCTTCTTGTTTTGTAAATCTGATGAAAAGTATTAGAGGCTGAACAAGTGGGGAATGCAGCAAAACTCCATTAATTGAAGGGTAGGAAGAAATCAGGTCAAGCAAAGAAATAACATGGTTTTCTGCACCCAGTCATAAAAGGATGTTCAACTGATTTGACAGCAAATATGCAGTGTAGCATTCTGCCTGAGAGAGAGAACATTCTGGATGAGGAAAATGAAAATGCTAGTGCTATGATATTTCCATTAAAATTACAATAACAAATCTTATCCTCATGGTTATTGAGCAATGTCTCCTTTAGAGCAAACAGCACATTTGTGTACGGCTCTGCCATCAACACAGAACTAGTCTGTTTAGGTTTAGTTGCATTTTCCTATTAGGAGTGTAGGATGTATTTGTGTACAGTTTCCACTCCGTCCTTTTCTTATTTTATATATATATATATATATATATATATATA
>NW_017729032.1:98975296-98976368 GCF_001723915.1 Gavialis gangeticus
TATATATATATATATATATATATATATATATGTAGGGATTACCTTTGAGTAGTGCAGTGGATAAAAATACCACAGGTCGTCTATGGGCCTGTCTACACTACAGACTTTCTATGCCATGCAGCAGTGCCTTTGAATATGCTATGCTGTTCTGTACTGGCTGTATCCTAAACCATAAGCAGAGTATCTCTGTTCATGTGCTGCTGCAGGCAGAGACATAACTGAATACTTGAGCACCCTGGGTGCAAGTGGCTGAACTGCTGGTTGTGTGGCAGTGGTTGGACCAGCAGCACAGATACTGCTATTTTTGCACCGCTCCCAGGGTTAGCACTGGGACTGCTGCCCTGGTTGTCCCCCCTTTGTTACACTACTGGCTGAGGGTAGACTAACTAGCACTGTTGAATAGCGGTGCTTCAGTGCTGAATGTCAATGTGTGTTTGAGGTGCAGTGGTGCAGTTGTATCCCTATCTGATTCCTGATCTACCCAAGTTTAAAACCATTGTTTGACAGTGGCAGCAGCATTTCTATTTAGACAGCAGTGAGGGAGTTGCTTGGTTTTGTGGCTTATTACAATCTATCTGGTTCCTTCTAAACTCTTAATTCCACAGGTTTTAACAATCCTCTCTCCTTTTTTAATGGTATTGATGTTCCACTAATTAAGCTATCCTTTCCTCTGCCATTCTGCTGTCTGTTAGCTGCTCCTCTTAATGTAGCTCCTATTTCACAGCCCTGTAGACTATTTTAATCTCTAGCTATAAACATTAACTTAGTTGTGGAAATATTAACTCATGTGAACATCAAAGATGTGGAAATAATGTTCAGTGAAGCATTGGATGCACTTTCAAGATGCTCAAGAAAGCTAGATTTTATTTTATAAATCAGAAAGGGATATAAATTTAATTCTAATGACTACAGGGCTAAAGAAACATCTTTTGTTTATTTTTGCTCAGTCTGTTGTGTGTTTTTTATACCATTCCAATAATGTTACAGTATTTTTTTCCTCTTGAAATAAAAATGTAGCCCTAGGCAGGCACCTTTTAAAGATGTTTATATGTGTTTGTATATCAGCTGTAAT
>NW_017729032.1:98981368-98999733 GCF_001723915.1 Gavialis gangeticus
GTCTGTTGTGTGTTTTTTATACCATTCCAATAATGTTACAGTATTTTTTTCCTCTTGAAATAAAAATGTAGCCCTAGGCAGGCACCTTTTAAAGATGTTTATATGTGTTTGTATCTCAGCTGTAATATGTGTTATATGTGATGCATCACACCATCTGCACCACCCTTTTCAAAATTCTAGATCCACCCATGCCTAGCACTGTAAATCTGTAGTAAAGACGGGCTCAAAGAGTGTGCTATAGTACATAGCATTCCATGTACTTGACTATGTATATACCTTTATTAGCAGTGTGAATAGAAAACCAAAATTAATTCATGAAAGATTCAAATGAAGTGAAGTATCGTCCTCACTATTTATTCTATTCATTTTTACATAATAGGTTCTTCAGCAGAATTCTAAGCTTTGTGGTATAGGTTCTGCAGGACCAAGCAGCAACATGGCAAGTTAAGGAGAGAGTGGTAGGGATTGCATTTGAAAAAAAGTTGGAATATGGATTTTCCAGGAGAAAGTTGGATTGGGTTATATCCCAATGGCATTAGCACAGTTACAGGTAACCTTTGGGTGTTTACATAGGTGTGCACTGTGCTGGGACCCTGGATCCCATGGAGCTTTGCGTGGCCAGGACTGTAACTGAGAATTAGGAAATATTTTTGCTATTTGTTTATGGCCTCATGGCATTGTTCTGTATAGTACATATATTTTTTAAAAGATGGTTATACATGTTTGTGTGTATTTCAGCTGTAATACTTCAACTACTTACTCAAGTTCAAAGAACACTGTTGTGTACACAAGGACATATGAGAAGAATAGGTACTGGAAAGATACCTCAAGTATTTTTCTCTACAGTAATTGTGCAATAATTCTGAAAAATATCTGTTTAAGCATAACCAATGTCATATTCAGACATAAGGCACCTCTTATTAAAAGTATGTTGTGTGCTAGGTGAAAAATTTGCAGCATAACTGCAATACTATATGTGAGGTAGGTGGAGAGCAGATCAGAGAGGAACATCTGAAACAGCAGAGAAAAGTTCAGAGAGCCCAGGTATAACTCAAACAGGAGATTCTCACTAGATAAATTTTAAATCAGTCATTCTGATCTGTCATCTGTGATCAAAGTAGGGCCATAGCAATTTAAATTCATGCCTAGTTTTTGCTGTCTTGATGCATGAAAGGTCATAGATTTCCCAACAGAAGAAAGCCTCCTGGGGCACTTTCCCCTGTACTCAGCGCACCCAGAAAAATAGATGGCACTGTATAGGGAAGCACTGTGGTCAGTGCTTGTTGTATGGAGCTCATTGTGGAAACTTCTTGGGCAAGCCTCTACTAGTTGAGCTCCTGTAGTGCTCCCAGTGCAACCTACTGGTGCTCTGCCACAGGGGAACTCCTAGGAGAGTCACTGGGCAGAATTCTCCTTTGCTGCTAAGATGTGAGAGTGAGACACATGCCTTTTTAAGTGTTTAAGTTGCAGAGCAACCTTCTACTACACCTTCCAGCATGGCTCAAATCACACTAAAGACATCAACATTTCTTGCACAGCAACATTTTTGCCAAACATAAGTAAATTTGTCCTACTGCACATACTCAGAAGTGAGTCAACATTTCCTCAGAGGCATCTAACTCCATTCATACGTACTCTGTTGCAATTCAGCTTCACCATGGATGCACAGAAATGCTGCAAAACCCCCAGATTTTGTAGATGATCAATATCCCACAACTAGCAATTGTTTCACACTGAATGGCAAACAGGGTTGGGGGGAGGAAGGGGGGGAACAGGGGAACAGGAGCACGCTAACATTTACTCAGTGGCTAGAGCACCTGCCACAGACTTGGAAAACCTGAGGTTTTAGGTTTATTTCCCTTGAGGAGATTTGAACCCTAATCTTCCATATTATATGGTAGCATGCTAATTATCAGGCCAAACTAAGAGCATATGCCTATTGAATTTAGGTCACCGGACAGCCAAGAGATGGAAAGGGAGCATTACAAGAGCAAGCATGACTTTGTGGCTCAGGTAGCTGGATAGGCAGGGGCCATAAACTCATGTCTAGTTTCCAGAACCTGCTCTAGGGGATTTATTTTTGTTTCTTTTAATACCAAGTGGAACCCCCAGCATACCCTGTAGCCCCAGTGGAGTGAGCACACTAATGATTAGTGATGCGTTTGGTCTCAAACCACCCTGTGCACTGCAGGCTAGCATCCTTTCTCCCTTGCACTGACACAACTCAGCTGGGCCAGATCCTGCCCCTGTCACTAAAGTGCAATCCAGACTAGTGCCAAGATTTACCATGGCATGGTTCCCTTTCGTTCTGATCCTATGACTTTTTCTCTCTTGGCTGCCTAGGGGGCCAGCTTCCCTTGAAACACTCAGCCATGTCTATCTTTGAGTAGTCAAACCCTTGAGGCTAAGGAGGGCTCTTAGAACCCAGGTCTCCTATGTCCTGGGTATATGTCCTCACAACAGGCTATTTGAGGCAGATCTTCATATTATTTTAAGGGGAGAGACAGTTGTCCATAGAGGTATCTATCCACTCAGAAACCCTGCTAAGATGGATTTGCTTTATGCAGTCAGGGGGAGGTGGAATTTCAACTAGAGACATGCATCTTAGTCAAGTTGTGTGCTTTTGTAGAATGCTGTAGAATGCATCTCTGGGGCCATATGACCTGTGTACTAGCTCCTCATTGAAAGTACAGGAGAACTGTGGGCCAGATCCTATTATACTCATTAGGTGCCTAAGTAAGATTCTATTCCACCCCTGGCTGAGTCTCTAAAAAAATATTAATAGAAAAGTTGAGTGGTTCCTCCTCTCTCCTTTTTGAGACTTACTGTTCAGGCCAAAGTATTGGTGCTTTACAAAAGTAGGTATTTTAATGTTTTTCAGGGACTTGAACAAGATGAAATATGATGAAACCTAAGTGCCTAACATGGAATAGTATCTGATGCCTAGTGGGCAAAATAGAATTTTGCCCATTTTGTCGGCGTAGAGACAACTGGGCCATAGCTAGGTACTGAAACAGGATCTTCCTAATTAAGTGCATTAATATCACAACTAGTCATCCTTCTGCCCTTATTTCTGTGGAAATAAGGTACCTAGCACCAACAAACTCTTGAGTTATTCATACCTAAATTACAAACCAGCAGTAGAAACCATAGAATAATTACCTTTTATTAATACCAATGTAATACTGGTGAACTAAAGTAAATATGTCACTTTGAAAAAGCTCAAAACCCATAGCTTTAGTAGCTTAACTTCCATACCTACCTTGCAAATGACAGTCCTATGCCAAATGGTATTATTCTTAACAGTAAAGCACCTGGAGTAGGCTGTGTTAATAACTGAGCATTTACCTCGCATGATAGTTAAATTTACCACAGCATATCCAATTTGCAGTATAAGGAAAATTACAGTGAGTATAAATATTAATTGTGCAGCAAATAGCCTATATTTGAATGGTATTCTGTATACTTCTTGGCATACGTCACAATTCATTAGCAAAAACCAATTGGCTAGTATTAAAAAGACAACTCTCCCAGGACTAGCTTCTTACCAGCTCCTGATATATTACTTTCTGATTGGAATGTAATCATAGGCAGCCACAATACCATATTTCAGATTTTGTTGAATGGCCTATGATTTCAGTTTGAAATATTTAGAAATTGTAAAATAGCAGAGCATAGTATAAGGCATGGTACTTTATTTTTCACTTTATACTAGATAGAGAATTTGTCCTGATTACTTGTTAAAATAAGAAAAAAAAGAACCCCCTCCCCCCCAAATCACCTCTTATTTTTGCAGGTTGACCACTGGTTCACTGTATGTTACAAGTGATTTATTGTGTATAATCAATACTTCAGTACATCCTTGAGAAGTACAAAATATTGCTCAGTAAAATTGGTTTGTGTTCACTGAATTACAGGAAGTCCACAAATGATGCACAGGAAGAAAATGTCACAGGAAAGTCTATCAAAACTGTTTACTCCACATCTGATCGGTAGGTATACAGGAATACTGCTATATACTACTGAAGAACATGACCATTTTACAGTAGCACTCAAAATAAACAGAGGAGCACAGTGAGATCCATGCTAGCCTGATTGGACAGCTTCCTCCTCCCAGACCTGCTTTTCAGTGCCATTACATCATTACAGTAGTTTTGCTGTCTGTAATGCTTGTTGCATTTCATTAGACTTTCATTCACTTAAAGTCTTCACTGAAACAATGGCTGGTGCTTGAAGTGATGGTGTTGTCTCAGAGGTTCTGTTGGTATCTACTTTTGACAGCCCTTTGTCTGTCCAATTTCATTGTTATAATTGAAGCAGAGTCTGTAATAACTAAGCTTCCGGTACAGAGGTGGTTAAACAGGCTGATATGATATTTACAGTTAAAATATTATTTTTCACGGTACGTAAGATTTTTTCCAAGTGTAAAGGGAATAACTTCTCAAATCATCAATCTTGTCACTAAAAAGAAAAGCTGTCAGGGAAAAGAACTTTTCCAACCATTGTAGATTCTGATAATACATTTCTAGTACTTGGGAATAATCAGATTCAGAAAAATTTATAATGAAAACAGGATGAATATAAAAGTTTGTAATGGGTATCTATATTATCCATAACATTTTGAATGTGGGGATAGAAAGACTTGTGAAGCAATGGATAGAAGATGGATATAGGAGCATATCAATGTGTGGGAATGAGGAAAATTAGTCTGGTTTACGCATCAGGAAGAGCAGTAACAGGAAAGGGTTACTAGATAAGACAATCTAGGGAGCAATATCACAAAAAATGTAGAGATTTTAATTTTTCATTATGGGTGCCAGGCAAGTTTGTCTAAACATTTATGCATGTTAATTTGGCAGTAATGAGAGTACATTTTTTATTTTAATCAGAGACAGCAAAATACTTCTTTCAGCCACTTTGCCAAAAATGAGTGAGAACTCAGTGCATGACTAGTCAAACATCTGCAGGTTTGAATCTAAGCACCAATTAATTTTTGTGTGACGTTTCTTTATTGTGACCTTTCACTCCACTTCTATTTAAGGCAAAATCCTGTTTTACCTAGTGGATGACCAAAGTGCAGCTTGGGACTAGTTCTGTGATACCTGACTAGTGTGATTCTTTTCTGTATAAGTGTCTCTGTTACAGGAATAAGAAGATATCTGTGAGTCTCAGAAGGTAATCCTATTCCTATAATCCTGGTCACTTTTTTGCAAAAAGGGGGTAATAGTCACTCTAATCAGATAACTCTAAGTTAGTTTCAAGCTGCAGTTTTGTTGTCCAGTAGGTGAAATAGGATACTGCTCTTAGTGTGCACACTCCCAAAGGTCTTAATACTTTCTGATTATTTCT
This sequence comes from Gavialis gangeticus, assembly GCF_001723915.1. NCBI lineage: Eukaryota > Metazoa > Chordata > Crocodylia > Gavialidae > Gavialis > Gavialis gangeticus. The sequence goes on from NW_017729032.1 coordinate 98,986,718, forward strand.
TAGAATCACCCAGCCCAATAAGCAAGGACATTATTCTTGCTGTCTGAGAAATGTATCAATCAATTTGTCCATTCCTACATTACAATTATTGATTAGAATAGAGGGCATGTGCATGTGACAGTATTTCATTCATGACTGATATATTGTATGCTAATGTCTTACTAGTACTAAGTTAATCAATCCTCTCCTTGAGATTCTAGTGGTAGCTGCTTTTCTGACAGCTGATGTTATATTATATATGCACAGGACTATAATTGAAAAAGATATGTGTACATACTGCCGGAAGCCCCTGGGCATAGGTGCCAAAATGATCTTAGATGCCTTGCAGATTTGCTGCCACTCAACTTGTTTCAAGGTAAGAAGGGGTTTCACTTGCCACAATAAAATATAGATGAAAATGTAACACATATATCGTGAATTATATTGCATCCATCACAACAAAATGTGTAGGCCTTGGACCTTTTTCCTTTGGCAGCAGAATGGACCCTGCACCATGGAAAAGGAAGATTTTCCTAGGCAGCCTTCACCTCAGGTTTTCTCTCCTCTGTCCCGGGGGCGGTGAAGACTCCTGCAGAAGTTCCCTCCTCAGATTTTTTTGTTGTTGTTAATCCTACAGGGGAACACTTCAGTTTTATTAACTTACAGTGTTATTTGCTACAAACTTAGGGGGGATATTAGTCATATTGATGCCCTTGAAATAATAGGTTGTGTAGAAGTTGCATCTCTAGAAGAAGTTAGTAAGGCCTGTAGGCTTTGCTGGAGTATGGATTAATGCAATACTGAAACACTAATGCAGTTTTACAAGGCTAGGTAGCAGAATGTAAGTAAACACTACTGGTTTGGCTCTAGCAGTTAGCCAAAATTTGAGGTCTTGAAGACCATTACCACTAGGAAGAGATATTAGATAATGGAGTCATGTATTTTTTTGGTGTAATCTTCTTTGTCTACATTTTTGGAAATAGCCTTGTTTCCTTCAACACTTCAGGAATCAAACAACAAGGAACAGATTTTCTTCCTACTCCTACATCATTTCCAGCAAGCATTTAGTCCCAAACTTCCTTCCTCAAAGTTTTGTCTCATGGTCATGGTGGTTCTATATCTGTGTTCAGTGCTTTCCTAATGCCTTCTCTGCTCTTTTTATGGTGTTTTTTCCCCACATGCACAACTCAAACAAACAACACCCAGAAAATCCTTCAGCTCAGATAAGCCACAGACAGAAGTCACAATTTAGGTTGATCTGGCCCCTGAAAGCTCTCTACAGCCTTGACCAAACAGAGGTGCATGGCTGCAAAGCATTTTGAAAAGGCCTGATTCTGCAAAAATCTGAACTCTCATTGTATGAGGGTCTACAAAAGATAACTATGATCACTCAAAAGTCTACGAATACCCACATTTACAATTTTAAGGGATGCGTGCCTCTATTCAAAATTTCCAAAGTGTTCTGCACCTCCATTCAGAATTTTTTAGGGGTCCACAGATTAAAAAAAGCATTTTTCTCTCTACAAAATACTAGACAACTCTTATTTATATGATTATTTTTTAGCTCTAGAGATAAGAGTACATATTTTTTGCTGTTGAATTATACTAGAATTTGTAGTGACATAGAAGTGGGTAGACATTGTTTGGAATGGTGTGAAAAGCCTTTATAACTACCACTTGGTTTCATAGCCTGCAGAGGACGCATTGTTCATCCATGAATGGAGGAAGGCGGTATGCCCAGGATGCTCCTGAACTGGAAAAAACATTGTCAAAGGATCTACTAGATTAAGCTGAATAATACTGGGTGTGTCTACACATGTAGTTACAGTGCCTGAATAAATTGCAGAGCTTATTGCTCCAGAGTTAATTACTCCTGGATGCACTGTTTGAATGTAGAATTAACTGCGGAGCAAAAAGCTCGGTTTATTCAGACACAGCATGTGGGGCCAGGGTGGAGCAGCCCTGGCTGGCAGGGGCCCCAGGGGTCAGCCAGCCTATCAACCTGGGCCTGCTTTCCCCCTGCAGCTTAACGTGCTGCAGAGGGGTGACTGGGGCATAATGGAGCTTCAGTGTGGGGCTAGCCAGCAGGCAGCTCTCATGTTAAAGCACCCTCATGCCCCAGCCAGCCAGGTAGCATCCACATGTGAGCTGCTGTGGAGTTTTTTACTCCGTTGCAGGATAGTACTTGTATTTACAATTAATTTACTCCAGCCCAATAGGGGTGCACATGTAGATACCAAGATGTATACTGCACAACTAATTAGTCAACTGTACAGTAAACATCTTGTGTAGACATGCTCACTGAGTATACAGTTCCAACGTCTTACTGCCTTAAAGTAGATATGAGAAATAAAGAAGTTAGAAGGGTATCTATTGGATTTGTCTGTTTTTAATCCCATGGGGTTGACACTCTAAATTCTTTCTTCACTGAGTTTTAGAGGGGGTGGTCTGGACCTGGAGGCCTGAGGAATTTAATGTGGACCTCAATTCACCTGCATATTTTCATCTGCTTTCTTCTAGAAGTTATCCTGATGAGTAGCCATATGGAAGTTGGGTATGGCTGATAGCCACCCAGAATCTTGCTGCTAGATAACGTTTTGAAAATGGTTTTAATTGCACAAGCAAGGGGTGAAAGAGAAACGGTACATAACTTGGCCGTTAGGCTTTGGACTTGGGAGACTTGCATTCAAGTCTTGTATCACTCTTGACTTCACTTGTGACCTTTGGGCAAGTCATGTAGAAAAGAATCCTGTTTCCCTTTATGTGCCCAAATGGAAGTTACCCAGTCACATCACGAGTATTTTTTAGCACTTATATGCAGTCTGTGAACTTATTCTGTGTTCGTTGTGAGTGTGTAAGTGTCTAAACAGCTACTGCACATGCTCAGTAGGCTGCACTTAGGTCAGGCAGGTATATGGCTCCATGTGTGTATGCTGTGTGAGCATATGTCACAATTATACCCAGATCCCATACCTGAATCCCATACTGAGTGGCTAGGGTACTTGTTCAGGTAGCTGGAAACCCAGATTTTAGCATATCTCCCTCCCATCCCTCCGGCAGAAAGTTTGAGCCTATAGCACTTTAATGTCCCAGCACAGTGCTATAACTATCAGACTGTAGGTTAAACATTATATGGTTTATTTTCTTGAAGCAGGGCACCTGGGCAGCCAAGAGGGAGAGGCGAACAAGGTAAAGGTTATGTGGCTCAGTGAGGTGGCTGCTACATTAGCAGTGAGGGGGTTGTTGCTTGTAGCCTGAACCCTGGTTCCCAGTGAAGCAGAAACTTCCCTGCTGCTCTCTACCTAGTAAATATTAAATTCAAGGCACTGTGGCTTAACATCAAGAGGAAAGCTGGAAAATGCCTAACCTGAGGTGCAGTGTTTAGACTTACATGTTGGGAAGCAGGAGGGGTGTAGTTACACCCCCCTTCTCAGTTCATGGGACCTAAAAACTGTGTTTCCCACTTTACTGGGCGAGTACCCTAACTGCCATGCAGTTAGGTTAGAAGGTGGGAGCGTCTCCCTCTTCTTAGTCATGGGATTTTGCATGGCAATGATTTGGGGATATATTCACCCAGCTATGTGCAATTGGAGCTGTGTACCAGTCCTGCCAATATAGAGCCTACTGCTAATGCTCAGTTGCCTTGGGGATGCTTTTATGCATCTACAGTGATCTTCTGCTCATGTTGGAAGGCATCATAGTGGGGATGAAATTATTAGAGGATTTTATTATAGAGGTTGCTTTTTTCATGAGATTTTGGTTTTAATTTTGTGTTTAAGTGTGAAGTGTGTAAAAGACCTCTGGAAGATCTGAAAGCAGGAGACAGCATATGGATTTACAGAAAAACTGTGCATTGTGTACCTTGCTATTCTAAAGCTAAAGGTGAGTCTCAAGAAGACCAAATCCAAAATGTAGTTAAAAATTGCACTTCTGTTACCATTTCTGTGACTAATTCTGGTTATATCTATGGACTTGAAGCTACTCTGGTTCTGAAGGAAGCATTTGATATGATTGGGTGATCAGATGTTACACATATGGATTTCAGCACCAGACTCCAAGGTGTTTTGAGACAGTGCATGTTAAGTTTGAACACACTGTATATTGTTAAATGCACAGACCAAGACTATGAGTCTCTCTGGCTTTGCTCCATGCAAAGTCATTTACATGGCTACAAAGTCAGTGTAAACATCATCAAATTACTGGCCAGTAGAAAGTAGAAGTGTAAAATTGTTCATTCTGTTCCTTTTGGAGGAAACAAGTCCCATATAGGAGAAAGACCTTTCAGATTGACACCTGGATGATCTCCCCTGTGAGAATTTCTCTTACAAGAATGAACACCTGTACACTTCTGCTTAACTCCTTTTGTTATCCAGAGGCATGGTAGCAGCTTCTCCTGTACCATCCCTAAGCAGGAGACTCTAGACTGGGAGGCAGGAAGAGCAGGAAATTCCCCAAAGCTTGACTCCTCCCATGCAGGAGCTGAGATGATGCTGTTCTCTGAGCCTTCCTGGGACTGGGGACACCCCAGTCTGGAGAAGGCATGAGGGGACATTGCCCTCCTGCTCCCTACCTATTCAACAGACTTACCCCAGTGCTGCATTCCCCTCCTAGGGTGGTGTGGGGCTGCAAACTGGTTCTCCCCAGGCAGCCGTGGAAGAGCTATGCATTCCAGGACACGCTTCAATCTAGACAGCAGGCAAGGGGGAATGCCTCACTGTTTCACACCCTCCTGGGTGTGGTAGAATGAAGGGGAGAGACTCCCCACTTGTTCCCTAGACTGGGGGCAGAGGGAGACTTTTGCTGCTGCTCTACTCACTGCATGTCTCCACAGGAATGGAAGAGGCAGAGCAGCCAGTGCTCCCTACACCTTCCCCAAACTATATCACCCTCAATTAAGGAAGATGCAGGGAAATAGGGGAAAGGGGGTAGCTGCAGGCTGAATGCCTGTAATGCTTCCTGTAACGGGGTAATCTGTCTCCTTAGGGAAGCCAGCCCTGTTAAGGATCTGCAGCTGTGGGGCATTTTGGTAATGTCCCACATTAGCAGAAATGCCCAACTGGGGAGCTTAGAAGTCCAGAGGAGAGAGCAGAAAGGAGGTAAGCTGTGAAGGAACAGCTTGCATGGAGGAGGAACTAAGCTGTTGTGCTAGGGAAAAGCAAGAGCAGAAAGTGTCTCTTCTTCTAATGTCTAGAGAAGATGGATCATTTTGGTTTGTTCTACCTGTGTTACTAAAGACTGAAGTTGTTTGATGGGACTAAAAGCAAAGTCATTTAGCATGAAGTAGGTAGCAGGATAAAAGGACTTCCTTATGTTCCTTCTTCCCCCCCCCCGGAAAGATTTCTAGCAGTGGAAATTTTTCTGAAACTTCCACCACTAGAAATGAATACCTGTCTGTAACCATATGATGGACATGTTTTACACCCATGTGCCACACACTTTGGACAAGTTAAATGATTAACCAACAATGCAAACTAGTGAAGAATCAAGCTCCTACTTTTTAATTTGTTGGTTAAAATTACTTTTATTAGTCAGAGTAGATGGTAAAGACTTATTAAAGCATAGCTGACATTTCTTCCAAGAAGTTACCATTGAATGATATATCTCATTGAAATAAGTTTATATTTATGAAGATTACTTTATTGAAATATACAATGTTAATGGAAATCATTGCAAAAAGTTGATGGGGATATCACAGTTAAAACAACTAAAATATTCTCTCAATTATGAACATTTAGAATTAAATATCAAGAGTTTGACTATCAGGTGTTATAACCCATTATATCTCCATTTGAAATAATATTGCTACGCCAACTCCTGGCAACAGGGGACATGGCCCCAGTGTCTTTTTGAAAAAAAAAAAAAAATCAATTGCCCTAATTGTTTGTGTAAATCTGTAAAGTTTTGATTGTGTACTTTTTTCTGTGCTTCTAATATACCCTTTCTTTATCTTGCAGAAAAATGGATATATTAATTACGACATACAGAAATCACAAAAAAAGAAGAGTCATTAGTATTTTAAGTGCATTACTTATTACTTAAAAGAAGTACATGTATGTTTAATTTTTATTTGTAGGACTGAAATATTCTAAAATCAGTAATATCCTACTAAATTGTCATTACAGAGACATATCCCATGAGAATTAAGATGACTTTACATGCACATTCTAGAAAGCAAGCCAATGTATTCTTGACTCTGTCCGTCATGAGTAACATAGCTCTTTCTCCATGTGATTTAGCTGCTTATGTAATTTAAATGCCTTGTGCGGGTGGATATAGATCTACTCATAAGTTCTGAAGGACCTGTTTTCTGCATATTGAAAATATGCATTCTAAAATACAAAGAGCAGTTTTTTTTGATTACACTTCGCTCTTAAATCTAGTAACTTTGGTATGGCGTGTTTGTAAAAACCTCGAGTGTTATAGTTGTCCAGTACAATCATAAAATATATACTATGCATGACATAAGATCATTCTGTTTAGTCTTTCTTACTTCAGTAAGCTGGTTGTCTAAACACCTTGAGACTGCCAGATATAAACAATATAAAAAGCATTTTGTTGGCATATAAATAGATTAAAATAAAGAAATAAAACAGTTTTTCACTTGTTAATGCATCCATTTGTAAGAAGCAGTAAGTTTCTGCACTGTAAATGGTAATTTAGTGATTTATTGATTGCAACAATAGGTGATGACTCTTAGCATTTTTGCTTTAGGATTGACCTTTTACATCATTAATGCTTTTTTTCCTTATCTCTCTGCAGAAAAGTATTGATTTGGTATCTTTATGAAAGAGTACCCTTCTTTTAAAGGAAAAGGGAAGTACACATAGTAATCAACTAATCGCTAAAACAAGCAAACCTCCCCTAAAAAACACCCCCCTCCTCCCCCCACTAAACCAAAACAACAACAAAAAATGTGGTGAAAATAGTGTTGAGGAAAGCAAGGGAGAAAAATTCCTAGGTAGTTCTTAATTCTTTTTTGCTGCTACTTAAAAGACAACTCAGTTAAACAGTAACCCAAATCATACAGTGGAAGATCTAGCTCATGAACTTTAAGAGTGGTCAAACAGCATAAAGCATGTCACTGTATGCAGGAATACCTTAAAGTTCACTTTTGCAGCCCTGGGATTAAGCTGCTACCTTGTGCAGTCCAGTTTCCCTGAAAAGTGTTACAGTACTTTGAAGGTTTGCGTAATTAAATCAGTGTTGCATGAGTTACAAAGGATAACCAGTTTAGGAGTGTCCTGGGTATGCCCCCTTCCTCCATCTGCACTACCTGTATGCCCACAGGCTATGTCCACACAAGCAAGGACATTTGTTTCCCTGGGGACAAGTAGCAGAGGCACACCTTGTGCTACTGCTGCTTGTCCCCAGGGAATGCTTGTGCTGTGTGCCGTCTGGCGCATGGCAGGTCACCCCAGGTGGAGTAGGGAAGCCTGGGCCAGCAACTGTGCTGGCCCCAGCAGCCTTACTTAAGGTTTTGGGGGCCTCAGGAAGCTGCAGCCATGGCACTCCTGCAGCTGGTAGCCTGGCCCGCAGTCAGAATGTGTTGTTCTGGCTGGCTACACTCTAGTTTTGGGTAATGCACAGTCACCATGTATACTGCCCTGCTTTTTTTTTTTTTCCATGGGTTTTTTTTGACCCTGGGATTTCCCGGGGTCAAAAAACCCCTCGCACTGCAAGGTAGCAGTGCAGCACATGTCTGCTTGTGTGATGTGTGGTGCCACAGATGGGTCTGTGGCACCACATACCACACATCTACATTCATCTGGATGTGGCTGTAGTGGTGGGTAAGAAGTGTAAAAATAGTCCAGATGTTCCTCATTGGAACCTCATCAAAATAAGAGGGTGATTTTTTTTCCTTAGGTTGCTTGTGCTGTCCTACCTTTGTGGGCTTCTCTAAGCTCTCAAGATTGGATTGAGAGCAAAGGGAACTCGCATATGCCCTCTGCAGGGGGCAGGGGAGGCAGGCAAATGCCTACACTGGCGAGGCCAGAAGGTGAGGGTGCTTCTGCAAGACTCCCAGTGGGCCGGACACTGCCAAGGGCAGCCAAGCCAGACCATCCCTGATTGGCTGTTAGGCATACCCCCACTGTCCCCTGCTGTCACCACAAACCCTCCCCTATGCCCATTGTTAGGCTTCCAGAGCTGGTCAGCATGGTGGCCTAAGGCTAGTGAGAGCCAAAAAGTATCTTGGGATGCCAGGGGACTGCCACTAGCTTAAGTCAGGAGAGGATCTGGAACAGAAGACTGGTCTAATCCAAACTGATTAACTCTAATACTACATCCATCCAGGTCTATTTTCAGCCAGGTTCTGCCATTTTGAAACTGGTCTATGTGCATTGAACATCTGTTCTGTTACAGATTTATACTGGCTTCTGATCACTTAGACTGGTTTATGTATAATTTCTGTCCCTAACCAGAGGGACAAATTTAGTCTTGGAGGAAGCCTATATTAGGGCCAACTGAAATCACCCAGTTTTGGTTACAAAAATAAGGTATGAATGAAGAGCTTGCATGAGACATGACATTGAGATACAGGCTTTTGCAAAGTTTGGGGCTGTTCAGCTTGGCTGACTGTAGAGGTTTCAATTAATGTAGATCCTTGCTTTCCTTCAGGCCTATCTCTAATCTAAATGATCAGTGACAGAGATGCAGCAATGCAAAAACAATCAATAATAATTCTGGGCTCATCAATTCATCCTTGCTGAGCAGCGTTGGTAATTGTACCATATGTTTTATTGTTGTTTTATTATATGTTACATGTATACTGAAAAGAAGTAACAGTTTTGTGGGCATTTCAAATTTCTCAGATAAAAGGACTGGACAGCAGTAATCATTTAAAAAAAATCCTATTAACATCTCAATAGCCATGTAGCAAAACTTGATATTTGTCTTATCCTTTTTGCATATCATTTGCAAAGGATATGCAAAAAGGATATGCAAAAAGCAGTGTTTTAGTTCTCTTTTGACTAGAGCTTTATGGAAAAATCCAAAGGATCTGTTTGCTGGCAGCTGTTTTAATGAATGCGTTATCTTCAATAATGTATTAAATGAGACTGAAAAGCTGCATTGAAAGATGCCATAGTAAATTATGTGGTTTTTTTGTGATTCATCAAGCCTCTTTTCTCTCAATATGTAATCTCTACTTCTTTATTTTACAAAGCAAAGGCATAGCTCCAAGGAGGAGGAATCAAGCAAATTTGGTGAAATAATGCATATAGAATGGAAACAGTGTGTGTGTGTGTGTGTGTGTGTGTGTGTGTGTGTATATATGTATATGTGTATATATATGTGTGTGTGTGTGTATGTATATGTGTATATATATATATGTGTGTGTGTGTGTGTGTGTATGTATATGTGTATATGTATATATATATAACATGAAAAAGACATTGATACATTGAAATACATAGCTTGCTTGAGCATTACTCATTTATTCAATAACAAGGGGTCAAAGGAAAGGCTCAGGCAAATTAATGTATTCAGTTGTATCCTATATAAATCATTATATCATGCTTATCACCACAGTATCTAAGCATCCCTCAAGGAGTTGATTATGTATTAAGCAAGGTGACTACGATGTGTTGTTTACTTGCTTATGTATGTCTTTAAGATTTAGAGAAGACACGGGTACCATGAAATCAGACTAGGTAGGTTGCTATTAGCTCAGTCAGCATTAAAGGTGCACTGGCCTGCACTTGATAAATTAATTAACTGTATCTTTCTAGGCTAGAAGATGTGGGTTCTGTGTGGGCAGCATCCCTACATAGGGTATTCTGCTGTATGTAGTTCCTCTACACTTATTCCATTTACTTAAAATGTATATATATTTGGATCTAGTTTTCTAATCCCTGCTTTGTCCTCCTTGACATTTCTAATATAGTCCTGTCACTTTGAGAAAACCACCCGCACTCTTGAGCATTTTCCTTTTCTGATGACTTTGTTCCCTACATTGTCAACCTTCTGCTTTTTCTACCTTCTCTAGTTGCTCTAGCATATATAGCTTCTTGCTCCTTTTTTTTGTAAGGAAAAATAGCAATAAGCCCTGCCATTCTGGGTTTTAATTTGCATCAGGGGCTTTTATTTACAATGGAATACAATCAGTGCAATTCTGTTCTCATTAGTGAAGTGACTACTAGGTGAGTAAGTGGAGAATAGAGCTAATTTTCTGTTGCCCTGCTCCTTTTAAACCTGAGTATAAATTGTGCTCAGTCAGAACAGTAGCATTTACATCCATTTGCATTGATATAAATAACTACACAAAGCACAGAACAATAAAACATTACTCCTGTATTTCAGTACATGAAATACCACTTAAACCCCATCATTCAGCACAGACCATAGGCTGCACTCTGCTAAGCATGTCCTATGCCTGCTCAGTTTATTGCTTTTTTTTTTATTGACATTCTTAGGGCACCTTTACGCCTCTGGACATAGGATTCAGGTTCCCCTCCATGAGTCAGGCAGTTAAGTCCGTTTCTTGGTTCTTGCCCAAGATTAATATAATTAACTTTTGTTGCCATTTGTTTTTGTATTGCAATGAAAGCACCTTGCCCACTTTAGGTCAATATAAAACCCAGCTGCCAAGATATGCAGAATCACTGTACTTTTGTCACTCTGATCAGATCATCCTTTTATTTAAATTCTTCTAGTTTCTCCTCACCCTTCCCCTGACCCCTTTTTTACCACATTAGCCCCAGGCTTCTCATCCTCCCCTTCAAGAAACTTTACAATTCTGTCTTGCTCCACTTATTTCTTTCCTCATTGACTCTACTTCCTTTCCTCTACCAATAATGCCAGCCCAGCTAGCTTAATCAGCAGCTTCTCTCCATGCTTTCCCTTTTCCTAACTCTTGTTCATGAAAAGCCCTTTCTGATCTGATCCATAGGAACACCCACGTTCCCCTTCAAATTTTCCTCAAGAATCACTTCTGTTGTGATATAGAAGGAAAAATCAGTCCTCTTGAGTGCTCAGGTCAAGCGTAGTCTTACGCTTGCCTGGCAGGGGAAATACCAAGATCACCACGGTGGCTTCCTAGTCACACCTGGGGAAGACCGCTCTGCTGGCATGGGATAGTACCTGCATAGATAATGCATAGTTAACCTTGGCTTTATGTGCACTTTATGGAAATGAGAGACTCCTCCCTAGCTTCCTTCTGGAGTCTTATGGCTAAGGGCAAGCAAAACTCGGGGGCATCTGAACCCCCAAGCCTCAAGGCTTGGGCCTGCAATTAGGATGCCCACCAAATATTTTGGAAACATCTGAAAACCCAAGTGGGGATGGAGGATGTTTGCCAGTAGTAGGGCCATTTATGGTTCTGGGCTGACTCCCGGATTTGGAATTTGTTTTGGCTAATTTGACTTGGAATCTGGACAATTTTAATTAAAAAGAAAAAAGAAGAAAAAATCAGTCAATCATGGTTTCCATACCCATGGGGTTTAGTTAACACTGTAGGTATTAATAATGCATTAAATAGTTTTAAATGTAGGTGTATAAAATACTTACTTATATAAATGTGCATTAACACTTAAAATAATACTGATAGTGCTTAACAGTAAAAATATGTATTTGTATATGTAGAAAGTATATATCTCTGCGCAGGACAACTGTATTTATCAGGTAGCAAAGTGAGACACGTTGTTCCTCCCATCCATTGCCTGCCCTACTCTCTTGCATGCTCAACTGCTTCTGAGCTCTAGTCTCATCTAAGGGTGTTGGTGACAGATGTGGAGTGCTGTGGGATGCTGGAGGTCTGACCACCTCTGGTTGCGCTTCCCAAGGAAAGCACTGCTTTTGTCTTGTTTCTAGAAACTGAGGTTTCTAAAACAGGATAAAAGCACTAATTTGACCAAAACAGTGGGATGCCTGGGGCAGGTGTTTTAAAATGGGACTGTTCTGATGACAGTGGGATGTTTGGTTACCCTATCTCTCCTTATAACATTAACTTCTCACTTATCTGCCTAGTCTATGAGCTCTTTAGGCCAAAGCCTTTGCCTTTGTATATGTTAGTGCAGTGTCTAGCACAAAAGCTCTGATTCCAGCTTGGGGCTCAAGGTATTTGTCTACACTGGTGTTCTGGTCCTGGCACCAAAGACCATGAGACTGTCTCACCTGTATCTTGTCTCTCTGTGTCCAAAGGCAAGCTCCAAGCTCAGCTGTATGCTGTTGGGGCTGTTCCAGTTCTCTCCCCAGGGGCTGCTCTGGGACACACCAGGCACATCTACATGAAACATTTACTGCGGAGTTGCCTAATTAGCTCCTCAGTAAAGTCTCAGCATCCTCATGTGCGGCCTTATTAGGTAACAGTAAACTAATAAACACTGCCATAGGTTAGTACTTGTAAACACAAGTCCTACCCTGCAGTGGTGCTATTTACTGTACTGCAGTGCTTGTATAGATAGTGATGGGGCTGGCTGGGGCACAACATGCTTCAGTGAGGGGGCTGCATGCTGGCTATCTCCACACTGGAGCGCCCTCATGCCCCAACCAGCCCCTCTGCAGCATGTTGAGCTGGGTCGGAGCAGCTCAGGGCTGGCTGGTAGGCTGACCCCCCCCACCCCCCCACCAGACCTCTGTCGGGTGGGGCTGCTCTGACCCAGCTCAATGTCCTGTGGTCCTAGGCGTGTGTGCAAATGTAGTGCCCTGGAGCAATAAACTCCAGCTTGAACTGTACTGGAGTTTCTTCAGCCATGCTAATTGCACATGTAGATGCAACCACTGAAGAGCAAGAGCTCAAGAGTGGATGTAGAAGGGTGAGCCTGGAGCAAAACTCACTGGTGTACATCTGTTTTTGGACTGTGCCTTTGGGCTGGGTAGATAGGAGTGAAATGAACAGGTCATGTTTGGGCCCTTCAGTACTTCGACCTGCTTTTGCATCAGTGTAAATCATCTTTGGGCTGTTCTGCCGTGTCACCCTATACCTCATTCCTGCTTGTATGGATCATGATAAAGGAAGAAATTCTTCAGTTGTTATGACTATGTTAGTAATACATTAAAGACTAAAATTTCATGCTGATAGGTTCAGAGTTGCTTGTTTC
>NW_017729032.1:99004733-99006862 GCF_001723915.1 Gavialis gangeticus
AAACTTACTGTTGTACATCTGTTTTTGGACTGTGCCTTTGGGCTGGGTAGATAGGAGTGAAATGAACAGGTCATGTTTGGGCCCTTCAGTACTTCGACCTGCTTTTGCATCAGTGTAAATCATCTTTGGGCTGTTCTGCCGTGTCACCCTATACCTCATTCCTGCTTGTATGGATCATGATAAAGGAAGAAATTCTTCAGTTGTTATGACTATGTTAGTAATACATTAAAGACTAAAATTTCATGCTGATAGGTTCAGAGTTGCTTGTTTCTGTCCTGAGCATGAGACCATGAAAAAGATGCTATAAAGTAAAACAGGGTTAGGATGGACAGTTATCCAGGTGCTCCATGCTTATGAATAATCATTGACAGATAGGCTGTCCATGCATGGCAAGGGCATGAAAATAGATAGTTACTACAGAGCAGCTGACTTACTGCAACTGATTTCCCCCCTTTAGCTTATCATAACTTGTGTGCTGTTGCCTTCAAAATCAACAGTATAATCATGCTACCATAAACTGGAGACTGGTCTTGGCTTTACCAGTAAGTAGTTGTTTATTTTAAAGTGATCAGCCAGCTTGTGAATTTAAAACAATGACATTCAGTACTTAAAACCACCAGTCAGGAGTAAAAACAAAACCTAGAATCAGTTTCTGAGAAAAATGCAGTTTGTCCTGGATTTCAGACTGATATATCTTCTAATGCAAAATGAGATGGACTTTTTTGATCAAGCATCAGCATTCACGAGAGTACTTGAATCAAAATGTTCACAAGAATCAGAAAAAGAAAGAGGAGGAGGAGAAAGATTAGAGCATTAAACAACAAACAAAGGACAAGTAGGAACTTAGACTTAGAAACTGGAAAAAATGTATTAAGTGCAAGATCTTTCCTTTCATGGAGTGTTGCAATAATTTTGTGGTGCTCAGGCCAATAGCAAAAATTTGTTTGATTATAGGGCAGGCTATTGTTTAAAACTGGGATTCCCTGGAAATATTTGTTATATGTTCTGAGCCAGACAAGTTTCTTTGGGTAAATCTGATATCTTTTTATCAAATATAGTTGAGTTCGTCTAATAAAAGATATCAGATTTACCCAAAGAACCCTGTCTATGTCCTTATGTTACACAAATTGCCAATTGCTCAAATGACGAGTGAGACCTTATAAGGGAGGATAAGGCAAGATGCTGTGTTTATTGATTAAATGCTAAATACACATGCACACACCACATTCATATCCCAATTTCTGTCCTGCGCTGGTATACATTACCAGTCTTATCAATACTCAGATCAACTTAGTGATCAACCAGCCAATTTGATCACAAGTAGGGAGCCAGGCTCCTGCCGGTCCATCTTGTCGGACAAACTGATGCTCCAGGATGACATGCAGAATAAGACCCAAAATTGATATGTCTTACCCCATCTTTTATAGCCTTGTCAGTTCACCCAGTCCTCTGGGCTTTTGCTCTGTTATCACTGTGTTGTTCCTTGAAGGTCGTTTGATGTTGTTCTCTCACTGTTCTGGGGCGGACTTTTCTTGTTTTGGTCTTTTATCTGTCTGCATTCTACAGCCAGTCACCAGCTGATGTTTTCCTTTTTTCACAGATGCACTCTCACCCATTCTCTCACACATACAGCATACAAAGTTCGAACACTTACATCAAGCTACAGAGCAATACAAAATGGAGTTTAAGGCAATGCAAAACTCAAGAAAATACATGAGATTAAATGCAATAGGCAAAAAGTCTATGTATAACACTTAGACCAACACAACTACAACCTATACTGCTGATTATGTGTTCTGATTTATTTGTTTCTGAGAAAAGATACCATCAGTAGAATTTGTTTTCTGTCTCTCCAACTGGCCCAAATATTGAAATCAAGAATTAAGAACAGGAGACCAATATATTTAAAATGATTATAGGGTCATAGTAGCTAAGATTCTGAATTATAGGTAGCACAACTGGTCTAGTATTAAATTGGAGACCTGGTTGCTTCTTTAAATGGAACAGTTTTGTCTTGTTTTAGTTTTTGGGGGTTTTTGCAGGGGGGGGAGGAAATGTTGATTTGTCAAAACCAAAACTTGTCAAAACTATGTGAACACACATACCAACAATGACAAAATTGTTTTCCC
>NW_017729032.1:99011862-99018968 GCF_001723915.1 Gavialis gangeticus
TTTAAATGGAACAGTTTTGTCTTGTTTTAGTTTTTGGGGGTTTTTGCAGGGGGGGGAGGAAATGTTGATTTGTCAAAACCAAAACTTGTCAAAACTATGTGAACACACATACCAACAATGACAAAATTGTTTTCCCTGGGGAACACTGCTGCATGCATGCTCTTGCATGGGGCAAATTGCCCTGGATGGGGTAGGGGAGTCTGGGGCCAGCACCTGGCCTGCCCCAAGCAACCTCACCTGGGGTTCTCGGGTGCCTCCCAGAGCTGCAACAGCATCTATCCGAGCATGTGGAGCCTGGCTGGCAGCTGGAATATGGTTCTGGCTGGCCAGGCTCAAGTTTTGGGTGGCACATGCTGCTGCCATGTGTGCTGCCCTGCTTTTTTGGCACAATTTAAAAAAATATTTTATTTACCAGTATCTAAATTTGGCTCCAGGCTGCAAATATGCAATGTGGAGAACCAAGTCACATATGTGGGGTGTATTTTGTGGCACATCATGAGCCTTTGAGGCACTGGAAAGTGCACATGTGCACTCATGTGGATGCGCCCTTGAATAGCAAACAGCCCTCTTGGTAGGGTACTCACCAGGGATGTGGGGCACTGGGGTTTAAGCCCCTAGTCTGAATCACATGGATGATGTGGTGGGTATGATTGCAGTTTCTTCTTTTGACTGTCTGACGTGGCAGGGACTGTTTTAAAATGTTTTGGAGTTATTCAGTCAGAGTATACTATGTTTTCACTATGCCCTTCAATTTTCTTCTCAAGGAGCAATTTTTGTACTAGGACTGTGTGGCTAATACAGTATTTAGATGATCCTCCATGCACCACAGAGCTGATGCCACTTTAAAAAAATTTTTTCATCACAGCCTAAATCTAAATTGCTCAGTAACTACTTCATTATATA
The DNA here is from genome assembly GCF_001723915.1 of Gavialis gangeticus. Taxonomy (NCBI): domain Eukaryota; kingdom Metazoa; phylum Chordata; order Crocodylia; family Gavialidae; genus Gavialis; species Gavialis gangeticus. Next base: position 99,012,766 of record NW_017729032.1, read on the forward strand.
TTCTATTCTATTAGACTAAAGTCACAGGAAAATTGTGAAGTATTAAACCTATTATTCATTTGGATGGTGTAAATGCTAATGTAGTTTGTTCACAGTTTAATTATAAAGCTGTTTGTTTTATTAAGTCTGTTTCTCCAACCAAACACAGATAAATTAGGAGAGAGAAAAAAAAGATAGAAGAGGAAAAAGAGGAAGGAAAAAAGCAGGTTTTACAATCACTTGTGTTTTGTGATATATTTACATTGTGCTAAAGCATGGGAACCACTTTTGTATAAGCAGCAGCTAGGGTTCAGAGTTAAGTCAAACTTATCTGAATTAGTAGCAAAATGCCTGTTATAATTTCTCACTCATGGAGGTATGTTGTGTTGGTCGATCCATTGTCATGATGCAGATCATGTATATTCTTAAGCATTTATGGTCTGACAGTTCTGCCTTTTCTTTGGTAGCCTTACATTCTAATTTAACAGTTCATTGAATTCTGTCTTTCCCATAAGAGTCATGCTGGGAGATGTATGCACACTTTTTTTCAGGTGTGATGAAGGTTTTTTGAGCCAAATTTCTTTTTCTGGTTACATACTTGCATTGAAGGCCATGCATCTGTAATGGTGTCTCTGAGGGCATAATTTGTCTTGTACAATCTTCATTATAGGTGGTGATGCATGAGAAGACGCAACCTGCCCTGATTTTTTAGAGCTCAGGTAAAGTTTTCAGTTCTAGAATTGAGAAGAAAAAGCCATTTTGCTTGCAAACTGGGCAAATTTGATATAGAATCAGTGAGAGTGTATGAACTGGAAGGTCCATCATACTATTTTCACAGTCATTTTTCAGAGTAGACTGTTTTTTAGAGTATAGCTGAATTTGGATCTTACTTTTACAGTGACTTGTGTTTTGTGATATATTTACTTTGTGCTAAAGCATGGGAACCACTTTTGTATAAGCAACAGCTAGGGTTTAGAGTTAAGTCAAACTGTAATCTGAATTAGTAGCAAAATGTCATCCTCAGACTTCATTGTAACTTGTAACACTTCCACTTGGATAATCAATACTGCATTACTACAGTGCATTCTATACTGGGCCAACAAAGAAACAAATCTAAATGGCGGCTACCACAGAATACAGTCATGTTTATTGGTTTGGGCAGATAAGATTTAGACACTGCACTGTTTTGTCTCTGCCCTGGGTCTCGTTAACATATCTATTTATTTAAAGATTTTTTTATTATACTATTGAAGACCAAAGTAGTTTAACTCTACCTCTGTTTTGATGAACAATGAATTATCACTTCTCTGGACTACGAATCTCAAGCTTCAGGGACATGTTGTGATATTGTGAAAAATTAAATAGATGGTATCCATAAAATAAGAAAAACCTTCTATTTGCTGAGTAACTAGCTGCTAATATTTTTCTTTTGACCAACCCTGTTAGCAAGTTTTGAAATCACAAAGGAAGTTCTTGATTCCCATTGAATGGAATGGAGCTATAGCAGCTCTGGAAAAAATGTCATGTTAGAAATGTGTTAATTAAAATGTTTACCAGTGTTAAATATATCCTTCTTGCAGAAAAGGACATATGTAGAGCAGTATCTTCAAGGCTGTGTCTAAACAGTACTTCTTCCAGCTCTAATAGCAGCCATATGGTGAAATTACTAGCCTAGTCCCTGACATTTTAATCATCCAATCCTATTCAAAGCAGATCTAGATGATAAGCTAATTAGAACTACAAGGCTATTTGTGCTATATAACACTAGCACCTCCCAATACTGCTACTATTTGTAGAGCTGAAAAGAGAGTAATGAGTGGGCTTTTTAGGAAAAAAAGTCAGCATAGGTAGGAGCTATCGTAATAAAGAATTTGACTTGAGGTATTCTCGGGAGGCTACATACGGAGTAGTATTTATTGTCTGGCTCTTGGAGAAAAGCACATTTTTCTATTTCTTCATTTTTTCCCTACCCTGGTTTCTCCTTGCATTTTGAGTTACTGATGTAAACACTAACACTAACCTTTTGTTGTTGTTTCAGTGTTTGCCATTAGCTTTTAGTTGTCTCTGACCTACACAGATTTCCAGTTATTTAAAAACCTTCTAGGTTAACAAATGTATGCTTCTGAAAATTAATGCTTCTGTTAGTGGTAAACACCTACTGGCAATTGGTGTATTCTCTTTGTCCTTGAATACTTTGTATTTTGACTTCTCAGACAATGCAGTGGATATATGTCAGCACTATTAATGTTACTTTTTGAGTTAGTGCAGAACAGAAAATAATAGCAAGTATTGTGAACAGAGTTCACAAGCCAAAACAAACACACGCCCCCACAAAAACCCAAGTAGTTAGTTGACACCTTTAGTCTGTTTATGAAAAGTGTTCATGTGTTGATTGTTCCTTATGGAATTGAAGAAATTCAGTTAGTAATTTGTAATTATTAACACTGGCTTTTTTAGATTTGATTGTCTTTTTAATGGATGTGTGAAGTTAAGGTATAGGTTTATTCTGGCTGGACCCTAAAAGCTTCAGAGTTTTTAACACAATTCAGCCCTCAAAGGGTTGGTTTACTGCCCGCATACCACTCCTTTATTATGATGTACATTTTAACCGTCAGACCAGTGTAATGGTATTTAAAGATTGGAGGATGGGGAAAATGTCTTGAAAGTATTTGAAGCAGATAAGAAAAGTTGCATGAGAGACCTGTGAAAAAATAGAAATGATATACAATCTACCTTATTCAGTAGATAGCAGCTGCTTGACATTACCTGAAGATGAATGGGAATATCACCTATAAAATCTATTGCAGTACAATCTGCTTGAGAGATCAGCAGTTTGCCAGGACCTGAACCATTTTATGGGTAGACATGTAGGAGTACATTCTTCTTCTAACTGGAGCAATGATTGTAGTTGTGTATTTACTCTCCCTGATTAAGGGTGGTTTAGCTGAGGCTTCAGTGCTTTTTTAATAAAGTTAACCTTTTGTAACTGTAACCCCATTGTGACCCTTTTTAAGAGTTAGAGCATAAAGTAAAAAATAAAAAATCTCTTGCTTGATTTAAGTGTTATGTGGTTCAGTACACTGAATTGTTATTTCTCATTTACAGTACTAAGAGTTATGATATTTTGAAATAAAAAAACTGCGCTCTCAGTTGCATCCTCCTTTCCTTGGATCGGCAGATCATAGTGAGAGCTGGGACACCATCTCCTGCCATGGGGAAGCTGCCTGCTTCCCAGTCCCCACTTTGGTCAGCCTGGGAAGCAAGCAGCTGCCTGGGGCGGGGAAGAGTGTCCCAGCTTCCATCCTTGCTGATTGGGAAACGGGGCTAGGAGGCAGCTACCCCAAAGGCAGGAGAGCTCCCTGCATGTGACAGAGGCCGGATCCTGGTGCCCCTTGCCAACCCAGGGCTGGCACCCAGGGGAGCCTGGAGCTTCCCTTGGCTGCTGTAGTGGGGCAGAGCAGGGTAGGAGTAGCCCTGAGTGAACTGCTCCTGATGAGTGTGTGTGTAGATGTATTCCTGAGGAAAGCTTACTGTGCCTTATTTTATTGCACAGTAGGCTTAAAGTTCATTAATAACATGTGTAGATACGCCCAGTTTGGTCCCAAAGAGTTTACAGTCTTTATAGACAAGACAAAATGATGGATTGAGTGAGTCCTATGTCTGTTTTTATCCTGGACAGAGAATGAGTCGGTCTTTTCTTCATAGTCAAATCTAGGGCAGGGAGTTGATATGAAGATAACCAGATAAAAATTATTACAGGATGACTGCACATACCATTTATGTTAGTCTGTTAAAAACAACCTGTTAAATGAGTGGGTAGCTACGTCTGTATTATTTTAAGTAGTATGCTAGAAATTGGATCTATATTGCCTTCGGCATAAAAGCGTGTGTGTGTGTGTGTGTGTGTGTGTGTGTGTGTGTGTGTAATATAAAATATTAAAATCTCCTTTGGTTAGTCTAAGGTATAAATCTACCCTGCCTTCCACATTACTTTATACTCTGTATTCATGCCCTAGGGAGCTTCAAGATGCTCATTTAGTAATGTGCCAGGGGTAAACTGGTATGCAGTATAGCCTGGAGAAATGATCATACAACTAAGCCCTGGAATCATTGGCTCCATAATTCACTGATAGGTGACCAGGGGGACAGAACTCTTGGTTTCTTCATCTATAACATAGAGATAGTAGCACTTAATATCACTAATTAATGGGGATATTCTGGTGATTAATTAGTTCATATATGGTTAATGTCCTGAACCCATGAAGTGCCATACCAGTGCTCAATATTATTAATTTAACTGTTGCTTAAGTGGCAATACACCAATATAGTATCCTGTACTATTTTGCAGTAGCCTATTTTATAGTATCCTTTGTACATAATTTGGTGCTAGCTTACTGCAGGCTCTTTGAGTGTTTTGTTATTAAACTTACAATGATCACTGTTTTTCCATATTGGAAGGGAAACATGACAAGTACACCCAACATTTTCTGCGCTCTGGCCTTCAAGTAATCTCCAGTGCATAACAGGCAAGCTTTCTATCTCACTACCAGTCAGAAGTGAGGAAAGCAAACAGCAGTTTTATTTAAATGCTGGACATAATGAATTAAAAAAATAATCCCATCTACTAACATTAACTATTCCTGCATTAAGCCAAGCCTCAGCGTTTTACATACTGATCTAAATATTGGAGCATAGTAGCAGAATGTGTCTTAATCTGTGGGCTCTTCTAAAAAAAAATCAGTGACTTTCAAATGTATAAACAGTTCAGCAATATAGCTTCTCATCCAAACTTGATTCAATTTCTTTCCAGCTTTCTCAGCAATAAATCCTCAAAAAGACCTGCACATTCTTTTCATGAATTAAAAATCCCATAAAAACACAGAAGCACATGCATAATATAAAATGAGCATCTGTTTAACCATTTATTTCAAAATAGAATCTTTGATCTGTGATTTTCATTCCTACCAACTGAAATCTGCATAATTACAACCCTGATGCTGTCTGACTCTAATTATATACCTTAAATAAAGGAATGACATCCTGGGAGATATCCAACTCAGGAACAGACTCATAGCTGAAACTAATAAAAGACTTAGTTGCCTATAAATTGGGTGCCAGGAGGTTGCAAACAGCTGCACCCAGCTCTGGCTGGGCTCTGGAGTCCCAGCCGGGCTTTATGGCAGGTGTGGCTGTGTGCACCTTGGGGCAGATGGTGGGTAAAGGGCCAGGGTTGCGCTGCCCCAGGCCCCTTCCCAGCTTTGTGCCCTAGGGCACACATAACAGCTGCTGTTGCAGAGCCCAGCAGAAGCTCTGGAGCCCAGTGCAGTTGTTTGCAGCCTCCTGGCTCCCTGCCAAGGCTCTGGGCAGCTGCAGTAGGTGGCAGGCAGGCTGCAAACAGCTGTGCCAGGTTCCAGAACCCCAGCATTGGCTCTGTGGTGGCTATGAACACCGTGTGCCTCCAGAGGCTGGGGGGTGGGGGGAGCACAGCAAGCTCCTGCAGGTGGTGGTGACACTGTCGGCAACAAGAGCTTGGAGGCAGCAGGTGGCTGCAGTGCTGTCAGCGGCGGGGAGAGCAAGGGGTTGGCATGCACAGACTGGTGGCCAATGACCACCTGCAGACACTGCCAGCAGTATCAGCAAAGGCCAGTGGTGACTGGGGACCACCTGCAAGTGCCAGTGGGTGTGTGTGGGGGGGGTGGTAGGTGGCAAGTGGCAACTGCCTGCAGGTGCCACCAGCAGGGTCAGGGGCACCTTTTTGCAGGGGATACGCTGCCAAGCTGAGGGGGTCCACATACACCCCCTACACATCGGCAATGGTGGTGGCAGTGGGTGCACGTCTGCCTCAGGGCATACAGCCGGGAAAGGGGCAGATGCAGAACAACCCTGGCCCCTCCCCAACTGTCTGCCCGGAGCCATCCATGAACCAACTAACAGCAATGAAGACTGAGCCCCTCACAGCTCCCCTACCCTCTTCCCCTGGAATTCCCAATCAAGGCATGGGTTGAGGTTGCGGTGTTTCTGGCACTCCAGCCAAAAATGTTGTTGACTCCTGGGCTAGAGACTAGTGTGTGGGGAGGGTAATTTCCGCCACTCCTATTGAAGCTGTGCTACTGTACAAACAAGAATGCAAGATTGCAAGATGGGGCCGGGACAGGAGAGAACAAGAAGGAGCAGAGGCTTGTAGTTTAGTCTTTAGGGCACCCACCTGTCCTGGCTTTTTTGCT
>NW_017729032.1:99020549-99023058 GCF_001723915.1 Gavialis gangeticus
AGAGAGAGTCTTTACATGACCCGTGGGGAAGGGTGAATAGGGAGGGAGGGGGCATGTGAACGCTCCCTGAAATCTGTCATTCTTGATGGGCAATTAGCTAGTTACAAACTATAGGAGTGGAGAGAACTTTCAGGCCAAACAGTGTGAGGTGCTTTGTGGATTACACAGCCACAGAGCAGGGCTTTTCTAGAACCACAATTTTGAAGTACCCCAGCCAGGGGCAGATCCAGGATTTGGCAAAGCAGTGTTGCAGGACGAGCTATCCCTACTGGGTGCACTTCAGTGCCCAGCATCCTCCTCATGCAACCCACTGATATGGGCAGACATTGCCACAAGAGCCTTGGGGTATCTTTTTGAAGTCTCCAAAGCAGGCAAGAATCCCTCCTTCCCCTCCTGCTCAGAGGCGCATCCCCTGCCCCCACCCTGCTCCTGCTGCTACTATTTTCCCTGTGGTCCCAGGCAGGGATGGTCCTTTGGGGGGTGAATCAGGGTGACTGCCCTGGGTCCTGAGCTTTGGGGGCCCCCATGGAGTGACAGCAACTCTGCGCCACTGGCACTACCATCCCCTGCCACCGACGCTGACAATGGTGGTGGCAGCTTCTTCCTGTCTGGGGTGGGCGGGATCAGGGCAGGGCCCTGCATGGGCTGATTTGCCCTGGGCCCTGCACCCTGCTTGGGTTGGCTCTGATCCCAGGGCAGAGGAAGTTTCAAAGACCCTCCTGCCCCCTTAAGCCAGGCTCTGAGGGGACCGGGCTCAGCTGGGAACAGTGACAGCAGTAGCAGCAGAGATGGGGAGGGGGCTGGGTGCCCCCCACAGGGTGCAGGCACAGGAAGGGGGAACTCCTTCTGCCCATGCCTCTGCTGCTGTCACCATTCCCAGCTGAGCCCATCCCCACGCAGCCTGGGCAGGAGTGATTTTGAACATGAACACCGCATGCCCCCAGAGGCTGGGGGGACACAGTGAACTCCTGCAGGTGGCAGTGGCGGTGCTGTTGGTGGCATGAGCATGATGGTGGCAAGTGGTGAGCTCCTGTAGGCAGCCACAGCGCTGTTGGTGGCAGGGGTGGTGGTGGTGAGTGCCGACCAGTGATTGGCGACCACCTGCAGACACCGCTGGCGGCCAGTGGCAATTGGGGACCGCCTGCAGATGCTGCCAGCTGAGTCGGTGGTGGGGGGGGGGTGGTGAGTGGCGACCGCCTGTTCGCACCGCCGGCAGTGATAGCAGCACCTTTTTGCAGGGGGTGCACATGCATCCGTGTGCACCCCCTATGTGTTGCCAATGATTTTGAAGCTTCCCTGCCCTGAGGACAGCGGGGAACACAGCAGCTGCAGGCAGGGAAGGGAAGGGGACATCCCCATGTCCTACATACCCACCCTCTACCCCACACACTGAGGGGCTGGGCGCTGGGGGCAGTGGGTCGGGAGCAAGGGGCATTCGGTTGGGATTGGCCATTGATGTTTACAAACAGGTCCTGGTCCAAAAGTGGAGAATCGCTGAGCTAGAGCTGTAGTGTGGCATTCACAGATGGGGCTATTCAAAAGACTTGGGCTTTCAATGTGGTCTCCTTCCGCTGCGTTGGTTGTAGCCATGTTGGCCTAAGGATGCAGGTAGAGAAGCTGGCAAAGAAGAATTTTTTTCAACTGTTCTAGTGGGGTTAATAAAAGATATCAGGTTTAACCAGAGAACCCGCCCTTCTATACTTCAGCTCACCTTTACACATTTTGTCCAGGTGGTTTCTCCTAAGGGAGAGCAGCAGTTCAAGCCATAGGCAGGAGCACATCAAAGGGGACAAGAGGACAAACCGGAGGGAGTCAGATGGAGGGCACCGAAAACGGTGAAGGGGCTGGGGCACATGATGTATGAGGTCATCAAAGGATGACCCTGCCTTGATCACAGGATGACCTCCTGAGGTCCCTTCCAGTCCTCCTCTCTGAGAGAGCCGGGCTTATTTAGTGTAGTGTAGAGAACGGGGTGGGGGATTGAACAGCAGGCTTAATCTCCGTGAAAGGGGGTTACAAAGAGGAGGGAGCTAGAGACTGCTCTCGGTGGCGGCAGGTGACAACAAGGAGCAAGGGTCCCCAGCTGCAGCCGGGGAAGTCGAGGGTAGATATTAGAAAAGCACTGCAGGCGGGTCCCCAGAGAGGTGGCGCAAAAGCTCCATCCTTGGAGGTGTTTAAAGCCCGGCTGGTCCTGCTCTGAGGAGCGGGTTGGACTACGTAGCCCCCCGGTTCCCCCCGCCCGAGTGCTCTGTGACTGTCCTTTCAGGGGGTTGCGGCTGCCGGAGCCGGGGCAGAGGCCGGGAGCGAGGGCGCTGCCGCAGGCTGGGAGGAGGAGGAGAAGGAGGAGGCGGCGGCGGCGCGGCCCGACCCCCGCTTGCTCCTGACGCAGGCGGCGGCTCTTTGTTCGCAACGCGCCTGTGCGCGGGCGGGTGAGGGAGGCCCCGCGCGGCTGCAGTGTGGCGGCGGCGGGTCCGGAGCCCGGGGCCGGGATGGAGGCCGCGCTGCTGAA
>NW_017729032.1:99023363-99039271 GCF_001723915.1 Gavialis gangeticus
CCGGAGCCGCCGCAGCCCCGACCTGCCCGCGCGGGGCTGCGCCTCCCCACCCCCCGGGGCTGCGCCGGCCGCCACGAGATTGCGGGGGGAGTTGTGAGGAAATGAGTTTGAGCTTTGAGGGGAAGCTGGGGAAAGCAGGTCCAGGGAAAAGATTCGTCACCTCTGTTCCTAGTAGAGATGACATCCTGTTCTTCCTTATCTTTTATCTCTGCTATGAGTCCCGGTTGCCTTTTCCTGTAGTCTAGAGCAATAGGCTACAACCTGGATACCGTCCCCTGTATTCGGCACTGGTGAGGTTACAGCTGGAGTGCCGCGTCCGGTTTGCCTCCCACCCGCAGAAAGGAGGGGGACAAATTGGAGAGGGTCCAGTGCAGGGCAACAAGAATGGTTTGGGGGCTGGGGCACAGGGGGCTTCTGAGGAGAGACTGGGGGAACCGGGCTTATTTAGTCTGGAGAAGAGAAGACTGAGAAGAGATTTAATAGGAGTCTTCAGGTACCTGAAGTGGGGTTATAGAGTGTGAACGATGGGTACTTCCCGAGACTGGGGGGGCACCATTTGTAGGCAGCGGCAAGTGGGGACTGCCCTCAGACACCCGTTTTGGCAGCATCAGCGGCCAGTCTTGGGGTGGGGGGGCATGTGCCCCCCGTGCATCGTCTGTGATAAAGAGGATGGGGCCAGGCTGTTCTCAGTGGTGGCAGATGACAGAACAAGGAGCAATGGTCTCAAGTTGCAGCAAGGGAAGTTGAGGGTAGATATTAGGAAAACCTCCCCCAGTTCCTGACCCCTCCCCCCCCCCAAAAAAAAGTAGTAAAGCATTGGAACCCATTACACGGAGAGGTTGCGGACTCTCCGTCCTTGGATGTTTTTAAGACTTGGCTAGACAAAGGCTTGCCTGATCTAGTTGAGAAGGGTCCTGATTTGAGCAGGGGTTTGGACTAGATGACCTTCTGGTATGTATCCAGATGTGCATGGACGTTTGGTTCCGTAGGGACAAGTAGATATCCAGGGGTCAAAAAAACCAAAGCAGTGCATGCTTGGTCAGCGCACAATTGGACAGGACTTTCCAGTATGTGGCACTGTAAATGCGTTTGCATGATGGTGTTTATGTGAATGTGCTTCTGAAGTCCTTTCCAGCCCAAATTTTTAATGATTCTATGAAAGAGCAGTTGAAAATGGAGGTGTTGGTAAAGCTGAACAAATCGCTTGGCTTGCAGTGTTGCTTACCCTTTTTCCCTTTTAAAAATGGGGGGAAAAAGACTGGTTTGAGGCTCCCCTCAGCCTGTTCTCTTCACAGTAAGGGTGTTTAATTCCTCCCTCCCCCCAAGTTGTTTCAGTCTTCCTCCTGCTCCTTCAACCCTCTCTTCTCCCTGAGGTCACTAGCTTCTTCCCAGATGGATCATACCCTTGCCTTGAGAGTGCTTTAGTTGCTGGGACAGTCACCCAAACTGTTGTGCATTTATGTGGGGCCGGTACATGCCCGGTTCTGAAGTAATACTGGGCAGTGAATACAGAGAGAGAGAGAAAAAAGAGTAGATAATGCAGTAGTGAGGAGATAAAATACAAGGTAAAAGAGTATCACAGGAATGACTGGTCATTGTTACACAAAAGCAATTGAAGGCAGGGATGGGTTAAGCAAGGGATTTGAAATTGGCTAGTGTCTTATAAGCTAATAGAATCACAGAAAAGTAGAGACATTATCAGAGGGCATCTAGGTCAACTCCTGCCTGAGGTAGGATCATCCTTACCCAAACCATCCCATACACTCCATAATCTAAACTCTGTGTAAGTCTACCGTCAGCCTTGGTATAACACAGACCGAACATCCTGACCTGCCACAGGTAAAGTCATATGCCTGCAGCTAATTCAGAAATCTTAAAAGGCGAACAAAAACTACAGACCTAACTTGGAAGATGTAGCTTCTCCTGTAGAAATAATTATGTAGGCATAACTGCAACACAGCTATTGAAGTGGCAAGATAAAAGACTTAATGCTAGCCATTTACAAAAGTATGTTGAAAAGCTCATGTTAAGACTAGGTATCAGTCACCGTGCTGCTGTGCTTCCTCAGCACATAAGATAGTTTCTAAATCCAAAGTGGTGACAACAGTCCACATTGGAGCTGACCCCTGCTCATGTTTAAATATTGTTATTTTGGTCACTTGCAAAGGTTCTTAAGAAGTCCTGTATGTTTATTATGTTTTAGGATATTTATTTATACATTACAGGATGATTTAATACTAGGCATACATTTTGAAGTTTGTTTCTTCAGCATCAATTTTCAATAACTATTTATTGTTAAGACACAAGTGTTTGTTGTACTTGACTTACGGCATCCTTTCATATGGCAAATAATTATCCCAGAAAGGGCTATTGGAGAACATGGCTCGGTGGAACTGGTTTTTTTATCAAACTTGACATATTGCTTATGTTAGATCTGGCTGGGTTCCCTTGGAGGGTCTAGTTAGTTTACCCAGTTAGTTTAATAACGTTGTGTGCAAGTTTACAGTTTAGGGCTGTATTAAATCACCATTATTTCAAGTAGCCGTAATGCAAGCCATAGTCGTCATTATTTATTATTTTTTATTTGTTTCCTGGAAGCAATCCTAATACTATACCATACCATACCATACACATATGCATGCAGCTTCCGTTCATCTCATATGTACGTCTATCCTCAAAATTAGTAACAAGGATAGTTTCTTTAAAAATTTTTTTAATAAGACTAAAGTGATTCAACTGGGCTGCATTTTTTCCTTCACGGACAAATCTTCAGTGATTTGTGTTGGTCAGTTTGTTACCGGCTGTAGAGTTACTATACATTTTATGATGCCTCTTATGATCCATTAAGGCTCCTTTTTTAAGGCATTGATTTTCTAGACCTTGTCCAAGGCTAGTGCAGTCCTAGTTGCTGACTTACTAGCATTGGATCCTAACTGGTTAATACTGCTTCAAAAATGGCAATTACCCAAATGAGTCATTTTTATTGTAGCAGGTCAGAATCTTGTTTTGTTGTCAACTTCTTGCATAAACATCAAATCATTTAGAACTTGTTGGCCAGATGTTTGATCTCAAAACACTTCCTCAAGGTAGCAGCGGGCTAAGAGCTTTTTTTTCAATGTTTACAAGTGTCACTGTGGTTTTTATTTTTTAGTGTTAAATGTGTTGCTTGAGTGAGTATTAAGTGAGAGGAGATCAGCTTTCTCCTCATACAAATTCAGTCCTTGAGCTGTGCTGGGATTGCCAACAAGGACACCAGTTGTCACGAGGGCACTTGTCCAGCATCTAATGGACCAAGAGTACCAATTTATTTCACAAAAAGTAGGTCACCGAGGAAGCAGTAGATAGCAATTCCTCACAAGTGACTTGAGCAGGTTTTGAGCCAATTCTCTTGTCTCTCCTTAGTGATCAGCAGGGATCTTCATTTTCTCTGATTAAAAAAAACCAAAACCCCAGTTCTCAGATTTAAAAAAAAAAAAAAAAAGTAACCCAAAATCTGCATTTTTATGTGATTTAAACTGAAACATCACTAATATATTATTGTAAGCCCTGTTATTCATTATTTTACTAACTGGCGTTTATATTAGATAGAACTTCCGGCTGGCCGGCCAGACACAAGTGGTGGTGGGGGGGAGGAAAGCTCGCATGCCACCGCTGCCGCCCACCACTCTGCACTGCTGCTGCTCTGTGTGTGGCTGGAAACCCTTGTGCCTCAGGTAACCAGCATTTTTAGATTACTGGCACCCCCCATTTCCCACTCATGCTGGATGACAGAGCTATTACTCTGTGTGTGTCTGTGTGTAGTGATGTTTTATTTTAATGATGGAAAAATGTGGATTTTGGGTTACGTTTTTTTAATCTGAAACCTGTGGAACCAGGATCCCTGGTGATCAGCTGAAGCATACAGTCCATCTGTCCTGTCATAAGCCCTTTTGTATTCTCTATTTGAGTTTTGCTTCATGGTGCAGGTCTTTTTACCCCGTGTCTATATCTGATTTAAGAGTATGTTTGTAACTACACGATGCATTAAAAACAACTGGAGTGTGTGGTCCTAGTCATTGAGTCAAGAGCCATCTTCAGCAACTTATTCAGTTAACCAGTTCTAGGACGATGCATATTTTCCCAGATTAACTGATACCTGCATGAAATGTTGAGATCCACAAAGACTTCAGTGGCAGGGTAGACATCAACTTTAAGACACTGCCCATGCAATCCTTTTATATTGTATTTGGTACTTTCCAACAAAGCTACAAACTGTGTTCCTAACCTAAGGGCAGAAGAGATGAGGAACTTCCTAAATTATCTGTCCGTGGTTAGCTGCCTCATGTATTCCAAGACAGGCAAAAATATAATGGCTTCTCCTGCGTATCTTCTGCATGTGGTTTCTGGTTTGCCCGTTACTGCTGAAACTGGACCTATGTTGTCATCCAGCTAATGATTTTCATTATGTCCAAAATCTGAATGTAACAAACAATAGGAAAAATAAAATCTTTGGCTTATCTGGGAGAGAAATGATCCTCTTTATTGTATCTCTGGAGCATGTTTTAACAAATGTTCCTGTCTTTGTAGTGGTGGGACATTGACAGTGCTCACCTCCCCCTGCTTTACCTGCAGAAAGTTAGAGTGTTTTCATGTTTTTGGGCATTATGCTTGGTTGTTGTGTGTAAGGTCTGTTTCTGAAGTTCTAAGAATAGATTAGACCCATGCTTCTTAACCATTTTGGACGTGAGGCATCCATTTATGAATAGAGTGGAACCCAGTTTCAAAACTCATTTATATATTATAGTGCAGGGGTCAGCAACCCCCGGCACGCGTGCCAAGTATGGCACGCAAGACCATTTTGCTCGGCACACCGCCACCAGCCCGGGCTTTAAGCAGCTGCTGCCAGCCACAGAGCCCAAGCTGCTCCCAGCAGACGGCTGGGAGGCTGCCATCCCTGCTGCAAGCAGATGGGGCTCCGTGGGCTGGCTGTAGCTGGGTGGCTGCAAACAGCTACTCTGGGCTCTGGTATGTCGGCACTCTGGCACCTTCCAAGGTAGACATTGTGGCTTTTTGACGCTTCAGCCAAAAAATGTTGCCTACCCCTGTTATAGTGTTTACCTCCTTATAGAAGGGACAAGCAGTGGGGATGGGGGCCTGGTGTGTCAAGGACAAGCTTGAGCTTGTGCTTGTCTGCTCACACCTCACTAATTTCTTTACACCTTGTGGTACACTTGAAAGGATTTGATGGAATCCCAGGGTGCCACGTATCTTGGTTAACAATCAGTGGATTAGATAAACTTTTTTGTTTAGAATGATTTGGGGATGACCCTGCCTTGATCATGGGGTTAGACTTGACCTTCTGAGGTCCCTTCCAGTCTTATGTCTCTATGATAAAAATATCTAGTTTTATGATGTATCCATTCTGACATGATTGGCCAAACTGTTAAAAGTAAGAATTTAAAAGATGGATGTTACATGAAGTTCTAATTTAAATGCAAAATTAAGTACAACATTTACTCTACTGGCTTTGCTCTGTATGTATATAGCACCTAGCACATGGGGCCTCCGATCTGTGGTTGGGGCCTCAAGTTACAAAGTAATGCAAATCAAATAGCAAGATGATGCAAAAAATTATCTTTAAAATCCTCTAAAATGAACTTCAAGTGGTAAGACAGCAGAAGGAGTTAGCAGGAAGAGTTATAACTAACAAAGGAAACGTGATCATATGTATAGTGATTATTTCTAATTTTGTTATCTGAGGTTTTTTTTAGTTACTAGAATCTGATTCATAGATATTTGGGTCAGAAGGGACCTTAGCAGATCATCGAGTCCGACCCCCTGCCCTGGGCAGGAAAGAGCGCTGGGGTCAGATGACCCTGGCCAGGTACATGTCTAGCCCTCTCTCAAAGACCCCCAAGGTAGGGGAGAGCACCACCTCCCTCGGAAGCCCATTCCAGATTCTGGCAACCCTTACTGTAAAGAAGTTCTTCCTGATGTCTAATCTAAATCCGCTCTCTGTCAGTTTGTGGCCGTTGTTCCTAGTTACTCCAAGGGGTGCCCTGGTAAACGGAGCATCTCCTGTTCCTTCCTGTCCTGCCCCTCCCCCCGATGAATTTGTTGGTGGCCACAAGATCATCTCTCAGCCTTCTTTTGCGGAGGCTGAAGAGATCCAGGGCCCTCAATGTCTCCTTGTAGGCCTTTGCCTGCAGGCCCCTAACCATATAAGTGGCTTTCTTCTGAACCCTTTTGAGGTTGTCCACATCCCTCTTGAAGTGTGGCGCCCAAAACTGGATGCAGTTACATAGGATTCTTGTTGTTAGAACATCTTATCCAAAGTAAATGAATACTGCAAAACTAAAGTTCATTTTTATGTGCAAACTAGCTAACATTTGTGTATATTTTAATTAAGGTTGTATGTCTTACCTACTAAGAGCCTCATACCCCAAGAGAAATCAATGAATCCCCTGCAGTGGTGTAGACACTTTTTGGATCATCCAACTCCTGAGATAGAAGCTGCAAAACGTTCCCTGTGCTTTAGACTGGAACAAGGTAATTCTTTTCATTTCATTTTGCTTGAATTTTTTAACTAAGTCAGCATCTGTTTTTGGTAAGTCAATGTAAAGTTCTTTATGAAGTTCTATAGCTTCAGCTCCTTTCTGTGTTTAGCAAAAGGGAGAAATAGTGGTGTAATATAAGGCTGCTGACAGATGTGGGGGGAAAAAAAAGTGCTTTACTGGAAGAGGCATTGCATTAGTTCAACCAGCATCTGTATAGATTACATGCTCCAGCGGGGCTTTTGGGGGCTTTTATCTTGCAGCTGACTGAATAAATCAGTTATTAGATAAAAGCACCAAAAAGCCCTACTGAAACACATGATCTGTACAGATGTTGGGTGAGCCGGTTCCAACTAAGGCGATGCCTCTTGGGCATGTGCTGTGCTTGGCATGGGAGCACACCAAGATTAAAGTAAGGCACTATTTTTTTTTTCTTTTCACATCTGTAAGCAGCCTAATTGTATAAGCCTTCTCTTGTTATATGAATGATAGCTGTGATGAAAGGTTTTGCTTAATATGCATTTGAATGATCTCCTTCTCCTCTTCCTCTATTCAGCTCCTAATTTTTAACATCCTGTTAATTCCCAGGCCACCCCAGTTTCCTTAACAGAAGGGCTAGTGGGTTTTAGTGAAAGAAATATTGGATGGGCACAAATAGAGCTCTGTACTTGTATAAAATCCTATGCACCATGGTTGGATTCCATATTGGCGCAATGATGTACCTGTGTGCATTTTGTTTAACAATAAGAGTGTTGTTTGTAGAAAAGACAAACCAGAAATCTAGCTTAATTTTTAATAATGTTGTTTAGGACTTTCAGTTCTTTGAAAATCTGGGGCCAAATTCTTGGCTAACATAGAATTGCACAGTGTCAGTGAACTGATATGGAATTATACCTGCAACTGGTGAATTCGAATTTCTGTATATTCAGCAGTTGTAAATATAAATCAACCATTCTATTTTTATCATTTTATTTATTTCTTCCATCATGCCAGCTTCCAAGTTAAGATGCTAGTATGCTGGGTGCTGTTTCTGGCCTAAAGAGTTTATAGTCCAGTCTGGGAAAAGGAGTACTCAGTGAGTATGTTATAAACAATATGAGGGAAGGATGGGAGGAGGAGAACAAGGTTAATGGTAATGGAGGCATGTAGTCGTGTAAATTAGCTTGCAGACTGAGCCTTTACAGCCCCTAAGCACATTCTTCATTCCAACTGCTTGGAGTTAGTAATTGCATGTTTCAGTTGTCTGAAAAGTAAAATGCAATTTTTGCATCACAGAAGCTAAGAAGGGGTTTACCATTTGCTTCGGTGGAAGGCAGAGTGGGGCCATACAACTTAATGGTTTCAAATTGTTTGAAAATCTGTAGATGTCTAAATAAATAAATATCACCTATTTTTGAATCTCTTTCAACTTAGCCATAATACTTGGGCTCTTTAATTTGTGTGTCATAGCAGCAGTGGGTCTTGCGTGAAGTATTTGAAATAAGAGCTGGGCATGTGTTAATGATTTGGTTAGGGAATGTCTGTGTTGTTTCAGAGTTTACAGAACAAATCTGTTGATGATGCACAAGCCAGAAAAAAATGATTTACACTCCTGTTTTGGTAAAACTCATCACAACGCAGATTTTGGTTAACATAATATAACTTTATGGTTTAATTTAGTTCATTTTGGTTAAGTTTGAACCTCTTAGTTCTAAAACAAAGTCCAGATGCAACCTAGCCTGTCTTTTGCTGCCATTCTTAGTTTTAAATAATATAAATAATACTAAACAAAGGCACACAACAGTAAAATTGTAGACTCATAATGAAGTCATTCAGGAATGGATTGTTAAAAGAGATGGGTGGTCTTTCATTTTCCCCCAACTCACTGTTTAAATCAAATGGACAACATCATTTCTTTCTCAGTTTTTTTTCTAAATAGTTAGAAAAGTATGCAAGTTAGTATCTCTCTGGTTATTAGATTGTACTTCTTCAATATCTGAGAAGTCATTACAAATGTTGATGTATGACTTGCTTTTATACCTTCCAAGGTTATATGCAGCTGCATGTCAGTTTCATCCATATATTCTAATTGTGTGTTATTACTTCATGAAATATAAGTGTTCTATAAATAACTTCTGAGGATTTATATTCTCTTCAAAAGATGTGCATAAATCCCACTATGGGAGCTATCTATTAAAGGAGAATATTGTTTCCAAAATGCTCTTAACTGCAAATATTCTGTGATAGAATTGTTTGTTGTTATTAATTAATATTTTCTCACAGACAAGTGTTGTTTTTTTCCTATAAATAATAGGTAATCAGGAAATGTTACTTGGAAATGTTAACAATTCTAAGTGTAACATAATATAACTAGATTATGAATAGATTGCATATGTTTGTTTTTCCCCATTTTGAAATAGGATGAGACCACTGGAACAAACTGGTAATTTAAAAAAAATAAAGCTAGCTTTCCATAATACGATTTTCCTAATTTTATTTTTTGTTACTATCAGTTGATGCTCATTTATACACACATGCACCATTTGATCCTAATTTTAAAAAGTAATCCTGTAAAAATAGCACTTTAGGGTTCCATAATGATTCTGTTTAGGGGGTGGTATCTCAGTTTACGAGTAAAATAATGCAAACATTGTGGGATTTAAAATTCTGGTTGTGCTGTATCTGGGTGACGTAATCATTACTAACTGATCTTGTTGAGAAATATGCGGGTGTACTCAGTGCATTTGCAGTGTGAAAATATGTCCTCTTGTAAAGAAAATGTTTGTTTTTGGAATTTATGGGGCAAATTTGTTGATGATGCATGATTTCAAAAGAAACCTAGTGTAGATTTCCATAGATATTAGTACTATAATGCTAACAGGAATAGAAGCCAACAGAAACATTATTTTTGTCACGGAAGTCAGCACAAATGATTAAATATGCTTGGGGAGCACAGCTGTGAACTGTATGTAGCTACTGTTTGACTATTAATGTTTTGTGTTATTCAGAATCTAGTTTTGGTAGTGCTGGAGTGTGTGGTGTTGTAGCTGTCATGGTCCAGGATGTCTGTGTGAGGCAACAATTTTTGTGGGTGTTATCTATTATTGGACCAAGTTCATAGTTGGGATGAAGTTAGGTAAGCTTTTGAAGGCAAGGCATAGACTTAATGAAAAATGTCTTGCATTCAAGGGCTTGTTTAACTTAATTCAATCATGTGGTTTAATTCACAAAAATCCTTGCCTCTTGCAAATCTAGTTTTTGGCTAACATACTGTTTTACCTGACTTAGCTCAGTTACTCCTGTTTTTTGCTTCATGCTCCTTTTCTTGAAACCTTGTCCTTTTAGTGTTTTTACTTCTAGTTTATAGAAGTTTGCTATCTCTTTTGCATCAGTTCTCTTCCCCAACCTTGAATGTTGCTGTCCCCATGTGTGCATCTTTCCAGTATGATGGAGTCTGTGTTATATTTTGTAAGTAGCACAATGGAAGTAGTCAGTGGAACTATAATGATTTACACTCAAGTTGAGAATATGCCCTGTAACTTCACAGCTGTAGAATGCCATACAGTTGCACAGTGGGTAAACCAAGGAGCTAAGAGGCTTAAACAAGGAGTCTGTCTAGAGAAGCACAGTTACAATTTCAAGGGCTGAAGAAAAGCTATCCTTTCTAACTCAGCCTTATAGGCAGCAAAGCTCATTCTCTTAGAGAGTCTGGAATATTATTTAGACAACAGAGCTCATGCTAGCTTAGTTCTCTCTCCTCGGAAAAACACCACTAACTGTTTAAAAACAACAGGGTGTGATCTTGTTCCACAGAAGTCAGTGGAAGTTTTGCCACTGCCACAGCCTTTAATTTTATAGTCTCTGTCTGTCTCTGTGTCTGTTCTGCTCTCTGTCTCTTCTCTTTTAGTGGTAGAAACAGTTCTTCACGTATTGCAAGGAAAAACGTGCTCCAAACTAAAATTACTGCCTAATATATGTTTCTTGGAAGGGAAGACATATTTTAATACTGAAACAACCATATATCTGCTTATCTTCAATGGTTTATGACCTCATCAGCACCTCTCTGAAATTATGGCTTTTACTGCATTCATGCACATAAAGAATTGGACAGTTTTTTGACAGGTGGACGACATTTGGACAGTTTGACTGAAGTCAATTTAAATGAGATATACCTAGTACAGAACTTCAAAAGCCAGGAAATTTGAAAAGCTCTGTCATAGCAGTATGGACCCTCTACCCCATCAGATGGTGACCTGTACATTATCACTAGCATAACTTCTATTTCAAACTTCCTGCCTCTCGAGAAACAGTTCCAGTTCTGATCTTCTGACCTTCCTTACATCTCTGATCCTTCTGGAAGAAAATACACTATTTGTTAAGTAGCCAAACTATTTTGACTCCTTGTCTAAGTACAGACAGTCAAAAAGCCTGAGGCTGAATCAGTTCACTCGTTGCAGGTTAGTCTAAACTGCAGAGATTAAACTGAGAAACAACTGGACAGACCTTCACTTTTGATTCAGGAAATGCTCCCACATACCTGCTGGAGGGTGCTAGAGCACAGCTCTCTGGCATGTAGCCAGGCTGGGCTGTGTTCGTTTCTTCTTCGTGCTGCCCCCAAGGTCTCTGGGATTTGCAGTCCAGAATTACAGCAGCAGGACTCTGTAGGGTTGCTCATCACTTCCTTTTCCTGCTTCCAGGTGCCTCTGAATTTGTAATCCACAGTCGCAGCCAGCAGTAAGTTTTTAGCAGGGCAGGGCAGGGCAGCTCTGTACTTGGGGCAAGAGAAGTTTAACCACCCTTCCTGGCCCCAGACCCCAGCAGCGGTTTGCCCTCCCCTTCCCTGCCAACCCTTCTCTGCTGGAGCAGACAGCCCAGCCCAGCCCAGCCCAGGGCTGAAAAGTATGCTGGGATGCTGGGGGTACCATGATTTAACTTGAACCAGGAAGAGGCCTGGGATGGAAGTTTCATAAACTGGTTTGACCCAGATCAGTTAAGTCTGATCCTGCACTCAACCAGGTTTATCTTAAAACAGTTTCCGCCTTTTTGAAAGTGGTTTATGTGCACTGATTTTCTGTTCTGTTACAGCTTTAAATCAGTTTCTGATTGCTTAAATCGGTTTATGTGTAACTTCTGTCCATAGCCTTTATGATCAATGGCTGTGGCAGAGCACAATTGGGGTGCTTGCCACGTGGCAGGGGCTGCAGTAATGTGGGTCAAAGTCAGCAGAGAAGGCAGCCAAGCAAAGCCCCTGAATGTCATTCTAAGGGAGGAGGTGTGTGGTGGAGCACCTTTGGGGGTGTTCACCACTTGAGTTTTCACAGGCTTTGAGGGGAGCCTGCTTTGGAGGAGCAACAGGGGAAAGATCCCCTAGGAACTATTTTAAGGGGGAAGGTATGTGGCAGGGCACTGTTGGTGCCTGCCACTTTAAGAGCGGAGCCAAGCAGCCAGCAGGTGCTTTATTGCGGTGGCCATTTTAGACCTCTGGTTGCCTATATAAATAGAGCAGTTCTCTGCTGGCAGGACAGGTAATAACATCACCTGGCTATGAGGCTGCATGCAGCACCCAGGAGGTAGGGGCAGGAGCTGTAGGGGATGGTTTGGAGGCTCCTGCGCATGACCTAAAACTGCACCCTGCCGGGAGTGAGTGGCATGGGATCCCCCAGGAAAACGCCATGCCATTTACCACCCCGGTGAAAGGTGGGTAGGGGCACCTTAACCCCAGCACTTACCTTTGCGTGGGTCATGTAACATTGGCGGTAGTTGGGGCCATGCATGGCTGCAGCCGCCTGAGCCCTGTGGGGTGTGAGAACCTGAGGAGCAAGAGTTGGGGCCATGCATGGCTGCAGCCGCCTGAGCCCACCGGGGAGGGAAGCCCTGTGGCCCCAGTGAGGGGGTGGAGGTGAGGGGGCAAAGATTAGGTGCCCCAAGGAGGAGAAAACCAGAGGGCTTGGAGCCCAGTATGTATGAGTGGATAGAGTTGCCCCAGAAGGGGCCAAGGCAAGCTTAGACCAAGTTGAGTAATTGGCTGGCCACTACCCCAGTGAGGGTCATGGGAGAGGCCCAAAAGATGATACGTCTGCCACCCAAGGTATGAGCTAGCTAAAGCCTATGGCCTAAAGGGCCTGCTCCAAGAAGTAGCAAGGCAGTACAAGTTGTCGAGGCGTGAAAGAGACCTGGTGAGAGGGTGGAGTATGAGAGGCCCTAGTGAGAGGAGGGCGGTATGAATGTGCGTGTGACTGAGGCCTGACAATGAGGCCTAAGCTTGGTATGGCTGTAAGCCGGGAGCATTATTATCTGGATGCCATCTGCGAGGCTTGGGCTGTGGTGTGGGGGGGAACAGAGTCGCAGATAGCGCCTCCTGGCATTGGGGCAAGAATGCGCAGCCTCCCACCTTAATTAACAACTTAATTAACAACAAGGCATGGCAGGTGAGATAGGTGGGTGGCGTGCCCAAAGGCAGGTGGGAAACTAGCACTGTGGCTGGTCAGGGAACCCCCACTTTGCCACAGTGGCTCACAAATATTGCCTCTTAATCTTTTAATGGTATGTGGGTGCTCATATGTAGTAGCTCTTTGACAGCAGAAGAGAGCAGAAAATACTGGGAGAGAGTGAAAGTTTGTGTGTTACATGCTTGAGCTGAAGCAGGGCTGTTCTGAATTCCAAACAAATATGAATTTCATGCCAGTTTAATTGATGTTATTTGAGACCTTGGGAATGTAAAATTTTATAGCACTAAGGATTTGATTAATAAGATTTAATGCAGCTCTATCATGTATTTTTCATATCATACATGACGGAGATCGAGATTAGTAAAATGTTTTCAGGTTTTAAGTAGCAGTAAGATGAAGGCTGCAGACATCAGCTTGGTGGCTTTTATTATAAAGAAAATGCAGCATGTAATTGTAAACTTGAAGCAATTGAAAAAAGTTGCAGAATGGATGCAGTTATCTTCCTTTTATGGATCTGGTATTGAGAGAGGATGAATGCCCTCAGCTCTCATTAGCATCAAAGCTGATGGTTAGCATCTTGTAGGTTGAGGGTTATAATAGTTCCTTGCCTAAGAATAAGCTTTTGCTCTCCAACTGCAC
Source organism: Gavialis gangeticus (assembly GCF_001723915.1). NCBI lineage: Eukaryota > Metazoa > Chordata > Crocodylia > Gavialidae > Gavialis > Gavialis gangeticus. The sequence goes on from NW_017729032.1 coordinate 99,036,964, forward strand.
ACTATTTTCAAACATATGAGTCGCTTCCTGTTAGACTTCTTTACCTTAGGACACCAATTTGCTGTGTGCATTATTTTAGGCAGGTTTTTTATTGTTGTTCTTTTTTTAATGACTGATAGGATTTTTAAAAGCAACTGTTGAAGGGCTTTTTCTCTGCATGCAAGGATGCAGAGTATCCTTGCTGTCCTTTTTAGAGGCATGCTTTTAATGTGTTCAAAACAGAAAATGTTTGTCTGTACTTTGTAAATATGTTGCAAGATAGAAATGTTCTTTTGCAGAAAAAAAAGGCATATGTAAAATGGAGTATACTTAACTTCTGTCTTTGTTTGCAGATACCATTTCTGCTTCTGTTTTTGTTGTAATTCTTGCATAACCCACCTATCTTTTTAACTAAATTATAATAAATACAATGATGTCATTTTTTGGAAATTAGTAAGTAGGTAACTTGATTACATCCAAATTAAAATGTCTTAAACATCCATTTTTTTGCAGTTGATCATGTGTTTACAGCAGGGCTGGATTTGTAGACTGAAATCCTATGTTCAGGATGGTAGAGGCAGCATTGTAAGTCACCTCACAGTGAAAAGGTATTCATCAGCTTCCAGTTCTGGATTGGAGGTGATTTGATAATATCCACCAACCACTGAGCTGAGACCACAAGCTTATCATGGGGAGGTGATAGAACAGTTAGAAATTGGAAGGGCATTTGGAAATGCCATCAGGTTTTGCAGTTACTTGTTTTGTTTGCCCCCTTATTTTATTTGAGGATTGCTGTGTGCTTCTTCAGAATAAAAGTAATTTTACTTATGCAGTACATTTTCAAAATCCGTAATACAACAGATGTCTAAAAGTGATAGTAATAGGATCAATCCTATCAGTTACCCTGTTAAAATTGCAGGCAAGATATTATTATGCAAGAAAGCGCGAATAGCTACTTTTGTTTCATAAATGTACACACACACAATCTTTCCTAGACAGCGAGTAAAATAGGTTGGTTTGTATTAATGGAGACAAAAGCTTTTCTGTGAAGGAGAAATTACTTAGCTGGGATTGAATGGGCAATCCTTCTAAAACTAGGCTTTATATCTTTTAGGTGGGGAGCTCTTTAATTTTCTTCATTCTCTGGCACTGTGTATTTGTATTGGTGCTCAGCATACTCAAATCATTGGTGTATTTCTTCTCTGAATGCATTTAATTTTTTTTTCAATGTCTATTTTTGAAGTAGAGAGACAGGAGCCAGACACAATATTCTCGAAACCTCTTTGATAGTACAATGTTAACTTTTATGACTTTGACCATTCTCACATTCAGAGAATTTCTCTTTCTGATTCAGATACAAATACGCTAAAAATGCTTGTCTAGGAAGTTTTCTTCTCTTGAAAAAACAAGTTGCTTAAATCAACTGTACTGATTTATTCTAAGATTTTCTTTCTGTGATTCACTTTGTTTTTCAAAAATCTCTCATAACTCTAATATTCTTAACTTTTTACATTTAGAATGGGACGTAATAGTAAATATTTCAAATTGTGAAACGTGTTTTGAAGGGGAAGTATTCAGTTATATCTTGTTATGTTGAAGTCTTTTTGAAATCTGAGCATTTGCCTAGATTAAATACTATAACTGATTTACTTAAAAGCATAACACTTTTGAAATGAGGGAATAGGAGTTAAGGTAAATACACCTGCAACACAGTAAGTGGTTTTTAGAAATGAAACCCATGATTCCTTGTGTTATAAAGCCACTTGGAGGTTATTTTAAGGATTAGGTTCGTGCTCATTGTAAACATCTGCAAGAAAATAAAGTAAAACATGCTGCTCAGAAACATTATTGGAAATCTCTATCTAAGCACTTTGCCTGTACATACTGTAAACGTTCTGGAATGCATCAAGTGACCAATTTTAAGTTGATCCTCGTCTGATAATTTAGATCTTTTAGTTTTGTTTCTGCGGTGAAAGGTTGTACAAAGGTGATGCTACAGCAGTAGTCGCTGTAATCACCTTTTATAGACGTATATTTTCATCCCTTCAAAATCCATAATACAACAGAAGTCATACCACCAAGTTGTTTGAAGGTATTTTTTTTTCTTGTGCAGCTATGGAAGCAGAGTGTTGGGTTGATTATATAAGTCAGGGCTGACCAGGGCTGCATACAGCCTGCTAGTAGTTAATTTACAGCCTTTGGGCTCCCACCCAGCCACTGTTCCTTTCACCCCCCACCCTCTCTCATTGCTTTGGCTGGAGGAACAGCTGGAGGTTTTGAGTTCCTGTTCCTCCTCAAGCTTCTGTTTCTTGCCCCCCTCCCCAGGGGG
>NW_017729032.1:99039389-99042627 GCF_001723915.1 Gavialis gangeticus
CCCCCCTCCCCAGGGGGCTAGCACAGCACAGCCTATAGTACCAGGGAACCTGTGGCCTGGGGTGCCTGTATTGCACAGGCCAGTGGGTGGGGGAGCCCATGATGGGGGGAGCTAAGGCTAGGGTGCCTGCTGTGGTGCTGTGGGGTAGGGCAGCTACTGTGCAGCCTGGGAGGACCCATGGGTTGCACAGCTTGGGGTCCCTAGTTGTTTAGAAGTTGGACAGCCATGATCTAAGGATGAAGTTACACATTACATTAGACCATACTAAGGGTATTTAAAACAGAAGCATCTGCACGTTAAAGCTTATTAACTATGCTAAGTGCCCTCTGGGCATCTCCAAGTTTCACCACTTCAGAGAAGGGTTAACTAGGCCATGCTACCTAGCTTGCGTTTAGGTAACTTCAGTATGCTTCATGGAAATAAAATGAGCAATTTGCAGTCCCCCAGCTTCCCAGGATGAGCTCTCTCTCTCTGTTCAGGGGCCAGGGCAAGAGGGGCAAGTGCCCTGGCTCCTAGCCATGTCCCTGCTTGCCAGACCTCTAGTGGCAAGTCAGGGCTGTGCAGGCAAGAAATGGTATTGATCTTTAACATGCCACTGCTCACAGCATGTTCCAACTTGAACACTGCTTAACATTGCACAGATTTAGTATCATCTAAATGCAATGTGTAACTTTATGCTAATAACCTGGCCATGTGTTCATGTAGTTAGTGGTGTGGTAAAACAGGGCTTATTCCTTGTTTTATCACGTCATTCCTGTTTAATAATAATAATACGTGTAGTAATTTTGTGTCTGGGTCCCATTGCAACTTAAATTGAACATGGGGCTGGTGTGCTTCTGAGGCTAGAAGCCCTGATTAGCTGTGAAGGGCTCTGGTGTGCTTCCATGGCTGGGAGCTCTGATCAGTGGACTGGCACTCCTAGCCACACGTGTGCTGAACACCTGGCTTGCTACTTACTGGTATGGGGGGTGGGCTCCTCCTGGTTCAGCCATAGGGCATGATTTGGGATCTGATTCCAGAGTCATGCTTCCTGCCATGCACATGTGGCATGATTGTTGGTATTGGATCCTATCGCAACTTGAATTAAACATCTGTCAGTGGCCTTAAAATGTCTATCTAATTAATTTTTCACTGCTTTAACGCTCAGTCGTCTTCGTATTTTTGAACTGTCTCTGTTATAGTACTTCATATTCTTCCTCAATTCCTGATAGAATCCTGATTTTTATTTTTTTTTTTTAATGGAAGGGATATATACTGCCATCAAGGGACTATGAGTTGCAAGAGTACAGAAATAGTTCTAGTATTTTAAGATTATTACTGAAGCATAGTTCTAAACAAAGCATAGATGCCATTGAAGTTTTCGATGCTAACTGAAAGACCTTGAGATAAGGGGATAAGAGCTTAAATAAAAGGTGTTGTGACGCAGACCTTTAGATATGTATTTCTAGTTGGATTGAGAGACGTTAGGGCTTTATAATAGCTTTTTTTTAAAAGAAAAAAATAGCAATACAGCTTGTAAATAAAAGAACCCCTCCCTCACTCATGCACTGTAACAGGTAAACAGATTTGAACTTTGTAGTTCTCATACCACAGGTAGCCTTTGTATATATGGGCTAGGTAAGGATATATAGTTTCATAGTTGGTAGGGTTGGAACAGATCTGAGCAGATCATTGAGTCCAACCCCCTGCCATGGCAGGAAAGAGTACTGGGGTCAAACGACCCCAGCAAGGTGTTCATCTAGCCTCCTCTTAAAGACCCCCAGGATAGGAGCCAGCACCACTTCTCTTGGAAGCTGGTTCCAGATCCTAGCCACCCTGACCATGAAGTAAGAGATATAAGAGATTTTGGCACCCCTAGAGGAACTACAGTTTTCCTAGAATTCACTTGTCAAGTCTTTTGTGTAGTGGCAATGTTGATCTCCTTGAATTCTCATCTTTCCTCCTCCTTCTCTCCTGGGTGATATGTGTTTTATAGCTGTTGGCAATGGAAATAGTGATACAGTGTGGAAGATGCCACACCATCTGTGTCCATTTATCAGAGCCAAATGGTGTTGTTGAGCAATTTGTGCTATGTCTGACTGCAAGCTCATTATCCTTGAATGTCAAATATTTGTTATGTGAATTCACAGGAGGCAGTATGTGCCTATCAGGTATTTCATGCAACAGGATGTCTTCACACTAGAAACTAGAACACTGGATGGAGAAACCTACTGTATTTTCTTTGGCTGTGAAACAGTTTTACTATCTTAGTCCAACACAGCTATATGGATACATTCGGGGGGGGGGAAAAAAAAAACATGCCAAAAACATTTAATTTAACTTCAGTAAAGTTGCAGTAATAGGCGTCATGCCAGTTGACCTAATTAGCCATGGGCTTTTGATGATTAGTATAATCTCTTAAATTATTAGCACTTCATCTTATAGCTGTCAAGGTTTTAAGTTTATCATTTGATAAACCTAAGTGTAACACGTAACTACATATGCATTGTACATATAAATGTAAAATAACTAATTGCATTTGTTGTTTTGATTTTTTTTTATTTTTTTTATTTTGGGGTTTGTTTGCTTTTTTAAAATTTAAGATGTTTTCCACTTATAAAAAAGACTTGGCTTTGTTATTAAATCCATGTTTAATATACTGTGCCTCTATTTTGCTACTGAAAGATAAGGTCAGAGTACAAATGGAAATAAATGAAAAGAACTTTCTCTGATTTTTTTTTTTATTATTATTATTATTTTTAAGTAGGCTGACAGGCGTAGAAGTAATAGTTGCTTTTCACTTCTTTATAAAATCATACTTGTGTGGTATCCAAGATTACGCTTGCTGGGTTTCCCTCCCCAGAGAAAGGGTCCCAAGTGTCACGGTGGAACCCGAACGAACAGGCTGGGTTTAGCGGCGGTGGAGTTCTGAGTGACACGGAAGCTGGATGTCCCTTAATTGAATAGGTTTATTAACTTACGCTTGGTAGAGCGCAGGTACGGAGTCTTCAGTTACAGTTAACAACACACAACAGGGGGGACCTGTTGTCCCACGGGGTTCGCCGACAAGCCCTTGCTTTCTACTCCCGGTGCCGGAGCCCGGGAATAGGTGTGGCTGCCTGTCAGGTAAGTCCCAGGGATGGTCAACAGTTTATGAAGGAAGACAAATAACGAAACAAAACTGTAACGCGTCGGTGTCGCCAGTCCACAGAACAGTTGGGTAGCCGCGGTGATTGCTGAAGTCAGGAGCCAGGTAAGT
>NW_017729032.1:99047627-99056313 GCF_001723915.1 Gavialis gangeticus
TCTCCCTGTGGGAGGGGGCTCGCTAGCCTTTTATCAGAATTTAGTAGCCAATCAGAATGTATACTCCACAGAACTTTCTAGTCTGATTATATAACATAATTGGGCATGCGCACTGTTATCCTCTCTCACACTGGGCATGTGTCTGACAGGGAAACTAGGTCACCCTTGAGTGACAGGCCCATAGGTCATGCAAAGGCCACGTGCAGGGCCTGTTACTATGACACTTACAAGATAGCCTCTGCACTGGCAGCACTCACAGAGCAAATTTCCAAGACAACGCTGTAGATTCAATAAACATCTTTTGTCATAAGTGACAGTAGATTTTCACTGGGAATGGAGCTGCAATGAGATCTGGGGTGGCTGCAGAATCCTTCCAGCATTGCCGATGCCTGCTCTGAGCCCCACCCCCACTGAGAAGAGCCTATTGCAGCCCTGGCTTCAGCTGCAGCCCCCTGCCCCGCACAGATCCTGGGGCACATGACCCCCCATTCATTCCCGGAGTGCAAGCAACAGCAGGAGCTGCCTCCTCCCCCCAACAAGCCACGCCTCTGTTTGCCCCCTGCCTTGGCTGCAGCGCCTGCCCCCTCCCTCACCACCGGGGGCATTGATCTGGCCCTCCTACGTCCCTTCCCACCCTTTCCATCACAACGGACTGACCAGCTGGAGGCAGATCTCCACGCTGCTAGCTCTGCTTCTTGTTGCCTGAGTGCTTTGTTGCAGCTGTGCACAGCACGGGCATTTATAGGCCAAATTATTGGCCCCATCAAGCTGGTATCCGATACAGCAAATTTTCTTTATATTGGTAGTGATCTGGTATTGGACCGTGCATCAGTGCATCTCTAATAGATATCTAGATATATATGTAGGTATATGTGACATTTAATTAAAATCAGAAAAATGTGGGTTTTGGGTTCCTTTTTTTTAACTGAAAATTAGGGATTTTTAAAAATTGGAGAGAGCCAGGAACCCTGGCTGTCGGGAAGAACTTTCTAATTATGGTCTGTGGTGAAGAACTGAAACATTTCCTAGAAATGTCATGGAATTTCTGTCCCTGGAAGGCTTTAAATGAGGTTGAGAAACATTTGTCTAAGATGGTTTAGGGAGGGGATGTTCCTTCCTTGAGTGAGGATTTAGACCAGGTGACCTACTGAGCTCTCTTTTTAGTCCTGTTTTTATATGATTGTATTGTGCTCTGGGGGTTGGCAAGTGTGAAAAATTAAATGGCAGTTGTAACAGTTATTACATTCCTTGTGAAAATGTGTATTTATTTTTCTTTCCTCAGAAAAGTTGATCTGTGCATTTTTACCTAGAAAAAAATGACAATATTAGGCAGTTGGTGTGCTTAGACTGTGGCTTCTTATGTTGTCGTCATACTGTGCTTTCAGGTATTGTTAGAAGCTCTTTTTGTCTGTCATTTTAACAAAAAAAAAAATCTAAGTATAATCTGAATGGTAGGGATCATCTCTTTGTTATAGACAGTGCATCACCTCTGATCCATCATGCTATCTATCTTTACATAAATACTAACAGTTCTATACTTCTTGACTTGCAAAGGTTGCTGCTGAGATTCGAGCCTTTTTCTTTGTGCATGTGTTTTTCTGCAGGCACAATAGTTGAGCTTCATTTAAAATACTTTGCTGTTAAATTCAGTAGCCATTTTATCTGTCAGGCGTGTTTTTTTTTTTTTTTTCAATCTACAACTTTCATAGCTCTGCTCTTTGAAGTTCAAAAGTATGAAAATCACATTTTATGGAATCCTTTATATCTGACACATTTCTAGAGTAGTTTTTTTTTTTTTTGCACATAGCTCAATTTGATCCTTAAGGGAACATCTTAACGCTTTTCTTTTTACATTGTGACACCACTTATATTTAGTAGGGGTGTGTGAAATGGGCCCTATTCGATTTGGATTCGGATTCAATCTATATTGGGGACAGCGATTCGACTTGTTGATTTGGATTACTGTCCCTGACTTGATTTGGCCGAATCTGAATCTGAAGATTTGATGCTGATTCAGAGAATCAGCGATTTGGCCATAGACACAGCTTTAAATTATTTTTCTACATGCCTCGAGGTACCAGCACTGCTCATGAATGCTGTGATGTTCAGGGATGGAGTGTCCCACAGGAGCATGGGGGGGCCTCCCCACGTGCTCGGCAGTGAACCCGGAAGTGGAAATGTTCAGCAATCAGGCACAGGGGGGGCCCCCTAGTGTGCTTCCCGGTGGACCCTCCAGTGGACTGGAAGTGCTTCTGGTCCACTTCCTGGTCTGCTGCTGAGCGTAATGGGGAGCGCACGCTTCTGTGGGACACTTCATGCACCCCAGCATTGCAGCATTCATGAGCCACCTGCTACCTAGAGGTATGTAGAAAAAACATTTAAAGCTGAGTCTATGTCCGAATCGATTTGGAGGGTTCCAATTTCATTTGGAGAGATTCAAGGGTCCTCTGATTCGATTCAGATTCGGAGATTTGGCTGCCAAATCAAACTGTGGACCGAAGCTTTGCACAGCCCAAATATTTAGCCAAGGACACTGGGGGTACTGTAGGGCATGGCTGTTTGGTAACATGGATCTGAGCTGAACTTCTAACTGTTGCATTCTTGTTCAAAAGAGAAACTTAAGTGCTATGAAAAGGAGAGAGACTTTTATAGACTTTTGGGGCTGGAAGGGACCTCAGAAGATCATTGAGCACTTAATTCTATGTGGACAAGTACTGGAGACAGTTGATTGACTCAGAACTTTGCGTAGCAGATGCAGAGTTCCTTCAGTCATCCTGATGTCAGAATCTTCAACTTGGTGTAAAGATGCTGGGTAGTTATAGTTGAGTTACTATCAACTGCTTTTTGTGGTTGGAGCATTCCTCAAAGAGGTAGAGGGAATTTAGGATTGAACTATAGGGAATTTCTAGGAACAGTTTGGTTTGGAAAAAAACTTAGGGAGGTTTAGTTTTTTTTTATGTCACTTATGAAGCTAAACCATAGCAAAAGGAAAAATTTAGCTTATGGGTGGTATGTGCTAGCTATATATTTAAGATAGACAGGAATATTGCATATTTAAGAAAAGAATGTTGTGGTCCACTCTAGAAGCCAGGTATTGTGTTCTTTGTTTGTGGGACAATCAGGTCTCACTACCGTATGCAATACTAAGAATAGTAGTGTACTCAAATTATTACAAATAGTAACAGTATTCATACTGCAAAAGCTACTAATGCTAATACAGGGAGAAAAGGGATGTGTGTATATGATCACATACATGTCTTCACCACGTTTGGGGCACGGTTTCCTTAGAGTGGTCTCAGGAGGCATCAGCTGCATGGGCAGGGGTAAGAGTCAAAGTACAAAAAAAAATATATGTATATATATTACTTCACTACCAGTATTTTCTTCCAGAAGAACCTTATGGCTAGGTACAGATGTTACACAGATAGTGGTATAAGTGATCAGAAACTGATCTATACCTGTAACAGAACAGAAGTTCAGTGAACGTAGACTGATTTTAAAAAATGGCGGAACCTGGTCTAAGACCTGGATTGACGTGGTATCGGACTTAATCGATTTCAGGTTAGACTGGTGTGTTGAACTGCTGTACTGGATCCCCTATTGATTTTTAAAGTAGGCCACTGTCCTCTGGCATCCCAGGCTCCTTTGTGCCTCCCCCCCCACCTTTGCTCCCCTTTGCAGGGAACTTGGCTTGTGTTTGACTGCTCCAACCAAGCACCCAGCTGGCCCCACCCCTGAGTTCTCACAGAGCCAAGTCAGCACAGTGGCTGATGTTGCCGGGGGAATAGTGGGGGAGGGCTGTTCAGCTGTGCCGAGCAGTCCAGTCCTTCTTCCTGGGGCTGTGCCAGCTTGCAGAGGCCTGGGGTTCCCTGGATGGGTATGCTGGAGCCCATCCAAGGGCACCCATGCTTCCAGGAGTGGCATGGCCCCAGAGAGCATAATTTAGCTGGTGGGCATGGCCGAGGAGGGTTGCCTTCACTGTGTGCCAGCAGCTGTCATGCTTGTGGCTGATGCTGCTGGGGGAGGGAGGGGAAGGGCTGCTTGACCATGCTCGGCAGCCAGTCGGGGATGGCCTGGCTGGTTGGCTGCGTTCAGCAGTCCCAGTCAGCCCAGGGAGCCCTCTGGGAGGCATTCAAGAGTGCCCCCAACCTGCTGGCTTCACCTAGTGCAGGCAGCCTCCATGTCCCCTGCCACCCCCAAGGGGGAACGTGTTTTCTGTTCATTACCGATCTAACCTAGGGCACTTAGAGTAAAGCACGTAACTTGGATTGCTTCTGCCTCTGGCTTTTTGAACGTCTGTATCTGGACCCAGTCTGTTAACTTAGGTCTGATTCATTACTAGTTTCGGTACTAAGTAATACAGGACTTACCTGCCTGAGAGATGTCCCTTACCTGAAGCAGTACTTTGGAAATTAAGATCAAGTTTTGTTGGAATGAGGACCATTGCATATGTGTTGCCATAACTACCAGTCTGTAGTAATTCTCACTTGTATTTTTCTGGCTTAATGATCATTAGGCATTTATAAGTGGAAGAGATTTCACAGAAAAGCTTGATAGATCAACCTTAGAATGCCTTCTAGTTTGGCTGTTATGATACCATTTTGAGGGGTGGGAGGAGTAAGTTTGAGCCCCTGCTCTGAATCAGGCAGAGAGAGGATTTAAACCTAGGTCTTTCACATGTAGGAGGTGCCATAGTCCTTTTCTAGCCAGCAAACTGTATTTATTTTTCTTTCCTAAATAAATCGTGTGGATGTTTCTGAATTTTTGTTTTGCCCTGAATGAAGCCATTCACCAAATCAGTGCTTTGTGAGTTCTTTGCAATAAGAAATGGGTCTTTACAGGGTCTCTACAACTGTATTACAGCGATGGGTGAGACCCTGTTCCACTCGTTAGGCATCAATAAGTACCTAACTATGATTATGTCCCATGAAAAACAGTTAATGCAAAATGTGATTGGGTCTTCTTCACATCATTTTTTTTTGCTCAGTATTGATTGTAAGAAGAAGATGTTTTAAGAAGTAAATGCGTGTAACGGGCTACAGCTATGCCCAGGTGATTGCCTGTTAGTGAAGCCCGGCAGGAAGTTCTGGCCGCACCTCCAGACTTGTCCACCACTATTTGATGTTAAATTGTAGAATTCTTTTGCAAGGGCCCTCCTCCTCTGTCAGGATGGTAGAGCTGGCCAGCATGGTCCACTTCAACACACGTAGCCATTGCTGCTGTACAAGTGCAGCATTGCAGTCTTTACAATAACCAATCTGATGTTGATATATCCTCTTCTTTTGGGTGTGGTAGCCCGCAGGGGATGGCCCAGTCTCCTCTACCAATGGCCACTGTCCTAACACTGTTCCACAGGGCCTATTGGGAGTTCCTCTACCACTGCGCCCCTCCATAAACCTCTGTGTCTTTCAGTCAGTTCTTGGGCTCTGGGTCAGTTTGGGAGCACTTCAAACTGCACTCAATCTCTGGGCTAGAGTTGGAGTGCTTTCTTACATGATTAATCCTGGACTTCCCACTGGGGATGCCTAAAAGTCTGTTTGGAATAAATAAACAAAAATGCAGGCAGAATCTCTGCCCCTCACCAGCTCTCGCTGCTTGCTCCTCAGCTTCTTCTCCAGGGCTCCTCACTCTCCCTCTCATCCCACTCTTACAGTTGTCTCCGTGATGCTCCAGCTGGCCAGAGCTGAGTACTTCTGGTGTGTCTATGTTCCTGGCTCCTGCAGGTGAAGGGGAACCTGCTAGCTGGGGAAAGGCCTCACTGGAGCCAGAACTGAACTTCCCTGGTGTCCTGCACAGGGCTTCCCCTGTGATGTCAGTGGGGCTCTTCCCCCAATCTCTAGTGGGGCTGGTTACAAAGATGGACAAGCCTGTCCTTTGCCCCAGAAGGGGACAACCCTCGCCCGAGTGCAGCTTCCCTCACGGCGGCCCCACTACACATGCATGTAGTTTAAAAGGGCCTGCCAACAGCAAAAAAGCCTCAATTAGGCTCTGGAGCGGTGAGAGATGTGCGGGTGAAAGCCTGCTGTGCCCCCGCTCCCTACTGACCCCCAGCACAGCCGGAGGTAAGCGGGACCTGTGGTGGGAAGGGGTTAACCCCTTAGTGAGTGGGAGGAGGTGGCTGAGTGGAATCGGGCTGGGTCTAACCCCGCTCAGGCCCCTACTTCGCCCACCTCCCCAGGGAGCCATGCGAACGGGCTGCGCAAACAGGTGTGCTTGTCTGCTGGCGTGTGAGTTAGCACAGAGTTTGCGCAGGAGGGTGCACAGGAGGGCCCAAGGCCCTGCTTGCGAGCCCCCTAGGGTAGATAGACTCAGGCCCAGACCACCTACCAGCGGCATGCCGTGGATGGGCACGTGCCGCACGCCGAGAATCTCCTCAGGCTCTGCAGCCCCCGCCCTTCCCCCCGCCCAGCACCTCAGAGACGGCCATCCAAATGGAGCCCATGGTTCCGGGCTCCATGCAGATGGAGCCCCTGGCTCTTGGCTGTGGGGGCTGCCTGTCCCTTTTTCAGGCTCTGGGGCCCAGGAGCATGGCCACCTCCCCTTGTGGGGTCTGCTTCCTACTGGGATCTCTGGTGCGCCAGCTGGAGGAGGTCCAGGCCACAGTCCAGAGACTACGTGCCCTCAGGGCCTGTGAGCAGGAGATCGACTCCTACTGCCAGGCCCTTCTGCCCTGGGAGCCGGAGGGTAGACCACGGTCTCCCTCCAGGACAAGGGAGGACTCTGTCCAGTCAGGGGCATGGACCAAGGTGGTCAAGGGCCCTAAGGCCCGCCGCACCAAGGCCCCTGCGCCGCCAGAGCTTAGCAACAGGTATGCACCTCTTGCTGCTCCAGCAGAGCCTGCTGTGTTGCCAGCTCCCTCAGGCAACACAGGCTCAACTGCAGCTACTGCCCTTGCTCTACCCAAGACAAAATGCAAGGTATTTGTTGTGGGAGACTCCATCCTGAGGAGGTAATCTGCTGCCCCGACCCCTTAGTCTAGGAAGTCTGCTGCTTCCCGGGGGCCCGCATCTGAGACATTGAGGAGAGGATCCCTAAGCTCCTCCAGTCCACAGACCACTATCCCATGCTCCTTATTCATGTGGGCACCAATGACACTGCTTGGAGCACTTCCAGGTGGCTCATGAGGCACTACAGGGATTTGGGAATGAGGCTAAAGGGTCTGGGGGCACAGGTGGTGTTCTCTTCGATCCTTCCAGTCTCGGGGTGTGGGCTGAGGAGGGAGAGGAGGATCCACGTAGTTAACCAAAGACTGCGGCACTTGTGTCATAGGGAAGGCTTTGGCTTCCATGACCACAGCCTGCTCTTTGATGAGAGAGGAGGAGAGCCGCTGGGAAGAGAGAGCCTCCACCTCTCTCCGCTGGGGAGGGAGGCTCTTCTCAGCCAGACTGACTGACCTGCTCCACCGGGCTCTAAACTAAGCCCGCTGGGGGATGGGGGACTACTGCCACTGCTGGCCTGCTGAGCAACCCTTGCAAAGCCAGCAGGCCAAGGCACTTAAGGGAGCCCACCCTTGTCCCAGCCCTGGAACGATCTGTAGGCAAGGCAAGGGCCCCCAAGGGTACACTTGCCTGCCTGTACACAAATGCCAGGAGCTTGGGGAATAAGCAGGAGGAACTCATCCTTTTGCTTAACACTAATAATTATGACATCATAGGGATAACGGAGACCTGGTGGGACTCCACCCATGACTAGACCACGGGTATAGATGGCTATACTGTGTACAGGAAGGATTGTGTAGATAAAAGGGGTGGGGGTGTAGCTCTCTATGTTAAGGAAAGCTACGCGTCCCTGCAAGCTGATGTTGGCGACCAGGGTGTCCAGCTGGAGACCCTCTGGGTTAAAATTCGTGGGGAACACGGCACAGGGGACACAACGGTGGGAGTCTACTACAGACCTCCCACCTAAAGTCAAGAGCTTGACCAGGAGTTTGCCCAGGAACTGGCTGAGGCCGCATGCTCCAGGAATATGGTTGTCATGGGTGACTTCAATTACCTGGACATCTCGTGGGAGGATCACTCAGCAAAATCCGAGTGGTCACAAAGCTGCCTATCGTGCGTGGATGACCTCTACCTGACTCAAGAAGTCTGTGGGCCAACGAGAGGTAAAGTGCTGCTCGACCTGGTACTGGCTAGTGGGGATGACCTAATCGGCAACCTGGTGATTGATGGGAAACTGGGTGACAGCGACCACAAGCTGATCACCTTCAACATCCGCTGTAAAGCTGGCAAGTCAGTCAGCAACACGGAAGTCCTTGACCTCAGGAAAGCTGATGTTGACAAGCTCAGGAGGCTTGTCAGTGGGGCCCTAAGGAGCCACGACCCCAGAGAGAAGGGAGTTCAGGAAGAGTGGTTGCTCCTCAAGGGAGCTATCCTCAATGCACAAGCTAATTCTATTCCATCTCAGAGGAAAGGCAGCAAGAGGGCACAGCAGCCCCCTGGCTCTCCAGAGACCTAGCAGACCTCCTAAGGCTAAAAAGAAAGGCCTACAAAGGATGGAGGCTGGGATTCACTTCCAAGGAGGGTTATTTTGCACTGGTCCAGTCCTGCAGGGAGCAAACCAGGAAAGCAAAGGCTGCAACTGAACTCCAACTAGCTTCAAGCATCAAGGACAATAAAAAGTCCTTTTTCAGATATGTGGGGAGCCTGAGGAAAAGCAAGGGCAACGTTGGACTCCTGCTGAACCAGAT
>NW_017729032.1:99056584-99058692 GCF_001723915.1 Gavialis gangeticus
AAAATGCAAGGTTCTCCACCTTGGGAGGAAAAACCTGCAGCATCCTTATAGGCTTGGCAGTGCTACGCTGGCTAGCACTATGGAAGAAAGAGACTTGGGGGTCATCATTGATCACAAGATGAACATGAGCCTGCAATGTGATGCTGCAGCTAGTAAAGCGACCAAAACGCTGGCTTGCATTCATAGATGTTTCTCAAGCAAATCCCAGGATGTCATTCTTCCCTTTTACTCGGCCTTGGTGAGGCAGCAGCTGGAGTACTGCATCCAGTTTTGGGCTCCACAATTCAAAAAGGATGTGGAGAAGCTTGAGAGAGTCCAGAGAAGATCTATGTGCATGATCAGAGGTCAGGAATACAGACCGTACAATGACAGGCTGAGAGCCATGAGGCGCTTTAGCCTGTAAAAGCGCAGGCTCAGGGGTGATCTGATGGCCACATATAGGTTTATCAGAGGTGACCACCAGAATCTGGGGGAATGTTTGTTCAACAGAGCACCCCAAGGGATGACGAGGTCGAATGGTCATAAACTACTGCAAGACTGTTTCAGGTTGGACATAAGGAAGAATTGCTTCACTGTCCGAGCCCCCAAGGTCTGGAACAGCCTGCTATCGGAGGTGGATTAAGCACCTACATTGAACACCTTCAAGAGTAAATTGGATGCTTATCTTGCTGGGGTCCTATGACCCCAGCTGTTTTCCTGCCCTTCAGGTGGGGGGCTGGACTTGCTGATCTTCCGAGGTCCCTTCCAGCCCTAATACCAAAAAAACCTCCAAACCGTCCACCCTGGACTGGTTCAGGCTGTGCTTCAATGGGGCCGGGAGTGCTATCCTCAGCACCTGCCCCCCCCAGTGCAGAAGGGGAAAGGACTGGCCCTTTACTGGCTCAGGCAGCGATCCTGCACCACTGGCAAGCTCCAGTGTTCTCTCCAGTGAGGAGGAGGAGTGTGAGCAAGCTCATGTCTTTCCTTTTTTCCCTTACTCTGTCACAGTGTATTAATAGATTTTCAGGATTTGAACAAGGTGGAATAGAATTGTACTCGGGTACCTAAGTCTTAGTTATCTAATAGGTGGGAAGAATCTGGGATCAAATTCATGGGGAGGTACATGCTGATGGCACCGACAGTTTTACAACGAGGAGCGCAAAGATGTGAATAAAGCAGTTGCTGTTTTGGAAGGGATAAAAATGATATTACCCAAACTAGGGAAAAGTTCACTATATGTAAAGTATCATTGTTGCAGGTCTTAACTCTTTGCCGGATTTAAAGTAAAATCTTCTAACACACAGGCACAAAAGATTTAATGGAATTGCTGTATGAACTAAAATTTCCTCATATTAGTAGAGTAGCCTCTAGGGAAAACAGGCTTCGTATTCCTCAAAGTATTCTTAATGAAATGTGAAACCATTTGATTCTTTCTGGTATAGTAAGCAAATGGATGAAAAGGCCTCTTTTGTTCTAATAACCTTGAAGTAGCAAGCTCATATGTAGAAATACAAAGAGAACAGACCCTTCACGGTAGCTTGATTGATTAGGCCACTTCAGTATAGTGAGTAACTGAGTGCCATCAATCTCCATAGACCTTAACGAGTATGAGGGTACACTGCACTCTATATGACTAGGCCCTCTGTACAGGAAAAATTCAAATAGGCTCTCAGGCCACAGCTTTGTAGGCATTGTTAGTCACCAAAAAAAAACTGAGGTCCAGTCCCTGCTCTGGCACAGTATAAGTAACTTCACTGACGTCAGTCATTTCACTAGTGTAAAAACTGGCATAAGTGAAAAGAGATGGAGGCAAACAGCCTAGTGATGGCCCCTGGGAGGAGTTAAGGTAAAAAGAGCAGTGATGCAGAGGATGGTATTTAGAATCTTTCAAAATTAAATGTTGTGTGCTAGAAGCCTGATCCAAAGCTTACTGAAGTATACTGAAGTCAGCAAAAAAACTTTGATTAAGTTTGGATTGGGTCCTGTATCTTCCCATTTGAAAGAATATCAAACTCTTATATGCAGGGATCCTGGTTTTCTCTGATATAAAAAATCTCCAATTTTTGGTTTAAAAAAAGTAACCCAAAATCCACATTTTTCCATGACTAAAATGAAATGCCACTAGTGGA
>NW_017729032.1:99058991-99059515 GCF_001723915.1 Gavialis gangeticus
GGGCGTGTGTGTGTGTGTGTGTGTGTGTGTGTGTGTGTGTGTGTACACACAGGGAACTTCTGGAGCGACTGGACGTATTTAAATCAGCAGGTCCTGACAATCTCCACCCCAGAGTGCTGAGAGAATTAGCAGAGGTCATTGCGAGACCCCTTGCTCAGCTTTATGAGCGCTCATGGTGCTCGGGTGTGGTGCGAGAGGACTGGAAAAGGGCCAATATGGTTCCCATTTTCAAAAAAAGGGAGGTAGGAGGACCCAGGAAACTATAGGCCAGTCAGTCTTACCTGGTCCTGGGTAAGCTTTTTGAGAGAGTTATCCTGGCGCGTGTCCGTGAGGGGCCAGCAGGGGAGGTTATGCATAGGGGCAACCAACATGGGTTCATTAGAGGCAGGTCCTGTCAGACCAACCTGGTGGCCTTCTATGACGAGGTCACGAAATCCTTGGACGCGGGGGTAGCAGTGGACATAGTCTTTCTGGACTTTAGGAAGGCCTTCGACACTGTCTCTCACCCCATTCTCATTAAAAAA
>NW_017729032.1:99064515-99064774 GCF_001723915.1 Gavialis gangeticus
TCTCACCCCATTCTCATTAAAAAACTAGGAGACTGTGGCATTGACACCTACACAAATGGATCACTAGTTGGCTGGAGGGCCATGCCCAGAGGGTGGTGGTGGACGGATCTTGTTTGACCTGGAGGGATGTGGGCAGTGGGTTTCCTCAGGGCTCAGTCCTTGGGCCTGCACTGTTCAGCATCTCATCAGTGACTTGGACGGGGGTGTAAAAAGGACCCTGTTCAAATTTGCAGATGACACTAAGTTGTGGGGAGAAGTG
>NW_017729032.1:99064785-99066530 GCF_001723915.1 Gavialis gangeticus
CTGTATTGACAAAGCATGCCTAATAGATGCAGCTAAACTGGCAAAGTTGTGCTTTTTACTGATAGAGTAAAAACATCAGCTAAAAGCAAACAAGCTATATCAGAAAAGGAACAGTTTTGCCCGTATGGTACCATGAGGTACTGGGTTGGAAACTGTGAGGTTATATACTCCAGATCTTCCAAAAATATTCTTTTGAATTTGTCAAAACTGGAACTTTGATGCTTATATGGACACCTTCTTCTTATTAGTCGCTGAGATTCTCGTCATCAAATAGTGACTGACCCTAGAATAAGGCTGTGGTAAACTTAGAGATTTAGGATGTATTGGATGAATCTCAACTAAATGAACAGGAAGTTTAGGCTCTGCATTAGCTTGTCATGAACAGTGCATTGTAGTCCTGTGCAAATGACTTAATTATTGGGAGCCTGATGACCAGGCTAGTGAGTTGTTTTTTTGTTTTTTCATGGAAGTTTTGCGGGGACAGCCTGTGTGCTTAGGGGGACTGCAGCAGAAGCATTCATCTCATGGTCCCTGTCAGATTATTCAAATCTGTGAATCCTGCTATGCATCTGTCACCTGGTCAAAGCTATACCTAACACTGTACACAAAGCTGTAATTAAAGCTGTGCCAATTCATCGTAAGCATCATAAAAAGTCCTTATAAGATCTGGCACTGACAATAGAGCCTGCAAATGTTGAAGGGCTTTTAGCCATCAAACAAGGAATTATTGCCAAACTGTGTGCTGACAGTAATTGCCAAGTACTGTGTCTCCAAGAGACCCACTGGGTGCATCCACATGTAATTTTAAGGGGACAAAATATAAACTCTGGCTCAGTTTGCACCATAGTCAGCTGCTTCCGGGCACAGCATCTACATGTGTCCGGGACTATGGTACTGTGAGCCAGGGCAGAAGTGGCCTCAGGCTGGCAGGGGGCCCCAGGAGTCAGCGGTGGGTGGCAGAGGGGCTGGATGGGGCACCAGGGTGCTAAAATGCAGGGTTAGGTGGCAGGTAGCCCCCACACTTTAGCATCCTTGTGCCCCGGCCAGCCCCTGTCACTGTCTACATGTGTGTTTCTGCGGAGTACTATCCTACAGTGAAGTTAATTAGTTTACACCCTAATACTGGCTCGTGTAGATTGTGATGTTTTACTGTGGAGTTAATTAATTGACTGCTGGAAAGCACATGCATAGATGCACCCACTGAAGAAAAAATGATAATCTCACCCAGATATCAGGGATGAAGCTCACCATTGAGAAACCACATGAACAGTATGACAGTTCAGTCTTCATTAAAGCTTACCTTGTCATCAATACAACAGCTATGATGATGAACATACTGAAATTCTAACAATAGATGCCTTAGTAATTTATATCATAGTCTACAAACCTCCAAACAAAACCTTTACCATTACAAGTTCATCCAACCTCAACCAATATAAAATAAGATATTACTGTCTATTGTGTTTTGCAGTTGCACAAGCATCAGTAGGACCAGGGTGTACACAACAGACTGCTACTGACGTCCTACTCAGGGAAAGTGAAAGGTGTGATCTTTGATTGAGGACACATGCAGACGTTCCCAGGACCTGATCTGTGATCACGCAGCTTACTTTAAGCCTTACCTTACTTTAAGCTGTGTGATCATAGATTGGGTCCCAGCTTGTGCATATGTCTGCTGGTGCTAGAAGCCATGCTGGCAATATGATCTAAGTAAGTCGGGGTGGGGAGGGGGGCAAGAAGGACTG
>NW_017729032.1:99067376-99075094 GCF_001723915.1 Gavialis gangeticus
AGGTGCAACTTGCAGTTGGGAAGGGGGCAGGTGCAACCCATGGGTAGGGTGGGTCCATGGGAGGAGGAGGCCATCTGTTTGGAAGTTAGAGGGGTTGGAGGCCTAAAAATAGCTTGGTTAGGATGGGGAGTGCATAGGGAAAGGGCAGCCCCAGAGCTAGGGTGAGCAGCTGGGCTTTCCAAGCTCTGGAGCTGTGTTCTGCACATATACACACATTTGATTAGATTGGGCATGGCTTAGCCTGATCTAAGTAGTATCTCCTCAGGTGAACTATGATCAGGCTGGCCATTTTTTGCATAACCTTAACTCCCCGAACATGTGGATGGTTTGGCAGTTAGATCAACCTGACCCTTAGTTAGGTTGATCTTAGTGTAACATCTGCACTTATCCTCAGGTAACTGTCCTTTTGGAAGTCCCCAGTGTAGACACAGTCATATGGGCAAAACTGTTCCTTTTCTGATATAGCTTGTTTGCTTTTAGCTAATGTTTTTACTCTATCAGTAAAAAGCACAACTTCGCCAGTTTAGCTGCATCTATTAGGCATGCTTTGTCAATACAGTATAGTCCTAGTGTAGTCATTGTATCTACATTGTATTTTAGCTTGGAAGATATTGTTGCGTTTCAGTTTAGGAGATTACTAGAAATTACTCCTGATGAAAGATGCCGATCTTAATGTTGTGAAGTTGTCTGTCGGCTTCTTTTATGTAGTCTTCATGGATAAGGATAATTATAGCTCTTCCTTTATTGGCTGGTTATTACCCTAAGAAACTTGTCGACCTTAATGTTGTGTAGTAGGTCCCTATATATGGGTAAACACCTCTTGAATTACAGTGATAATTATAGTCAAACGTGTTAATAAAATGATATACGTGTCTCCAGCTGACCTCACAGTTGTGCTTCAGGCATTATCTTTTCCCATTGTAAGGCCCTGTTTATCTGAGTAAATTCAGAAAAATTTAAGATGAATTGCTAAAGGTGCACAGTTATTGTATACAAGGTAAAGCATTTTGAACTCCTTTCATTCAGAAGCAAGTACCAGTAGCTTTGGATGACTGTAGGCTAATCTTTCTGATCTCTAATTTTTAAAGGTAAAAAACTGTCATTTATGCCTTTAATGCCAGTGAAATGGTTTGGCACTAGATGGCTATGTTAGAGTAAGCAATCTGTACTCTAGTACTGCAATAATGGAACTTGTCTTTCAAGATTTGTTTATAACAGAGCTAGGCCAAGATGTTTATTTTAA
The DNA here is from genome assembly GCF_001723915.1 of Gavialis gangeticus. Classification (NCBI taxonomy): domain Eukaryota; kingdom Metazoa; phylum Chordata; order Crocodylia; family Gavialidae; genus Gavialis; species Gavialis gangeticus. Next base: position 99,068,620 of record NW_017729032.1, read on the forward strand.
TTGGTGGCTAAGAAGTTTGTCTCCAAAATCTGTATCAGGCCTCACTTTTTTTGGAAAATCTTGTGCCTTATGAATGTTACAGTGAGTGAACAGTAGGAGCTGTTTTTGTGAGAACTGATTTTTACCTTGTGCAATTTAATCCACAGCACAACCGCATATGTTATTATAATCACATATGTGATTATGTGATATAATCCACAACGAGAAATAATCCGGAACACACTTACAGGCTCAGCGGTGCTACACTTGCCAGCACCACAACTGAAAGAGACCTGGGGGTTGTGATAGACCACAGAATGAACAGGAGCTGCCAATGTGATGCCGTATCTGGCAGAGCAAACAAAACTCTGGCATGCATCTATTGATGCATCTCAAGCAAATCTAAGGATGTCATCCTGCCAATCTACTTGGCCTTGGTGAGATTGCAGCTTGGTGGATCGCAGTTCTGGGTGCTGCGCTTCAGGAAGGATGTGGAGAAGCTTGAGAGAGTCCAGAGGAGGGGCCACGTTTTTGATTAGGGATCTGGAGAGTGGTTCATACGAGGAGAGGCTGAAAGACATGGGACTGTTCAGCCAGGAGAAAAGAAGACTTATAGGGGACTTGGTGGCAGCCTATAAGTATACGAGGGGAGTAGATCAGGGCCTAGGGGAACACCTGCTTACCAAGGCACCCCAGGGGAAGACGAGAACCAGTGGACACAAACTGCTTGAAAATCGCTTCAGGTTGGACATAAGGAAAAACTTCTTTATGATTCGAGTGCCGAGGGTCTGGAACAGACTCCTGGAAGAGGTGGTAGAATCACCTATCCTGGAGATCTTTAAAAACCAACTTGACATGCACCTTGCTGGGGTCATCTGACCCCAGCAGTCTTTCCTGCCCAAGTACAGGGGGCCTGGACCCAATGATCTTGTGAGGTCTCTTCCAGCCCCTAACATATATGAATACATTAACAGATTGTATCCTCAGCCTGTTTATGCTTCTGTGAAATGCTGTTTGACACATGAGAGCGTATATTCCTTTTGTGCGCCTGCTGAGGACACCAGACAGATTGGAAATGTACCTCGCCATCAGGTAAAAAGAAATGACATGCTCTGAGCTAGGGGAAAAAGAAACAGATGTGGATGGTAAGTCTTCAGAACACTGCTTTTGGGCTCGCAATATGGTATTCGGTTGTTCAGATAAGGACATTTCAGAAGCCAAATGTAGCCAAATGTTTGCACCTTTGCAAACTTGCTTTAAGTCTTGGGCATGCAAAAGGGGATTGTTCTGGCAGTGAAGTTTTGAAAAAAGGCTTTGTGCTTGCTTGCTTGTTAATTAGTTAATAAAACACTTGCCTGGGAAAATGAACCAGGAAACCCGACGAAGAATATCCTGTTCCTGCTTTGTAGGAGTTACATAATTTGTGCCTTCTCACTTTGACTTCACAGGTTTTTGTGTTCATCACAAAGACAGTTCTCAAAACAACCTTTCACTAAAAGATTTAGAAGGATTAGTTGTGCATTTGCCTTTTAAACATAAACAGTCTTACCTCTGTCCCTAGAACCTGTCAGCTACATAATAGGAATCCCGAGAAGGATTCTGCCTCTCATTTAGATTAAGTGTGCCAGACAACCCCATTCAATATATTGCCAAATTGTGCTAAATGAAGATGTTGCAATATAGCAATTACCCAGTAACCAGACTGTCTATTTTGGGTTGTACTGAGCTGGTCTCTAAGGACATAAGCAGGCAGGGTTCTTTGGGTAGAGGTGATATATTTTATTAGACCAACTGGATAGTTGGAAAAGTTCTTAGCAAACTTTTGTGTGCAGTCATCCTTTTGCCAGTCTGGTTAGCAATTTTAAATGAAGCTGTAAGAATTTACACTAGTCTAATATTTGTCTCATTCCTTTTGAGTTAACTATGAGGCTTTATCTAACAGTTTAAAATATACATTGATTCATGTGAAATAAATTACAAAACTTCAAAACTCCTCTAGTTACTTCCGCATTTGCCAAACTGATTCATTTTTTAAAAGTTTGTCTAGACTTAGAGCTGGCTTAGCCCCTTTTAAAACCTTCCCCCCCCCCCCAGATTTATTCAGTGAATGCTTTATAGAAATACTAAAGCTACAAAGTCATTTGATCAAACATCTTGCTATATTTAAAGTTGTATAATTGTACTTTGGTTTACTTAAAGTGTGGGAAGAGGATTTTGCTCTTGTTTGTCATTGTTACAAATGAGACAATCAAATGTAGGGATTTCACTGTTGTATAGTTCCTCTCTAAAACAATGTGCTTGAAAGTCTGGGAAATCACAGTGCTTAGATACCAGAGGGCTATGTATAATGCAGAAATTAAAGTTGTCAATTTTTTATTTCTTTCACTTTGGAGTCCAGACCAAAATAACTCTTATCTCTTTCTTCTGGGTATCCAAAAGCATCTTTTATACTTTTTAAAATGGTTTTTGCAAGAATTCGAACTAACTTGGAAAAAATTACAACTAAGAAAATACTGTGCAATATTTTGCTTACCTAACCATAATTATCATGAGTACTGATTACAATGTAGATGCGTATTCAACTTAAGTAATGGCTTTTGAAAAAATATAAGTCAAGTTTTAAATGGAGGCTTATTTACTTGAACTGTTTTGGAAAACAGAACGGCTTTTGACTAAGCAACTCTTTTAGGCTAGACCTTTACTTTTGAATGTAAAATATATTAGCTAATGGTTATGGTAGTGAAATTTACTTTTACCTTATTTTTTGACGTTTTAAACGTAAATTGTAAAAAAAAAAAAAAATTCTCAGTTTTTTTCCCCCTATGGCGCATAAAATATGGACCCATTGGATTCTTGTGGAAAGTTTGCTTACAATTACTGTTTCTGGTTCTGTACTTTTTAGTTTTTGAATTGCTTCTTTGAATGTACTAATAAATATATATACATTCCAAAGAAGATAATTGAAATATTTACTAATTGAAATAGGATCTCCAGATGTGACCCATATGATGAGCTCAGAGAACTGTCCTGACAACCTACTTACTACACCCATTTGAAAAAAAACAAGTTAGGAAAACAATTACTTTTTCCCCTTTCCAGTCTAAGGCTCAAGGTTTAATTTCTGCCTTGAAAGCAAATCTTCAGGAAGAAAAATACTCAGGAATAAGTATTGTAGGAGCTCTGTCATTGAGTCCTGAAAGACTTCTATTGTAACCCACATGTATACTGGGATTATATTAGTTCTGTTTTCACTGCATCCAGGGAAGAGGGCATGTTGCTGCTTCTCAGCAAGAAAGTGGTGGGATAGAAACAGAAAGCAAGCAAGCAAACCTTATGGCATTGTGTGGGGTGGGCAGTCGGAGACAATGACAGATTCAGAGTGACTGGAAATATGCATGAAGCAATTGAAACACAGCTCTGTGCTGATGGCAAAGTTCCTACCACTAACTAGATGGCTGACGGAATCGTTGCTATGGTTATACGGTCACTAAACCAACTGATGAAACGAAGTACTGAGATTGCCACAACTGATGATTGTGGAGACTGAATTTGGAAGCAGCACTGTGCTGCCCAGAAAATCGGGATAGTGAGTGGTTGCATAAAAGCATTGAATAGGATAGAAAGAAATATGTATAAAAGTGCCTCTGTCTGATGCCTGATTTTACAAGTATTATTTTAATGCCCACATATAGCTATGTTGCTGACTTACAGTTTTATCATGCATATCCCAGTACTTGCTCTTTTCCTTAAAGCTCCAGCTTCTTGAACGTTGTAGTTATCAGGGATCCAGGCTTTCTGTTTCCTGCAGAAAAACACAATTTTTCCTTTTTAAAGGAGAAAAATGAAGGTTCCTCTCCCTTTGAAGTGGGAAATTGCATGCAAGGGGCTGCTTGGGGCTGAGGGGGAGTGGGAGGAGGGCACTTGGAAGGCAGGAGGCACCGTGTGTGTGTATGTGTGTGTGTGTGTGTGTGTGTGTGTGTGCGCGCGCGCGCTCACGTGCTTGTGATTGCACCACCTCTGGAGGGAGCTTTATTCCACAGTCTGGGCACCCTTGACTGTGAAGACACTTTTTCTAATGTTGAGCCTGATTTGTTCTTCCTGGAGTTTGTGGCCATTACTCCTGGTTTTCCCCTTGTGTGCCCTGGTGAACAGTTGATCACCAAGCCCTTGATGTACTCCTCTAGTGTAGCAGTAACCTGCTACCGGGTCACCTGTCAGCCTTCTTTTCCTCAGGCTCAGAAGTCCTAGATCCCTCAGTCTTTCCTCCTATGGCTTGCTGTGTAAGACTCTGATCATATGGGTGTCTCTTCTTTGGACTCTCTTAAGCTTGTCCGTGTCCTTGTTAAAGTGTGGTGCCCAGAACTGGATGCAGTGCTACAGCTGTGGTCTCACCAGTGCTGAGTAGGGCGGAAGAATCACCTCCTTGGTTTTGCTGGAGATGCATTGATTGATGCATGCCAGAGGATTATTTGCCCTATCGGGTACAGCATTGCACTGCTGACTCATATTCATACTGTGGTCTGTTATTACCCCCAGGTCCATTTAATTTGTGGTGCTAATCAGTTTGGTGCTGCTAAGCCTGTAGGTGTGTTGGGGGTTGCTCATCCCGAGGTGGAGCACTTTACATTTCTCAACGTTGAACTTCATCAGATTCCAGTCCACCCAATTTGCTAACCTGTATCCACCCGCCTGTATCTGTAGCCTATCTTCAAGCATGACCAGGATACCCTATAATTTGGTGTTGTCTGCAAATGTGGCCAATAAGCTCTTCATCCCCATATCCAAATTGTTAATAAAGATGTTGAAAAGTACTGGACCAAGCACCGACCCCTGCGGGACACCACTGCCTACTTCTCGCCAAGATGACCCATATGTGTTCACTAGGACTCTCTGGGTCCTATTTTGCAACCAGTTTCTCACCCACCTGACTGTCTTGGAGTTAAGCCCACAATCCTCCAATTTTTTCACAAGGACATCATGGGATACTAGATCAAGTGCCTTTTGGAAGCCTAAGTATACAATGTCAACTTGCTTTCTCGTGTCAAGTTGGCGAGTTACCTGGTCGTAGAAGGAGATAAGGTTGGTAAGGCAAGAACTGCCTGTGGCGAAGCTATGGTGGTTGTCATTCAGAATCTTACCTTCTGCAAGCTTATCGCAGATAGACTCCTTGATGAACTTTTCTAGGATTTTCCCTAGGATGGAAGTTAGGCTGACTGGCCTATAGTTACCTGGGTCCTCCCTTCTGCCACTCTTGTGGATGGGCACAACATTGGCCCCTTTCCAATCCTCTGGGACTTCTCTAGAGCACCATCAGTTGTTGAAGAGTTTTGCCAGGGGTCCCACAATGACTTTGGCTAGCTCCTTTGGCACTCTTGGATGAAGATCATCCAGTCCTACTGACTTGTATTCTTACTTACTCACCAGGGGTTTTGGTCGCCGTTTACAAACTCACCGGGGGGGACCAGCAGGAATTGGGGGAGGCTGTGTTTTCCCTGGGCACCACCTGGGGTTACTAGGAATAACATCCACAAATTGTTAGAGAGATGGTTCAGGCTGGACACCAGGAGACATTACTTTACAGTTAGGACTGCTAGGCTCTGGAATGGGCTCCCAAGTGAGGCGCTCTCCTATCTTGGGGGTCTTCAAGAGGAGGCTGGACAGATATTTGGCTGGGGTGATATGATCCTGGCACCCATTCCTGCCCGGGGCAGGGGGTTGGACCTGATGATTTGTTTAGGTCCCTTCTGACCCTAAGTACTATGATACTATGATATTACTGGTAAAGCTGAGTCCAATCTCCAATTTATGCTAGCACGATTATACTGATGCTGATTTTGAAGGCAACAGCACATGAGTTACGATGAGCTAAAGGGGGGGAAATGAGTTGCAGTAAATCAGCTGCTCTGTAGTAACCATCTATTTTCATGCCCTTGCCATGCATGGACAGCCTATCGGTCAATGATTATTCATAAACACGGAGCACCTGGCTAACTAGACATCCTAACCCTGTTTTACTTTATACCATCTTTTTCATGGTCTCATGCTCAGGACAGAAACAAGTAGCTCTGAGCCTATCAGCATGAAATTTTAGTTCTTAATGTATTACTAACATAGTCATAATGACTGAAGAATTTCTTCCTCTGTCATGATCCATACAAGCAGCAATGAGGTATAGGTTGACACTGCTGCAAAAGTAGGTTGCAGTACTGAAGGGCCCAAACATGACCTGTTCATTTCACTCCTATCTACCCAGCCCAAAGGCACACTCCAAAACCAGATGTACAACAGTAAGTTTTGCTCCAGGCTCAGCCTTCTGCATCCACTCTTGAGCTCTTGCTCTTCAGTGGTTCCATCTACATGTGCAGTTAGCGTGGCTGAAGAAACTCCAGCGCAGTTCAAGCTAGGGCTTATTGCTCCAGGGCACTACGTTTGCACATGCGCCTAGGACCACAGGACATTGAGCTGGGTCAGAGCAGCCCCAGCTGACAGAGGCTCG
>NW_017729032.1:99080094-99084461 GCF_001723915.1 Gavialis gangeticus
GGGGTCAGCCTACCAGCCAGACCCGAGCTGCTTCGACCCAGCTCAGTGTACTGCAGAGGGGTTGGTTGGGGCATGAGGTTGCTCCAGTGTGGAGGTAGTTGGCAGGCAGCCCCATCACTGAAGCATGTTGTGCCCCAGCCAGCCCCATCACTATCTACACATGCACTGCAGTGCAGCAAATTGTGCCATGGCAGGATAGTACTTGTGTTTACAAGTACTAACCTATGGCAGTGTTTATTAGTTTACTGTTCCCTAAGGGGGTCGCATATGCAGATGCTGAGACTTTACTGAGGAGTTAATTAGGCAACTGCAGTAAATGTCTCATGTAAATGCGCCCACTGTGTCCAAGGGCTGTATTTACTCAAATGCAAGATGAGGTTTCCCACCCGAATTGGCATGGGGAAAAAAGGCTCTTTGTCTTTATAACTGCATACGAGGGAATCTCGCTAAATACATTGTTTATCATTAAACTGCTACCAAAAGCAGTGTGTGCTTAGCAATGGAAACCAACTATGAAATGGATTTAAATTTTGCCAACACTGAGCATGATCTAAAACACATGGTCCATATTGGGCAAGCATGCTGATGGGTATCTACCACATTTTTTAAGGAAAATTTTTTGTGTTCCAAGTCGAATCAGCCAAATCAATTTGAAATCTGTGAGTCACTCAAGAACCAAATGTGGCCGTACTACCGACAAATATTCTCCAGCCCCACCTGAGGCTTCAGATGCTTCGAAATCCTTTGGAGGGCATCCTATGTGCAGGCCCAAGTCTGGAGGCTTGGGGTTTGGAGGCCCCTGAGTTTTGCTTGCCCTCAGCCATATGAGCAAGCTAGAAAGAAGTCTCCCATTTTCATAAAGTTGGTGTATAGCGAGGATCTTCCCCCTGGAAGTGGAAGTGGGAGGCCTACAATGCCTTACCTTGGTTCAAGGTATGTTCCCCTGCCAAGACGGTGGTTTTCCCCTGCCAGTAGAAAACCCTCTTAGTGGTCATGGTATTTCCCCTGCCAGGGAATCTACCACGTATATTTTTACAAAATATATATATATAAAAAGAAAACAAAACTCTGGCTCAGTTTGTGCCATAGTCAGCTGCTCCCAGGAGCAGTATCTACATGTGCACCTGGGATTGCAGCAGTGTGAGGAAGGGCAGACCCAGCCCTGTTCTGGCAGGGGGCCCCAGGGGTCAGTGGCAGGCAGCAGAGGGGCTGGATGGGGCACCAGGGTGCTAAAATGTGGGGCTAGGTGGCAGGCAGCCCCCACAGTTTATCACCCTTGTGTCCCAGCTGGCCCCTGTCACTGTCTACATGTATGTTTTGGCAGAGTACTATTATCCTACAGTGAAGCTAATTACTGTGTCCTATCAATAATAACAAAAAATCTATCTATCTGTGTGTGTGTGTGTGTGTGTGTGTGTGTGTACACACACACGCATCTTCCAGTCACGGATCATTACCTCCTTCTACCACATGGATTAGGTTTTTGTTTTTTTGTTTCTTTTTTTAATTTAAAATACACATCATACTTTCACATCACTAACTTCATACAACACTAATAACTCTTTTACATATTCAACTTTATACAGCATATATAACTCTTATACATAAACCACTTCATACAACACATCAACCTCAATAATATACAACTATGCTTATACACGAACTCTTTCTGTTGTGTATATATAATATAATGTTTCTTGCTTGTTTTATACATTGAAATTTTCCCTCTTGTCTGGTTCTAGCATTCCCACTCCCTCTGTTCACCCATCTCTTTATTCTTTTCCTGCCAGCTCAAACAATCTATTCCAGTTCATATATTTCCACACCATATGTAGATTCTGCTTCTGGCCTCTACTCTGGTCTTGTCTCATGTACTTCATAATTTCCTAGTACCCTAACTGTAAATATTCTGTCACTGTAATACATAAGCCCTTGGTGACTAATAAGCACCTAACTTTCCATAGCACAGCTTTTATTCTGATGGGCACCACTTTAACTTCTCATTCTCTAAGGTCCTCCTTCTACCAACCCAAACATCCCTTCCTCATAGGAAACATCTATTCCCCATCCTATCTCTGTCAAAAACCTTTGTACTCATCCCTATACTTTTTTTCCAAAGAAGCACTCCCAGAACATATGGTATATTGTTTCCTCACTGTTATACAATTTTCTTGGGCCTTCTGCTGTTCATACCAACCCCCATCTGTGTTGCATTTCTTTTACTGTCAGTACCCGTCTTACCCCTGTCCATGCAAACTGCCTGTGAGCTGCTTTCCACTGTTTACCTGCTACTCCTTTCTACACTGTTCTCAGCTGTGGCCATGAGAGATGTCCCATGTCTGTTATCTCATCTTTCCCCCTAATTGTCTGCATTGTGGCTTTTGTTTGTTGTAAGGTTTGTAACCTCAAAGCCCCCAATCTATGAAATGTGATGAAGGCCCACCCACAATGTCTTGGACAAACCCAGTGGCCTCAGAATTCTTCCCGCTGCCAAAACCTTCTGAATCTCCCCACTAATTCCCCTTCTTTTCTAGCTTCTTTCAGTATTAATGCAATAAAGTGCATGTACACGAAGACCTCTATCTCTGGGGAGCTTCCAACCTCCTAGTATTCCTGCTTTATAAAGTTCTTTCCTGGCCACACTTTCTGTCCCCCCTCCCTACAAGAACACACAGATCTCTCTTTGCAGGTGTCTTGCATGCAGCCACACGGGTCGATATACTATCCCTGTAAACAAGATCACGGCCAAGAACACTTGTTTCACTATTTCTACTTTCCCGGAAAAGGTTAGATCCCTTGTGCCCCATAAGCTCAAAACCTTCCTAGCCCATGTTCTGATGTCTTCCCATGCCCTTTTCCCCATATGTCGAAAATCACCCTTAATATTTTACCATTATCCTTGACTACTTGCAGCCCGTATACCCTTCTACTTTTCTCCCACTCTCCTATGGCCAACAACACACTCTTGCTTTTATTTAAGCATGCTCCTGTAGCTTCTCCATAGTCAGCTACATGATTTAGGATCTTTTCTAATGATGTTTTATTTTGCGCCACTATTGTGATGTCATTCATATATAGGTTCCCTTTGATTTCTCCCCCAGCCCAGGTCCTTCTACCCCACTAATTGCCTTATCTCCTCTGATCCTTTGAGCTAAAGGCTTTATTCCACAAATGATTAGTTGGGGTTTTTTTGTTTTGTTTTGTTTTTAAGAATTGTTTTTGTTTCAAGCCAAATCAAGTCCAAATCCATGAGTCAGTCCAGAACCATAAGAGTCCCTACAACTGGCAAACATCCTCCACCCCCACCAGGGCCTTCAGATATTTCCAAAGACTTTTGGCAGGCATCCTGCATGCAGGCCCAAGCCTAGAGGCTTGGGGTTTGGATGCTCCCAAGTTTTGCCTGCCCTTAGCCTTATGGCCACAAGAACAAGCTAGGGAGGAGCCTCCTATTTCCATAAAATGGGCGTTAAGCCCCAGCACCTCAGTGGGTACTAAACCATGCCAAAAGAACAGTTATCCCGGGGGGGACCTTAAGGAAAACTGGATTCTTGGACCCAGATACAATGTGTTTCCCCTGCTAGAGAAACCCACTGCACTGATCATAGTGCTTCTCTTGCCAGGTAGACGATTAGTTAGTGCAGCCCATCTGAATATGACATATATGATGTATAGTACTGCCCATTGTGCACAGCCCCCCTCACTGCTGACACTTTTTAAAGTCATGGTACATTACATACATTTTGACTTCCTCTTCACTCCCACAGCTGAGCTCTGCCATTTCCAATGATCCCTGTTTCTTCACCAGCCTTAAATGCCTGGCAACCATCACAAAATGGGGCCCCAAAGAGTTCCTCTTGTGTCCCCTCTCAGCCTAGCAGGGTGGTCCTGCCCTCTATGAGGTGAGGCCAAACTAGTTTGCCCTGTACTTCATCTGCATGTACATTTTTGGAGCATCCCGGGACTTGTGACAAGAACTTGTTCCGGTCATGAGTGGGGGCAAATTAGCACATGGATTTTTTGTGGGAAGGGGTATCTAAGGTACGCTCGCATGCTGAGCTCCGGTGTCACAGTGGTTTTAAACACGGCTGTAAAAATTTGCATATAGCAGCCATTGACTTAGTTCATCCAGAATTGATGCATGTTACCTCATTCTGAAACTGCTGCAAGTTTTAGCACAGGTACTCCATAACGCACTTTTGAGCAGCACTTGGGCACCTACTTACATGTTGTACAAATCATGCACGATATCAGTCCAAAGCTAAAGGCTAATGATTTACTAAATAGTTCATTGGGCTGGGACCCACTGGAGTCAACTGTATTTAATTTCAAGGTTATTTTCAAATTTGCTCCTCACTTCAGGGAAGGCA
>NW_017729032.1:99089461-99093512 GCF_001723915.1 Gavialis gangeticus
CAACTGTATTTAATTTCAAGGTTATTTTCAAATTTGCTCCTCACTTCAGGGAAGGCAGGGTCTGACAGTAAGGAGAGGGGAAAGAGGCTGCCAAGGGAAAAAGTTGGGGGGAAGCAGAAAGCAAAGGTGCTATTTGGTCCCCCCTTCTCTCCCTCCCCAGTTTATTTTCCTTGCTCTAGCAGCGGGAAGGGAACAAGTTCAAGGCAAACCTCCAATAATTTTATTCTATACCTGGAAAATTATAATGAATTTATACATTTTCAATATATAGAACCTATATTCAGTTTATAATCATAGTCATCTTTTATTTGAGTAAATATGGTAAGCCTCTAGACTACATTGTTGCAGAGAAAAGTTTCAAAACATGATTCAGTTGAAGCTTAAAGCTTCAAAGCCAGAACGTTTTACAACCTTGGCTGTTCCTCCCACCCCAGCCCCTGCTTTCCCTCCCATTGAACCTGACCATTCTTTTGCATTTAACCTTTCAATCCCATACCTTCAAGTTATCTGAGTGACTGATCACTGTTCTGTGCTCAAGGTCAGTCAGTTTGCAGGTGTAAACTCCATACCTCTTTTGAGCAGTTGGGGCCAGATCCTGTTCACTTTGTCTGAGGCTAAGGACAGAAATTACACACAAACCAGTGTAAGTGATCAGAAACTGGTTCAAATCTGTAACACACGAGAAGTTCAGTGCACATAAACTGCTTCAAAATGGCTGAACTTGGTTTAAGATGGGGTCAGGCAATTATTTTGGGTAGAGGGCTGCTTACTGAGTTTTGGCAAGCCATCAAGGGCTGCCTGACAGGCAGCCCAGGGCAGATGAATATTAATTTTCTAAATTTTTTAGGGGCCCCATGGACCGGATAGAATGGCTTTGCAGGCTGCATCTGGCCCCCGGGCCGCATTTTGCCCACCTCTGGTTTAAGATAAACCTAGATGGATGCAGTATTAGACTTAACTGATTTAGGTTAAGTTGGTTTATTGAACCAGGTTTATTGTACCAGATCCCCTCCAGATTCAAGTTAACTCGTAGTTCCCCAGCATCTTAGGGTACTTTGTACCTCCCCCACAAACACCCTCTCACAGGGTGGGCGGTTAGCCTCGCCCTGAGTTGTCTACTCAAACCAAGCAGGGAGGCATGCTCTAGCACTCCCTTGGCCTTTGGCTTGAGCCACTGCAGGCGTGTGGCTGCATTTCTGTAATCAAAATTGAATATCTGCATGCTCACTTATCGATTCAATTTACACAGTTTAGACTAACTTGAGAAGATTGAATTGATTTTGCTTCTGGCTTTTTGACAGTCTGTACTTAGCGTAAATGTCACAAAAAGTAGCTGTGGGCAGTTTATCCAATGAATATAAATGTAAGGTGCAGGACACCCATATATGCACCCCCTGTATCTGTAGCCCCCTTTGTTGAATGCCTCTAGGTTCTGGGGGCTAGAGTTTTAAAGGTATCTAGGTGCATAAGTCCTGCTGAAATAAATATGATTTATGTGCCTAAATATCTTTAAAAATATGGCCCTTGGTCTTTTAACATACAGTGGATGATGCAATCCAGCATGACAGATGCAGTATATTATGAAGAACAGAATCAGGGGAGTTCAGAAAGAATAGGCTGAAATGTGACATGGTTTTCACAAAATGAGCCTGAGGATTCAACCCCCCCCCAAATTGTTATAGAATCATGTTGAAAAAGAATTCATGGTTATCCTTTTGTTTAATCTCATATTTTAAAGCCAGACTTTTGATTTGAGACAGTTCTACACATAATTTTGTAATTTTTGTGGTGGTGATACTGTAAATACTCCTGCAATTGTTGACTTATGCAAGATGCTAAGAAATCCACCTGTGTAATTAGTACTTATATTTTGGCAATTACATATGTGGTTTCATTTACTTTTGGGTGCAAATTTGTTGGCTATTTTGGAAGCTAGCCCTAAACCTTTATATACATTTTAAGCAAACTGGGAGAATAAACAGATACTGGAAAAAAATGAAAAAACCTCCCTCCCTGGCTCCAGACCCTGCTAGGGAGCAGAGGGTCAGGGTCAGCCCTGCTCTCTGGAGCAGACAGCGCAACACAGCCCAGTCCAGTGCTGCAAAACATGCTGGGATGCTTGGGGCCTGTAATTATCTTGAACCAGATGGGGTATGGGACAGACGTTTTATAAACCGTTTGATCCAGATCAGTTGAGCCTGATACAACTTTCAGTCAGGTTTATCTTAAACGAGTTTCAGCCATTTTGAAACTGGTTTATGTGCACTGAACTTCTAGACTAGGGACAGACATTCAGAAAGCTGGAGCCTGAGTTGATTCAACCTTTGAAGCTTAATCTAACCTGCCTAGGTTGAACCAGTTTGTAACAGGACAGACATTCTCTCTGGACTGAGGCAATGCAGACACGTATGCCTGTTGTGGGAGGGGGAAGGGGAGGGGTGCTAAAATGTGCCCTCAGCTGCAGAGAAGTGTGCTGGGAGAGTGTGGCTAATCCAGGCTGAACTGGCCAGACAGGTGTTTAATTCCCTCTTCCCTGTCCCACCGGCAAGGACCTGAGCTGGGTCTGCTGGGCGCTTCCCCCTCACTGCTGCAGCAGCAGGGCACCATGGCCCCTGATGCAGAGAGGGACAGGGAGGAGGGTTAGCCTCTCCCCTACCCCCACTGTCAGTTGGGGCTGCCTGCCATCACCACCGCGCTCACTCCCTGTGGTGGAATAAGCCCCCCTGCTGTCCCCTCTGCAAAACGCCAAAGGGTGGGAGAATAACCGCTGTCCCTGCCTCCTGTCACAAGGTGCCCTGAAGGCCAGCATCTGGCCATGCCTCTATCTGGCTGCATGCAGCGGGAGGGGCAGGGCCTTTGATGGGGGAAGTAGCCCTTGTCATAATGTTGGGGAGCGCGAACCCCTTTCTGGTGGAGGTGCCGCGCTATAGTTTCATAGTAGCTAGGGTCAGGAGGGACCTGAACAGATCATCTAGTCTGACCCCCTGTCACAGCCAGGAATGAATGCTGGGTTCGCAAGACCCCAGACAGGTGATCATCCAACCTCCTCTTGAATTTGCCCAAGGTAGGGGCAAGGACCACTTCCTGGGAAGTTGGTTCCAGCTTTTGGCCACCCTAACTGTAAAATATTGCCTTCTGATACTCTAACCTAAACCTATTCTCCATCAGCTTATTACCATTGTTCCTCGTCACCCCAGGTGGTGCTGGGGAGAAAAGGGCTCTACCTATTTGCTGTTGATCTCCCCTCATGAGTTTGTAGGCAGCCACCAGGTCCCCCCTCAGCCGTGGGTCAGGCAGAGCTGGGGCGGGCTATGCATGGTAGCACTAGGGTCTGGAGGGAGTCAGAGTGCTCCCAAGCCCCCTGCAGCACCACTGTGCTCCACAACAGCTCTGCCTGCCCCGCATCATGGCCTCCTGCCAGGAGGAGGTCTGCACTTGGGGAAACCGCCCCCGTCATGGTTGCTGCCCCCTTGTCACTCCAGCGCCTGGGCAGGGGCAGGGCCAGATGCTGCCAGCAGGGCTCTTGGGGGGTGGGGAGCAGGGAACAGGGTTATTCCCGTCTGTGCCCTGAGGTCACCACAGCCGCGTCTGCCCTGCCACCGCCACTTTGTCTGCTCTTGGGGCCAGACCCGTCCTGGTAGGTGGGGGGTTATTCTGCTGGATGCTGCTCTGAGTGTGGACAAAGCTGCAGCAGCCAGGCTGGGCAGACTCAGCTGTGGTGCCCTGGGGACAAAGAGGGGAATAACCCCATTCCCTGCCCCTCCCCCACCAGGGTCCTGCTAGTGGTGTCTGGCCTCCCCAGCGCCCACTGCTGGAGTGGCAAGGGGGGAACAACTGTGATGAGGGCAACCCCCGTCATGTTTACCCCAAGTGCAGGCCTGTTCATAGATTCGTAGATGTTAGAGTCGGAAGGGACCTCAGTAGATCATCAAGTCCGACCCCCTGCATAGATAGGAAAGAGTGCTGGGTTCAGATGACCCCAGCCAGATGCCCATCCAACCTCCTCTTGAAGACCCCCAGGGTAGGGGAGAGCACCACCTCCTTTGGGAGT
>NW_017729032.1:99093759-99101878 GCF_001723915.1 Gavialis gangeticus
TAGATGTTAGAGTCGGAAGGGACCTCAGTAGATCATCAAATCCAACCCCCTGCATAGATAGGAAAGAGTGCTGGGTTCAGATGACCCCAGCCAGATGCCCATCCAACCTCCTCTTGAAGACCCCCAGGGTAGGGGAGACCACCAGCCAGCTCCCTTGGGAGCCCATTCCTGGCTGGGGGCTGCACTGCAGGGTGGGCAGAGCTACTGTGGAGCATGGCAGTGCTGCTGGGCCTTGGAGGGCTCTGGCCCCCTCCAGACCCCAGTGCTGCTGTGTAGCCTGCTGCAGCTCTGCCTACCCTGACCTGCCCTGCAGTGCAGTGCCCCTGCTGCGGAGTGGCTCATGCTCCCTGACATTATGACAGGGGCTGCTGCCCCTAGCAAGGGCCCTGCCGCCTCCTGCTGCAGCAGCATGGTGGGGGCATGGAGAGATGCTGGCCAGCAGAGCCCCTTGGGGTGGGGGGTAGGGACAGGGGTTATTCCCCCTGCCTCCAGCATCTGGTGGAGGGGACAGCAGGGGCCTTGTTCCAAGTGCAGCAGTGATGATGGGAAGACCCAGCTGCCAATGGGGCAGAGGGAAGACTAACTCTCCTCCCTGCTCGCCTTTGCCTCAGGGACCATGGTGTTCCGCTGCTGCGGCAGCAAGGGGGGAGTGTCTGGCAGACCTGGCTTGGGTCTCTGCTGGTGGGATAGAGAGGGGGGAATTAAACCCCTCTCTGGCCAGACCCTGCCTGCCCTAGCCTGTCCCTGTTCCAGCTGCGGAGCAGAGGAGCAGGACCAGCTTGCCTGGGCTGGAGTAGAGAACCCAGCCCAAAGAGCATGCCAGGATGCTGGAGGAGTCTGGTTTAAGTTAAACCTGGTCTGGGACAGACATTGCATAAACCTGCTTGAGCCAGATCAGTTAAGCCTGATACTACATTCAACTGGGTTTATGTCAAACTGGTTTTGACCATTTTGAAACTAGTTTATGTGCACTGACCTTCTGTTCCATTACAGGTTTAAATCAGTTTCTGACGCACAAACTGATTTAAGTGATAACTTCTGTCTGCAGCCAGAGGTCTAAATCTGATTTGAATTTATTTGTTGGAGGCCATCTGTGATAAACTATAGTACAGAACTTCAATTTCTTTAATCTCTTTCTGCAATGTAGACAACTCCATGTGATCGAGAGCTTGCATTCTTGCTGTGCTGCAACCTTTTTCCCTTACTAAAGAGAGCAGCTCTCAGAAGCTTCTTTACTTCAAGATTCTTCATTTCCCACTCCTACATATTTGTTCTTAATGCTCTGTTAGTCTTGGGTCCATCTTTACAATCTGTAGGGTACATGTCAGACTAGTTTGGAAACTTTTTTCTACAAGTTCTGTTTTTAGAAACTTGCTTTATTTTATTTTATTTCTTAAATGAAACGTGAGCCTCAAAATTAGTCACTATTGCAGGAGTGACTGATTTAAGATAAAAATGAGCATCACAAGACTTTATTTTGTTTTATTAAAATGGAGTCCAAATGAACTGAGTCTTTTGGATAGCGCAGGATGTAAATCTAATAAATAAACAAATACTTCCTGTAAATTTGAATCTAAAAAGCTGAGCTAAGTAATGAAATTTAAATTCAGTAAAGTTAGATACTCTGGTCAAAACATCCAAAACGAGCCACTTTTGTTTCCTTTTTGTCCTGTTCAGGTTTTTTGATGAGTCTATACGTATATGTGTATATTTTTATCACTTCTGTCTTTTCTTGAAAGCACAAACTGAAAAAAGTAATTTGAAATCTTCTTGTTTGCCATAAATACTAATTGTGTTTCTTAGTGTGGGTTCTTACTGTCATAACCACAATAACTGTAGGTTTGTGCTTGGTGGGGCTGTTCACAGTCGTTATTGTACAAAGTGATGAATGCTGTTTATTTGTGCTGTATTGTTGACCACATCTGTGGGTGAGAACATGCAGGCAGCTAATTGGCCTGGCAAGTGTTCAAACTGTTACAAAACAGCTTGTGTTGGATGAGAGAATAGTTCTTTGTGATCCTGTCAGTGTAATCCGTTGTTATTGAATGGTGATCTTTAACTACAGGTACTGAGTGTTAATAAAAAGTTTAAAAATTACAGGTACAGTTATACTGAGCGTTCTCTTTAAGACAGTCTGTGTAGTTGAACTCCTGTGGAATGAAACTGGGTGTGTTTAATGCTAAAGAGTAATAGGATTGATGAGTTGTAGACAGTGTGGCTAGATATTGTGCCAGTGCATCTTTGTTAAGACCTCAGAGCTTTAATTTTCTTTTTCTTTTGAAAGGTTGAGGAATTGTGTTGTCTTGGGAAAGGGAGGGGATCACACTATTTCCTTGGCCAAGCAGATTTTATTTTGCATGATTATGCCCTCATTCCTTAGTCTAATTTTTGTCACACCATGAGGGATTCTAGGGCATTGCAGATTCTTCACTTCCATTGCAGATTGCTTTGTTCCACTAATGGTAATGAGCGCTTCCTTTGTTCTCTCAGCAGTGCTACATATTTTCTGCAACACAGTAGCTTCAAAGGGAGAAGTTTGGTGTTGGTCTGAATGTGGTGTTGGTCTGAATGCACGGTAGAAAAGGTTGATTTGTACACCCTTTAAAGGGATTGGGAAACCATGGGTGGGAGTTTTTTTCTGAACAGGTGAGGAGCTGCTTGCACCTGAAGAGCTCAGCAGGGGAACTAAAAATCCTCACAATTTAGTACACTTCCCATTTACCTATGTAAATCCCTCACATTGGTTGTGCTAAAGAGAAGGAAATTTTTCTTCCTGCTACTCTAAACTGAAATGTAATGATCAGCACGGATCCTGGTTTTCTCTGACTAAAAAAAAAAAATCCCCAATTTTTGGTTTGGGTATTATCTGTCTTTGCAAGCTTTAATTTTCCCTTAGCCTGAAGAAGGGCACCTGAAAGCTTGCAAAGAAAGATAATTTTTTTGTGATTTTTTTTTTAGTTGGTCAAATAAAAGGTATCATCTCTGAACCAATAGTTTTGCATACCATTGGATAGCAGTTTATTAAATCTATCCGTACCCATCTGTTAGAAACCTTGGGCGGGCAATTATTTTAGGCAGAGGGCTGCTTACTGAGTTTTGGCAAGCTGTCGAGGGCCACATGGGTAGCCCCGGCCCTTGACAGGTGCCGCGCTCCTGGTCACCTCCCGTGACTGGAAGTTCTGTCCCATAACTCCTGATCTTTGCCACCAGAAGTCCCTCCCTTTGTCCCTGGAAGTACTCCTTTCAGCAAGGGATTTTGCCATCTTGGAACCAGAAAAATGCCAAATTATATTCTAAAAATCGAACATTTACAACATTCATTAATTTGATTTCAAAAAATATTTTTGTCCTGATTTACATGCGTTTGTGTAGTATACCTAGAGGTGATTGCATAATAGTTTGAAATGAAGTTTTACTCTTGTATGTTGTGGGGGGCATGGAGGGGTGGGTATAGGTTTGTGGGGGTATGTGGGTGTGTCTGTGGGAGTGTGGGATGAGGGAGCATGTGGGGGGGTGTGCATATGTGGGGTGCTGTGTGGGTGTGGTGGTCTGTGTATGGTAGTGCAAAGGGGTGTGTGGGTGCATGTGTATGGTGGGGGGTGTGTGCGGGACTCACTGTACAAACATACGCACACACTCTGCCCCTCCCTACACAGACACATACACACACACTCCGGGGTACTGGTGCACTCTGGGGTACTGCTGCAGCCCTGTGCTCCCTGGTCTGGTGATGCAGCTGGAAGCCACGTGGTGCTGGAGCTTCAGTTAGCTTACTCTTGCCTATTATATTGCTGAGTAGACCAAATGCTTTGCAATGTTATTGTAAATAATACATTAAATAAGTGGCTTGTTCTCTCATTTATCCACAAAAAAAAGTAAAAATTCTTCTGTTTTGCTATTGAACTTTGGGCCATTTTCTTCTTGACATGGACTGTTATAGTGAACAGATTATGATTTTATTATTTTATCTTGATAAGGTAATATTCCCTTTATAACCTTAAACGTTTAATTTTTTTTCTTTGCATCTGTAACAGCTAGCCGATGGCGGAATCTCTTCTCTACGCCTGTCTCCTTGGCTTTCCCTTATAGTCCTGTTGCAAGACTGTCCCCATATAGCAATGGCTTTAATAGTCCCAACTTCTCTAAAACCTCGAATAAAGCAATACTAACACCTGAAAGGACAGGTAATGCTTTTTTTTTAACTTGTTGCTTATAAAACTGCTTTACTAAATCTAATTCCTTTGTTGTTTAACAGCGATATACTAAATGCCTAACTGTTAGTTAAAAATGTCAAGAATTTTAGCTATAGGACTTACTAAGTGGAGGATTATCCCCTATTCTACATAATGTATTATAGTGAATTGGCTTTTATACATAGTCTTATTTTAACTGGAGAAGCCTTACATGACACAATGATTTGTCCTCACTTGTTACTCCTTTGTAAGATGCGCTAAACAAGTGAAGGTAGAATATGAAGCTTGGGGAAGTATAATTTTTAGTTCTAGTGGTGACCAGGTGGCAGAAGGCTTGTATTGCATTTTTTTAGCACAGTGTTGGATTTGCTTCTCCATTCTGTGCTTAAATACAGTGGAGGTGGAGGAGATCATTTCCTTTCCCTTTGATAGGTGACAGCTGTAGTCCAGGGGCAGTAGCACCAAAAGTGGCATGCTGATCTGTCCGGGCACTTTGTTTCCAAAAATCAAGACCTACCTAGTGCTGAGAAGCTTGCACCTTCTCACACTGAGATGGAAAATGGAAGTTCTTTTACAATAAATGGAAACACAAGGCATTTAAAACATGGTTTCATACTCTGGCTTTTACATAGAATCACATCTGACTAGCTTAGAGAGCAAAGAATGGCAGCCACTTTTTCTGGATATGTATTCAAAGTGGCATCTGTTAACTCCCCTGACCTTGCAGAACAGATTTAAATGATTTGTGAACCTAAACCTGAGCTAGAAGATTCTAGAAATTTGGAAAAATAATATGAACATATATTTATATTATTCAAAGGCAAAATTAAACTGAGACTTCAACCCCAGAAACACTCATGCATAACTTTGCAGTGTTAAAGTAATGTTGGAGGGATGTTGTAGTCATGATGTTCCAGGCAATGATTTTTGTGAGTGATATTTTTTAGTGGATCAGAAAAATGCATCTATTTCAAGTTTGTCTTAAGTCAGTGATTCTTGAGATCTTTTCAAGGGTGTCACTCAGTATTATCAGTGTTAGGTGTGCAGGCATGATTCACAAGATAAATAGAGTGATTTCAAATAAAGGTCCATAGTTTTAATGACTTGTGATCTTTCTGAGTTCTTTGCAAGAGAAAAATTGCAGTGTTATTTTTCTGTAAACAAAAAACAAATGGAAACTAAGAGCTGGCATTTTCTGAGGAGTGCTTTGAGTCTGACAAGGGGAGCCTTGAGTCTAAAAAGATTGAGAACCACTGATCTATGTCTTACTGGACCAGGTACATGATTGGGATAAAGATATTGCCCACAGAAACCCTGGCCTCTTTGCAGTGTTAACATGTGTTTTCAGCAAAGAGACCAAAGTATTGAAAACCTATTTTAGTTTCAGGAATGTCTCATGATTACTAAAGTAGGCAAGTTTCAGCAACCAACAATTCAGTTCTAAATATGTGTAATGTGGTGTAAGGTATAGTCTCCGCTGGCTGTTGAAAATTCTGTTTTTTAGTTTTATTTATGAGACTTTCCTGAAACTGGAATAGTTCATCAACACTTTGATCTTAATCCTGACAAAATAGTTGATTTGATTTGTTTTTTCTTTTCAGAATTATAAATCATGTAATTTAATTGCTTTTGAAATAAACAATTTGTGAGCTTTGCTGCCAGCTTATTGAAGGAAGCCACAATTTAGTTTGGAGACTGGACAAAGAAAAATTCCTGTCAAGTCTTCAAGTATGGAAATGTTGCAATATGATGCATGTTCATTTGAATGTTTTCATAACTGCTGTGAAGATAAATTGTGCTCAATATTTCTTATGCTGCACAATAAACTGATAGTGGTTGAATGTACTGTATGTGTGGCTGGATCAAGAAAATGTCAGTAAAAGTAACACTGGTGGGATGGGTTTGTGTATTTTGTTTTAAGACCTCCATTTCAACTATACTCAGCTTATAGAAAAAATAATGTTTGTACCTTTTTCCTGTTAACCCTTGAAGCTCGCTTGGGCTTGAATTAAAGTTCTCCACACTCTCTCTCATGTTGCCACTGGTAATAAAGGCTGCTTGCGGAGGTTAACAAAAAAAAAAAAATGTTAAATGGCACTAAACTTAGGACATTCCCATGCTGAGCCCAGTGGATGCCCAGAAGCAGCAGCATGTTAACTGGACCTGGCTTTCCCAAAGTCTGTATAGATAGAATGCTTTCATGGGGCTTTTTGGGTGCTTTTATTTAGTAGCTGATTGAATCAGCTTTAAATTAAAGCACCAAAAGGTCTCGCTGCAGGGTCTGATCTATACAGATGCTGCAAAGCCAGGTCGAAGTAATGCACTGCTTCTTCTACAAGCAGCCATAGATTCTGGCACAGAGACCCTCAGTTTCATCTATGCAGTCCCAGTACCTTCATTAGGCTGCACTTGGTGGACTGAACCAGTTTACTTAATTACTCATGTAACTAGTCCCAAAGGAATAGAATCCAGTTTCCTTTTCTATTGTAAGACCTATGTGGGGAGGACTTTCTATCTTATATGTTTGTACAATGACTAGCATACTGGGGCCTGGATTGTTATTACCAATTGGTCCAACTATAATTATAAATAGTTTTTAAAAAACTGTAATAAATAGGTATTTGAAAATAACTCAGAAACCGTGCACGTAGGAGAGTGGGTGAAGTTCGTGACACATTGATGCTCTCGTTTCCTAGAGGAGACCCCCTGCTCAGCCAAGAGCATCTCAAATGTTTGAGGTGTTTTAGAATAAAGGCTGGATCAAGTAATCAAAATTGAGCTGAGTAAATTGTTCTTTATTTGTGGTATACCTTTTTCACTATCAAACAGAGGGATTTGTATTCTAGAATGTCTTCCATGTTTCACAAGCATGAAATCAATAAGCGAGATGTTAATAGGAGTCTTTTTCCATTGACTTTCTATGAGCAAATAAAATTAATTTGGATGCCAGCACTTTGTGACACTTAGCTATAAATGAATGTGTTCTTTTGTGTAGGTTATACTTCCAGAAGTTCCCCTCTCAGCCCTCAGTCATCAATAGACAGTGAACTGAGCACTTCGGAACTTGAGGATGATTCTATCTCCATGGGATACAAACTACAGGACCTCACTGATGTTCAGATCATGGCTCGACTGCAGGAAGAAAGTATGTCTAATTTCTCTTAAATTGTTGTTTAATTGCAGTCGCACAGTTTTCTCAGGATAATTTGCCATTTGGTTTTCAAGCTTTTCATGGTTCATTTCAACCAGTTGTCTATTTTATTAAACGTGTTGTGTCGTCTTTGAATAGCAAGAAGAGAAACACTTCACATCCGTAGGAAAAATGTTTGAACGTGTTTTGTTTGGATAACTGGATCTTTTAAAAATGTGACATATATGTGTTCCTGCGTGAAGACTTAGGGGGTCTTCCTCATTTTAGTAACCTTGGATTTTGTTGTTTCATAGTTGTCTTACTGTGGTCAGTAATTTGGGAGTTCATGGAAGCTAAATCATGCATGAAACCCTTTGGAAAAGTGAAAAATGTGTGCGTGTCTTGGGGGGGGGCGGTGGTTCATGAATGTCTGTCCATCTTGTGAGGCTTTGAAATCAGTACTCCTCTAACCCTGCAGGTTGGGATATTCAGAGTTGAAACTTGGGGTTGATACTGGTTGAATTGCTGAATCACTGGATGAGTTGCTTCCACTTTGGGGAATGCATATGCTTTACCTCATGAATGTGGTAAATATAAAGGAGTCATTGGGAAAATAAACATACCTTTGTTTAAATCCTTTCTTGTGGCAGTTAGGACATAAGAGAAAGGGAGCCAGAAGTAGGAGCAGGTGAATAGAAGACAACAGAAGACAGTGATACAGGGAAAGAGTATAATGAAAGCCATATGGAATGGGTGAAAAAATTTCATAGATTTCATAGACATTAGGGCTGGAAGG
>NW_017729032.1:99103842-99104136 GCF_001723915.1 Gavialis gangeticus
CTCTGGACTGTGGCCTGGAGCTCCTCCAGCTGGCGTGCCAAAGACCCCAAAAGGGAGGAGACCCGACATGGGGAGGTGGCCATGCTCCCGGGCCCCAGATTAAATGGTGAAATATTGAACATAGGCAAGAACGATCAGTCAATTCTGGCTGGAGCAACCAGACTTAAGAGCCAAGAATAATCAAACTGTGTCACAGCAGGTGTTAAGTAGTCTTAACATTGCCTTTTATGATCAGGTTACAAAGGCAATGGCTGCAGGTGTCGCCGTGGACGTAGTCTTTCTAGACTTCAGCAA
>NW_017729032.1:99105023-99117674 GCF_001723915.1 Gavialis gangeticus
AGCTGGAACCAACTTCCTAGGGAGGTGGTGCTGGCTCCTACCCTGGGGATCTTTAAGAAGAGGCTTGATGACTACCTGGCTGGACTCATTTGAGTCCAGTCTTTTCTCCTGCCCAGGCGGGGGGTTGGACTTGAAGATCTACAAGGTCCCTTCTGACCCTACTTCTATGATTCTATGACTTTAGGAAAGCTGACTTTCATAAGCTCAGGAGGTTTGTTGTCAAGGCCCTGAAAGATCATGATCTGATAGGGAAGGAAGTCCAAGACAAGTGGTCACTCCTTAAGGATGTGATCCTGAAAGCACAAGAGAAATCCATTCCAGCCCATAGGAAAGATGGTAAAAGGGCTGGTAGGGCCCTTTGGCTCAGTAAGGTACTCATGGACTTCCTGAATTTTAAAACAGAAGCCTATAAGGGTTGGAAGATGGGAAATACCTCTAAGGAGGATTATGCAGCACTGGCCTGCACCTATAGAGAATGGACCAGAAAAGCCAAGGCCGAAACCAAGCTCAAACTGGCTATGGGAATAAATGACAATGAAAAGTCCTTCAGATACATGGGAAGTCGAAACAGAAACAAGGGCAACGTTGGATCCCTGCTGAACCAAATGGGGCAGCTGACATCTGACACCCAGGAAAACGCTAATCTTTTTAATGATTACTTTGCATCGGTTTTTCACCAGCCCAAAGGGATCACCCTGCCTGACAGGACGCAGAATTACGAAGATACAGGTGACCACACACCTACATTTGGCAATGACCTTGTGAGGGAACACAATGAGAGGCTGGACATCCATAAGTCAGGGTGATGAAATGCATCCAAGACTGCTAAAAGGGTTGGCTGACACCATAGTATGACCAATGGTGAGGATATTTGAGAACTCATTGCGCTTGGGAGAGGTTCCTGATGATTGGAAGAGGGTCAATATGGTGCCTATCTTGAAGGAAGGAAGGAAGGAAGATCTAGGGAAGTACAGTACAATCAGTTTGACTTCAATCCCTGGAAAGATCATGGAAAAAATTATTAAAGAATCCATCAACAACAGCTAATGGAAAGTGCCATTCTGAGAGACAGCTAACATGGCTTCATTAGGGTGGGTCGTGCCTGACCAACTTCACCTTCTTCTATGATGAGGTGACGTCACCTGGACAGAGGAGGAGAGGCTGATGTCATTTACTTGAATTTCAGAAAAGCCTTTGATCTGGTCTCCCACGATGTCCTCATGACAAAATTGGGGAACTGCAGCCTCAACAACCTTATGGTCCAATGGCTGGGGAACTGGCGCTGTGGTCGGACCCAGAAAGTAATAGTCAGAGCCGTCCCTTGGAGAGGGAGAATTGGGGTGATTGCCCCGGGTCGTGCACTTTGGCGGGCCCTGTGGACAGTGCTGTACAGGCCCTGCCGTATACTATCAGCTCCACGTTCCAGCTGCTCACCACTCCCCGCCCCAGGCCCCACACAGCCTGATATGCCTCGGGCCTTGCACACCCCTAGGGTTGGCTCTAGTGATAGTTGATGGAACCAAGTCAACATGGTGCATGGTGACCAGTGACATCTCTCAGGGTTCAATACTCAGACCAGTACTCTTTAACATATTCATAAGCTACCTGGATTCCTATGTCAGAAGCAGCCTGGCTAAGTTTGCAGATTGCACTTCCCCATAATTTGGTGTCATCACACTAGAGGATAGGCTGGGGACTCAGGCTGACTTGGACAGGCTTGCAAAGTGAGTGGATCAAAACCTGATGCTTTTCAACAGAGAGAAATGCAAGGTGCTCCACCTTGGAAGAAAGAACCCACATCTGTGTGACATTGGTCAGGCCGCAGTTGGAGTACTGGATGCAGTTTTGGGCGCCGCACTTCAGGAGGGATGTAGACAGCATCGAGAGGGACCAGAGGAGGGCCACTCACATGATTAGGGGGCAGCAGGTTAGGCCCTACGAGGAGAGGCTACGGGCCCTGAACCTGTTCAGCCTCCACAAGAGAAGTCTGGGGGGATCTGGTAACCGTCTACAAACTTGCCAACGGGGACCAGCAGGCTATGGGAGAGTCCCTGTTCCCTTCAGCACTACCAGGAGTAACAAGGAATAATGGCCATGAGTTGACTGAAAGTAGAGTCAGGCTAGACATCAGGAGGCACTGCTTCACAGTCAGGGCAGCTAGGAGCTGGAACCAACATCTAAGGGAAGTGGTGCTCACTCTTACCCTGGGGGGGTGCTTTAAAAGGAGGCTAGATAATCACCTAGCTGGGGTCGTTTGACCCCAGCATTCTTTTCTGCCCATGGCAGGAGGTCAGACTTGATGATCTGCTTAGGTCCCTTCCGACCCTACCAACTATGAAACTACTTATAGGCTCGGCAGAACTATGCTTACTAGCACTACGACTGAAAGACTAGGGGATCATGGTTGACCACAAGATGAATATAAGCCACCAATCTGATGCCTCAGGTGGCAAGTAAATAAAACCCTGGCTTGCATCTACCAATGCATCTCAAACGAGACCCAAGTTATCATCCTCCTGCTTTATTCAGCCTTGGTGAGACTGCAGCTAGAGTATTGCGTCCAGTTCTGGGCTCCACACTTTAGAAAGGATGTGGAGAAGCTTGAGAGAGTCCAGAGGAGAGCCATGCGCATGATCAGAGGTCAAGAGAGCAGGCCTTATGAGGAGAGGATGAAAGGCATGGGACTCTTTAGCTTGGAAAAGCATAGGTTAAGGGTGACTTGGTGGTAGATTATAACAGGGGTTGTCAACTGGAGCTACTTCAGAAGGCCCTAGGGCGGTATGTGTGGGTGGGTGGGGACGCAGTGCCACCACGCACTATCCCGTGCAGGTGCTGCCCGTGTGGCTAAACGCAGTGGGGGGGGGAAGCTCGCATGTGGTGGCTGCTGCCACTCTGCATTTGGCTGCACACCACCCCCCAGCTCCTGCTCTGCACTCCAGCTGCCAGGGTACGCTGCTCTGCGTCTTGCTGCCAGGGGTATACTGATCCAAAAAGGTTGAAATCCCTTGGCCTGTAAGTATATGAGGGATGTGCATCAGGATCTGGGAGAACATCTGTTCACCAGGGCACCCCAAGGGAAGACAAGGTCCAAAGGTCACAAACTGCTGAAAGAGCATTTTAGATTGGATATAAGGAAAAACTTCTTTACTTTCCAAGTCTCCCAAGCATGGAGTAGATGCTCCCTGGAAGTGGTGCAAGCACCTACTCTGGACACGTTCAAGAAGCATCTGGATGATTATCTTTCTGGGGTCATCTAACCCCAGCAGTCTTTCCTGCCCTTTGGGCTTGGGGCTGGACCCAATGATTTCAGTAGGTCCCTTTCAGCCCTAATGTCTATGAAATCTATGAAGTTTAGATGAGAATGAAAGACTGAATTTTTGCCGAAATACTGAATTTTTGGTGTACCCACTTGTTACATCATACAGTGCATTGACATGGAGAAAATAACTGATAGTAAGTTAAGGTAATTAATTGTTAAGGCACCAAGGAAAATGTAATTACTGTTAGTCCATCAAAAATGGGTAGACTTCTGCTCTTTAAATGGCAGTTGTACCCTTTTCTTTAATCTTGTTTTCCAAAAGCCTGAAATCTGTGGTGAACATTTTAAAAGATCATATGTTAATGATCTTATGTTACAACAGCAACAGATAGATGATAAGAATGTGTCTTGACTGTTTTTTAACGTCTGGAGTAATGTTTAGAAGTGGCAACCTATTTAGAAATGAAATTCTGTTCAAATGAAGTTTGTAGCTGTTTAAGAAAAGAAGCATGGATAATGGAGGGAGGAGACAGGATACTTTTGATTGTTTTAATAGATATGTGTCAAATTAACATCTGAAGTCTTATTTTTCTTTACTTCTGAGTGAAAGACTCAGGTTAACAAAAAGTGGGGAATGATCATATCCAATTTGTTTACCAACCAGGCCTTCTGTTAAAGTCAATGGGAGCTGCATGTACTTAACACCTTCAAAATAAGGCCACAGGTAAACAAAATGAAAATAATGAGAAATATTTTTTCCTTTTGGTTGCTCTCAGTGGTAATCGGTGTGGCTATTACCTGTAAAAACCGGTGATATTTTTTCAGGGAGGGTTCTGGTGTAAAAAATCTTAAGACCTGCTGCTTCAGATTACTCATTTAGGTACCAGGTTAATAATGTTACCATTAATAAAGTTGCCAAACCATCTTAGAATAGATTTGAAGAAAACAATTTAGAATGCTAATGATCAGATAATCAAGTGGTAAAAAGTGGTGTAACTTCACTACTTTTGATGAAGGTAGGGATGAAATATAGTTTGGTTACAAGGTGTTAATCATTCCGATAAAGGTCAAACATT
Source organism: Gavialis gangeticus (assembly GCF_001723915.1). Taxonomy (NCBI): domain Eukaryota; kingdom Metazoa; phylum Chordata; order Crocodylia; family Gavialidae; genus Gavialis; species Gavialis gangeticus. The sequence goes on from NW_017729032.1 coordinate 99,109,359, forward strand.
TTTCATAAAATTTACAGGTCTCAGACAAGATTATGCTTCTACTTCAGCCTCTGTGTCAAGACACAGTTCAAGTCTATCTCTACATTCAGGAAAGAAAGGGACATGCAGTGATCAGGAGTATGATCGCTACAGTCTTGAGGACGAAGAAGAGTTTGACCACTTGCCCCCTCCACAGCCTCGACTTACTCGTTGTTCACCATTCCAAAGAGGAATTCCACACTCACAGACTTTTTCTAGTATTCGGGAGTGCAGAAGAAGCCCCACTTCACAGCATTTCCCTTCAAATAATTATCAGCAGCAGTACTATTCTCCTCAAGCCCAAACGCCAGAGCAGCAACCAAATAGGATGAATGGAGGTAGGTTGCATGTTTTTCTGATTAGGTTTTTTTTTAATTTTCCCTCTCATCACAATATTAGCAATGCCATTTTGAGAATCAGATTAAGTAAACCAGTGAAGTGGTTCCAGATGATGGCAGTTAAATCATCTAGCAAATTGTTGTGGTACAGTGTTAGATTTTTATGGGACAGCACTTTTAAAATCTTTTAATACAGTCATTTCAGGTAGGTGACTGTTAAATGGCAAGTTATCCTTGAAATGGTCATGATTTGTTGCTTACAGCAGTTTTAAATACTTCAATTAAAAGCATAAGTAAAGAGAGAGGGGGAGACCTTTGTGTTCTGGCCTTGACTTCTTCCCATCCCTCCCTTTCTTTACCTTCTGTCTCTGGTCATTATGTAGATGCACTCTTTCTGACAGTATGACCTGAATGGTGATTTGCGTTGCCCTTAAGTGTGTGGGACTCTACTGTCACACTGAGTTTCAGGTATGATGGTGAGTATTGACAATGGGTGGACAGGTGGTGTACGTCATTCCCAAACTGCTGACAGCCACCACTGTTGTTTGCACCATATGTAGCATTAATGTCTTCCTGAATCTCTTGGGTTTGGGTGTTGTGGTGTCAAGTTTTGAAAACACGGTGTTGTTTCTGTGTTCTCTCCCTCCCTCCTTTATGATGGTGGTTTTCTTGCCTCCCACACGACCTCTGCCTTTGGATAACCACCATCCTGTTTCCAGTCAGGTTATTATCTTGCCTCAAGCAGAGGAATAGTCATTGTGTTAAAAAAAATTATGTATGGATAGAATGCCATGGATATGGCACTTTCTTGACACAGGATCCACGACAGGTCTCTGCCAAAGGCAGTTATAAGCTGTTAGACATGGCATAAGAGGGATAACAGGCAAGTGGGGGGTATGTAAGGAAGGGTGGGATTACAACAGTGAAAGATGTTACAGTCACTTGTCTGTGCCACATATGCATCCAATTCATTTCAATTTTATTTTTGTTTGTGACAGTCAGGGTGGTGGTACAGGAATAAGGGTAGCACTGAAAGGCTTACAGAAGAGGCTGGTTTGAGGATGGAGTGGAAGAGTGTGCAAAATCCATGAATACACATGTGGATAACGTGAAGTTATATCCAGTGAATCTGTACAGTCCCCACATTCTTGGTATTTTTCTTGTCATGTTTTTTGACAAGGCTTTATATGTCATTTTATACGTCACTCACTCCTAATAAGAGAGCGTGCATAATTCCTCTATGCTTTCCAACGAATAAGTGAAAGATAGCTTGACTGACACAAGTGCTACTGCACGATTAGTCATTTTCTCCACGAGCACTGAGGTGATGCATAGCTTGTTGCATGTCATTCTTCTAACAAGTTACAGCTTTAGTCAGCTGTAGGATGCTTGAATGTCTTGTGGATCTGTAGCAGTCTGTGTGGAGGGGAATTCCACCTTCTTTTCTTGCTCCTTCAGCCTTTGACTTGGGCAGTAAGTACATTCACATAAACCTCTCCCATGTAAGGACAGAGTGTCACACTGCTGCTAGTGAACAGCTCTGCCTTCCCTCTTCCAAAGCAGAATTGTGCTTGGGCACATACAATAGGGTCTGAACATTAGTTTGCTTGTCTGTTAGCTGACCTCACTAGCAAAGGAACACAATAGTGCAGTTTCCACGATTTGGGACTGGTGTCTGATTAATATTTATCAGGAATACCTTTGGCTTGGCATTCACAATAAAGGTGCTGGAGGTGCTGTCAGGTGTTGGAAGTCCTCGCTTTGATGGTTGATTAGGTATTGATGTTACATGCAATTTGTTACTCAGCAAGAGGACTTTGGAGTCAGTGATTGTGTTTAGCCTCAAGTCAAGTGTTTGATCAAGAAGTGACTGAGCCTGTAGATGGATTTTTTGGATTTTTAGCTTTTGCTAGAGAGGACATATGAGCAAAGCTGCTGCTGTCCATGTTCGAAGATGGGATTTTTTTAAAGAAGAATATAGTGCCCAGACTCAACTTCCTGTTCTAACTTCAGATCTGAGTTGCATGCACAGGTCTGCCAAATAATAAGATGATGAAAATGCTATAAACTGAGAAATATCATCTTATTTTATATGACCATGGAAGAGGCCTCCCATTGAGTATTTGGTTAGGATGCATTACTTACTGTGGAGTTAGATAAAAAGGAACTGTTAAACTAAGAAAGGGCAAAGTTGTGGCTGAGATAAAGGACATTCCAGCAAGCATTCAAACACGAAAGGCAGGTTTATAGCTGTGAAGAGGTAATTCTTTGGCTGCAGTTCTGATGACATAGTTGTTTTGTCAAAGCTGAGAGGAGAGATCAAAGGGCAGTTTATATCTTACAGATACAACAGAGACAGGAAACAGCGGTTTTATGAGTAGGTCAGGATGCTTTTACCTGCCAAGAATGGAGTTAGCTGGGCGGAGGAAGACTTTCAGTGGTGTAAACCATACCCATGCTTGAAGGCCTTTTATGTATGCTTTATTATAAATGCTTTGAACCCTTGATCTGAAAGCTTGCAAAGAAGAATTTCCCAACTATTTGATTTGATCTAATAAAAGATATCAGACTCACCCAAAGAACCTTGTCTGTCTGTGTCCTTAGACCAACTTGGCTACAACCTATACCCTTGAACCCTTGATAAATTCATAAATATTTCTGCATTTTAAAGGTGTTGGGTCTGTGCCATTGAAGGCATATATTCTGTCAGTGTCTCTCAAAGGGGAACATACACAGATGTCAAAGTTGTATCTGTTGTTAACATAGCTGGGATCCAGAGATTTGCAGGGCATAAGACTAGTGCGAGAGTGGTTGGCCAGTAGGGTTCCATCTCAGGTGAGATGCAGGAAGTTGTTTGTCTAGTGCACTCAAGATGGACTTAGAGGGCTGACGGCACAGTTCACCAGGTAACTATTACAGAAGACATTGACATATAAACCCCCTCTGCACATTACACTTAAGGTATGATTAACCATGTAATCACACCTTAAGTTGTAACACAGCTACACGTTCAGCCAATTCATGGAATGATAAAACAAGCAATAAGCCACAAAGTTATTCCGCAAAAAATGCAGAATTATTTTGTAGCTTTTCTAATTATGCCATTAATTGAGTGTGTGGCCAAGTGGTCCCCAGTTACTGGGAGTCCCATCAACTGAGGGGCTCCAAATCACAGGGGAGCACCACCCACTGCCAGCCCCATAGCTGAGAAGGCTGGCAGTAGTGACATTTGTCAGCTGCAGCTGCGGGGCTTGCAGTGGGAAGAATGCTGTTCCCTCTCTGAGCCTCATAGGGTGCGGGTTACATAGCTGGGACAGTGCCTGCCAGCAATGCTGCTGTCCCTGTGAGCCTTGTTGGCTGTCAGTCTCTCACAGCAGTGTTAATGGCTTTGGGGCTTGCAGTGGGAGTACCGGGGAAAACGCTGCCAGTACTGCAAGCCTCATCAGGTGCAGGGTTTGCAGCAGTGGCAGTGTTCCCAGCACTGCCCCTGCTGTGAAGCGTGCAGCGTATGTCAACAGTGGGACTCACAGTCGTGGGAGCTAATGCAGGGGGAGCCCAGGATTGTGATCCCAGGCTTCCCCTGCACTGGTGATAAGCAGGAATCTTGGTTTTCCATGGAAAAATGTGGATTTTGGGTTACTATTTTTAATCCGAAAACTGAGGATTTTTTTCAATAGGAGAAAACCAGGATCCCCCGTGATAAGGCGTGATAGGATCTAATGCGCAATTCTGGTCGCACCTCCTGCCTCATAGCAGGAGGCAGGATTGTGTGGATTGTGCATTAGAACCCATTGCACCTCTACTTGCACATGTTGTAATGTAATGTAACCTGTTGTAATATTTGCCAGTGCACACAAAGGAACACAAGACTTACATTCCTTTTTACACAAATACAGTGATTGTGCGTATGCTTCGGCCTTCAAATCTTAGGAGGAAAACTGAACTAAGTGTGTGAGCCCATCCGTAAGTGCAGCTTGGCTGTACTTGAACATATGTGGGTGGGTTCAGTCAGCTGGGGACCCAAAAAATCTACTGTGACCTCGGGAGCATTACTTCACAGGGCAACCCCATTTGTGTCTGAAAATAAAACTGCTTCCAATTTTAATGAAAGATTCACAGGAAGAAACATTTTGCGTGAAGTCAGTCTTTTCTTTTTTTCCCAAATCAATTGAATTTGTTTTGTCTTTGGGTTTCATGGTGAAAGTTACAGCTGTGAGTGCTTCTGAGGAATTTTCAATTATCAGAGGACAGAGCAGTTTCACTGAAATGTTCTGAGCCAGTAACTGGGTGACCTTGGCGGTGGTGGAGGAAGCAAATACTTTCCACATGTATTTTAATTAGAAAAAAACAAACAGGGCTATTTACTACGTGTTTGTACCATATGGTAAATGCTGTAGCAGTGCTTTCTATATGTAGACAGGTGGAACGATTGTGTCTAATCCAACTGATTTGCAGATAACTAGCCATTTAATCTGGCTTCCTGCAGCAAATCTGTATTTCTTGAGAGTGTTTTTATTTGAGTAATGAAGGCTAGGCATGTGGATAAGCTTATTATATACAACAGACTTGGTAATATACCTCATTTGTGATTGGAATACTTTACATTTGATCATCGTTATGTATTATAATAGGCATTTACATCCTTATACTTTTAAAAGAGCAAATGATGTGCAGATCATATTGTCTAAATACATATAACTTGCTTTGCTGCGACACCCAAGGCGGTCTGTTTCTCTTTGTCTTCTCTCTCTCTTTCTCTCATGATAGTTTTGTGAGTGGTTTGTGTTGGTGTATTCTTTTTGGACTGTTTTAATTGTTATGTCTTTCATCACTTCTTGCTTTTCTCTGAGACTAGTGACACTATTGAAGTGCTGTAAAAAAGACTGTTTCCATGGTGTAGCCAGGCAAAACCCAGGACATGCAGGAAATCTAAAGAAATGTTCTGAGATTTTGGCGCAGTTTCCTCATCAAGTTTTAGATAGGCTTACAAGCATTCACCATTTATGCTATATCAGTGCTCTCCTAAATTTGTAAGCATTTTGAAGTGTCTCACTATAATGTATGAATGTTTAAAATATGTAAAATAATCTTCCTTTTTAAAAGTTCCAGTTTGGGAAATAGTTTATTGTAAAATGATAGAAGAGACCAGAAGTAAATCATGTAGTACTTAGTGTTTTATTGATATTCATGCTCGCTCTCTCTCTCTCTGCCCCTGCCCTGCCTCGCCCCCTACTCCCCCAAGTCTTAAGTGTCTAAACTCTCCTTGGTTTATCTGCCACCTTTCATGAGCAGGCCAGCGGTAGTCCAGGGCCCTTTACAACTTGCATTTTCCTTTTTTGGAAAGGTAAATGAGGGGTTGCTTTAATTTTTATTGTTCTTGATTTATGTTTCCCATCCCTGAACATAGCAACAGCCTTTACTTCTGTAGAACTCTCTTTTTGAACTATGCCATTTGGCTGGCATGTTCAATAGCATATTAGATGCATTACATGTCCACTTGGACTGTCAGCTTAGGATAAAAGGTAGTAATAACCACTTGAAATGTATTAGATTCTCTGTATAGAAGAAAATAATAGGAAATGTATCCCAGTCACTTCTGAAGTTCTGAAGCACTGTTGACAATTCTGGTCTGTGGAGAGAAGGCATGGCAAGATAATAAAAGCTCTTTTTTTTTTTTTTTTGCATACGTTCTGTGTTAATGGTCATTGGAAGTGCTTTTATTGTGTACCCCCAAAGTAGTGTGAAACAATAGCTCTAAATGAAGTGAAATGTTACAAAATTAGCACAATATAGATGTGGACAGAAAAATCTTAAGGGTGAATTGAAAAGACCCTGTTTTACCTCTTACTTTGTTTCACCTCTTATGCTTTAAGATCAGATCTTTCTACCTTTTTTTTTCTGTTTCTCTTTTATCCTTTATTGACTTCGGAAACATTTTGACCTGATAAATGAAAAATGTCATAATTGTAAGTGATGAGTGAAAGAATACAGAAATTGGGCCTTGGCAGATGGGCTGGAGAAACTGATTTGTATCATTTCTTTTAAAAACAGTTGTAATTTAAGGGTGTGAACAGAAGTAATGTTTGAAGCATTTCAGAGGACAAGTTGTACAAATGCACATACCCTTTGAAACATCCCAAAAGCAACCAAAGCACAGCAAAATGGTACCCATTCAATCAGGAACTATTTTGAGACACTTCTGTATTCTGACAAGGGACCTCTGGGTCCTTCAGCATCACACAGTGCTCTGCCCTCACCCCCCTCCAACCCTCTTTCCTTTGCTGTATACACATGGGGAGAGTGAGGTAGAGCTAAGGAGACTGGGCGCTCTCCTGGCCTGAGTCAGGTGAGCCCCTGCTGCTGGAGCTGGAGCCAGAGCCAGAGGCAGGTAATCGTCTATATTCCCCTGGTCATTGCTGTTCCCTCCCTGCCTCCCAGGATGCTCAGTATGCTGGGACAGGGCCCAGATCACTGAAGCTGGAGCCTCTCAGATTCTGGTAAAGGGGGTTCCATAGGGACAGGTCTGGTATCCTAGTTTTGCAGGTTCCCACTGCCTCCTGTCTGGAGAGCAGCAATTTTGAGGTGTTTCAGTTGGGGAGTACTGTAGGAGCTGTAGCCATGTCTCATGCTGAAATAATACCCTTTTGAAATGTTTCCAAGTTCCCTGCCCTTGGAAACATTTCAGAAGTTGCTTCTGCTGGCACTCTTAAATCAACACACATTTGTTAAAAATTTGGAGTAACGCGTTTTTTGAAATCATACTGGCTGACATAAAAACTCTGCATAGCTACCTAATATAAAGCAAAATTAAAAATAGAAAAATGTGTTTGTACACTATTTGTTTTCCTTATCCACAGTTGTTTATCTAATTTGTCTATGCATTCACTGTAAATAGGATAAGGATACGATTGAAGCTAGTGGTATCATACATGGGTTTCTTGTGCAGTTTACACAAAAGTAGGCTAAAGCTCAAGGATTGAGTAAGTGAAGAGACGTGGGGTAGACCTTCACCACAAAGTTAGCCCAGGTCCTCCTTCTTCTTCAGTGTTGTCCATAATCTTACTCCCATCCGCACACCTCAGGCTGGGCTGGTTGCTAAGTTTTGCTTATTACACTCAAGCTGGTTACCTGTTCATTTTGTAGGGAAGAAAGTAGCTAATCAACTAGGGCAGTTCAGTCTTTTGGGCTGGTAGGCCACTTGAGCAGTGCCCAGCCATCTGTGGGCCAGATCAGGCTGGGGTTCCTGATCTGACATAGGAAGGCTGTGGCAGGGTCCCATCCAGCCATATGAAGGGGGATGTGGGGCAGCCCGGCTCCATCTTGGCTCTGTGGGGAGGAGCGAGGGGGCATGGCCCAACCCCATGATGGAAAGTGGGCATGCTCCAGCCCCAACCTGGCCCCATTGTGGGGAGGGGGGACAGGAGCATGACCCATTCCATCCATCCCGGGGGGAGGAGTGTTGCCCAGCCCCATCCAGCTGTGGAGAAGGGGATGGGGGAGGGGGTGTGACCCAGCCCCAGTGTGCTGCACGGGGCTTGGGAAATTGTCAGTGGCAAAGGGTGGCTGTATTCATTGCTGCTGTTCCTCCTCTGAAGTATTGCCTGATCTGTGGAGAGCCTTGCGGGCCAGATACCTATGGCTGTGCGTAGGGGTACATTGATAAAGATTTTCTTGGCTGATACCAATAGCTGATTATTAACCAGCCATATTGGTCAATACCAACCTGAGAGCTGATTTACAGAAATGCAGCCGGGCAGCTCAGAGAGCAGTATCCTCCTGGTAAGTCAGGGGACAAGGGGTGTGGCAGGGGCCAGATCAAGGTCCCATGGTGAGGGAGAGAGTGGGGCAGGAACAGGGCCAGGTGCTGCCTAACCAAAGTGGTGAATGAAACCCTGGAACTGGGAGTGGAACAGAACTGTGGGTGGCTCTTCTGGAGGGTGCGGGGAGCGGGGTCTTGAGG
>NW_017729032.1:99122674-99123690 GCF_001723915.1 Gavialis gangeticus
CGGGGGGGCTGGGCTCAGAGTGGGTGGGGGTGGGACAGGCTCAGCTGTATGGGGTGGGTGGCAGCAGCAGTGGCACTGGGAGGGGTGGCTACAGGGAGGCTTTGGGGAATTTTGGGGTGGCTATAGTGCATGCATGCAGCATTTATCAACGACATTATTGGTTAAAAAAAGCCGATTGCTGATAATGTTAATTTTTCTGTTATCGGTGCTGATCCGACATGTGACTGGTATATCGGTGCACCTCTAGCTCTGCAGGCCACGTTTGGCCTGCAGGCTGGAGGTTGAGCACCCCTGAACTAAGATGTTACAAAACTTCCTCTGCTTGTAACTCTTGTTCAGCTTCATTTCCCATCTCTTTACTCCTTTATTCTACAGCAGAAGGCACTTACAAAGTCATAATACACCAGCGTGGTGTTTATGTCCCACCAGCAATATTTCTACATTTCAACTACTGTTCAAGTACTGTGAAAGTTCAACAGAAGCTAAAAAAAAAAAATGCAGTCGGCGTACAGCAAGTTGGACAGAGCTTAATACCACGTTCTGATAGACCTCTGGTGTGTGGTTAGGGTCATAATTTGGAGAGATCTTTCTGAAATATGTGGTGAAGTTGGAAGAGGAAGGGATTCACCGGATGAGGTATCAATGTAAGAAAAGGCATCTACTAGGCGACTAGTGGCCAGAAATCTGTCTGGCAGCTTACCAAGTATGTGCCTATTTTGTGATGAACCAGATGAGGGGGTTTGCCATATGCAGCCCACAGATCCAGTGTGCCTTGGTAGCAGGGGACCTTGGCAGCATTTGGTGGTAGGAGAATTCATCTGTGTTGCAGCTGGGCAGCAAGGGTCGTTGCCTGCCCTGTAGCTGAACAGCAGGGAGAAGCAGCAGCTGCAGTTGCTAAGTCCTCAGATCTAAGCTGGGTCATTCTGGCTTATGTTATATACTGTATGCACTTAATTCAGGGTTATTTTAGATTCAGAGGTAACCCCCCAATAATTAGACTTTATACATGGAAGATT
>NW_017729032.1:99128690-99129496 GCF_001723915.1 Gavialis gangeticus
AGGAAGGCTGTGGCAGGGTCCCATCCAGCCATATGAAGGGGGATGTGGGGCAGCCCGGCTCCATCTTGGCTCTGTGGGGAGGAGCGAGGGGGCATGGCCCAACCCCATGATGGAAAGTGGGCATGCTCCAGCCCCAACCTGGCCCCATTGTGGGGAGGGGGGACAGGAGCATGACCCATTCCATCCATCCCGGGGGGAGGAGTGTTGCCCAGCCCCATCCAGCTGTGGAGAAGGGGATGGGGGAGGGGGTGTGACCCAGCCCCAGTGTGCTGCACGGGGCTTGGGAAATTGTCAGTGGCAAAGGGTGGCTGTATTCATTGCTGCTGTTCCTCCTCTGAAGTATTGCCTGATCTGTGGAGAGCCTTGCGGGCCAGATACCTATGGCTGTGCGTAGGGGTACATTGATAAAGATTTTCTTGGCTGATACCAATAGCTGATTATTACCCAGCCATATTGGTCAATACCAACCTGAGAGCTGATTTACAGAAATGCAGCCGGGCAGCTCAGAGAGCAGTATCCTCCTGGTAAGTCAGGGGACAAGGGGTGTGGCAGGGGCCAGATCAAGGTCCCATGGTGAGGGAGAGAGTGGGGCAGGAACAGGGCCAGGTGCTGCCTAACCAAAGTGGTGAATGAAACCCTGGAACTGGGAGTGGAACAGAACTGTGGGTGGCTCTTCTGGAGGGTGCGGGGAGCGGGGTCTTGAGGCCAGGGGCTGTACCAGCCTCTTCCTGGGGGCGGTGGGAGGAGGGGAAGGCTGGGCCGGGGCTGCACTCGGAGTGGCGGGGGGGCTGGGCTCAGAGTGGGTG
>NW_017729032.1:99130126-99141607 GCF_001723915.1 Gavialis gangeticus
AAAAAAAAAAAATGCAGTCGGCGTACAGCAAGTTGGACAGAGCTTAATACCACGTTCTGATAGACCTCTGGTGTGTGGTTAGGGTCATAATTTGGAGAGATCTTTCTGAAATATGTGGTGAAGTTGGAAGAGGAAGGGATTCACCGGATGAGGTATCAATGTAAGAAAAGGCATCTACTAGGCGACTAGTGGCCAGAAATCTGTCTGGCAGCTTACCAAGTATGTGCCTATTTTGTGATGAACCAGATGAGGGGGTTTGCCATATGCAGCCCACAGATCCAGTGTGCCTTGGTAGCAGGGGACCTTGGCAGCATTTGGTGGTAGGAGAATTCATCTGTGTTGCAGCTGGGCAGCAAGGGTCGTTGCCTGCCCTGTAGCTGAACAGCAGGGAGAAGCAGCAGCTGCAGTTGCTAAGTCCTCAGATCTAAGCTGGGTCATTCTGGCTTATGTTATATACTGTATGCACTTAATTCAGGGTTATTTTAGATTCAGAGGTAACCCCCCAATAATTAGACTTTATACATGGAAGATTTATAATTTTGTTATAATTTTCCATGTATAGAATCTAATTATTGAAGGGTTGCCTGTAATTCATCCCCTCCCCACTGCTGCATGTGGGAAGGCAGTGTGGGCAGCAGGTGGTGTGGGGAGGTCAAGCAGCTTGCTCCCTGCTTGTGTATGCCCCCTTGCCCCCTCTGCCCCCTGCCTGCCCTTCTCTGCACAGCCTGAGGTCCTACCCCCAGCCTCTGCTTCTCCCTCTCCACCCCACCCCCCCAGCCTCTGCTCCCTGCTACCTCACCCCCTTACTCTTGCTTTGTGTCAGCAAGCTCCATCCCCATTCTAGCCTGGGACACTAAGTACAGCCCCAGCTCCTGCAGCAGCCATGTGGGCTCTGTGTCACTGCTATGGGGCCAGGCTGGGGGTGTGCTCAGTGCCCTAGGCTGTAGCATGGATGGAGCCTGCTGGTGCAAAACAAGGGTAAGAAGGGAAGGGAGGGGGCAGGCAGGGGAGCAGAGGCTGTGTGGGGAGGTAGATGGGGAAGAATCTGCAGTGGAGAGATGGCAAGGTATGGAGGTGGTGGTGGGGAGCAGGCAACAGCTGCAGCTATGATCTCAACCCTGGGTAGGGGCTGGAGCCCAAGCCACAGCAGCTGTCTGTTTTGGAAAGCTAGAAACAAGACTAAAAGTAGTGGAAAACACTATATATTTAAAGAAGTGGTTGATTGTAAGAAAGTAAAATATTAAAGATATAGGAATTGGAAATGGACAGATCTCTATCAGGTCCTGGAAAAATTTAATAATAATGGAAGTTGTGTAATTACAGTGTTGGATACAAAGGACCAACTCACAGGATCATAATAAATTCTAATTTAGTGTGGGTGATGTGAAATTAGTAATAAAATCATAAATGCAAACTTTGAGTTAGGAAGTGTACTGGTCACCTTAGTGCACGTGCACACTCACTCACTCGCACTCCTTCAAACCTGTGTCATTTAAACCCATGTAGTCTAGTATGTAGTAGCTGCTGTAGTGATTGTGAGAGCACTGGTGTCAGTATATCTACCTATCTGCGGTCCTGGAGTCTGCTGTCTATGGTCAGTTTCCTTCAAGGTGATGTCTGCTCCAGAAGGGGGTTGCCTGCTTGTCCTTCTGTCTCAGTAAGTCAGGTGCTGGATGAGAGGGCACCACTGAGGGTCACGCTTCACTGCCTTTTATCCCTTTTTGGCAGACTAGTGTGATCCCCCAGAACTATCTTGGCTGCCTAATTCAGAGGTAGCTGTCCCACTTGGGTCTTGAGTAGTGCATGACAGCTGTTAGTCACAGGGGTCTCTGCCTGTTCATACGTGCAGTGTCAGGAGTCAGTTTGTGATTTTGATTAATTTAATAATGGTATTGTTAAGGGTTGCAAAAATAGTCAATAGGGTGGGTGCTCAGTTCCAGGAATCAGTTCTTTGGCTTGATTATTCTACAAGTCATTTTAGGCTAGAGTTTTGTAATGGTAAGTTCCTCTAGCTAGACTATTGTCAATTAACAACCAGAGGCTCTCGCTTTGTCTTCAATTATCTACTGATTCATATATACATTCACTCAGGGGGACCAGCCAAATACAGCAATACAGTTCCAGCAATTACAATTCCAGTGCATTCTTGCAATAATAGTTCTAGTAATACAAGGTATGATTTTACTTCCAAGAAAAATACATTTCTTAAAAGTTAAAAGGTATAACATATAAAATACTGAACGCCAGGGTAAAGATGAGACAGATGAAATATAAAAATGCACTGTGAGGTAGTGAGGATCACAAGCTACTGGGGACAGTAAGTGAGTTAGGTTAGCACCAGAATACATTTACAGTCTTTGAAGTGGATATGTTATTCTTTTGCTTTCTTTAGTGATGCTTAAGTCAATCAATATGTAGGTGCAGTTTGTAGGTTTCTCCTACAGAAAGCCATTTCAGCTTTGTGGCTTGCTCTAAGCCTTGCCCCATCCATGCAACGAGTGTGCTAGGTCTCTGCCAATACTTAGAAGGAAAAAGGAATGAACAAAGTGGGGGAGGGGGAATTCAGGCAAGAAGGGGCTTCTTGTTGCAACAGGAGACTTCAATTTCCCTGCTATAGACTGGACAATAAACACTATCTATAATGGTAGGGTGCAGATATTTTTGGAAGAGTTAGCTTGTACATTTCTGTATCAAATGGTCAGTGAACCTAATGAGAGGCAATGCCATCTTGGTTTGGCAAGTAACAGGGAATTTGCTAGAATTGGTTGTGGGAAGTAATCTGGAATCAAGTGATCATAAATTAATGAGTTTAGTTTATATTGCAAGCTAGATGAGACTAGTTCTACAAGGAATTTCAGAAGGGGTAGTTTGAGAAACTAAGAAAATTAGTTAAGGAGTCTGAATGAATTAATTTGGGAGCTAAAGGACTTGGATGTAGAAGCGCCATGAAATAAGTATTAATGCTTTTCAGATCTTGTTTCTCAAAAACTGTTGAGAGAGGCTACAGACCTATATGGATGAACAGGCATCTCCTAACTAGCCATTAAGAATAATGTGAGGATCTACGTAGAATGGAAAATAGGACTGATCAGCAAGGACGGATATGTTTCTGTAGTCAAATAATGTGGGAGCAAAGAGAGAATGGTCACAGGCTTAGCTGGGTTACATTGTGTGAAGAATTTTAAATAGAAGAAGCTTCTTCAGTCCTACAAATTAGAAGAAAACCAGGAGGGAAGGAGTGGGGCCAGGGTAGAAGACCTTGAAGATGGTAAATCAGAGCCAGGTACCGAATGTGAATACTTTGCCTGCATCTTCAGTAAGTATATATTTGTAATTAAAGAGAGTAGTTGAGTACCAAATGTCAATGGAATTTATCACATCTGAGCTGGAAGCAAAATTTAAATTGCTTTTTGACACAAAATTGGAGGGTCTGGATAATTTCCATCCCAGAATATTGAAAGAATTGGCATGTAAAATAGCAGCTCCTTTAGCACAGCTCTTCAGTGCATCTGTCAATTTGTTGATAGTACCCTGTAAATAGAAAATAACAGATGTAATGCCTGCATTCAAAAAAGAGGGATAATTTGACAGACCATTACGGGCCTGCTAGCTTGACTTCAGTAGTATGTAAGGTTATAGAACAGATACTGAAGAATAATAAAAAATAAGGAAGTAAATAGAAGAGTGCAGTTTTTATCCAAGGAAGATCATGTCTGACTAATTTAATATGCTTCTATGAGAAGATAACTGCTTTCTTAGATAAGAGCAATAAAGCAAATTTAATTTACCTAGGTATGAACAAAGCTTTTTGTGCCATGCCTTATAGGAAGTTACTGGAGAGCATGGAGATCAATATAATCTTGAGGTGCATAAAGCATTGGCTTAAAGAGAGATCAGTAGATTGTATTAGGAACTGGGGTTACTTTGAAAGGTGAGATATCAGTCTGGGAAGCAGTTACCAGTTTTGTTCCTTGGGTATCTGTCTTTGGACCTGTCCTATTTAACATTTTTAATCAGCCACCTTAGTACTGGAAGTAGATGTGACCTCACAACATTTGTAGGCGATACTGAACTGGGGGATACTGCTGAGATAGAAAATTTTCCTGGATTATTTTTCAGGAAGTTTTAGATATTCTTGTAGAATGGCACATTAGAAATCATAGGAAGTTTAACAATAGGAAGTGCAATGTTGGGTATCTAGGAATCAGTGGAAAAGACTTTGAATAGAAGATGGGACTCCTAGACTGGAAGACAACTGAGGAAGAGAGAGACCTGGGTATGTTCATTGACTGTAGGATGACTCTGACCTTGCTGTTAGTATATGACTTTGAAAAAGATTAAGGCAGTTCTAGGGTATACCAGTATGTTAGGAAATTCTTGGAGCCACCATCGGTGAGTGTGATATGTGGATACAGGGAGAGCACACACCAACTGCAGATGTTTCCTCCGCCTGACAAAGGGTATTTATACCTAAAAGCTTGCAAAGAAGAATTTTTCCAATTATTTGAATTGGTCTAATAAAAGATAGCAGATTTACCCAAAGAACCTTGTCTGCCTATAAGTGGATTCAAGTGTTTGTAATTCCATTGTGGTAGAGAAGTAGTTGTCTTGCTGTTTGGAAAGTATCTAGAGATCTCATGATTCAGGGCTTTGGCTTCCTCATAAACAGGGATCCTGGTTTTCTCTGATTTAAAATACCCAATTTTTGTTGTAAAAAAAATTCTAAATCCACATTTTTTCCATGATTAAAATGAAACACACACACACACATACACAGTGGTGTTTATTTTAATCACGGAAAAATGTGGATTTGGGGGTTATGTTTTTTAACCGAAAATTAGGGATTTTTTTTAAATCAGAGAAAATCAGGATCCCTGCTCATAAATGCTTTATTGGCTTTGGATTTTTTTTCTTCTTTTTTATGGCTTTTACTTCTGCTAGTACAAGTAAAGTTTAAGTTATTAATTTGGCCAGGTTTAGGCACCTAGAATCCATATACAGTAAGGGCTCTGTATTGGCAGGTGGTGGCAGCCACACATGGGGTGGGGGTGGCGGTAGCTGCACATAGAGCAGGGGTTGTGGCGGTGGCTGCAGGCAGAGCAGCAGCAGCGCAGGGTGGTGGGTGACAGCAGTGTGTGAGCTTTCCCCCCCAGTCCAGCTGGCCGGAAATTCTAGTTAGTAGTGTGGGCCAGTTACTAAAATGCTGGTTAACACAGCTTTTACTATATAAACAACAGGCAAACTTGGGCCCATCCAAGTTGCTGATTTGGAATACTAGGTAAATCATTTATGTTACAGTGTTAGAAGAGTTAACACACTAGTCCATATGCAATTCCTATTTTGCCCCATAGGGGAAAACATCTTTTTGTTGAAATAATTTGGCTTTAATTTTCCCTGTCTACAAAAGTCAGTAGCTGGTTGTAGTGTTTGATAGAAATGGCATGAGTGTGGTCATTGTGGATTTGGGTTTTTTGCTTCAGATAAACTCCGAAGAAGCATGCCTAACCTAGCTCGGATGCCAAGTACTCCTACCATTAATAGCAATGCAAGTTCTCCAGTCACTGTGAGGAATAGTCAGAGCTTCGATTCCAATCTACATGGAGCTGGTAACGGGATTTCAAGAATGCAATCTTGTAGTAAGTATGCTTCTTTTACTCTGTTGTGCTGAAAGCCCCTACAGTATTGTGAAATATTTACACAAAATTGTGAATATCTTGTTACTTACTTGAGGAAAAATTGTTAGAAGGCCTTAACCACTTTTGTTGCTGCCCTTCTAACCATCTAAGAAGTTTCCAAGTTCTTGCTTTTGAAAAGAATTTCTGTCCAATCATGTTTCTTAGTAATGAAAACTCCACCATGCTTTGTTTAGTCCCCATACATCCAACATGGAAGTTTAAAAAAAAAAAAAAAAAAAATCCATTACTCATGTTAGATTTTTTTCCCTGAAGGATGCACCAGTAAAGTAACTGCATGACATAATGTACTATACTATTTTGGTTGTACCTTTTCAGCTTCGACACTACAACTGAAAATGTAACATGGACTACTTTAATGATCAGCAATACTGATATAGAACATTGGATAAATGTTGTCTTAAAGCATACACTCACTGTCAGTCTCTCCCTTGGAACCTGTACCACTTTGTTCCAAGGGAAGAAAAGAGCATCATTAAGGATGAATTAATTAGCTACTGAGCAAGAGAATCAGAATAGCTCTCTAGCCTGGTGACCAGGGCAGGGCATTCACCTGGAAGGCAGGGAGCCTGGGTCCCAGTCAAGTCCGTTTCAGTGAACGTGTATTTATGGTGATTGAAGGGTAGATTTATCATTTTCTTTTTTGAAGATTTCAAATGATTTCAGCTGATGTGAACTACATGGCTCAAGCACTTGAGGCATTTTGGTACTTAGCTTCTGTCTTGTGGACTGTAAAACATAGGTGATGTACACTAGAGGGCAGAGTCATGTAATAAATCTCTATATAAAGCTTTTGGATACTGTAGCACTGGTATGAAATGACAAGCATACCTGGATTGTGTTATTACATTCAAGAAACTTTTTTAGTCTTTTATCTGTTTTACATATAAAACATAGACACAAATAATGGTTTTGTAATGCCAAAGAATTGTCTTTATTGTATGAGAGAGAGCATATGAAGTATTGCACTAAGTACAGCAACTGACCTTTGTAGTGATGTGAGAAAAAGAATTGATTATTATTTTAGCAGTTTTGCAAGGCAAGGTTGCCCTGTTAAAACTATAATTACACCAAATGGAGAATGACTTTTATTTACTCAGAATAAATACTGAAACACTGCTGAGCAGAGGAAGATGGGAAGAATAGGTGGTTGGTTTTTCTGGTGACGAGGCAGGATGTTTTATTGTTTATAGGTGTGTTCTTAATTGTGTACTTCAGCCAGACTTTCACACACATTTTGTATATCTGTACATCTAATTTTTAAATCCATTTACAGTTGGCTTGGTTGAAGTAAAAGTTCAAATTCGTGCATTGACCACTGTTTCAGGTTGCATAGAAATATAGTATGTGTTGATATATGATTGACATTATAACATAATATGCTGTTTTAATTCTTTTCTCTTCCCCTCTTTGCAGTTCCATCTCCAGGACAACTGCAGCATAGAGTTCACAGTGTGGGACATTTTCCAGTGTCTGTCAGACAGCCTCTGAAAGCTACAGCGTATGTAAGCCCAACTGTGCAGGGCAGCAGTAATATTCCTGTGTCCAGTAGCTTGCAGTTGCATTCTAACACTGGAATCCCAATGCCAAACAAGACTGCCAATGCAGGGATTGTTGGACGCAGTGCTCTTCCAAGACCGTCGTTGGCCATAAGTGGCAGTAGCATACCCAGGAGTAAAATTGCACAGCCCGTTCGAAGGTAAGAGATTCTTTGCATTAAGGAGTTAAGTGCACCTCTGTTACATTTGGAAAGTCTTGGCTTTGATCATGTTTTTTTAGAAAAATGTGAACTCAGGCTTTTGAACAGAAACACTTGCAGAAAATGCTGATTCTGAACCCAATCCTTTCCTCCATTCAATGCATGTAAATTTCTGCCTTTCTTCAGACAATGAAAAAGGGCCTATTCATAAACTTATGGAATAGTAGGATTGAAAGGGACCTCATGAGGGCATTTAGTCCAACCCCTGCTTAAGGCAGAATTGTCCCAGACTAAACTACCCCAGTGCAGTGTCTGTCTAATCTGCTCTTACAAACACACAACAAAGGCAATTCTGTAACCTCTGTGATTAGCCTGTTCCAATGCTAGAGTACCCTGATAGTGATCGAGTTCTTCCTAATATCCAGCCTAAATTTCTGTTGTTGCAGTTTAAGACCATTGTTCCTTGTCCTGTCCACTGCTGCAGTAGAGAATAGTCTATCTCAGGAGTGTGCAACATATGGCCCGTGGACCAGATCTGGCCTGCCAAGGAATTCTATGTGGCTCACAGTGGGGCCTTCAGCCTGGCCCAGGTACAGGGGGCAGCTTAGGCCATGGCATGTGCAGCCAGTCCCACCGTCCCTGGGCATGGGGTAGGTGCAATGCGGTGGTCATGCTGGGTCAGCACCTCTCCTGCTCCCCTACCCTGCCCCTCCTCCCCAGGCCACAACAGCTCACCAAAACTCCTTAAGTGGCCATCCAGCCCAAATAATTGCCCACCCCAGTCTATCTCCATGGATAAACCGTCCTTCAGGCAATTTGAAGATTGCTGTCAAATCTACCCTTGGTCTTCTCTTCTCCAAACTAAATAATCCTGGTTCTTTCAGCCTATCCTCGTGAGTCATGTTTCCGAGTCCTCTACTCATTTTTGTTGCTCTCCCCTGGACCTTATCTAGTTTGTCTACATTTTTCTTGAAGTGAGAGGTACTTTTGTGGACACAGTACTCTTAAGTGAGGTCTTACCAATGCCAAGTATAGCAGGAGAATCACTTCCCTTAACTTGCAAGTAATGTTCCTATTAATACAGCCTAGTCTGCTATGGACCTTTTGTGCAACAACAGTTGGTGCTTATTCAGCTTATGGACCACTGTGACCCCTAGGTCCTTTTGTGCAGTACTTCATCCTAGCCATTCCATCTCCAGTCTGTATTTGTGCATCTGATGCTCCATCCCAAATGTAAGACTGCAGTTTTCCTTGTTGAATTTCATTCTGTTAATTTCAGATAAACCCTAGTAACCTAACGCGTTTTATATTTGAATTTACATCACATAAAGATAACCACGCAGCAAGAATAAATGTGTGTAGAAGGGAATGAATCTAAAACAGTCTGTAATAAAACAAACAAGCTTGTTTTATTTTCCTGCCTACTTGAAGACATAACCTTAACTTTCTCAAAAACGTCCAAATTCTTGTTAAATAAATGACTTCTATAGTCAGAAACTCAGTGTCATGAGATAAATATGAATCAAAAGTGTGAGCAGAAAATGCTGTTAATTGCTTTTAATAGCAAGTGGCTTGCAGCTGAAGCATCTCAGCCTGCAGTAATGACAGGCTGCCACATAGGCAGTTCCCAGGTTATGAACCACAGAGCAGAAGACCTTGGCTGATATCTTGTCCCTTCAGATGTACTGTAATATCAGGTGCTGCCCCTAGAGCCAGACTGATGATTGCTAAAGATAGAAGGATTCCAAGTAGTGTTTGAATGACAAGTTTATGAGACTCAAACACACAGACAGATTGGAGTTCATCCTGGAGCTGTTCAAGTTCTCTGATTTTTAAAAAAATGTTTTATTTTTTTTTAATGTAGATAATAAAAGCTGCTTTCTATTCTTTAGGGATTATCTTGGACAAAATCCAGTCACTACAGGCAGATATTCAAAGCTTAGTGATTGTTACTGTGATAACTTTTAAGGAACAGGATTTCAGACCACCAGATTCTTGAGCTGTCTTTTCACCAAGGGACTTAAAAGTAAAACAAATTCCTTTAACTCCAGCTAGCTTAAACATAGAACTGACCAATTTTTACTATGCCAATATGGCATTTCATTTGCCAAGCATGGCAAATGTTTGCAATGCAGACGTTCCAAATGAATTTTATATTCAAAGCATACTTTGTTTTTGCAGCTGTTAGAGTAGAAGGCATTTTGTTATCTCAAGTGTCTTCATCAGCATCTGTTAGGCCAGGCTGTTAAATACCAAAGTATTGGCACCTCAGCTATCTAAGTATCTCACCTAAGGTCTTTCTACATCAAGGAATTTTGGCCTTTTCAGCACAGGCTGCTACACAGCTTGAGGCTGTATTTCATTTTGTGAAACATAATGGAAATATATGAAAACTACATTTGCTAAAATGTATTGCATGTCAGTCCCCTGGGGGAAGATGTGATGGTCTCTCCCTCTCTCTTCTGTGGTCTCCTTACTCTTTGCTATTCTTGGCAATTGGCTAAACTGCTCTTTCTGTATCAGCCCCTCAGGGAGAGAAGAAGCTGGTTAGCCTGCTTTGCCCCTCACAGTGAGTAAGCTTTTTGTTCAGAATCATTTTAGAGAAAAGGCCAATTAGTTCTTCCTTGCCTATAAAAACTGTAAATGCTCTTAATTGAGTTGCTGGCAGGCTGGTAGTTCCTGCAGTGATTTTTTTTTTCCTTTGAGAGAACTCTGATTAAATGATTAGTTTCATTAAGCAAAGTGCCGTTTTAAGAGTTCTGCATCCTTTCTTCATGACACCGATAGGTTCGCTGGGGTGGTGTTGCTAAACTTTACACTTTAGTTGTTCCATATTGAGTTCCATCAATGAGAGGAGTTATTTATGTCTCTCCTATCTAAGCACCAACCTCTACTTAAAGACCAACTCACATAATTTATACTCCAAGTTGTGATGGGACCTCTTGAGCTGCCAGGAAGGGTTGTAGATAACACTATACATAAGGGAACATTCCTGTTTCTGTCCTAATGATCCACCAGAGGGGCTGGAAGGGCTTGACAGTTATTGTGTGAGGGGAGCCATGGAGAGGGTGGAGGGTGAACAGTGCAGTCCTGCACTTGAGATGGAATAATTGCATGCACCAATACAGACCAGGGAATGACTGGCTAGGGCTGTGGTTTTGCAGAGAAGGACCTGGGAGTTACAGTGACCATAAATTAAATATGATCGCAGTGTACTCTTGTTGTAAAAAAGGCCAACCACTCTAGTGGTAGAGAGCAGAAGCAGTGGAAGCAACAGTAGTTACAGCTAGAGAGGGGCAGTGAAGTAAGAGAATGAGGGCTTAATGGGATGGGTTGATTTGGTTTGATTAAATGTAGTAGTAGGTTGTGGCTTTGGCCTGTTCGTACAGACATGCGGGGAGCCTGCTTCAACACGCTGGAAGCGCATCAGAGCAGACTCGATTACAGGCAGTCCTCGACTTATGACTTCTTGATTTATGACTAACTGCTGTTACAACCTTTATAAATTGACATCATGCTCCGAGGTTCTGATGCGTACTTCAACTTTACAATGCTCGATAGACCTGCATCCAGCTCGTAAGTCTGGAAGGGGAGGGGAGAAGGAAGGGGTGTGGGCAAATCAACACCCCTGTAGCAAAGGAGGGATTAGGGCTTGAGGCAAGTGCTGCCCAGCTGGGCGGGGGGCGTGCAGGACAAAGGTGCAGCTCATCTGGGGGTGTGGGGAGGGGGTGCCACTGCATGCTGCTGGTCTGGGAACTGTTCATCCGGCAGCTCCTGTCGCCGCTCCCGCTGCTCATCTGGGAGGGTACGGGGCGGGGGGGGGAGGTGCCCCCAGATCTGCATGGGGCTGGGGCTGTACTGTGCTGTGCTCTGAGCAGGTGCGGCTGGGAGCGGGGGCTATGCCCTGCTGCCACTTGCCCAGTTGGGGTGGGGAGGGGGGCACAGGACGGAGGAGCTGCACTGCCTCTGGATAAGCGGTGCATAGCAGCAGGAGCTACCCCCACCCCCCCGTGTCCCCCAGATGAGCTGTGGTTTTGTTCCATGCCCCTCTGCCCTGGCTGCTTGCCCAGCTCCTGCCCCTGTTCCATT
>NW_017729032.1:99141668-99145240 GCF_001723915.1 Gavialis gangeticus
CACATCCCTTCCTTCCCCCCTCCCCTTCCACCACAACAGACTTACCAGCTGGATGCAGCTGTGTCATAAAGGAACCAATCACCCATTTATAACATTGTTCCTATGGGAAAATTGGTTCTGAGTTGCGACATTTCGACTTAAGATGCGGTTTTCAGGAACTATTCCATTGCAAGTCTGAGGACTGCCTGTAATTAAGTCTTCTGGAGTACAGTAATTGATACGCTCTGGCACCCTTCTGCATCACGTGTATCAGCATCGCTGTGCTGAAAAAATGGTGGTGGGGCACTGAAGTAAAACATGTTTGATGAGCTTTAGTGCAGAGTGCCCCGCCACCGTTTATTCAGCATGGGGAAGCTGATACTTGTGACAAACGGGCGCTTTTAATTAGCACAGCTCACTAATTAAAGTGCCCAGTGCAGTGTCCCAAAGCACATGTGAAAATGCCCTTAATGGTTCAGTCCCCTTGGCAGATTTTATAGCACCACATTCAGTACCATTCATCTCCTGTAATGGACTCTGTTTCCCAACCCCTTTTCCTCCTATTTATTTTCAGCAAACTTACATTGCTGTAAAATATGTGTGGTCTTTCTGAAATTGCTAATGTGGCAGAAGGATCCACACTGAGTACTGCACCTAACTAGTTATGCCAGGCAGGTTTTCTTTGAATCCTATTTGGAACGGCTGTCCTCAGTAGCACGTTGAGGTGTGGGGGGAGGGGGGAATACTTAATTGCTAATGAGTTAATAATGAATGTCTATTGTTAATATGACTTCTACATTGTGGTACTAATGGGGTTTTTTTTCCAGTTTTTGTAAGGCCAGTTTCAGTAATGCTTTCTATCCTCTGGATAATATTTTATTCTGCCCTTGGCAGAAAAAAATCCAGGCACCTTTTTTTTTTTTATAATGTACTGATTTTTTTTAAGTGCATGCTGAGCCTAACAGTTTGGGGGAATCTCTCTTTTTTAATTGGAATTGGATTTCTGCTGTCTGTTTGTATTTGGACATATCTGCTGTCCTCAGTGACAAAAATACACTTTGGTTTAGCCATGCAGAGCCAACCAGCTATGTGAGAGGGAGGGCTCTTCTGTTTGATCTCCTGCATCATCAGCAGAATTGTTTGCTTCAAGTTCTCAACTTATCCCACCTGTGCAAACTCATTGCAAGTGGTGGAATTGCACGGGTCTCCCAGAGGGCTTAATTTGGCCTGCAGAAACTTCATTGCTGGTGCTGTGTGAAGAGCAAAGAACCCAGGGCTGGGAAGGGGGGAGGAGGTGGAGAGAGGAGGAAAAAATAAAAAAGAAAGCAGTTTTCTTTTGAAGGATCGAGTGAGACTGATTGGAAAAAAGTTGTGTGAAAAGAAAGTTTGAAGGGGATGGGGAGGAAAAGAAGGTGTAACAGAGGGGTTCGATTGTACATTGTGTGTTGTGTCCCATAACTATTGACTGTATTCCTTGTTTAGGATAGATATGTGTTACAAAATTTAGAAGAGACATCCTGGCCTTATGGAAATCAATGCGAAAACATCCATTGATTTGAGTAAAATTGGGATACTTATCCCAGATTTTTAGCCAGTCATGTGATTTAATCAGGAATAATCCTGCCTTGAGCAAGGGGCTAGACTAAATGACTTCATGAGGTTCCTTCTAGTTCTACTGTCCTACAATCCTATCTAATTAGCAGGGATCCTGGTTTTCTGATTTAAAAAAAAACCCAAATCCCTGAATTTTTGTTTTAGAAAAGTATCCCAAAATCCACATTTTTCTGCGATTTAACATGAAATACAAGTATATGTGTATCAGTGTGATTTCATTTTAATCATGGGAAAATGTAGATTTCAGGTTACTTTTTTTAAACTGAAAATTGGGGATATGTTTTTAATCAGAGAAAATCAGGATCCCTGCTAATTAGTCTGGAGCTTGAAATATACACTGGTAGACTGTGTAGATAAGAATAGACCTAGGGCCAACTTATACACAAGTAATGGATTACATGTCTTATTATTCTCCCTCCTAAATTATGGCTTCTTTTTTTAACAGTTTTCTTCAGCCTCCAAAGCCACTTTCTTCACTTAGTACTCTACGAGATGGGAGTTGGAGAGATGGCTGCTACTGATGTTGAATACCCCTGAACAACAGAAAATAAATGATGCAGATTTGATTTACCCAGCTGGCTGGGTAACTCTGTTAAAAGAGGGGAGGGTCACACAGTATTATTTCCCCTGAGGTTTTAATATCTAAGAATATCCATAATGCAGTGTCATTTAAAAAATGAACACATTAAATACTAAATATTGCACTTAGTCATTTGCCTGGAAAACTGCGGTGTTATCAAACTAACAGTTGCAGTATTCATCATTTAGAACTTTAGCATTTTTATGTATTTGCAAAATACCAGAAGTACTTCCTTTGAGTGCACTAAGAACCACTATTTCAAACAGCTTTGCCATATTGAAATTTTGAGACAATTTGTTCAAGTGTACTTCTATAAAGGCATTATGCTTTTTTTTTTTTCCAGATTTGGGGACCTATATTTACTTGATTTCCCGGCCCACCCAAGAACTTTATTTTTTGCACTTCATTTCTTTTACACTTGCTTGAACCACAGAGAGAGGATTTAATATTTCTGTGTGCCATAAATAATATTTTTGTGGTAATGTACTATTTTTTAGCACTAGGAACATATCCTACAAAAATACATTCATGGGCAATATGAAAGCAGTATTTTATGTTGCGGAAGCACAAACAAGTAGCGTTCACTGGAAACTGCCATACAGCTGGCAGTCATAATGGTTTTGTTAGTGTCTTTCATTGTTTGTTCAAATGTTAATTTATTATCATGGTGTTTTGTATTTATGATGGCAGCGTAAATCACATTGCACTTAAAAGATATAATGATGATCTCTAAACTGCAGTTGACTTTCAGTACTTTATTACAAAGAAAAAATTGTAACATTTTATTAACAGTTGCTTATGGAAAATGAATGAATTTTAATGTGAATAAATCTTTTTGATAGACCTTTTACAAAATCCAATTGCACTAATCAATGCTTTCTTATAATGGCATATGATTTAATATTTGATTACAACTGTGTATACTGCTGTTTTGGAATGTTTCAGAAATAAAGAATCTATTTCGGCAATATCGTGCTGTGTTTGAGTGGGCAATGTAAGTGTTGTCTATGTAATTACTTTAACTACTGATCATTTTACTGTGTAGTCTTTTGAACACCAACTTTTTGCAAGTAGATGCAATATAGAGGTGCACTGATAACATTGGTCCCATATCAGATTGGCACCGATATGAGGAAAATTGAAACCATCGGCAATCTTTTTTGTCTGATGCGGCCAATAAATGCTGCATGCATGTATGCAGCCGCAGTGCAGCACGCAGGCAGCCAGGAGCACAGCATGGCTAGCAGCCTGGTCTGTTGTTGGGGAAGGGGGGGGAAAGGGTGTGGGGGGTCAGATCGAGGTCCCCCTCAGTGAGGGAGGGAGTGGAGCTGTGGCAGGGACAGCTGCTGAAAAGCCAGGGTTGGGCAAGACACAGGACAGAGCCATGGCTCATGTTGGA
>NW_017729032.1:99145734-99148406 GCF_001723915.1 Gavialis gangeticus
CGGGGGGGGGGGACTGTAGCACCTCCCTATAGCCCCAAAGAAGCAAATATGAAATGACAGTATACATTTTAATTTTATGTAGCTGAATTTTGCCTAGAAGACAGATTGGTGAAGATAAAATGTAATTAAAGGCGAACAGCCAAGTCTAGCTATTATAATTGCTATAACAGGAGTCATAGTCCTATAGTTTGTGTGATTCTTTACTTTTTTAGCTCTCTCAGGAATTGTGCTCCTGGATTTTTAGTTTTCTTTAGAAAAAGGGGGACAGTGGTAGAATTAATGGGTAGAAAAAATAGTTTTGAGAGAAACTTTCAAATGAGAAGTGATTTCTAAATTGGTGAAAATGATATCTGTACATCCCATGACACAATTGATCATGGGTATGAAATTCAATTTTAACTTTTCAGTCTTCGAAGTTGGGTAATTCTAAAGGTGTCCTGCTCAAATAATAACCTATATTAAAAGTAATCAAGAAAGGAAAATGAAACGGGGAAACTTGAGATCTCTAGGTGGGTGTTTCAGAAAGGTGAGTACATGGAAACCATTTTGTAAGGCAAAAACGAGTTTACTTTAAAATAGTGGGTGCAGAATGCAATAAATATTGCTATTGAAAAACTGAAGATATGTATTTGAAATAATAACCATGCAGAAGGAGATACTGCTTCTGTCCACATGAGGGTAGTCTGTACTCAGAAAATATATTTATTGGCAATCCTTGTCTGTTCTCAGGGTTCTTGGTTTAAACATTGTACTTTATGCTTCTGGTTTCCTTTTTTTTTTGCTGCCTTTGCATACAGTGATAACAGGTTACAACCAAATGTCAAATTGATCATTATTTAGATTCAAGATTGTACAATGTAGTATGTGTTAAAGACCTGGCGAAACAAGCATCACCAGGATAATGAAATATTACATCTTAAATAAAATAAAATAGGGAATATGTTCTTCAACTCTAATTGCTCAAAGATTATTAGAGTCCTTGAATTAACCAGTGTGTCCTTTGCTCACACAGGGGGCCTCCAACATTACAACTCTCACTTTAGTTGTCTTGTGTCATATCCGCTACAGCTGACTTCAGCAGCTGGAATACTTGGGTCTCTTCTAATCTATATTCCTTTTCAGTTGATAGAAACTGCTCTATATTGCTGCTCATATAGCTGGGTGAGCTGGCAGTCTCCTGTGAGATTAGGATTTGAT
This sequence comes from Gavialis gangeticus, assembly GCF_001723915.1. NCBI lineage: Eukaryota > Metazoa > Chordata > Crocodylia > Gavialidae > Gavialis > Gavialis gangeticus. The sequence goes on from NW_017729032.1 coordinate 99,146,932, forward strand.
TGACCAGCTTCTGAGGAGTGTCCAAGTTTGACACATTCTTCACCCCACTTCCTCACTGCAGGCTAAATGCATGAGATCTGCAACACAAAACCAACTCTGTCACAGTTAATTTTGTTTGAGCCAGAATCACCTCCAGGGCAATGTAGAGTGCTAACAGCTAGGCCATACAGTTGCTGCTAGCTTAAAAATCATCCGTGTTTTACAAGTTACTTCAGTTATTGCTTATTGTAAGTACAGGGAGCTCCCACTGGTCTCTGTCCTTGCCTCTGCACTCTTTTTGTGGGTAATCTCATTGGCAAATACAAATTTAATTACCCTCTCCATGCTGATAACCAGGGATCCTAGTTTTCTCTGATTTAGAAAATAATTCCCCAATTGTTAGATTAAAAAAGGTAACCCAAAATTCACAATTTCTGTCATTTAAAATGAAACACCACTGTATATAGATATATATCCCCATTTCATTTTAATGGCATGTTTCATTTTAATCACAGAAAAATGTGGATGTAGGGTTACATTTTTAATCCTATAATGGGGGGGGGGAGGGGGAAGAGGGTTTATCAGAGAAAACCCGGATCCCTACTGATAACTCTCAGATCAATCTCTTGACTCAAATTTATCTCTTTATGTCCAACTAAAATTGAGACCTGTCTCTCACATCTCCATGTGGATATGTAGCCATCATTTTGAGCTTAACCCGACTAAAAGACAGCTCTTAATCTCCAAAAGTCTTCCCTGCTACCTGTTTTCACTATTGCTGGAGACGACCTCCCCACCCTACCTGTTACTCAGGCCCAAAACTTGAGTCCAAGTCAAAGTTGACCCCCTTCCTGCAGACTCTTTCTGAGTAACACATCTAAAGTGCAGCTTTTCCTCTCCATTAAAGGAGTTAAAACTCCTGTCCTGGCTCTCAACCTCTTCCCTATCAATTACTACACATCCTTTTCTGTAGCTTTGCTTAATGCAATCTGGCTCTGCTCATATCCATTCATAATGCTGAAAAGATGCTACTTTTTATAGTCTGCCCCACCCAGTCTTCCTCATTCAGTATTGAAAAGTTGATTCCTGCCATTGACCCATCATACTAGCCTCTAGGGCAGGGGCAGGCAATTATTTCAGTTGGATGTCTGCTTAATGAATTTTAGCAAGCTGTTGAGAGCCACAAGGTTAGTCACACCCATTGACAGGTGCCCCATCCCCTGGTCACCATCTTTGGACTGGAAGTCCCTCTTCCTAGCCCCTGACCTTTGCCACTGGAAGTCCCTCTCCTCTCCCCAGAAGTACTCCATTTGGGAAGGGGTGTTGCCATGTTGACACTGGAAAAAAAACAAATTATATACTAAAAATCAAAACATCCACAATAACATATTTTAATCTTATTTTAAAAAAATATTTTTGTCCTGATATGTGTGCGTTTGTATCACGCATATAGAGGTAAGTGCATAAAAGCACAAAATACAGTCTTGCTCTTATAT
>NW_017729032.1:99148465-99148820 GCF_001723915.1 Gavialis gangeticus
GGGGCTTTGTGGAGGGTGTGTTTGTGGGAGTTGTTATGGGGTTTGTGGGGTGTGTGGTGGGGTGTGCAGTGGGGTGTGTGCACATAGCACTAAATGGGCCCCTCCCCAGAGGAGTACGGGTTTGTGCGGGTGTTGGTGGGTGTGGAGTTTGTGGGGTGTGTGATTGTGTGGGGGGGATGTGGTTGTGGGGTTTGTGGGTATGGTGATGGTGTGCATGGGAGCCCCCTGTGCACACTTCTCAGAGTTGGTCAGCACCTGCCACGGTCCTGCAGCAGCCCAGAGCCCAAGTGCCCTGAGGCGCATCCCCTCCCCCCCACCAACAGCATGCAGCCCCAGCTCACCCTGCACCCACTCT
>NW_017729032.1:99148831-99151983 GCF_001723915.1 Gavialis gangeticus
CACAGCTCTGGGCAGCTGTAACAGGCTACAGGAGGGAGGGGGTGTAGGGAAAGGTGGGGGAGGACTGGGGCAGTGCAGCACTGGCCTCTCCACAGCCATTCATCCGGAGGCATATGTGTGTGCACTGCCCCAGCCCCTCCCCTGCCATGCACCCTGAGGCATATGTTGCAGTTGCTGCCCCAGCACCAGCTCCGTGCTGGCAGTGAAGGCATGCGTGCTTCAGAGCAGATGATGGAGGAGGGACCTGGGGTTGCGCTGCCTCAGGCCCCTCCGCCACCATCCACCCAAAGAGTGCATGCAGCAGCCACCAGCACAAAGCCCAGCTGGGGCTCTGGACCCCCCCAGTGGAGGCACTTGTGGGGGAGGGCTATGGCCACCCCTAAAATTCACCTTGGCCCCATCCCCCCACCTTGGTAGCCACTCCTCCAGCACTACCCAGGCCACCACTGCCTGCCCCACTCTGAGCCTAATCCTGGCACAGCCCCCCCACCCAGGCTCAGCTGCACAGGGTAGGCAGACAGCAGCTGCTCTAGGAGAGTTGGCTATGGGGGGGCCTAAGGTGATTTTTGGAGAGGCCATAGCCCTCCCCCTCCTCTCCAGCACTGCCCCTGCAGCTAGCTGATGGGTGGGCTTTGGTCCAGGGCCTCAGCAGGCTGTGCTACACCCCATGAGCAGCTCTCCAGGGAAGTACAGGGGCTGCAGCAGTCCTGGGGCATCGTTGGGTCAGACTCTTCTGCATCCCAGCAGCCCAACCATGTGCATGTGCGTGTCTGGGTCTGTGCACGTGCGTGTGTGTCTGGTTCCTTGTATATATCTGGTTCTGTGTGTACATGTGCGTCTGTGTGAACATGCATGTGTCTGGTTCTGGGTGGGTGTGTGTCTGTTTTGCATGTGTGTTTGTGTGTGTGCCTGGTTCTCTGTGTGCACGTCTGGTTCTGTGTGTGCATGTGCTCATGTTTCTGGTTCTCTGTGTGAATGTGTGTGTCTAGTTCTTCTCTCCTTTCTCTTTTCTTTTTGCTTTCTCTTTTTTCTCTCATCGTGACATGCTTAACGAAGAAAAGAAAACACAACAACAAAGGTAGTATGTGAAGTTTTATTTATTGTCACCAGGTTTACAATTTTTAGAAAACCTGGTATTTACTGCTTAAAAAAAAAAAGCAGCATTTATTATTACTACCTATATTAATATGCAGTGCGTCCTGCCATGTGCCCCCCACTCCGGTTTTGTTTTTCTGGCATGCCAGCACCTAACAAGGTAGACAGTGCGGTTTTTTTGACGCTCCGGCCAAAAACGTTGCCTACCCCTGACCTAGCCCATGGAATCCTTCTTCATGGTTAGGACTCCAGGATGCTACAGCAATAGAAATAAATAATTATACAGTTCCCCATAGCTTCTATCTATAAAACAATGGTGCGTAATAGCACTAAAACTAATGAGAACATGAATTTCTGAGCTGACATTTGCAAGTGAAACTGAGGAACAGCTGAGTGTCCATGAAATAAGTGATACCCTTATCATTCAGATGTATGGAGATGGCAAATGTCTGTACTGTTTGCCCAGTAATACAAGTCTGCCTATGTTAACCATGAGTGTTTTAAGTTGAGGAGCTATCTTATTATCAATACTGGTGAATATTTAACTTATCGTCAATGGGCAGATAAATCTTCAGAATGTACAATTGGCAATTTAGGGAAGTGCTTGCTTTCTTTTTAAAAAGTATTTTCTGCATATGATTTCAGGCATGATTTACATCCATGTAGGTGGGAAATTCTAGATTAACAAGAGGAACGCTCAACACAACAGGTAAAAAAATTTTCTGTACAGATTTCATTTCAGTGTATAAGGCTTTGTAGTCGCTTCCAAAATGAATCTGTTGGAATTTAACTGAAGCAGTTAATGCTGCAGTAAAGTTAAAATTGAACTTGCAAATATTTTTAGGTATGAAGACCTGTAAAGCATATGTAAACCATTTAAAGGATGGCAGCCACAGCAGGAAGAAAACTGTGCCCTCTAATCTGACCAGGCCATCAGTTAGTTCTAGGTGTAATTCATGGTAGTGGGTTTGACGGAGAGAACCTGGGAGGTGGTATGTATCCTTGTCTGATGTAACAACAATGGAGACAGCAGCCCAAGGGAGGAAGGTCGGTGGTGGTCAGGCATCTTTAGCCCTTGAAATAAGCATCTGGTCATTCCTTTTTGAACTGAGAAATCTTGAGGATCGGATTTGCATGAAGGATTTTGCTGCCCAGGCCCCCAAACTAGGTGCTATTGGCTTTTGCAAAACACCCTTTCAGGTGCTGCATAAAAGTGCTTAGTGTCCACTGCTAGGTCTGCATTAGTTCACTGTGTTTTTGAGATGGCTTGCTCTCCCACTCCTACATGTATCTAACCTGGAAGTGAGGCAGTGAAGCCAGTCTGGAGGCACCAGGAGAGCAACCTAGGCATGCCCTAAAGTTCTTTGCATTGCCATATGCAAAGCTACCATAGTTTTGACCTCACCAAACTGCTTGTTGTCTATCATGCTCAAACCTCAGTGGGATTCACAAATTAGGGCATTCCTGCCATCTAGCTGGCAGTCCTATTCTGAAAGGACACTAAATATGCTTAGCTCCACACAAAACACATCAGTGTAGGGAAGAGGTTAGTAATAGAGCACCTAACTTGTCCCAAAACACCAGTAGTTAGAGCTGTCCGATGAGATGTGGGACTCCTTTGTTCAAATTTCTCTAATGCCTGGTTGACTCACTCTCTCCCACCTCTGAAGACAATGTCCTAACTAACCCTTGAGCTACTGTATTTTCTTGCATACCATATACCCCAAATAAGACATGCACAATGTTTTTAAGAAGGCAGAATGAAAAAGAAAAGATTTTTCCCAGAGTTATTCATAGATGTTAGATATTAGGGTCAGAAGGGACCTCAGTAGGTCATTGAGTCTGACCCCCTGCCCTGGTCAGGATAGAGCATGGGGGGTCAGATGACCCCAGCTAGGTGCTTGTCCAGTCTCCTCCTGAACACCCCCAAGGTAGGGGAGAGCACCACCTCCCTTGGGAGCCCATTCCAGATTCTGGCAACCCTTACTCTGAAGAAGTTCTTTCTAATGGCTGCATAGAGAAGGGACAGAGACTAGCCTTCAGCTCACTTACCCTCC
>NW_017729032.1:99156983-99157943 GCF_001723915.1 Gavialis gangeticus
CATGGGGGGTCAGATGACCCCAGCTAGGTGCTTGTCCAGTCTCCTCCTGAACACCCCCAAGGTAGGGGAGAGCACCACCTCCCTTGGGAGCCCATTCCAGATTCTGGCAACCCTTACTCTGAAGAAGTTCTTTCTAATGGCTGCATAGAGAAGGGACAGAGACTAGCCTTCAGCTCACTTACCCTCCCTTTCCTGCTTAACCAAAAGTGCTAGGGCTTGAAACCCTGGCTGTTTCATAGTTGGTAGGGTCGGAAGGAACCTAAGCAGATCATTGAGTCCGACCTCCTGCCATGGCAGGAAAGAGTACTGGGGTCAAACGACCCCAGCAAGCTGTTGCTGAAGGCTGGTTTCCATTGGTGGATCTCCAGTTTTCAAAAGGATGTGAAATATGTGGGAAGAGACCAGGAATAGCTACAAAAATAGCAAAATTGCTAGAAAGATGTTTCATTAATCAAGCAACCTTAAGACCATTATAAAGGAGTGATGGTCATTTACATCTGTGGAGTGACTAACAATGAGCCATTAAGCCAATTGACTCCCTAGGCTACCTGAATAGACATGTCACTGCAGCTGTGAGCAGGAATCAAAGTGGGGTGCTATTCTTGGTAGATGTGGCCAATTTTGGGGGCTGATTTTAAGGAAATGTATGTGAGTAAATATGGTATTTTCTAATCTGTGCTGGGAGTGTCTCAGTGCCTGTTGTTGAAACTGTTCCATTTTGCATTAAATACTTGAATATACACCAAAGTAAGGACTGGAACCCTGGTTGCTTAGGTGCATGCCATAATCTCCAGGATGTAGAGCGATTTTTATTCTTGGTCTTTGTTGCTCAGTAAAACTCTTCTACAACTTAGGCAGAGTAGGGTCTCTGTCATCCAAAGTGAGTGCTCTAACCTAATTTGTATATAAAAGCAGTGGTACTTCCCCATAGATTCATAGATTCATAGATTAAGGGTCGGA
>NW_017729032.1:99158370-99158572 GCF_001723915.1 Gavialis gangeticus
CTCCGGATCCGCCTCAGCTGTGCTGCGCTCTCTACCCCATCTTCAATTTCAGAAAGAATCGGGAGACCTGAATTAGATTCCTAACTCCAGAAAACGGACTATAGCTTTGAATCCCAAGTGGAAGAGGAAGACACCAGCCTTTAGCACAGGGGTGGGCAAAATGCGGCCCGGGGGCCAGATGCAGCCTGCCAGGCCATTCTAT
>NW_017729032.1:99163572-99168439 GCF_001723915.1 Gavialis gangeticus
GGGCTGCCTGTTATGTGGCCCCTGATGGCTTGCCAAAACTCAGTAAGCGGCCCTCTGCCCAAAATAATTGCCTACCCCTGCTTTAGCACAATTAAGTTCTTATCAATCTGAGAAGCGGGGCTCAACCCTAAAGCCTGGCATTTTCTAGCACTATCTAGCTTAGGCACCTCCTGCTCAGCACTGGCTTCTGTGATCCTGTTCATGGGCATCTAACTCTTCTGATGCATTGTACAGAGAACCTCGACTTCTTACTTGAGGTTTTGAATTCCACTAGGTGTCGAGGCATCTAAAAATGAGGCCCTGCAATATGAAAGGTGTGAGCATGAAAAAATCTGTTTCTCCATAGTGACTGCCCATGTGCATGTTCTTACCCAATGGTAAGTAGAAGTCAAGCTGTGGCTTAGCCCTCAATAAAAGAGGGGTAAGAGCCCTCAATAAAAGAAGGGTAAGTTGCTGTGGTTTCAGCTTCCATTTACTGGGGTAAGGGACTGCACACAGGTAGTTACTATACAGTTGCTGTGGTGCAGTTAAGCTCTGTCCCTTTTTACTCTGCAGTACATAGTTTTTCTGTCCAGACACTCATTTTTTACCACCTCATTCCTTATTGTGAATGACATCCTGAATGTATTGAACTTTAGAGCAAGCTAGAAGGCATTACACCATCTCAGAATTGGCAGATGAATCTGGGTATGTTTTATTTAAGAGTATGGTAGAGTAGGTAAGAAGCAAAATCTGTTGGTGGTTTATTTTTCTAAAATGTATAAAAACGTTTAGGAATACAATTAGCATGGAAAGAGAACTTTGTTCTTGACAAGTATTTCTTGATTTCCAGTTTGTTTTTCAAATGCATTCTTAAGCAACTTTCTGAAAGTACGTACTGCATAGAGTATGTTATGGAGTTTGGTCTTCTATGCAGAGCAGAGTGGACTACCAGACTGCAAAACAATTCGGGGGTAAACAAGGATTCTGTTGTTTTTCTATGTGCCCAAGTGTGAGCAGGAGCAGAAAAGTGTCTTTGAAAATGGCTATTTGTCATGAGCATTATTCCAGGCTACAAAAACCACTGCAAGGTGTTTGGGCAGTGAACAGTAGAAAATGTTTTGCATTTGAACAGGAAGTGTGAACAGCCCATAGTAAGTGGAGGGCTTCAGGGGGCCAGCCCTGCTGAATGATGATCCCTAAAGGGTTGAAAGAAGCCTGTGTGTCTGACACAGCTAACCTGAACCAAGTACCCCCAGAATCCTAATATAACTGTCAGCATTAAGCCAAAGCTATAGATAGGAAGAAATTAATCTTTATAGACAAGAAGTAATTTTATCCCCCAAATGTGCCAGAATCAAGTAAAGCTAATTCAATCATTGCAATGTTTATAGCTTTTTGTTATAAAGGAAAATAGTCAATCCCTTAATACAATCCAAAGAAGCAGGGTTTTTTGGGTTTTTTTAAAGTAAAGAGAGATCTCATAATTAGGGGTTGTTTCTGAAGTTTGAGAGAAATCATTTGATTTAAATTGGATGTTATTGGCTCTCTTCAAGAGGGAAGCAATAGCAGATGAGGTTTTTTTTATTAGAGAAGCTAGAGAAATGGGAAATATTATTGAACAATGGGATCGAGTAATATTAAGTATTGCCAATTAGTAGAACATATAAGGACATAAGAACTGCCATTTACTGGGTCAGAACATAGATCCATCCTGCCCAATGTCCTGTGCCTCACTGGGGCAGACAGTGGATGCTGAAAAGGGGAGTGAACTGAGTATGACCAGGGTTGTTGGTTGTAGTCGTATTGGTCTAAGGACATAAGCAGGCAAGATTGTTTGGGTAGATGTGGTATCTTTTATTAGACCAACCAATGTGAGTATAACCAGGGTTTTTTCCACTGTTCCTTTCCCACTTGCAGCCTCCAGCATTTAGGGTCTAGGAAGTTCTGATTCAGATGCTGCACCCCTAACTCCCATGCTCGGTAGCTTTTTTCCAATGTACCTTTCCTCCAAGAGTTTGTCCTATCTGTTTTCGAAGCTGACTAAACTGTCAGCTTGTGGCAATGAGTTCCACACTTTAATTGCATTCTGTTTGGAAAAGAACTTCCTTTTATTACTTTTAAACTTACTACCTATTAGTTTTATTTTCTGACCCCTAGTTCTTGTATTGCGAGAGATAGTAAGTAATAAAACTATGTAAACGCTTATCAGTTCCCCCCTATGGCATCTGTTTTCGAAACTGAACATGCCTAGCCTCTTTAGTCTCTCCTCATGTGAAAGCCCCTCCATACTATTAATTATCCATGTTGCTCTTCTTTGTACCTTCTGTACAGCATGAAGAAAATGAGATTTCAGAACAGGAAGAGGTAAAAACTGTGCAAAAACAATGAAAATTATGAAGTAGATGATGCTAATTGGATTAACAGTAGCATGGTAAAAACCTAACTGAAATTTAAGAGAATATGGAAAGAATTTCAAAAAAGGAAACATGTCTTGGCAAATGGGGCTATTACAATGTCCATGGACCTAAGAAGATAGGTGCTCATAGTCACTCCAATTCTTAGATTCATAGATTGTAAGGCAGGAAAGGATCTTAGAAGATCATCGGGTCCAGCCCCCTGCACCAAGCAGAAAAGATAACTGGGGGTCACGTGACCCCAGCAAGGTGACTGCCTAGTCTCCTCTTGAATATTTTCTTAGTCTGAATGTCATATTGCCTATATTGTCCTCATGTCTTCTGCTGGTACCATCAGTTCACGAAGTCCACTTGGTGAAAACTTGGTGAAACTTGGGAGGTCGTTCTCAGCATTTCCTTCTAACCTCTGGAATTCCCTTTCCTTCTGGATGTCCCAAGATGTCCTGAGCCTGGACATCTTTTGGAAGTGCTGTAAGACCTTTCTTGTTCGGGCAGGCATTTAGCAAGCAAAACTTGGCCAAGATGTTGTTCAGTGGGTCTCTGCTTTGTTTTGTTCTGTTATTTTACTTATGGTCTCTTGCTATAAGCTGCCTTCAGCCTTTGTTGGAAATGGCAGCAAATCAATCAGTCAGTCAGTCATTCAGTCAGCCAGCTAACCAACCAATCAATATTCCTTTCTAGCATGCTTTGCCTGTTTTTCTCTCTTCAGAGTAAGGTTGCCAGAGCAACTTTTTTGTCTTCCTCTGCTGAGGAATACCTAGTATGTTCTGGGTATTAGTACCATCTAAATAATAGTGGCTCAGATTCAATGATCAGGCCCACTAGGACAGATCTCCAGGTAGTATTCTGCTGACATAATTGAAGTGATTTAAGTTCCCTGCTACCAGGGAGAGGATCTCTTGCAAAATCAGACCCAATCATGGTGCAAAAAGGTGTGTTAAAATGAGAATTAGAAAAAGTTAACTTTAGGACCAGCAAATCTAAGTGAAGATACTCAGACAATGTTTTAGGCCTGTCAAGACAAAGGATAACATCCTACAGTGTCAGCCTTATGTTCTTTCTATTTTGTAGAGATCATGCCCCATGTTTATATATTTAATATTAGCGTTTCTCTACCATGCATATGCTCTTAATTAAAAAATATAAATAATGTTCCTGGTTTTTAACTTTCTCCACCCATTTCACCCTGAGTTTGTTGTTGGCCAACATAAATAAAATACTATTGCTTTTCCCTTGTCATCAGGCCTGTTGGATTCAGTTTAGAGATGGGCCTACAGCAAAAGCCCAGAACTGAAATCTGGTTCTATGTTCAAACATGTCATTGCAATTCTGAAATGGAAATGTTCTAAAGCTATGGGGCTTGGTATCTTGTTCCCACACTGAATTGTTTCACTAGTACAAGTTTTTAACTTTCAGGCTATAATAAATTAAGAGATTCGAGCTTAAATGTGCATCTGAACATTGATCTATACCGGGAAGGATTGGAAGCATTTTTCTGCAATAGTGGAAGTTGTGCTATTGATAAAGGCAACCTGGTGTTTCACCATTCTGTTGTATAACCCTGCCTAGAAGAAGTTATAACAACTTTGCTTCCATGTGTATTTGGAAGACTGATTATTTTCCAAAACTGCATATTGCTGGGCTAATAAAAATGGCTGACATTCCCTTTTAAGCAAAATCATGTTTTATTATTAATCTCTTTGTAAGGCTTTCTAATTTTATGTGGCTCACTCTAAGTTTGAGGCACTCATTCCAACAATATTAAAATACAGAGTGTACTATAATGTTACTAATGTCACGTTGCAGAAACCTTAGTTTCCTTGAAGAGGTAAAACAATATGGAAATTGGAGGCTTTAGTATAATAAAAGGAAAACTTAATTTTGGGATAAGAAAATTATTCAAACAAAAGGAAAGTAGGTATATATTGCAACTAAATACTTAATAAATACTTTAGATAGCCACTGGTTACACTGCAGTATGCACATCGGATATTCTATGTCCTACTAGAAGTCACTTGGCCTGCTTACATATGCAACCCCCCCACCCCGCAACAGCACTGTACTTTAAATTCTGCGTGCCCCTGGGCTGAGCTCAGCACATGCCCAAAAGAGGCATCGCGTTAGTTGGACCCAGCTCGCCTGACAGCTTTATAAATTGGGCACTTTAGTTGGATTTTTTGGGCACTTTTACCTAATAGCTGATTAAATCAGCTATTAGATAAAAGTGCCAAAAAGCTCTGCTGAAGCACCCAATTTATACAGGTGCTAAGGAGCCAGGTCAAAGTAATGCTCAGTCATACAGTAAAGTGCAATATTTTGGTGTTTTTCCACATAGTTTCATAGTTGGTAGGGTTGGAAGGGACCTGAGCAAATCATCAAGTCCAACCCCTTGCCATGGCAGGAAAGAAAGAAAGCTGGGATCAAACGACCCCAGCCAGGTGATTGTCTAGCCTCCTTTTGAAGACCCCCAG
>NW_017729032.1:99168501-99172215 GCF_001723915.1 Gavialis gangeticus
GTTCCAGATCCTAGCTGCCCTGACTGTGAAGTAGTGCCTCCTGATATCTAGCCTGAATCTACTCTCCATCAACTTATAGCCATTATTCCTCATTACTCCCGGTAGTGCTTGGGGGATCAGGGACTTTCCCATTGCCTGCTCTTCCCCTTTGGTCAATTTGTAAATGGCCACTAGATCCCCTCTCAACCTTCTCTTGTGAATGCTGAACAGGTTCAGGTCCCTTAGCCTCCCCTCGTAAGGCCTGACTTGCTGACCCCTGATCATGTGGGTGTCCCTCCTCTGGACCCTCTCGATGCTGTTCACATCCCTCCTGAAGTGCGGCACCCAGAACTGGATGCAGTACTCCAACTGCAGCCCGACCAGTGTTGCAAAGAGGGGGAGGATCACCTTCTTCGATCTGCTTGAGATGCATCTGTGGATGCATGACAAGGTGTGGTTGGCCTTCCTGACCGCGTCCCCACGCTGTCGGCCCATGTTCATTTTGGCATCATTAATGACTCCAAGATCCTTTCCTGCGTCTGTGCTGACAAGAAGGGAGTTCCCCAGCCTGTAGGTATGTTGCTAGTTCTTCCTCCCCAGGTGCAATACTTTGCACTGGTCAGTACTGAAACCCATCCTGTTCTCATCTGCCCACTCCTGTAACCTGTCCAGATCTGATTGCAGCCTGTCCCTCTTCTCTAGTGTGCCCACTTCTCCCCACATCTTAGTGTTGTCCATGAATTTGAACAGGGTGCTTTTCACCCCCTCGTCCAAGTCACTGATGAAGAGATTGAACAATGCGGGCCCAAGAACCGAGTCCTGCGGAACCCCACTACCCACATTCCTCCAGATCGAATAAGACCCGTCCATCACCACTCTCTGGGTGCAGCCCTCCAGCCAACTAGTGACCCATTTGACTGTGTAGGTGTTGACGTGACAGTCTCCTAGTTTTTTAATGAGAATGGGGTGAGACAGTTTTGAAGGCCTTCCTAAGGTCTGGAAAGACTACATCTACTGCTACCCCTGCATCTAAGGCTTTTGTGACCTGGTCCTAGAAGGCCACCAGATTGGTCTGACAGGACCTGCCTCTAATGAACCCGTGTTGGTTGCGCCTAAGCATAATCTCCCCTGCTGGTCCCTTGCAGATATGCACCTGGATAATTTTCTCAAAGAGCTTCCCCAGGATCGAAGTAAGACTAATGAGCCTGTAGTTTCCTGGGTCCTCCTTCCTCCCTTTTTTGAAAATGGGGACCACATTGGCCCTTTTCCAGTCCTCTGGCACCTTGCCAGAGCACCACGGGTGCTCATAAAGCTGTGCCAGGAGTCCTGCAATGACCTCAGCTAATTCCCTCAGCACTCTGGGGTGGGGATCATCAGGGTCTGCTGATTTGAATACGTCTAGTCCCACCCAAAGTTCCCTGACTAGGTCCTCACTGACCCTGGGCCTGGCATCCTCCCTGGTGATGGCTCCTCCCTTCCATTGGGTGTACGCCTCCTTTTTAGCTATGAGATGTTCCTGGATGCTTCTGGTGAGCCATGGTGGCTTTTGAGCACTTTTGCCCCCTTTTGATCTGCGTTTGATCCACCCTACATGTATATATTTAACTGTGTAGAAGAGACAGGGAGCAGACTAAGGGCTAAATCCTGTTTCACTTTATGCATCTATGTGGTACTTATGCTGCTGCAAACTTCCAGTTTGTGACACTTAGGATCAGTCCCCATTCCTGTTGACCAGCCAAATTCAGATTAAAAAGAGAAATATTTGGGTTGGAACTGTATATAGTTTACAGGTAGTTAACAACTTAGTATAGGCAGAGGCATACGCAAAGACTTTCCAGTTACAGCATGCTGCAGTTAAATGACAATGCCATAGTCCTTTCACTTCACTGCTGTTTGAATCATGTTCTGTGCAATGCAGAAACGTCTTTCCTTTTCTAGGATCCTTGTGGTAGATCAAGTGGAGATGATTTAATCTCTGCTTCTGAGTCTGATAGCAGTGGTTCACAAAGATGGGAGGCTGATTTTAGTAGGAAATTCATAGAAAGGAAGGTAAAAAAGAAGATACCCCCTCCCCCCCCACACACATCTATAGGTCTAAAAAGACATTCTGTAAATTTCTATAGCATTAATGAGTGTGAATCCTTCTCAGGTTTTACTTGGTAGTTTATCATAGCTATTCTGCCTTTACATTGCAAACTCTCTTGGGCAGAAATCTATTCTTGGTTTGGTCCAACCTTACCCACCAAACCATGCCATGTGTGTAGCAGCTGGGACAAAGGTAGGATTTTGTCATTAAGACTGTGGAGTGTCAGAAAACAAGAGGGGCAGTTTTGTTTACAGTGATTATAAGACAGCAGGCAAAGATAGTGAAGGTTTGCTTTGATGAGATTTTGTTGGTTTTCTTTGTTTGGTTGGTTCCTTGTTTTTTGTGGGTGTTTTTTTACTACAGGACAAGAACAGCTGTTTCAAGAGAATATGATGCATGTTGGCCCAGACCCTCAGGTTCACCTGAGCTATGTTTGGTACATTGGATGTAAGGCATAACACTTTCTTCCAGCTTTCCACCTACAGTCTCACAACCTAGTTTGGCAGCTGATGTAAATCAGAGAACTAAAGCAACTATTAGGAAACTCTCTTGTTTTTCAATTGAAGGGGTCCCGTAGACATTTTCTACCAATTTAGGATTCCTGGAACATGGCTATGCCTTTGCCCCCAAGCCTATCTCGTGCAACTGGAACATCCCAGTTGCAAGAGAGTAATACCAATCCACCAATGGTTAGCACTGACCTAGTGAAGGGGCACTTGGAAAGGTTGGACGTATTTAAGTTGGGAGGCCCCGATGAGCTTCACCCAAGGATACTAAAGGAATTGGCTGATGACATAGCAGAACTACTGGTGCAACTGTTTGAGTGCTTGTGGCACTTGGGACAGGTCCCAGAGGACTGGAAAAGGGCCAATGTGGTCCCTATCTTCAAGAAGGGGAGGAAGGAGGATCCGGATAATTATAGGCCAGTTAGCCTCACCTCTATTCTTGGCAAGACCTTAGAAAAAATCATAAAGAATCCATTTGCAGAGGGCCAGCAGATAACACAATATTAAGGGCCTACCAGCATGGGTTTATAACAGGCAGATCCTGCCTGACTAACCTGGTCTCTTTTTATGACCGGGTCACAAAGTGGCTTAGATGCAAGGGAGGAAGTAGATATTGTTTACCTGGCTTTTAAAAAGGCTTTTGACACAGTATTGCACCCGATTCTTATGAGCAAACTGAGTAGCTGTGATGTGGATTTTTTCACAGTAAGGTCGGCAAAACACTGGCTTATGGGATGCACCCAGAGAGTGGTGGTGGATGGGTTGGTTTCTCCCTGGAGGGATGAGGTGAAAGCACTTTGTCCAAATTCGCAGGTGACACTAAACTATGGGGCACAGTAAACACACTGGAGGGTAGGGAGCGAATTCAGGCAGATTTGGACAGACTGGGGAAGGGGGTAGATCAGAATAGGATGCAATTCAACAAGGATAAATGCAAGGTGCTGCGCCTGGGGAGAAAGAATCTCCAGCACACCTATAGCCTGGGCGGTACCATTTTGAGCGCCACAACAGTGACAAGAGATCTAGGAGTCCTAGTTGACGAAAAAATGAACATGAGTCACCAGTGTGACGAGGTAATAAGCAAGGCTAATGGCCCTCTTTCTTGCATCAGCAGGAGTATCACGAGCAGGTCTAGGGAAGTGA
>NW_017729032.1:99172656-99175160 GCF_001723915.1 Gavialis gangeticus
TGTTCAAGAGGAGATTAGACAGGCATCTGGCTGGGGTTATATAACCCCAGTGCTCTTTCCTGCCTGGAGCAGGGGGTTGGGCCCAATGATCTACCAGGTCCCTTCCGACTCTAGAAATTTATGAAATCTATGACATCCCTGAGACGACCCCTCTTCCGGAGAAGGCAGAGGGCAGGGCTGATTTGTGTCATCAGGTGCACTCCCTTTAAATCCACTGGTCACCTTTGTTTCAGGCAGCTCTTTCTGTCGTCCAAAGAGGGAGTAAGGCCAAGGATCTGGCCCCAGCCTTGATTAGATTATCCTATTGAATGTTACCACTTACAAATGGAGCAAAACAAATGAATGATACCTTCCTCTCCCCAAGACTTAGCTTCTGAGGTCTGTAAGTAACCGGCTCGTGCTTCTTTATGCTATTCTCACTGTCCAGCAGATGCTGAGAGGAAACATGTTGGCTTTTACTTTCTTGCTGTCACCCGCGAAGCTGTTCAGAAGTTGGCAGCAGTGAACAAAGCTACTGCAGATATCATAAAGCAGCATTCCCAGTTCTCCTCGGTGACGTGCACAGCAGTGTTTTCAGACTTTTAATCCACAAAAGATAAAGATACAGGCAGGAGGGGGCGGGGGAAAAAAGGAAGGGGTTGCATCAAGCATTGTTTCCTGTGTGGGGATTTAAACCAGCAGGGAGAACCCAACTTGTTAGAGGAAATGACAGATCAGTACCTGCTGTGCAAACTTCTGTTCAGTTTCTAATGAGTACCATTCCCAGCCAGAAACTTTTCTGATACCCTTCCACCTTCCTCCCTCCGTCTCCTGTTTGGTTTATATTATTCCATGACACAGATGTGGTAACTGAAAGTACAGTTAGTCTATAAAAAAAAAAAAAAAAAAAAAAAAAGAGAGAGAGAGAAACCCCCCTATTACATTGTACATATTTCCTCATGAATATGTAACCTTGCAATGAAACATTTTCTCTGTGTAGAACCTTGCTATCTAAGAGAATTTGTTTTGCTGGCAATTAACTAGTTAAAGAATCTGATCCTTTCTCCCTTTCATATATTCTGTAGATTTGAATGTGATTACTTGTTGCTTCTGATGGTACAACGGCTACCTTTCCTCCTCAGCATAAGAAATGAGTATCTGCATTCCAGGAGTACTCATAGGGTGCATCCAGACTAGTGCCCACATGCCTTTTGCCCTGTCTCAAACCCCTTTGAGGCAGGGCAAGAGGGACATGCAGGAATGATAAAATGTTCCCCGCGCTGCAAATTAGACTCCTGGATATCCAGGGGTCTAAAAAAAAAAAAAAATGCTTTGCAGAAGAGCAGAGGAAGGCACGGTCCCAGACCGTGCCAGGAGGTCAGTCCTCCAAAAGAGACCCTGTGGCCTCCAAAAGAGACGCTTTCGTTCTCCTGCTGCCTCAGCCCCTGGCGCTGCCCAAGGTAAGTGGGAGGAGGTGTTCATGGATTTAGGAGGTTTGGGGAATGGCAGGGGGGATGTCCCCGGGGCTGCAGGGGTTATGGACCGAGCCCAGCCCCACGTGGTTTGGTAGTCTGACTTTGCACCAGAGTGGATCGCAGGGCTCTGGGAGGCATGCACAGAACCTGTGCCTCCCAGAGCCCTGCAACTCCCTCTGGTGCAAAGCCGGACTAGTGAGCCACGTGGGGATGGCCCAGGTCCCGCTGCGCACCCCACCACCCCTGCAAGCACAGCACAGCACAGCAGGGAAGAGGCAGGACCTGGCACGGTGTACGGGGACCATCCTTCCTGTGCCCCACCGAATCCTGCTGCCATGGGCCCGGCCTGTCCGTCTGGCAGGAGCAGCCCCAGGGCTGACAGGACATGTCTAGTCGTGGCGTGCAGTCCCTGTGCACCGTACTGGGTCCTATCACCATGGAAATGGCCCAGCCAGGCAGCAGAGGGCCTCCATGGGTGGCAGGACCTGGCTGGGCCTGGCACACAGTCCCCATGTGCCACGCTGGGTCCTGCCACCAAGGGCCTGGCCTGGCTGGGCAGCAGGCAGGTCTCAAGGGCAGCAGGACCTGGTTGGGCCTGGCGCACGGTTTCCACCTGCTGTGCCAGGTCCTGCCACCATGGCCCAGCCTGGCTGTATGGCAGAGAGGCCCCAAGGGTGGCTGGGCCTGGCACGCAGTTCTCCCTTGCTGCGCTGGGTCCTGCTACCGTGGCCCAGCCCGGCCAGGTGGCAGAGAGGCCCCAGGACCTGGCTGGGCCCAGCATGCGGTCCCCACATCCTGCTCTGGGTCCTGTCACCATGGTCTGGCCCTGTAGAGAAGCCCCAGGGCTGACAGGGTCCTGCTGCCATGGCTCAGAGCACCCCAGTCCCGCTGCTAAAGGTAAGTTATAGGCCCTGGGAGGTGGGGCTGGGTCCCTTCAGGATGCCTGGGACCCAGGGCAGGGGCCCTGTGGGCGATAGGGGCTGTGGCCCTCCAGGGGGAAGCTGGGGTCCTGTGGGGGGGGGCATTCCATGTGCTGTGGGGGGGGGCTGC
>NW_017729032.1:99180160-99186053 GCF_001723915.1 Gavialis gangeticus
CCTTCCTGCAAACACCACATCCCCCTGTCATACACCCATCATGTGTGAAGAAAACCAAAAGTACACATGAACACATATAGGATTTTAGAATGTATTGTATCATGATTGTAGAGACACTGGTAGGCTTCCATATTGCTTTAACATTGTATATATACCAATAAAGCCTTGCCCAACAGATCGCGCACGCGCTCTCTCTCTCTCTCTCTCTCTCTATCTAGATGTATGTGTGTGTGTAGAGTGGTCTTTTGTTTTAATTGTGGAAAAACATGGATTTGGGGGTATTTTTAAAAATAGATTTGGGATACTGCTGCAGCAGTCCAGCTGGCATAAGGGGTAGTATCCCCAGGTACCAAGTGGCTGGGCCCCAGAATCTCCTGACAGTGAGTAGCCCTGAGCTGCTTGCCAGGGCAGCTTTTTGTACAGATGGGGCCAGGACAGGGCAGCTTTTTATACTGCTGGGGGACAGCATAGGTGCTGGCCCCAGGCTCTAGCTCCCCATGGCTGCAGATCCAGGAGGAGCCAGGCAGAGTTATTTTGCCCCAAGTGGCACAATTTGTTCTGCAACAAAGTGCACGTTCAAGCACATGCACCGAGGCAAAAAGCTCTGGCTCAAATTTGCACTGCTTCTATGTGAGCTGCTGCAAGTGCACGTGCTTGCATATGCGGACGCGCCGATAGGTGCCAAGCAGTATCATAGATGCATTTTCTTAGGCACTATACAAATGCATTATAAGTTCCTCAGAACAAAGGTAAGTGAATGGGACAGCCTAAAGGAAGAGGAAAGAGAAACAAAGTGATTCTTCCTGCAGTAGGATCACTGGCTGAGCCAGAGACATAGCCCATTTTAGTGTCATGTCTATGACTCTTCAGACATTAGTGAGGAAATGTATTTCAACTAGAAATGTCTTTGTCAGTAAGAAAAGATACATGAAAGTGGCCAAGGTTTAATATATTTTATTTAGTTTGGGTTTCTGACAGAGACTGCTATTGTTTAGCATCTAGCACAATTAGGTGCACCTTGTTGTCTGCAGGTTCCCCAGTACAGGAATGTAATGAGGGGTGGGCAACCAGTCCCAGACATCCACATAAGAGGAGGCAAGAATGGCAGAATGCTACCACTGCTGACCTAGTTGCTGCTGTACAGCGACTGTGCCCAGGACACAGACTGGTAGTTATGCCTCTACCCCAATATTAATGTTTAGCATGTTGTTATATAAGGGTTTGTATATAAGATGATTTCACAGTATTAGCTTGATTGTGTAAAACTTGTTCATTTTTATTACTGTCTGTTTGTGACACTGTGGCAGGCTGACACATACCATAAGGCTGTTCATACCACTCTTTTTCCCACAGTTAATTAAAAATATTCTTTCACAATAAACTGATGCTTCTGGAAGTTAAGGAGAGGTTTCAAAACTCAAGCTAAAGTTTGCCATGTATTGCTTCACAATGGATTAAGGAGGGAATAGAAATGAGAAGTGCCATATATATTCTCTTGAAAGAGTTGGTCTTTTTTTTACGTAGATTGCCTTTTATCATCTTATATATTACTCACAGTGAGGATATGCAGTCGACAGGATATAAACTGATGCTACAAAATGGTGCAGAAGGAAACTAAGTCTTTTTCCAGAATCTGATGTTTTTGTCCGCTCTGGGAACTCTTCTGGTTTTCCCCATTTTCATCTGTTTCTCGAATATGTGCTGGAGCTTATGTAAACCTCACAAGCACTGAGGATTTGAATATTCAATGCTGCCTGAGTTTCTTCAGTCAGATGTTGGTTTAGTTTGTAAGGAGGCTGTAAGTTTACTCTTAGGACTGCTGCCTGGACACAATGTGATTGATTTCTTGTTTTCCCTGGAATAAATGTCTATGGGATGTAGTACTAATTCAGTTGCATTATGTAGTTAACAGAGACTTTTATGAATATCTCCATTGACACTAAATTCTGTACTAAGCAGCAGTGTGTCATGGGAGCCTGTCATTCTAGTTGTCTTGAAATGGCTTGTCAAAGAATCAAAAAATTGTTCGTGGTTATTTTGGAAAATGTGTCACTGGCAATATAAAACCACATGTGAAACAGTAGCTATCATGGGATATTCATTGTACTGTTTTTTCAATTCCAGAAAAGTTTGGTTCAGGATAAAACATCCTTATCCAGGTAGTATATCCTTTCCCTGATAATCTCACTGAAAGGCATTATATAAAATGATTCTCTGGAATTGATTTTGATACAGCACTGTATATATATGTACTTCTAGTAACAGAATATCATGAAAACAAATTGATGTAGTGAGTGGCTTATTTCAGAGGTGCTAAGCTTCTGCATTTTCACCCGAAGGCAATGGGAGTTGAAAATGCTCAGTACATCTGTAAATCATGCCCTTAGTTTCTCAAGACCTGTGACTTGTCACATTATATTTGACTTTGTCATCATGGAGTCTCACTCACTCTGCTACACACATTAGGCCAGATGCTGGAGCTGCTCTGTGCAACAAAATGTTGACCTCCAGTTCAATACTGGCTCAGATGCAAGGGAACCACCTACTCAAGTCAGTTCCTGCTGCACCCAGACTTAATCTTAGAATCTTAATCTTAATCTCCTAGCCAATTTCAGACCAAAGGCAGCAGCACTTTTACCATTTTTATTTTAAATACGTGTGTGTGTGGGGAGAAGGGTGGGGGAGGTCAAACAAGCATGTTCATTTTTAATCCACGTGTATAGCTCTCTTACATTTTAATGATTACTTTTCTAAGAATCCAGTGCAGCTCTTACTGAACTTAATGGGAGTATTTCCTCTAACTGTAATAGAAGTTTAATCAGGCTCCAAGGGTCTTAAGCTGTATGCAGAATTTTGTCGTCTAAGTCCCAAACTGTGACACTACACATCTTCGCTCAGCTGTCACCTATCACCAGAGGAGCTTTACTGCGTGCCCAGGTTTCTCAGGCCACCTAGATTTGTGCCACTACACCTGCCCAGAACTGTTTCACACTTGACAGGATGGAGCATCTCAGTGCCTAGGTTACATCTAAATCCAAATGAGATCCACAAAGTAGGCATTCCTCTGCCTCTGTCCCCTGAAGAGCTTGCTCAGGTGGGAATTCACAGAACTTCCCTAACAGAGGTCAAGATTGGGGTTCCTCCCGACAGGCAACGGTGGTCACACCTTTCTTCTGTGATACAGCTGCTCTTGTCAATTAATGTTTGGCTGGCTGAGATGAACACCCATCAATTCCCACACTAAAGTCTGACTGCAGGAGTCAAAATACAAGTGGCAGCGCTGACGCCACCCTCTGTTATACAATAGCTTAGTGGCAAAACCACTCATCCTGTTGAGGCATCATTCCTGATTCATACTGTGGGAGTGTGACCTCACCATGATCAGGCTACAGGCCATTCTGTAGCGGGAGGGAGAAGGGCGCTCCCCACCCATCCTGTTAAAGCTGGGCTACCGTGCAAGCTGGAATATAAGATTCAATGTGCTTGAGAGGGAACACAAGAAGCAACCTAACAAGGGGAGGGAGATCACTTTGGAGCAGGGAGCTCTGGGTTCTCTTCCCAGCGCAATGTCTGTCCTTTACACTAAATGGTCATCACATTTAAGTGTGTGCATTTCTGGTGCCTAAATCACTTACTGACTGTACCCCTAAAAGGTTAATTTAAAGGGACAACATCATCCAATGTGCCACTTCAAGAGAGTCATCACCAGTGTGGGTCTGAGACATGTACTGTACATACAGTTGTTTATACATTACAAAAATGTCCCAGATTTTATTGGTGGATGAGAAAAGCATCTGTTATAATAGTCTTTTTGGCTGCTGTTCTCCTGGAGAAGGCGGCAGCTGTTAGACATGCTCAGCATGTCAAGTCTTATGCAGATGTTAAAAGGCTCTGGCTGCTATCCAATCTCTTGTCTTGAGTGTTGCTTACAGGAATAGTAATTACGCTTCCCAAATGTGACAGGGGTGGGGAAGGGCTTGAAAAGCAAACTTAGGCTCTTAAACAAAATCGTTAACAGTCCATTTTAGTTGTAGTTAAAGCTGGATGCCAAATGGATGTGTTACTTTATTCTGTATGCTAAACAACTGAAGTGCAATGGCCAAATGAAAGTACATTCACATGCATACTGTGCCTTTTTACACAAGTCCTTTTTAAAAAGCTGGTACTCAGTTTTCAGCTGCATCCAATATGTATTTGGAGCAGCTCAGGTGAGAAGCTGCAAAGAAGCCACCTTCTATTCTTGGATTCTGGGGCAACTGTGGTGACAAATTACCCTCTGGTCAAATTATGTCTAGACAGTTTCGGACCTGAAGAGGCTATTGGCTAATTAAGGCCTGCCAGAACATAACCACAGTCTAATCACAGAACTTTACTTTGATTCTCTCCCTGTTTTTTTTTTTTTTAGGTGCCTAAAAATGTGGGATTGTTGTCAGCTGTAATGTCTCTTTAGGATTCCCCAGGCTAAAAGAGAGGATCTTCAGCTGAGCAGACCCATCATCCTTAGACACTGGAAGATAATAGATCCCATTACATCCTTCTCAAGAGTTTGACACTTTTTTCTTTAGTTTTCCCACTCACTTTCATAGGCCTGTCTCACTTGTCATATTTTCCCCATATTATTTTTTGCTCCCCTCTTCTGCAGTTTCTACCACTGTCTCCACTGAGATTCCCCTTTTAAACCTCCTTATCTTTTTTTTTCTTGTCAACTCTTTCATTTTGTGTGAGAGGCAGCCTTCTCCCTTCACAAATGTGTCCTGTCCACCTTGTTGTCACTGCTTGCTTCCAAAAACCAAAACAGCCAACAAATGAAGGAACCAAACTCCACAACTATTGCACAAAGGTATGCTGATCAAAAGACTTTTCTTCAGACTCTAGCAGTAGTTACAACAACATAAATATTTCCAGTTAAAAATACCCAATGGTTGGGAGAATACTGTATTACCATTTAGGTGAGTGAATTGCTTGCGTTAATTAGCATTGGGTTGAGTCAAATAAGCACTCATCATTTTACGTAGTAAAATGATTATCACATAACATCAAGAGTTAATGGGGAAGATGCTATAATGCAATATGGCTTGCTGTAATTGACCTGCCATTAATTGTTTTTAACCTGACACAAACTTTTACTTTCTTTGCCAGTCCCATGTTTCTCTATGGATCCCGCGTTAATGTTACAAATTCCTGAAACTTAACTGAAATCCTAACGTGTTCTGCCGGTTCTTGATGGTGCCAGCATCATTGGTACATACTTGAGTCTTGACACCAGCTCTCTTTCCACCTGGATTATTCCATCTCCAGAGAAGAACTCTAAACTGACCAAATATACTTCTACTCTGTTGGGTGAATTTTCAGATTTAAAATATTGGACGCTGACTCTTCATTCCTGGTTTTGGGAGAATTCTAATTCAGTACTTAACATGCAGAAATATTTCTTTGCCTTGGTAGCAACTCTGAGAGTCACTGGCATCTGATGGCTGATCTATAGGCAGTGAGAACTGACTATTACAATAATTCAGGTATAATTTCCTGATGGAAGATGTTCAGAAGACTGAAGACGCCACTGCACTTTGAACTATAATTATTGATACTGTTGTGGAAGGCAACTCTGGAGGTAAGCAGAGGTCTCTAATTTCCCTGACATTTTTAATTCTAGTTTGAAGCCCAGTTATGGCATAAATATTATACATGTGTTGCTGATTTTTTTTAGGGCTGGAAGGGACCTCGGAAGATCATGGAGTCAGCAGGGGCCATAGGATCCCAGCAAGATAAGCATCCAAATTTCTCTTGAAGGCGTTCAATGTAAGTGCATGAACCACCTCTGGTGGCAGGCTGTTCCAGACCTTGGGGGCTCGGACAGTGAAGCAATTCTTCCTTATGTCCAGCCTGAAACAGT
>NW_017729032.1:99186546-99189753 GCF_001723915.1 Gavialis gangeticus
GGGGAGAATGACGTCCTGGGATTTGCTTGAGAAGCATCTATGGATGCAAGCCAGCATTTTGCTTGCATTACTGGCCGCAGCATCACATTGAAGGCTCATATTCATCTTGTGGTCAGTCGTGACCCCCAAATCCCTTACATCTGTAGTGCTAGCCAGCGTAGCACTGCTGGGCCTATAAGGATGCTGCAGGTTTTTCCTCCCAAGGTGGAGAGCCTTGCATTTTTCAGTGTTAAACGCCATCAGGTTCTCGTCCGCCCATTTCATGAGCCTGTCCAGGTCAGCCTGGATTGCCCTCCTGCCCCCATTTCTTAATGAAGAAGGAGCATTTGGTTCAGAATCCTATTTTACTTCACACACCCAGATGGCATTTCACTAGCTGTGTAACAGCAGACACACAAGTGTCCCCATGGCTAGTGAGCATGCTCAGTCAGGTGCTGTCTAGCCAGGCAAGTATGATGTGCCATACACACTTAAGTTCTGGAGTTGTAGCTAGGCAAGAAACCATGATTTGTGGGTGTTAGATGCAGTAGGAAGTAGACTAAGTACCATTAGGTTTCATAAAGTGAAAAGGATCCTGCTTTAATATTATATAGTTTCATAGTTTCATAGTTTCTAGGGTCGGAAGGGACCTGAGCAGATCATCTAGTCCGACCCCCTGCCATGGCAGGAAGAGCACTGGGGTCAAATGACCCCAGTAAGGTGGTCATCCAACCTCCTCTTAAAAACCCCCAGGGTGGGAGCCTGCACCACCTCACTTGGAAGCTGGTTCCAGACCCTAGCCGCCCTGACCGTGAAGTAGCGCCTCCTGATGTCCAACTTAAACCTTCCCTCCGCCAGCTTGTGACCGTTGTTCCTGGTCACTCCTTGCGGCGCTCGGGGGAACAGGGACTCCCCCAGCGCCTGCTGATCCCCCCTAACCAGTTTATAACAGGCCACAAGATCCCCCCTCAGCCTTCTCTTTTGAAGGCTGAACAGGTTCAGGTCCCGCAACCTTTCCTCATAGGACCTACCCTGCTGTCCCTTGATCATACGAGTGGCCCTCCTCTGGACCCTCTCGATGCTGTCCACATCCCTCTTAAAGTGCGGCGCCCAGAACTGGACGCAGTACTCCAGCTGCGGCCTGACCAGTGCCGCATAGAGGGGGAGGATCACCTCCTTGGACCTGCTCGAGATGCATCTGTGGATGCACGACAAGGTGCAGTTGGCCTTCCTAGCCGCCTCCCCACACTGCCGACTCATGTTCATCTTGGAGTCAATAATGACTCCCAGATCCTTTTCCACCTCCGTGCTGACAAGAGGGGAGTTCCCCAGCCTGTATGTATGGTGCCGATTGTTCCTCCCCAGGTGCATCACCTTACACTTGTCTGTGTTAAACCCCATCCTGTTCTCCTCCGCCCATCCTTGTAACCTATCTAGAGAGGATTACTAGAGAGGATGAGTAAAGTGGACACCCAAGTGGATAACTGAGACTGTGCTTTCGCAGTGCAAAGAATTAATGAGCTAAGAGTATAGTGAATTTCTTCATATTCAACATATGATATCTCCCACAAGGCATCAAACATTCTTTGCAGTATTAAGCTTCCGTGGTTCAAACAATTTTGTTAGATGGTAGAAAAGTAGATTTGCCAATAAAACAGGATATGTTTCTGAACATTTATTCAAGATGTATTTTGAGTACTGTTCCAGCTTTCATACTTAGCTGATGGCAGAAACATAATTGCTTTAGCTGTAGATGTGAGCAACTACAGCTAAACACATGATTATGTGAACATGAACTGCTTATGTTTACATGAACTGGATCCTTGTCTTGCTTTTTTTTGTTGCTGAAAGTTGAGCAGTGCTCTCTAATCGCTCAAAATCAGTTTGGATCCAGTTCAGAAAAGTTCTTAAGCATTGCTTAAGTCCGTTCCTATTCAGAACAGTATGAATGCTTGTGCTGAGATTTAGGTAGAGCCTATCTTTAATGATGCTTATGTGCTTTCCCAAACGCACAGGTTTTTCTGAATTTGCACTGCGATGAACAGCTCATGTGACAGCTTCTTGGTTTTAGAATTAAGGTTGAGAAGCTGTTATAATAATAATAAGGGCCACATCCTCAGCTAAATTTACACAGCTCCACTGATTTCAATGAAGCTTCAGATTGGAGAATTTGGCCCTAAAATATCCCAGTTCAGTCCTAAGACAAAGTAGTCATTTTTATAAATTAACCCATAAGTCTTCACTGGGATTACCACTACCTGGCTTCTTGATATTTTTCAGTCACCAATTATGAACAACTAGCAAATCCATGGGAGGATTTCTTAGTGCTTTGCAAATGTTAAGGAGCTTAGCTTTGTAGCACCATTTCAGAGAGGTAGCTGGTTACTATAATCATTTTACAGAAGGGGACAAAGCATCCAGTCTAGTTTGGTGTTGGGGCACTTACATTTAAACATCTCAATGTCTAAAACTGAGGCCCCTCATCTTGGGGAAAGTAATCCAGACTGACTGGTTTTAGGCATTTAGGCTCCTTATATAGTCAACCTCAATCCTGTTGAGGAGTCTCCAAAACCAAACTGGATCTGTTCTGCATTAAACAGTAGTAAAGTGGAATAGGAGATAAGCCTTATAAGTCCCAGGCCTGTGCTGAATACGCTGCCTCCTGTAAAAGCTTTATTCGCACTACACTTTGTCATCAAATAAGCACACAATGTCTACCTGTTAACCTGTTCATAAATCAAAGCCAAGGTCTGAGGAAATATTAAACTGTATCTGGCCAGAATAAGGTGCTGATGTAGCCAAATGGTTCCACCGAGAAAAGTCATAGCCAAGCTGTTAAAGTACTTTCTCAAGGTTTCTTCAGGAATATTTTTTCTATTAACCACAGGAAAGTGCAGGCTTCATTTTGATCTAAGAGAATAAAGAGAAGAGAATAAATGTTGCCACTGACATGCAATTCAAGTGTCCAACTTTATTACTATATAGACTATCCGGATAACTCTCATGGTTGTATTTGTGTGTGTGTGTATACTAACTTCATACTAGTGAATTAGATATTGGTGGCAGGAATGCAGAAAAGTTAATGGTAGCCTGAATACCTAAAATACAATCATTATTATTCTTATTTTATGGTTAAACAACCATAACTGGGCATTTGCAGCCCACCTGAATCTGTTGGAACACCTGTCCCTCTAAAAAAAAAAAAAAAAAAAAAAAAAAAAAAAAAAA
>NW_017729032.1:99189796-99197378 GCF_001723915.1 Gavialis gangeticus
AAAAAAAAAAAAAAAAAAAAAAAAAAAAAAAGATATGATTATAAAAAGTTAAATATTTAAAACTATGAGTCTTGTTGGCTACTTTTGGCTTGAACTTATGATGCATTATACCAACTATGGCTTTTGAAAATAACTATATTAAACATGTGACAAAATAAGACTAATAGCAGATAGCCATGTAATCCAAATGTATATATGTGTCTGAATGATTTACAGTAACACTGTTATGAGTCCCTTCCATAAAAAATCCCCAAAACCTTATGTACCAGTAAGATCTATGTTGTTTTAAAAAAATATTAAACAAGATTTTTACTCATATAAATATTTTAAAAAGCCCTCAATGTTCAGGTACTCACTAAATTCCAGTCAATGGCATAATGTATATTTAAAGAGAGAACAAGACCTTGCAAGTTATCTTTTTCACACGGCAAAGAGAAACCTCCCTTCCTTTCACACCAGCTATTCTTGAACACTAAATTGTCTTCCTGCTTCCTGCCTCTTGGTTTTCATTTTTAAAGCTACAGAAAGTTAAGATTAAACAGAAGCTGTCACATTTGACACGACTCCATGATACTGCTGTGCTTTATTTTCTACTGTTGGATCTATTCATACTGCAAGGGATTGTTTTTATGTATTTTAAATATAAACAGTTGGCCACTACTACTTAATTAGATTGATTTGCACAAAGAGAACTTCCCAGTCTCACATGTTAAGTGGATGGCTGTCATCTTTTACACTGCAAGAGACCTTACGCATGACTTTTAAAACTATTAATTCTCATTATACCTTACATTCATACATTGCCTTTCACCCTGAATGATCCCACAGCTGATGCATAGAATGCTAAGAAGGAGTGGAGGGATAGTTTTAGCCAGGCAGGGGAAAAGGAGCAAGCCTTCCTCTTACGAAATGTGTCACAGGCTATTTCAAAGTCCATTCTGAATAGACAGGACCTTTTTTAGGGTCTTGTGCACAGATCTCCCCATACTGTCTTTTAAACACACAAGTAAGGTACTTTGAACTCAGCTCATCTACCTGAGAAAGGTGAAGGGCTGAGTAGATGCTGCCAGATTCTAAAGTTGTGGTACCACGGGGCACTTGTACACATGAGGGGGGTTTAGTCCTTTGGGTTGTATTCGATGCTCCCTAAATTGGACAGGTGAGTTTTTAATTGAAACCTCACCATTTCAGTTTCCATCACTCTATATACATGATTGTCCTGCCAGCTGCAGGAGCCTGCTGAAAGCAGAAGTGGGAAACCCAATCCTTTTTTTAGTTTTTTTTTGGGTGGAGCCTACCCACCTCTCCAGCAGATGGAGACGCCATTAATCTATGCCATGAATTTTTCAGCTTGCCCTTCAGTTGTTGGAGAGGTGGGCAGGCTCCTTGCGGGGGGGAGGGATCGGGCCCCTCACTGCTTCGGCCTTCAGCAGGCTCCTGCGGCTGGCAGGATGCCTGGTGCCACCTGGGAATAGGCTGCCTTGCCCTTGGGGCTGTGTGGGAAGGTGGCAGGAGGGCGGCTGGGTTTGCTGGCAGCTGGAGAAGGTGGCGGGGATGCTGCATGGAGCACTGGAAGCCCAGGCGGGTTGCTAGCTGGCTGGATGCTGCCCCAGCTCAGAGGCACCCAATCCAATGCTTCTCTGAGCTCGCCCAGGCTTCCAGCACCCCGTGCATCATCCCCACTGCTTCCTTTGGCCACCAGTACACCCAACCACTCTTCTGCCATCTCCCTGCACTGCTCCAGGAGCAGGCTGGGTGTGCTGGCAGCTGGAGAAGGTGGCAGAGATGATGCACGGTGTGTTGGAAGCCCAGACAGGCTGCCCACTGGTCGGATGCTGCCCCAGTTCGGAGGCAACCAATCCAATGCTTCCCTGAACCTGCCTGGGCTTCCAGCACCCTGTGCACTGTCCCTGCCGCCTCCTCCCGCTACCAACGCACCCAACTTGCCCCTGGGGCAGTGCGGGGAGGTGGCAAGAGAGCAGCTGAGTGTGCTGATGGCCAGAGAAGACAGCAGGGATGGTGCACAGGTCACTGGAAGCCTTAGCAGGATGCTAGTTGGCCGAGTGCTGCCCCAGCTCAGAGGCTCCTGATCCAACGCTTCCCCAAGACTGCCTGGGCTTCCAGCACCCCGTGCACCTGTCCCCGCCACCTTCTCCAGCCACCAGCACACCCAGCCACCCTCCTGCCACCTCCCCACACCGCCCCAGGGGAAAGTTGGGTGTTCTGGTAGAGAACAGCGGACAGGCTTTTAATTGCACATCAGGCAAGTTTCTCCATAGCTCCAGTGCTTGAATTAATGACACCTATTGAAAATGGACCAGACAAATTTGAAGAGACTGGTTCCAAGTTCCTTGATCTGACTTTCGCCTAGAACACGATACTGGGTTTTTGGTTGTAGCCATGTTGGTCTAAGGACATAGGCAGGCAAGGTACTTTGAGTAGATGTGATATCTTTTATTCAGCTACTCAGTTGGTCTAATACACGATATCACATCTTGTCAAAATACCCTGCCTGCCCAGAACAAGATACAGCGCACTGACATTATTGGAAAATTATCTAGAATATTCTTGAGTCAGTTTGTTAATATTGTAGAACTTTGGTGCAAATAAAATTTCACAGGTCATGGAAATGATGCCAACCAGTTCATGGAAATCTCTACTTAATGACCTGTCACAAAGTTGACTACTATTACCAACTCTTTTTCACTTGTACTCCTGTGATCTACATAATATTTTTATCCATGAATTCATCTATGCTGATGACAATTGCATGGGTATGGATTTTTTTCATTATGATGCCCCCTGCAGGCCTTCTCATCCCTGCTAGGCTCTCTCTCTGCCCTGTCTCTCAAAGTCTCGCCTTGTCTTCTGACCTGCCATGTTCTGATGGAAATTATATGAAAGGGAGTCTGCCCTCAGAGACTGATGAGCCTAAAGTGTTCTCTCCCCTCTCTGGTGGTCAACTCTCCCAACCTAGCCTGCCTTAAGGGCTAATTGCATGGATGCATCCACCCTTACACCATTCCCCATGCCTTGCAGTTGTTTTGAGTCACCAGTCAAGTGGGGCACTTGTCCCTAAGTCTCCAGGCCACCTCAGTCCTTCCTTCCTTTGTTGGGATTTCAGCCTTCTTAGCTTCTGCCCCATTCACTGGCTGGCCCCTTAGCCAAAGGCCACTGTTTTAGACCTGGTTTCTGGGCCCCAACCCCACCCCTATTATGGCTCCAGGCCCCCTGGTCCCACACCCCAACCCTATCTGAGCTCTGGGCCCCCATGCTCTGCCCCAATCTGGGCTTTGGGCTCTGGAGCCCCTGTGCTCTGCCACTATCTGGGGTACTGGCTCTCTAAGTAGGCTCTGAGCCTGCCCTCCATAGGGCTCAAGGCTAATCCACTTTGGTGCAACTTAAACCAAAAACATCTCAGCCCTCTGGCAGACACCCAAACCTTCTCTGGGTATAACATAAAATAAAGGCCACTTACCTGCCTAAAAAAGCCTCTTTCTGCCTCAGGTAATTCTCCCTTCTTCCCAGGTCGCAGAGTTGCTTCCTTCCAGCTCCACTGTCAGTTCAGAAGCCCTGCTGCTTTGCTGCCAGGAGCTCCTCACTCCATGGCTTTCATGGTTAGACTGTCGAATAGGGCTGTGCGAAATTCCAAATTATTGGAAATTAGCCTTGAATTTATTCCTGTCTCTCTGCTACATCAGGGCTAATAAATCTGGGGTAATCAAGTGACCCTTTTCCCCTTTGTGACCCCTCCCCACCTTTTTCTTTCTGCAGCCCCTTTCCCCATTTCCTTACTGTCAGACACTGCTCTCCCTGAGCACATGGAACTGAAAGGCAAATTTGTAGACACAGACTTTAAAAAAGACATGCTTGTAGTAATTTGTGTATAGGCAAATGACTATGGGTACCCATAGACTTAATTCATCCAGAATTGATGCATTGTACTTTCTTTGAAACTGCTGCAAGTTTTAGCACAGGCACTCCACAGAATCATAGAGTCATAGAAAATTAGGGTTGGAAAGTTGCTCAGGAGGTCATCTAGTCCAACTTCCTGCCCAAAGCAGGACCATTCCCAGGAACACTTTTGTACACTGCTTACATATAGAACAAACAATGCATGATATTAGTCTAAAGCCAAAAGGCTCATGAATTACTACATAGTTCATTGGGCTGGGCCCAAGCAGATCAAGCTATAGTGGCCCCACAGCTTAGCACTGCTCAAGATGTGTGTGTACTCCAGGAACCAAGATATGTGTGTACACAAAGGAGCCATGTACTAATTAGCTCCCCACTCATGCCTGGAACTGGGTGTTCTTGTCACAAGTCTTGGGCTCCTCCAAAAATTTATATATAGATGAGGCACAGGGCAACCTGGTCCAGCTTCACCTCATGGGGCTCCTATACACATGTAGGGAGGGCTGCTCTGATGTGTTGTAATTAAAATGCATTGGAGCAGACATAATTAATCAAGTCTGCTGGAGCATGGTAATTACTGCATTCTAGAAGACTCCAGCATCATGTGCATCAGCATCCCTGTGCTGAAAAAAGGTGATGGGGCACACCATCATTTTTCAGCATAGGGACTCTGATTCATGCAATGCTCCAGGTGCTTCTAATTACTGTGGCTCTCAGAACTGCACTAATTAAAGCACTCCACACATCTCCTGGAGCATGTGTATAAATGCCCATGGAGAACAGGACCACAATGATTATATGCAAAAGACTGAGTCCAGGAGTAACAGAGGGATTCTGGATGAACTGTTTGGGATTCCATTTGGTGATGTTTGCCAGACTTTTGAGGCTGGTGAAGAAACAGAAATCATTGGAAATGGGGAAGAAAGGTGCAGCTGAGCTGTGGAAGTGAAGAGGAAGTACAAATATATTCAATGTAGAGGTTTACCACGACTTGAAAAAGAATTGGCGTTGAGGGGGACTGAGTGCAATGAGCACTATCATATATTTTATTCAGATGGACTGTACTAGCCTTGCAGGGTAAACACCGTGACCAAGAAGGTAGCTTTCTTAGTCACTGGGGATAATTGCTTTTCTGGCATGGGGCAGTACCCACGGAGGTAATGTATAGTTAACCTCCCACTTTCACTTCCAGTGGGATGATCTTGGCTTTACACCCACTTTATGAAAATAGGAGACTCCTCCCTAGCTTGCTTTTGCAGCCATATGGCTGAGAGCACATGAAACTTGGGGGCATGTAAACCCTAAAACTCCGGGCGTGGGCCTGCACGTAGGATGCCCACCAAATGATTTGGAAACACCTGAAGCCCCAGGTGGGGGTGGAGGATGTCTGCGTAGTAGTAGGGGCATTTATGGTTCTTGAATGACTCATGGATTTGGAATTGATTTGGCTTGGAACATGAAAAGTTTTCCTTAAAAAAAACAAAATAAACAAACAAAACAAGGTTTCCATCAGCATATCAGCCTTTTGGCTATAATCAAATGTAACATTTTTGGCACTAAGTGGATGGTGTCAAGGCTGGCTCTGGTCCTCTTGGTACCAGCCTGGTATTGCAATACCTCCAAGCCTAGTGCCAGTTCCTGGCAGTGAGGCACATAGTGCTGCACCACATTCAAACCAGTGGCAGCAGTGAGGCATGGGTGTAGGGAGCAGAGGCTGAGCCCAGCTGTGGCCTGCCCCTGCCCTGTGCAAAGATCGGGGTCCCACATGTCCCACCTTCACTTCCCAGTGCTATGCTGACTCTGGAGGAGCTGCCGGGCTCTGATTGCCCCATGAACCGGCCCAGCCAGGGCCTGATTCACCATGAACGTGTCATGGGGCAATCACCAAAGTGCAGGAGGGAGCGGGGCAAGGGTGGATGATTCACCCTGCTCCTACCTCACTCTCGATCTGCTTGATTTGTCCCAAGCTTGATTAAAAGGAACTTATCTACCTGCAGCTGGGTCCACTGCAATCCTGGCTGTGAAAGTGCAGG
Source organism: Gavialis gangeticus (assembly GCF_001723915.1). Classification (NCBI taxonomy): domain Eukaryota; kingdom Metazoa; phylum Chordata; order Crocodylia; family Gavialidae; genus Gavialis; species Gavialis gangeticus. The sequence goes on from NW_017729032.1 coordinate 99,195,745, forward strand.
TATCTGACTGTGCATGCCCCCCTCCCCCTGTGGCCGGGCTGCTCCCCCAGGTATATCTGCTGCCCCGTGTTTGTTCAGCCCCATTAGCCCCCACTTCCACTGCCTATGGGCAAAGTGGTCACCCTGATTCGCAAATCCCTCCCCCTTCCCTGCCCAGGACGACCCTGGGAAACACCCACTCATTTTATTAAGGGCCACAAAATAAAGTTTCCCATCAGTATGTTTACCCAATATGGGCCCCATGTTTTATAGTCATGCTCAGTTATGGCTGCAGTTAATCAACTCATATTTGGTTTTTATTCCTGAGCACATGTTGCTTTTGGCAGAAGTTCAATGATAGACAGTGTGTTTAATGAAGTTTCCTTGCATGTGAATGTAAGATGAGGAGCTTTTTTCCCCATGCTGATTGGGGGAAATAGCCTCATCTTATATTTCATATTTAGTAATTTCCTTTTCCAAACCAGGTTTAACTATTAAGTATTTAAAGATACACAGCATTTAATGCAGTAGTCAATGGGTCTGAGTTCAGTGTACCTTTTACAAGATGCTGAATGTACTTCTTCTGAGTTTCTGTGCTCCATTCCCCCTACCCAAACTGGGAGGGGTAGGAGGGAAGAGGTAGTCAGCCAATGAGGATTCTCCTGTGTCCTCAGCTGTCCTCTCCGGATAATTGGGGAGGAGAATTCCTTGCATGCCTTTTGTAGGGATCCCAGATTCCCAGGGACAAACAAATACACAGGTGAGTACTCATTGGCTGTCTGCCCCACTTTCTCTCACCTCCTCATGGGAGGGAAGGGAGCAAAGCACTGTTGGATGCCAGAGGACCAAGTAAAGCCTGATCACATTTCCTGGCTGGAGATCACTGCCACTGCATACCTTCACAGCCATTTTGAAGCACTCAAGAGGCAGGAAGGGGGAGACTGGGGTGGAGGGAAGAGAGGACATACATCTGTACAACACTGAAATGATCCAAATGGGGAGGGCTCCAAACTGAAGCAGAATTTGGACTGCTTCAAATGCATATCTGTTTATGGCCATAGTTGGTTTAGTTCTCTTAATCCATGTTGTCTTAATCCTGTTTTTTAAATGATGTGTATGCAACTGTGACATCTTTGAAAGACTGTTTTATAAATTTATAAATAAATAGATAACTGTTATTGTGATTGGTGACATACCCATAAGATGGTTAGGAATGGGTTATCAAAGAGGAAAAAGCAGCTTCCCTTTTCTTTTTAATGCACAAATTAACATATGGTATTTATGTTGCTTCTAGAGTTAAGGTTTTAAGTCTGAAACACCATAATGGCTACGTTATATTGGACAAATGAAATTAAAAGCAATAGAACATAGTTAATCATCTAACCCGGTGATTCCCAAACTCTGACAGCTTGTGCACTGCCAATTTAAAATGATACAACCTTAAGTACCACCAGCACATTTTTTGTCATATAAATTAATTATAAGAAATCTGTTAATGCATACCACTGACAGGTTGTCTGTGTACCACTGGTGGTACCCGTACCACAGATTGGGAACCGCTGATCTAACCCTTAGAATTGGAACTGGAGTGTAGACCCTACAAGTAATAAACCCATCATCCTAATTGAGCCCTAACAAGACAGATGTTCTCAGTT
>NW_017729032.1:99202378-99203367 GCF_001723915.1 Gavialis gangeticus
TGATCTAACCCTTAGAATTGGAACTGGAGTGTAGACCCTACAAGTAATAAACCCATCATCCTAATTGAGCCCTAACAAGACAGATGTTCTCAGTTTAAGTTCAACCTGTTCCCTGTTTTAACTCACTGCCCAGTTACTATTCTCATCCACAGTTGTTAAATTGCCATCATCTACTGCTGCTCTTTCCCACTGCAAAGAGAATATTTCTGCACATTTGCTCTTGGTAGACTGTCTGCCTTAGGCTTCCTAATCTGTGTTCAAATATAGCACTTGTTTTGCTACGGTTAAAGCCACTCAGCCTTTTCCCACATCCCCATGCAATATATACATGGTACATTTAGCATCACATTTATGTTTTTTTGGTTTTCCAGAGTGACCATTTTAGAGGAAGCACAACTAATGACTATGAGTGTGCACATGAAACTGTGGAAAAATATGTCCATTCAGCATAAATACTTGCTTTAGTAGAAAATAAAAATTCTCCAGGAATCAAGTTTTAAACCTAACTAGAGTTCAGATAGGATAAAAAAGTTATTCAAATGCCCTTCTCTGAGATGTTCTAAGTGGATAGTTAGAGACTTGATTCCATACTGCTAACCATGGAAAGTGCCCAGGTAATTTTAAAAGAATGAGCATACCTGAAATGAATATTAATCTATATGTATGCTTTCTTATACTTCAATCTTTTAGACTGCACACCAGAAGAATTTCTACTGAAGTAGAGAATTTTTCCTAGGAAGAACTTATAAGATTTATCTTTAAAAAAAAATGGTTTTAGAAGAATTGTAAATATCTGGCCATGATTAGTATATAAAGGTATGATGCTAGGTCAGATTGTTTCCTTAGTCTAATTAGCAACCTCAGAAACTGGAGACAAGTTGTACTTTATCACATGCTGAGTCATTAAAGCTTAAGCCCACATGGGATCTGGACTTTAATTTGTAGCCAACATAGAATCATAGAAGTAGGGTCAGAAGAGACCTTGTAGA
>NW_017729032.1:99210795-99213170 GCF_001723915.1 Gavialis gangeticus
AATCATCGGGCACTTCACCAGAGCACCAGGAATTCTCAAATATCCGTGCAAGGGGCTGAGCTATGATGCCGGACAGCTCTTTAAACCAAGGGGTGTCAGCTTTGCACACAGCATTCCTCCTGCCACTCCAAAGTTTCATATTTGTTAAATTGAGCCCCTGCGCCTGCCCACCTTCTACCCCCTCAGCAACATAACTGCCTGGTGAAGCCAGGGTCCTTCCCCACTCTCTCAATGTTAACTGAGAAGAAGGTTCCAACTTCTAGAGCAGGCAATGGTATACAGTTCCTGCTTAATAAACACACTAAGAATTTAGCAGCTTCAGCATTTGATTAAAATGAGGCAACTCTCTTCCTCAGGCTGGATTCCCCCACAACCCTGGTATGTGCCCCTAGGTAGAGTTGGGGAGGGAGAGAGAAAGTGGGACAGTGCCTGGGCAGCCTGGGTTGTGGGCAGTGATACCTGTGATGCAGGGCCAAAAGCAGCCCAGGGCTGGAGATCATGGGCTGGTGCCATGGTAGGGGCAGTTGAAGCTTTCTGTCCATGCTTATCTGGGGAGGGCTCCCAGTCTATGTGGGTGAGAAGCTACTCAGCCCTGGCTTCACAGATCTGGAGAGACTGCTGCTGTATGGACCTAGGGCCCCCAATATTGGTAGAGGGGGAGTATAGGCATCCAGGACACACACACCCACAGCCCAGGCATCTTAGGCACACACATATATACAGAACCTAGGCATCTGGGACACTCACATTTGGTGGGTGTCTGAGAGCTCATGGCCATGACAAGCCACTGCCACATCAGGTCCAAGTGGGTGGCTGTGATGTCCCTGCCAGCCAGTCAGGGGTGGCTCGGACTTTCAGCTCCACTTGGAAGTCTTCAGCAGCCCAGGGCATGTTGGGAGGCATGTGAGAGCCCCCTTACCTGCTGGGTTTGGGCTGTGCAGGCAGGATCAAGCCCCTCGTACTTCCACAAAATTATACTCTGCTTCCTCTCCACCTAACTGTGGGCACTTAGAGTAAATCTTGATAGTTAGAATGCTTCCGCCTTGGGCTTCTTCAATGCCTGTACTTAGCCATTGTGTCCAGGAAAACAAGTAAAAGCCTAGTAATTAATTAACCCCAGAATCTACAATTAACTAACCCCTGGATACTATCTACACCAGATCTGTGTCTGCCCTACACTTGATATTCAAGAGCTGCATACTCTCTATTTTCTGGCTAAGAAGGTAAGTTAGCTACCACAGTTTAATGAGGTGCTGTTTAAACCTGTGTTAGCATCGAATGTAAAGCAGAGTTAATCATCTTCTCAACCACATTAGATGCTCAGGGTCAGCATTAGGGCAGAAAACCTTCAAAGTAGTTCAAGTCACTAAAGAATTTTGCACAGTCATGTGAACTGCTACACTGGCTTCTCTTTAGTCCTCATCACCACTTCAATGGATTCAGGGGACAGCACATACTCCTTCCAGAATAAGAGATGACTCCGTGGGCCATAATAGAAAAAGATCTACAAATTTCTGCCTCTGCAGAAACACTACTGGAGAGTTGCTCAGAATTTCTCTAGGGCAAATCTCTGCTATCTATGGCCTAAGAGTTGGATCTGGACTATGGAGTGATTCCATTGGGCCCACAAGCTGGGGTTCCTATAGTGTTTGGGGGGGGGGCTTCTGCTACAAGTTGGTTATGAGGGGCTTCATGAACAGGATGACAAGGCATGGGGAGAAGTGGCAGCTGCTAGGTGGTCAGGAGAAGAGACAGTGGTAATAGCATTGGCAATGGCAACAGCTGAGTCACAAGGGCTGGTCTGCTTCAGACCAAGCTGGAGTATTTCAGCCTGCTGCTCCTGAAATATTGCCCATGCCTGCTGTAGGGCCTGATACAAAGCTTAGTGAAGTCAATGGGAGTCTTTACATTGACTTCATCAGGCTTTAGATCAGCTGCACAGCAGACTGATACAGATATAGCTTTAACAAGCAGCACAGAAGGTACAGGTGTGTGGCCATAGGTGGTGCAGAGTTATGCCAGCAATGGTTTTAATTACCTGACTCCTCAGCTGGAAGGAGTCAGCCTAATATTATTCACATCCATAGAACAATGTATCAAAACCTCCAGTTGTTCTTTTTTTTTTTAATTTAAAAATACATTCCCTTCCCCTAGCCATTTCTGACTTTTTCTCTCCCTCTCTATTCCCTATAGATAAGTGTAAGTGAGCTGAGACATAGGATAAGCTTCAGCATTTTAGTTTGGTAGCCAGCTGTTTTTGTTTTATTTATTTTTTTTCTCCTTCTTTTCAAATAAGTGCCCTGTTGTGGATATCGACTGTTTTATATTGTATAATTATTAAGTTTATGTTGATTTTTACTGTTCTACATTAATAC
>NW_017729032.1:99218170-99227958 GCF_001723915.1 Gavialis gangeticus
GCCCTGTTGTGGATATCGACTGTTTTATATTGTATAATTATTAAGTTTATGTTGATTTTTACTGTTCTACATTAATACTATATGATTTAGGCCTACATATGTAAGTTAACATAAGTCACGTCAAGTTTCCATTTTGTTTGTCAAGTCTCCATCTTGTGTCCCCTACCCAGGCATACCCTATCGTAACTCGGTTGTAACTGTGTGACTCATACCTACCCCTCCTGGCTAAATTGGTTCCTGAATGAATGGGGAAGAATGAGGGTGCTTGAAAGACAATGGCAGTAGGTCTAAAAATGGCTCCCTCTGAATGACTGAACCATCAACTTGACGACCCTACCATCACCATGCATTGACCCTCCCTGGCTCAAGATTTGAAAGACAAAGACTGCTGCAGATGCCACCCAACCCACCATTACAGACACCTGAACCTGCATGTCCTGACCTGGAATGCACATGCTCAGTGCACCAGGGGCTGGCCCTTGCCTGGGCAGGTCCCCTGCCACTGGGGTCATAGATGGACTGCCCCTACAAAAGGGGGCAGTGAAGACACACCCAGTGGGACAACCTCTCCATCTGGATCAGCACCATGCCACACCACCTATCTACCCAGAGGCCCTACTGGCAACCCCCTCTCGACAACACCTGCTGGACAAAGACCCCTTTCGAGCCTGGATAGATACCTATCACCCCCATCCTCTCTTCATCCAACAACTTGGACTCTGTTTCTCTTCCCTTCCTGGACTTCAACCCTTCCACTGAGTCTCTTTCTCCTGCTGCCATTGTGAGTGCTTGTGTGTGTGTGTGTGTGTGTGTGTAGGAACCAATAACTTCATGGGGCTGTGTAGTGTGTTGTTTGTTTAATAAACCTGTTATTTTGAAACCCTGAGTTGGGCTTTTGTCTGTTTCCTGACTGTTTCCTCCTTGCCACCACTTATCTGCCCCCTGATCTCCCAGCTTTTTGCCTCAGTTTCCAGCCCCAATCTCCCAGGGTTCTGCCTCTCTCCCTTTCCTGGCTGTCTCTTCCTTGCCACTGGGCTTTTTCCCTTGCACCAATGACTTAGAGTAACCCTAGGGCCATTTGACCTTAAGTAACCCCAGCTCCCCTCCAGACTGCTGGTTCTAATCCTAGCCCCAGCAACTTTCACTCCTGGCACTTTCACTCTCTCATTTTAACCCCCATCCATCTCCCTCCTTCTGGAGATCTTTGACCCTTGATTTCCCTTTCCATAGTCACCAAGCACTCTAGGTATCCCAAATACCCCAAGCACACACATACACACACTGTACCATCCAAGTTAGGAACTCACCTGTGTGTATGTGTAGGTGGGTGGTATGTGTGTGAACTGGTGAATATACATACACACATATATATGTCATTGTGTGTGTGATATACGAAAATGTGATCTGTGTACATGTGTTGGGTGTGCAGGCATTGACAATTGATTTTTGTCTAACTTTTGGTGTGTATAGTGTATAGGTGCTTGAACTGGTGGTAGGTGTGCATGTGCCTAGGCTGGTAATTTTGGATGTGCATGTACCTGAGTTGGTAGTGTGTGTGTGTGTGTGTGTGTGTGTGTGTGTGTGCGCCTGATGGGGGTGTATGCATCTAAAGTGTGTGTGTCCGCCTAATTGATTTTTGTGTGTGAGTATGTGCAATTGTACACCACTCCCTCCTGTCTAACAGCATGATATTGAGATCCTGAGTATTGGCCTGACCCCACAGGGCAACAACAAGACTAGTTTATATAAGCTGAGGGTTTGGCCCACTATAACAATGCAGTACTGCAAATTCATTAGAACTAGAATCAAGTACTGCTGAGTGTATTCTGGTAGAATGTGTTCTGATTAGAACGTGTTGGAGCAGGCTTGATTAACTGAGTCTGCTGGAGTGCTCTAATTAGAAAGCTCTAGTGTGCTGCAGCATCTCGTGTATTCTGTGTCTCCATGTCTCAAAATGGTGGCAGGGGTGCTTTACTAAAGCTTGTTGAACAAATGTTACTTAAAGTGCCCCTGCCACCATTTTGAAACATGGGACACTGACTACAGTAGATGCTGACTATATAAGACTCCCAAGAGCCGCTCTAATTAAATGCTTCCTGTCCCTTCCCCCCCTCGAGCATGTGTATAGGTGCCCACTGAGTCTAACATGACTGCAAGTGGGCCAAAAAAGGAAAAAGATAGATACAATGGGAAGAATGAACCTGCTTGACATCAGCACAGGGGGGTAGACAGCATTTTCATGGAGCCATATGATTAACTGGCAAGCACAATTTAAAATATCAGGATAAAAATATTGAATTATGAAATGATGTTCAATGTGAAGGAATATGTACTATTTTTTTGATATAATTTGTTTATTGTAGTAGAGAGAGATTCCAGGGCATGGTTTTCTGAGTGCATTTTCTAACAAGGAGTGATCTAGTAATCTCCTTACATCTTGAATTAATCCATCTTCTGGTTGGACATAATAAAGATTTGAATTAACTGAGAAATGACTAATTGCAGTAGGCATATAACAGCCCCCTTTCTCTCTATTAAGCCTCTGTTAATAATGTGTGAAGGAGTAACAACAAAGAGCTTCTGTGCTCATTTTAAAGGACCCTTAAGGGCATGTGCAGCTTGTAAGAAACCTTTCTTTGGCTAATGCCAGCTGAATCATTAAGAAAGCCCAGTGTCAATAGTTTGTTACAAGGAACCATTGCATGGAAGGGAAGTATTTTCTTGGATGACTTTCTAATGACTGTCAAACATTTGTAGCCATTAAACAAAAGGAAGCATTGTAATGATTAGATGCAAGGCAGTAACACATCCAATGCTGTAGTTATATCTGCTGATGCCTAGGAACTTCAGTAACTTTAAAAACAAATTTAAAAAATCATTTCATAATTCAGAGTTTTCCATACTTGAGTCTTTCTAATTTGATTTTTTTTCCTACAGCATTGTTTTATTGCTAAGATTTTAGTGCTGCTATTAAATCCCAACTTCATGCATTTTTGGCCCTTTTAAAGTAAAATAAAAGAAAAATATTTTTCAGTAGAATTGCCTAAGCTTTTCTATCTCCTCAGCTGTCTTTATCATGCTTATTCTTTTTTCCTGAATCAACATATACTGCCATCAGTTTACCATCTGTAAACCATAGGCTGCTTGCAGATATTAAAAAAAGAAAAAAACAAGCTTTACTGGAACAAGCAGCATGTTAGTTCAACCTGGCTCCACAGCATCTGTATAGATCAGATGCTTCAGCAGGGCTTTTTGGCACTTTTATCTAAAGTTGATTAAATCAGCTACTAAGTAAAAGTGCCAAAAGCCCCACTAAAGCACCTGATCTATACAGATATTGGGTGAGCTGGGTCCAACTAACATGCTGCCTCTTCTGGGCATGTGCTGGGCTTGATGTGGACATACGCCAAGTTTTTAATATAAAGCACCTTTTCTCTTTTTTTGCTTTTTTAAACATGTGCAAGCAGCCATAATAGCTTGCTTACTTGTAGCTAAATATTTGCTATATGAATCTAAAGTTATGGTCCAGGTCTTATAATATCTGAAAAATACTGCCATACATGGATATCCAAATTGGAGTTTAGTTTCAAGGGGCCAATTTCCACCTTTTAGGCTTGTAAATGGGCTTAGGCACTTATGTACAGTTCTTTTTCACCCTGCTTGAGTCCTTGAAAAATCCATTAATTCATATAATTTTGTAGTACATCATCATCTTACCCTGAATACTAAATCACAAAAAGTAGCAAGGATGAAAAGGATCCACTGGGACCCACCCACATTTTGTTTTAACAACAATTCAGGGATTTGAGCAGAGCGGAAAGAATTGTACTTAAGCATCTTAGGGACAGACATTACACGCAAACTGGTTTAAGTGGTTAAAAACTGGTTTAAACCTGTAACAGAACAGAAGTTCAGTGCACATAAACCAGTTTCAAAATGCCTGAAACTGGTTTAAGTTAAACCTGGTTGAATGTAGTATCAGCCTTAACTGATTTGGGTCAAATCAGGGCTGCACCCAGAGAGTGGTGGTGGATGGCTCACTTTCGACCTGGAGGGATGTGAGCAGTGGGGATCCCCAGGGCTTTTTCCCAAGACCCTCACTGTTCAATATCTTCATTGGCGATTTGGACAAGGGGGTGAAAAGCACCTTGTTCAAGTTCGAAGATGAAACTAAGAAGTGGGGAGAAGTGAACATGCTAGAAGAGAGGGACAGGCTACAACTAGATCTGGACAGATTACAGAGGTGGGCAGATGAGAATAGGATGGGATTCAACACTGGCAAGTGCAAGGTACTGCACCTAGGGAGGAAGAACAAGCAGCATACTTACAGGCTGGGGAACTGCCTCCTTGTCAGTACAGAGACAGAAAAGGATTTTGGTGTCACTATTGATTCCAAGATGAACATGGGCCGCCAAGGTGGGGACGCCGTCAGGAAGGCTAACCATACCTTGTCATGTATGCATAGATGCATCACAAGCAGGTCTGAGGAGGTGATCCTCCCCCTCTATGCAACATTCATCAGGCCGCAGTTGGAGTACTGCATCCAGTTCTGGGTGCCGCACTTCAGAAGGGATGTGGACAGCATCGAGAGGGTCCAGAGGAGGGCCACCCGCATGATCAGGGGGCACCAGGGCAAGTCCTATGAAGAGAGGTTACGGGACCTGAACCTGTTCAGCTTCCACAAAAGAAGGCTGAGAGGGGATCTGGTGGCTGCCTATAAACTTGCCAAGGGGGACCAGCAGACAATGAGAGAGTCCCTGTTCCCCTGAGCTGTACCAGGGGTAACAAGGAATAATGGCCATAAGTTGACTGAGAGTAGATTCAGGCTAGATGTCAGGAGGCACTACTTCACAGTCAGGGTGGCTAGGACCTGGAACCACCTTCCAAGGGAAGTGGTGCTCGCATCTACCCTGGGGGTCTTCAAAAGGAGGCTAGACAGCCACCTAGCTGGGGTCATTTGACCCCAGCATCCTTTCCTGCCCATGGTAGGGGGTCGGACTTGATGATCTGCTTAGGTCTCTTCTGACCCTACCAACTATGAAACTGTGAAACCAGTTTATGAAACTTCTGTCCCAGACCCCTTCCTGGTTCAAGTTAAATCACAGTCCCTCAGCATCCCAGCATGTTTTGCAGCCCTATGGTGGGCTGCTCCCACCCCTCTTCTCCCTAGCTGCAGCATTGAGGGCTGGCTAACTGGCCTCACTGGCTGTCTCATAGACTCCCCCCAGGGCAGTCTGGGGCCAGGGAGGGAGAGTTTTGCTTCCCTTCCCCTGAGTATGCAGCTGCCCTGCCCTGCTAAACTTACTGCTGGCTGTGACTGTGGACTACAAATCCCAGAGGCACCTGGAAGCTGGAAGAAGAAGTGGTGAGCAACCCTTCAGCATCCTGCTGCTGTGATTGTGGACTGCAAATCCCAGAGACCTCGGGGGCAGCAGGAAGAGGAAATGAACATGCAGCCGAGCTGTGTTTAATGCTTACTTCAGAACTATTTTTGTTCAAGCTTTTATGAATTCAATGAACTACCTTTCCCCGACCTCTTCTCAGCCTGGCAGGCCCCCGCCCCCCACCTCGCCCAGGCAGAGCATGGGCTGGGGCCTGGCCACATCACCTCTGCTCCAGCAGGGAGGGGGGAGGAAGACTTGGAGGGCTTCTGTCTTCCCTTCCTTTTGGCAGTGGCTGGTAGGTGTACTCTAGTGCCCCCTGGCTTCTGGCATGAGCCACTGCAGGCATGTGGCTGCATGTCCTGAATCAAAAGTGAATGCCTGTTCATTTGCTTTTCAGTTCAATCTCTGCAGCTTAGACTAACCTGCAAAGACTGAATCAATTCAGCCTCTGGCCTTTTGACTGTCTGTACTTAGCCCTTAAGTCTATTTATGCACCTAATAAGTGAATAGTCTCACCTATAATGAATATTTTGCTTTACTTTTCAAAATCAAATATATTCATTTACACTGTCTAAATAATAGATATACCTACACCGATGCCACAGAAACCAGGCAACAGTTCAGCTAACGGGAGTTTACCAGGGGAGCTTTTGTAAACATTGTAAACTTGCTGAACACTAGCAGGTAAGGAAAAAAGAAATAGTTTCATGGAGGTAGCATCAGGTGGAATCTGTCAGCATGATGGCTGCTAGCACTTCCTAGGCACATCTACAAGTGTGTTTTACTGTGGAGTTGACTAGTTAGCTCTGCAGTAAACCATCACCATCTACACATGCACCAGTATTAGGACACTGTAGATTAATTAACTGTACCCTAAAATAGTACTGTTGGGAACAGTACTATCTTACAGCACGGTTACTTATTGTGCTGAAGTGTACATGTAGATGGTGACTGGGGCTGGCTGGGGCATGAGGGTGCAAAAGTGCGGGGTCTGTCTGCCACCCAGCCCCACACTTTAACACCCTTGTGCCTAGCCAGCCCCACCACTGCCCTACTCTGGCACCTGGAGCCTGAGGCTGCCAGTCCAGGGCTTCTCCACACCAGCTTAGATTGCTGTGGTCCTAGGCGCAGTGTCTGCACATGTGCCCTGGACCAAAGCAAATTTGAGCATCTACATGTGCCATTAAAGTACTGTGATAAACTCTGACATAAACTGCACCAGAGTTTATCACATCGCCTGAATGGCATATGTAGATGTACCCCCTCTGCCTATATTTGTATGGGCTCTACTGGGGAGGAGGTGGATATATATACATTCTTGTGTATGTGTTCTAACTGGTGAAGGGGCTTTCAACTAGTTTCAACAGAAGAGAGACAAAAGCCCAAAGGTAAGTAAAGAGCAAGGTGACCTTGATAAAAGCCAAGAAAAAGAAAGCAACATGACAAGCTTTAACAGTGCTTTCAGTGGGAAATTAGCAGGACAATCAGCTAGTCATCTAAGATGTTTATATACTAATTCAAAAAACATGCAGAATAAGCAGGAACAACTGGAAGGTGCAGAGCAATCACAGCAGTAGGATAACAGACTTGTTGGAATAGTTCTCATAACAGGAATACTGTCATGGTGGGGTCTAACTTGTTCAGGAAAGACAGGAAGGGGGAAAAGGAGTTGGTGTTGCTTCATGTGTGAAAGTGTTGTACATTTATTCTCAGGTGTGCTACAAGTAGGGAGGTAAGTCTGTTGCAAGTCCCTAGGTCAAGATAAGAGGGGAAAACAGTAAAGGTGATAGGGGACTCTGTTAACTTTTCTGTAGCTGCACTGGCAGTTCTATAATATATAGATAAACACTTGGCCAAACATGTTTTTAATACAGCCATATAGAAAGTCTCAGATTTAAGAAAAGAGAACGTATGATGGCTATATTTACAAGGTGGGGATTCTATCCTTAATACCAGTAGCTCTAATAAAGGACTTAGGGGTCTTGATTGATTGAACATGAACTCAGCAGATATTGTTGTGGCTAAAAAGGCTGTTGCAATCCTTGGATGTATAAGATAAAGCTACAGAATAGCAGAGGGAAGCAGTACTGACTCTGTATGTGGCACTATTGAAACTGAAAGTATGACAAGCTTAAATTAGAAATAAGGGTCAAGATTTTGACAGTGAAGACAATTAAACACTGGAAAAACAGGCTAACAAGGAATGTGATACTTTCTCAATCGCTGAATGATTTATATCAAGAATAGATGTCTTTCTAAAAAATATGCTCAGATTCAACAGGAAATTACAGTCTGTGTTATGCAGGAGGTCAGACTAAGGGATAATAACACTGCTAACTTTAAATTGTATGAATTATGAATACCAGCTCTGTTCAGAAGTGTTATCTCTTTCTCAGACTTATGTCATTCCTCTTTGAGTTTTCAGAAACTCTGACGTGGTGTGTATGTTGTAGAATGAAGGCCTTCAAATTTTCACTTCTAAAATATTCCATTGTGTTTTAACTTTCCTCAAGGGGTATGAAATGCTATTCTCTTTTTAAATAGAAAATTATACAAGTGTATCATGTCCAAGTAAATTCAATTAATTGCTAGCATTCAGTTCCTTATACAGTTATAAAGACATCACAACTTCCAAATCATAATTATCACTCCAATCAATACAGATACCAAGGAAGGCTTGATTTTTAAATCTCATCAAAATCAATGGGAATGATCCCCATCAGCTTAAATGGGAGTTGGATGGAAATGTATATGAAAACAAAATTATCATCAGGATTAATAGGATACAGAGGATGTAAGGATGTTATATTGAAGGTGCCTCTCCTTATATAGAGCACCCCTTTCCTAGATAGAGGACTTGCCAATCAACCTCCTTGCTAAGTTTCTTTAATGGTAATTAAAACAATTGGTGTATCAGAATGATTCATATAGACAGATGGGCATCTGCTAATGGTTGTTTCATTCCATTGACACTTACATGTATTGCAAGACTTTCATTGTTACTAATTCTTATTTTTTCAGATAGTGACAATTGCATATTTTGTAAATCATGATGTTCACCATTGTATCCATGTTATATAATGTCCTTGTCTTACTGATCTATCCTTTGATCAGCATAAGGGCTAGATGCAAAAAAGACTTAAGTGTCACTAAGTTAGGCAACACAGTACCTAACTGCAAATTGAATCCAGAACCCTGATGTAGGTCCCTATACTTCCTAGACTGTATGTGGACAGACTCCAGCACCTCAAAATGGGAACCAAAACAACCTACACACTGAGAAGGGAGCTGCTTAAAACGAGCATGCCCAGTTCTTGTTCTCAGTGCTGTTATGCTTTTAATCCAATGACTATTAATTGCCAAATTCATAAGCATTGCCAGGAGCAAGGGCCAGGAATTATTCCTCACAGGAGAATGCTTATTCTACTGAGGCACAGAGTCCATATTTATTAATTAACATTATATATATATGGACTCTGTGCCTCAGTAGATATAGATAGATAGATAGATAATCGTGTTTTATTTTATTGATGGAAAAATGTGGATTTGGGGGTACTTTTTTTAATCTGAAAATTGGGGATTTTTTTTACTGGAAAAAACCAGGATCCCTGCTTTTGATCTAACTCAGGGCTGCACAGAATTGCCTATTTCACCTCAGACCTCTGCTTGCTTCCTATAGGGATCACACTGCCTACTGTGTTGGTCAAGGCAAATTCCCACCACAAGAGCTTATGGGCTAACTCCTACTTTCTGAGCTCAAATGGCACATGTACAACCATGTCATTTCAATTTTTAGCACTTGTGCATAGTTCAAGATTTAGCTTGGGGTGTGCGAATGTGCATGCACTCCATGAGCACATTGGTTGGGCAGCACTCTGTCCAGGCAGCTGTGTGGAACCATATGCTTTCCTACATATACATGTCAGACTGGGTAAGTTCCATAACTGTAGCTGGGCAAAAACCAGAGGAAGAAGAGGAAGAGGAGGAGGGCCTAGTCCTTTTTTAACCTAACGGATAGGGCACTTATCAGGGAAACATAAGACATGTTGTAGGAGCTCCCACCCAGAGGGTTTAAACCTGTTTTTCCTCCAGGAAATTGCACTAATTACCAGGCTGTACATTATCCAGAGCCCTCACCAGCCCTCTTCTTGAAGATGAGCCATTGTACCTTATGTTTAATATCTTCTCTATAAAAATGGATGGAGAGCAATAGTGAGGTACAGGGCTGGCCCACAATTTTTGGGGGCCCCCTGCAAGAAATTGTTTTGGGGCCCCTTGCCACGAAGAAGCCGGCAGTGGTGGGGGGTGGTGAGTGGTTGAAAAACCCAGTGGTAGTGGCAGCAGTGATGGGGGGGTATTTGGGGGGACTGAAAAAAATTGCAGAAAAGACTGTGGGGGGGGGGG
>NW_017729032.1:99228106-99246091 GCF_001723915.1 Gavialis gangeticus
GGGGGGGGGGAGGGAAAGGGCCATGAAGTGTTGCAGCATTGCCCAGTACCATGCTGGCCCCAGGGTCCTGCCCCATTCCTGGTCTTGGTGGGCACCACAATGAGCTGGCCCTGGCCGGGGCCCTATTCCCAGTGGGCATTAAGCTGACCCTGTCCCTGTCCCTGGTGGGGGCCGCACCAACCCTGGCCCCGGCACCATCCCTGGTGGGCACTGCACCAGCCCTAGCTCTGGCTGTCCACTGACTTTGGCTCTGGCGGGCACTGTGCTCACCCCAGCCCCATGACCAGCCCCAGCTCACTCTGGCCCTGCCCCAGCTCTGGCACTGGCCTCATCGCTGCACCAGCCCTGGCCTTGGTAGACACTGAGCTGTCCCCCTCCCTATCTCTGGGTCAGTCCTGCGCTCTGCCCCAAGTGCCTGACCGTCCCCCAGCCCTAGCCCCCTCCCTCTCTCCCTCACTGCTGCCTGCGGGTGTCCCTCCCCACTCCTGGTGCAGCTGCAGGAAGGCCACAGCTGCTTCCCCACCCCACCACCGCCCTGCATTTGGGGGGATTAAGCCCATTTAGCCCCCAACTTCCACCGCCTATGCGCTCCACACAAAGACAGCCCTCTTCCTCCCCACCCTCTGCAGCCCCCCCTGGCTCAGTCTCACTTCCCCCCATTGCACTCACATGCAGGGAGCTGCTGCCTGGCCATTTCAAGCAGCCCCACAGATGCAGAGGGCCAGGCTAGGCTGGACCCAGCGGGGAGCACTGCACCATGTCTCTGTGAGCAGGTGGTGGCCCTGGGAGGGGGAGCTCAGCTGTGGAGGGCCTAACATGAATTTTGGGGGGCTCTAGCGCTGCAGCCCACAAAGGTGCAGAATGGTGCAGTGCTCCTGGCCCAGCTGGCCTGGCCCCAACTACCTTCCAGGTAAGGCAGGGCTCTTCCAGCCTAGCTTTCCCCCCCTCCTCCCCTGCATCAGGAGTGTTGCTACCTGGCCCGCAGGCACCATGCGGCTCTTCAGGCAAGACCCTAGCCATGCCCCACTCCCTTAGCCCCATTGGTGGAGGAGGGGCCCCACTTCCAGCTGCCAGGGCAACATGTGAAAGGCACAATTATAAATTTGGTACTTAAAATGGGTGCTGAGTTTAAAACTGCGGCTTTCACTTCCCTGCTGGTGAGGATCCTGGGACCCCAGATTGTAAGGGGCCCCTGGGCACGTGCCAGTTTGTCTGTGCATTAATGCTGGCCGAGTCGACTGATAAAACCGGCGGCAGCATCAGCAGCGAGGGGGGGATGGCAAGCGGCCAGCTGCATGGGGCCCCTTGGCTGCAGGGCCCCCTGCAGCCACAGGTTTTGCAGGCATGGATGGGCCAGCCCTGGTGAAGTATTTGCCTTACTGTGAGCAAAGGCCCAAGGTAGAATGCAGGGGGTCCTCCCATTCAGATGAGCCAAGCTATCTCACTGAGCTTATTTACCCTTTGCCTCGCTGACTTCCTCCTGGCCCCAGTGGATATCTCTCAGGCCTCGTGTTTCTGTTTCTTGGCTTCCTGGAAGGTAAGTATCAAGTGAAGGGCTGGAGAAGGGTCAGCCCAGTGGCCTGCTAGTTAGAGTACTGAGACCCTGGGTCTCCTACTCCCTTGCATGTGACCTATCTGCTAGACAGTTGGGCTAAAATGTGGATGGGTCCTCCTACATTTTACTTCCAGAAGGTATGTGCATGCAGAGTGATTCTATTTCCTCACTGATTAAAATAGGTTCCCCACCTGTGTGTAGGTGCCAGAAACTGGAGTTACGTGGCTGTGTAAGTACTGTTTGGATGTGCAAAATGAAATAAGATTCCATCCTATGTCTTTCCATTCAAAGTATAAGGACCCTGGACACCTAACTTGGGGGTTGGAACTTCAGTCCTCAAGGCACACAACTAAATTTTGGGCAAAATAATGCTCAGTGTCACCTCAGATTGCTCTTTGAAATCTGGTCATAGATGACTAATTACCTTTGTGGATCAGACTCAGTCCTTTCAAGTCATAGTTTCATTTTGCACTTTTTCAATCATCTTTTGCCAAAATCTTTCTGTTCATTTTGAAGCTTATGTTTCTATATAAGAATTTGGGGTTAATTCCACAAAGAGACGTAAGGGCTGCAACACTGAGTATTGCAATGGCTAACTCTCAGGCACCTTGCTACCCAGCAGAAACCAAGTTTGAGAGAGGTACCTGAAAATATGATTCTCTGAAACCTGCAAGCTGAACAGAGAGTTACTGAAACTAGCCAGTAAAGCAGGAATGGATTCCTCTATCTCTGTAGTTATTTTATTCAGGCACATCAAAACCTGGAAGGAGATATGAGATAGAAAATAGTTGAACTTTGAAATATTTTTAGCATTCTGAGGTCTGTAGCAGGGTCCATTCCAGTGAAAAAAAAAGTTATTGATAAGTAATCCTGCATGCAAATGTGAACATTTAGCAGTAGTGCCTCCCACCCACACCCCACCACAAGCTAAATTACCAAATAGCTACTCCAACTTCTTGCCACTAGTTTAGGAGATACATTTCTTTTAATTAGTCATTTCTGTATTGCATGCAGGAAAAAAGTAAGATAACATTAAATGAACTCTCACTCTTCCGAATATAATAATTATGTTTTCTATCTACTTTTACTCTGTGTCACACCTACTTTTCAAGAAATACAAGCAAAAAGACAGATGAAAAGAAAAAAAAAGAAAGAAAATATTTTGTAACAAGCTTCTTGGCATAGGGACCACATAGAGAATCTGGTCCCTAGAGTTAAATCATAGCCCTGCCTCGTAAGTCAAGCAGTAATAACAACTTTTTCCATGTAAGGGTGCAACATATGTGTATAGGCATAGATTATATGCCCTTGTAATTACATGCACAGCATTCCAGTGTGATGAACTTGGCATCATGCAGAAGGTTATGTTCTTAAGTCATAAATGTAAATATATTTTATAAGGTTATGGTCTTAATTCATAAATGTAAATATATTTTATTTACAGATCCAGTTTTTTGTTACATTCACAATACTGAAAATAAGCAGTTAGTGAAATGCAACCAGGACTAGAAATTTTAACTCCAAACTTGGTTCATATTTTATTTAGCTGAATTATGTAATTTGTATAATATACAAGGTAATAGAGCAAAAGTAGACCCCAGTGCGGCAAAGCACTCCCACATAATATTTTCTAGCTTTGAATGAGTTCAGTCCCATTTATAATGTGTTTACTGGGAAGAAGTAAAAGATTTTGTTTACCAGCCATTTCATTACTGTGTACAAGGCCCCTGACACAAGTTACACTTAAGATGTGATTAACCAATTAATCACATCTTAAGTAGTAACCCAGCCATACGTTCATTCAATTAATGGTGCGATAAAAAAGGAATAAGCCATGAAGATACTACACAAAAAATGTCTAATAACTTTGTGGCTAGTTCCCATTCCATCAAAAATTGAACATGTAGCCAACCCCAATCAGCTGACTGGTGCTCTGAACCTGGGGAGCACAACAGCCTTGAAAGACTAGGATGCATTAGCATGGCTAAGAGCGCCAATCAGCTGATCAGGGCTCCTGTGTTTGGGAGCCTAGTTAGTTGATAGGGGCTCCTAGCTGCAAGACCCCCAGTCCCACAATTGCACTTCCTGCCATGCACATCTAGGAAGACAGGAGTCATGATTGTTGGGATCATGGTTCAAAATCATCATGTCTTTAATTGAATGCCTTCCAGGAGCCTAGCACCAGATATGGACAGTGCTGTGTTTTCTGTCTACATAATATTAAGAATATGTATTCAGGATGAACTCCTATCCTGCCCTATAAGTTGCTGCTTAATAAAGTTTGTTTTAATATGTATATTGGGGCTGTCAGACTTACATGTGCCCCCAGGCCTAAACGCTCCTTGCAGGCAGGTTCTGGACCACAAGGAGCTTCCTAGATTGGATCTAGACTTGGACCCAGTGGCCGCATGAAGGTGAGCAGTGGCAGTATGGTATGAGGCAGCATGGGGGTTAACACAGCCATTGTTGGCCCTTCTCCCCACACCCAGCTGCCATGGCAGGTCTCTGCAGAGGGTAAATTGGTGGAAGGCCCTTCCTTTGCTCATTCCACCCCTGAATTCATAACCTTCTGGGAGTCCTGGAGTCTGTGTGTAACAACTCTCTGGGCCCTGTGGGTGTAACAACTCTGTAGGCAGGAGTATAATAACTTGTGGGCAGCATATTTGATCCCCCTAATGTGTATAACTAGGAATTCAAATAGCAGTAAAATATAATTTGATTTTAGAGTTAAAAATTTTTGGGAACAGATTAACAATGCACTCATTCTATTTCTCTTAAATATATTCTTGAATTTACTGAAAATCAATGACTGAAATTCAGTCCCTGAAAGCAAAAGGTTTTTTTATTGTACCTTTTTGTAATAGGTTATTTAAGCTTTTATTTATTTTGCATTGAAGTATTCCAGATGGAAGCAGAACTTTAGGCATACAAGGAACCTCACTGGTGGAAACTTAGAAAATTCCTGGAGTCTGTAGACACCTAAATCTGGTAAGTCTGATGCTATCCTTGGCATGCACAAGGATGCACCTAGAACAGTGGTTCCCAATCTGTGGTGCAAGTACCCCCAGTGGTATGCATACAACCTGTCAGTGGTACATGTTAACAGATTTATCATAATTACTTTATATGAAAAACATTTGCTGGTGGTACTTAAGGTTGAACTAAAAAAATTGTTGGTGGTCCTTCAAGTTGTATTGTTTTAAATTGGTGGTGAGTAATCTGTCAGAGTTTGGGAACTGCTGAACTAGACCATTCAGTCAATAAGGTGCCTATAAAATTTAGGCATTTCCTGAGTTGAGCAGCAGCTGTGGTTTTCAAGATCACAGTTTTGAGTGTAGAGCTGCTGACAGATGTGCACCTCCCCCCCATACTGTACTTTACCAGAAGAGGCAGTGTATTAGTTTGACCTGGCTCCACAACATCTGTATAGATTGTGCATGTGGCAGGGCACTTTTAGGTGCCTGCCACTTTAAAACTGGGAGCAGGCAGCTGGCAGGTGTGGCCCAGCTCTGATTCAGCGGCCATTTTAGATTCAGGCTCACAGGGGTGAGGCAGCAGTTTGGTGTCAGCAGGCGAGAAGACAACATCTGGCTGAGCTGCTGCTCAGAACACCCTGGAGGTAAGGGAAGGACTATTGGGGATGGCAGGAGGCTCCTGGTCCTGGGTATGACTTGAAACTGCACCCTGCTGGGGATGGGTGGCCTGGTGGGACTGGCCATGGTAGGACAGTTCCCCAGAAATGCCAGGACAGTTACCTCCCTGGTGAAAGGTGAGGAGGTGTGCCTTAAAACCCCAGCCCCCACATCCTGGTGGCTTACCTGGACATAGGGCCAGGCAAGGGGGCCAGGCATGGCTGTGGCCACCTGAGCCCCACAGGGGTGTAAGATCCCAGAGACCCCAGGGAGGGGGCAATAGTTTGGCCCATAGAGAGAGGGCAGTAGTGTGGCCCCAGAGAGGGGACAATAGAGCAGGTGACTCACAGAGTAGGGGGTATCTTTATGACCTGAAGGACTGTGCATAAGAAGGGTGCAGCATAGGACTGAAGGACCAGCTGAAGGGCTGCTTCAGAGGGTGTGTTGAGTAGAGCTGAAGGATAGCCAGAAAGGCAGCACATGGGCCAACTGCCGTAAGTATGTGAATCTGAGGAAGTTGCCCGATGATGGGCTAGGGGCAGAGTCAGCTCAATGGTTGATGAATTGGCTGGTCATCATCCAGATAAGGGTCATGGGAGAGGCCCAAAAGGCTGCACCAGGGCCAGCCAAGGCAAGAGAGTAGGCCTACGGGAGTCACTCAAGGGAGCAGGGCAGAGTGAGTGAGGGCCAGTGAGGGGCAACGTGCACAAGGCCCAGTGAGAGAGAGCAGAGTGCAAGAGGCCCCAGTGAGAGGGGGACAGTATGAGTGTGACCCTGAATAGGGTAGTGTGCAAGAGGCCCAACAATGGACTGAACTTGGCCCAGCCTCAGCCCGGAGCTGTGATAGGAAATTGGATGCCATCTGCAAGGCATGGGCCAGTGTAGGGACAGTATAGAGCCATGGATAGTGCCCCCTGGCATCAGGATATTATAATGAGCAGCCTTCTGTTTAGAACACCTGTTTATTAAACCAGCAAGTCATAGCAGGCAAGACCCTTCCCTGAGCATGCCCCTGTCACAGCACACTTCAGTGGGTTTTTTGACACTTTTATCTAATAGCTGATTCAATCTGATGTTAGATAAAAGTGCCAAAAAAGCCCTGCTGAAATGCCCGATCTATACAGATGCTGGATGAGCTGGGTCCAACTAACACAATTTCTCTTCTGGGCATGTGCTGGATTTAGCTCAGGGGTGCACAGAGTTTAAAGTAAAGCACCATTTTTTAAATTATATTTTTTTACTGACAGATGTGAAAAAAACCAAACCAAAACAGTGCTTTGCCAGAAGAAGCAGCACATTAGTTTGACTCGGCTCCTCAGTATCTGTATAGATCACACGCAGTGGGACTCTTCTGGTGCTCTTATCTAAAGCTTATTCAATCAGCTTTAGATTAGATAAAAATGTCAAAAAAGTCCCCTGAAGCACCTGATCTATGCAGATGTTGGGTGAGCCGGGTCAAACTAATGTGATGCCTCTTCTGGGCATCCACTGGGCTTAGTGCAGGATGATTAAGTTCTGCTTAAATTCCCCTTAAGATGTCTAAGGGGAAGTCTATATAGTACACTGAATGAGCAGCATAGGTTTATTAGCAAGTTGTACCTGCTCAAACTTTCTCAGCCATAATAGTTCTAGTACCTGTGAGCTGGCTCAAAGTTCTCTTACATGGAGCTGTTGTGCTATGTGGCTGCATCCTAAATCCTTTATTGGATTTGGATCTTAGCCCATAGTCCTGTCTCCTTACAGACCCATATATAAATAATCTCATTGGTTTAAAAGGAATGACTTGAGGTGAACTATTTACATATTTAAAGTTACATGTGTTCTCACGTGTTTGTAGAGAAAAAAGGGGGAACAGCGTGCATCATTCCTCTACTTCTTAAAATTTTAATCTAGATGTTGGTTGTCTTTAGAACCAGGAACTCAGACGCATTGACATCAAAAACAATTGTAGTGTGTATGTGGAAGGAGGAGTTGGGGGCAAAGTGGAAGGAAGAGGAGCGCTTTGAAGATGCCATGATAACTGGGACATGTTTAGATTTGGCGAATAGGTGTGTCTCGTTGTGTATCCTGCTCATCTATAACTAGGATGTTTGAAGCAAGGGTAAAATAAAAGGTTATTTCCAGTAACTAATAACGGGGAAAATGTTGCTCAATGACTTAACAATGTTAAAATAATTATGAAAAACTAAACAATGAAAGGAACATTAACATTTTTAACCAGGGTAAAACTGAAAAAAGGAAATACATATATTTAGAATATGCAAGGAAGTGCACTGTGTTTAACTATTCTTCAAAGCACTGCCAGTCATACTTTTTTTGTGGCTGAAAGTCATTAAGTATAACTGGAGCTAATTATTTTTTCCCAGCAAAGGACTACCTTCACATAACAAGCAAGGAGAAAGTGATTTCACT
This sequence comes from Gavialis gangeticus, assembly GCF_001723915.1. Lineage (NCBI taxonomy): Eukaryota > Metazoa > Chordata > Crocodylia > Gavialidae > Gavialis > Gavialis gangeticus. The sequence continues at coordinate 99,235,706 of NW_017729032.1, forward strand.
TTTCCCCCAGTCACTACAAAGGATTTGGGGGACCCAGGTTTACATCCATTTGAATCTATATATCCCAGCCAGCAGAAGACAGGCCTAAACATTTTCCAGCATCATTCCCAGGCTCTTTCTTTTTCTCTGGCTCAATGAATATTAGAGAATTTTAAATGCAGTAGGACAGTTTCAATAAAGAAGATTGAAGAAAAATACCATCTAGCATGGTGATTATGGATGAGTACTTTAACCACCGGCTGTTACATAGAATGGGTACCAGAGTCTCTTAGCATTATTTCTGTAGTTACATTTTCATTCATTCAGTCTTGCTGAGAGTGCCAAAATGGATTTACAATGTGTCATTGAATCCAAAATTAAACATTTTGAATGTTTTGTTTCTGTGAGACAAACCAAAATATTTTCATTTTGCATGGGACCTAGTCAACATTTTTTTTTCAAGTTTCAATTTTTAGCCACTGAACCAAAAAGAATAATTTTTACAGCTCTAAGTAATGCAAATGTTTGCAGCTATTATTAACAGCTTATTTTTACTAAGGCAATACTCCCACTTACTGAGTGAAGGATGCAGGATTTGACTGAACAGACTTTAAGACTCCAGGTCTGTTTCTCCGTTGTACTAAGGCCATTATAAAATGGCCTTAGCAAAATTGCTGCTCTGGAAATATTAAATGACTATAAAGTAGGTATACATTATATTTATTTCCACTTCACTGTCAAAGTGGTGTGAAGTAGTTTCACTATAAATAAAAATTAAGCTTATAACTTCTATTGCACATAGACTGGAAACTTCATGGGCTGTTGCTTGCACAATATTCTTGCATTCTTTTACTTCACTTCAAATCTTACCCTTTATAATAGATTAAGCATCCCTGTGCTCAAATCTCTTCATATTTTCCATGATTAATTAACCTGGAAAATATTAGAGAAAGAAATAGAAAGAGTTTATTGTTAGCTGGAGTCAATTGATGACTATAGCAAATACATGTGTCAAAACATTTATTTACCTATGTGAAATAGTGTCACAGGAAAAATATTTCTCTGAAAGAGAAAAAAAATATTTTCTCCCCTTAAAATATGTATAAAGTAAGGAATGTATACAGATGAAGAACTTACAGCTTGGGGTTATGGACAGCTACACATCAGATAACCCTCAAAAACAATAGGAGGTAAATGTTAAAGAGATCTGTGTGTGTATGTGTGTGTGTGTGTGTGTATGTGTGTGTGTGTGTATAAAAAGAAGTACACTTGGATACTATGGTGACCCATGCATCACAAAAACCTAACCAGAATAACAATAAGAAGGAGTTTGAAGAAGAAAGTGCTTCTGCCTGGAACACAAGGAGTAGAAGGCAATTTTAAGCATATATGCTAGGGATAGACATTCAAAAAGCTGGAACCAGAACTGATTCAACCTTCTCAGGTTAATCTAACCTGGCTAGGCTAAACTGGTTTGTAACCATACAGACATCCCAGAAATGCAGGCACATGCCCGCATTTGCTCAGGCTAGAAGCCGGGTGGCACTAGAGCAGCCCTCCCTTCCCTTCCATAATACTGAGCTGAGGGTGGGTGTGGCCAGGCCTCAGCAGGACATTCTGATGATTAGGGAAGGGCGTAAAGCCCCACCCTCCCTCCACCATTCCAGGCTTTGCCCTGTTGGCTGTTCAAGGGGTGGGAGTGTTGTCAGACCCCGCATCTGTTGAGACTGAGTTTTTCAATCTCTGTCTCCATGCTTCTTCAGGCTTTCTGCAAACCAGGTCACTTTTACTTTCTCTGTCCCTTCTTGAAGACAAACTGGCTGCAATCTGTCAATCAGCCCATCAAGCCCTCATTAGTTTCAAGCTCTTCTTATCTGCAAGGTGTATTTGCATTTGCAAGCCATTAACTGTCTGCCTTTATTCCAGTGAAATTGGAGACACACAGACACCTCTCAGCAGTAGTTAGCATGGGGGAGGGAGGGTATGATTAGATACCCGGTCCTGCACTGGGGTCCCTTCCATGGGAGAGGGACAGCAGGGGGTCCGTGTTTGAGCAGCCAGCAGGGAATGGGTGAGGGGGGAAGCCTGGCAGCCGCTGCAGTCCCTCAGCCAGCCAGAGCTGTGACAGTGCTCTGGCTAGGAAGTAGAGGGGTGGGGCCAACCCTGCTCTGCTCCAGCATATAGTCCCGCCCAGCCCAGAGGGCATGTTGGGATGCTGAGGGACTCTGGTTTAGCTTAAACCAGGAAGTGGTCTGGGACAGACATTGCATAAACCAGTTTGTCCCAAATCAGTTTAGTCTGATACTACATTCAACCAGGTTTATCTCAAACTGGTTTCAGCCATTTTCAAACTGGTTTATGTGCACTGAACTTCTGTTCTGTTACAGGTATAAAACAATTTCTGATCACTTAAAATGGTTTATGCGCAATGTCTGTCCCTAGCCATAGAGTTGCATAAAAGAAGCATGAAGAAACTGGAGCAAGTAGGATACTAAGAGAGAAGTTGGCAGGGTCACAGAGAACCAAGAGAGGAGTAAAAAATGAGAGCAGAAATGTCAGCTAGTGCAGAACTTGGTGGAACCTCTGAAGTTGGGGAGCAGGAATTTATATTTGATCTTGAAATGAGAAGATAAAAATGACAGAGAGGAAAGTGATGTGGGCAGAGCAGCTTCAGTTCACAGTATTTTCTGTTTGTAAGTCCAAGAACTCTGCACGCAAGTGCAAGACCTTGCAGATAAACAAAATTAGCTGGTAGGATCAACCAAAAAAATGATGCAAACAAAAGGTTTCTTCTGCAGGTTTCTGAGTGTTTTATCTGTAACTGTGGACAATTTAAAGGCTGAGTTTTTTTATGAAGGAGAATCTCACCTTCAAGGCAAAGTTTAAAAATCCCAGAAAGCTCATTCCTTTCATATTAAATTATGCAGGAATGCTGAAAGGGTTTTTGCGTGCTTAGCAAACAAAATTTTGCCTCCATCCCCTATAATGTACCTGGGACCTGGTGAGGGTGGGCACCAGAAAGAGCCCTGGAGTGGCGGCTTAGCAGTACCAGAGCTGTCCTGTTCACTTTTTCACATACCCAGACTCTCATGGTGGCCCCCAATGAATATGTGCAAAGCGTGTGCCCATGCCTTTTGCCTCCCCCTTCAATTTGCTTCCCTAAGTGGCTGCCTATCCTGAAAACACACGGCTTCTGTATTTTTCACATTAGCTTACAAAGGAAAATCTGGAACATATAATTATTACAAAGTTCTGGTTTGCCTGCAAGAATAATACTTATCCCTTTAGACTGAGGAAAAGGAGAACAAACGTTTTTAAGATACCACATGGTCCCCCTCATTCTCTTGTGCATTTACCAACAAGAAGAGATTGCAGCACTTAATTTTTCTTTCATCCCTCTCTGTTACATGCTTTATACTGAAGTCCTGCACTGGATGCAATTGTCACCATAATCTACAGAGTCCATTTGACAGTAGGCAGGTGTACTTGGTGTCAAATCCAATGAGCACTAACTCAGTGGATAATCAGCATTCCTAATACAGCAAAGTCCTTTCGAAGGTGAGTAAACTTCTAATTTATTTACAGCAGATAGAAAAGTAAAAAGAAATGGAAACTGCAGATGACTTGTACAACCCACATTCAGTTTTTAGAAATATGCACAATAAAGTAATGTGCCACCAAAATTCATAAAGATCTTTTTTTTATCTCAGAAACAAAATATTTTAGGTCTATGAAAAAAAAGGTGTCTGTTAAGTACCTCAAAAACTGCTGAAGCAATACACTTTGAACATATAACACTGATGTCCTCAATAAGAGAAGAAAATCCAGTCACACTTTAAGAAAAACAATGTAGTATGTTTAATTTTATACAAATTTTAAAACTTTGGTCAGAGTCTGGTTTCAATTACAGATACCAGGAATAAAGCAATTTAAATAAATGGGTTTATTCCAGATTTGTACTGATGAAACTAAGAAGAGACTATAGCCATATATGGCTGAGCTTGCACAAATTTACTACTCCTTTTTAATATTGTATCATCTTATGGCTACTACAATACATGTATTGACACTTTAGCACACAAGATTGTTGGTTATTTTTCTTACAACTTTCCCTTACCAAAGCTATGCCATGAAAAAATCCCTTCAGTTTTTTTACAAGGATGATGCACTCAATAATACCTTCCAAAATGGCATATTTAATTAAACAACACAAATGGTAATGTATTCAGACACTTTATTTCAGAGGAATAGAAAATTAATTCACATAGGTGTGACATGACTGAGTTAATGTTGACATAGAAATGTAACTGTTGAACGTCATGATTTCCATGTGTTTTATTTCTCAACTTTAGGAATGTATTCACATAAGTATTTGTCTATTTATAACCAGGGATCCTGGTTTTCTCTGATTTAAAAAAAAAAAAAAGACAACCCAATTTTTGGATTAAAAAAAGTAACCCCAAATCCACATTTTTCCATGATTAAAATGAAACACTACTAATATATAGATATATATAGTTGTGTTTCATTTTAATCATGGAAAACTGTGGATGAGTTAAATCAGCTGGGAGACACAACTTAAAAAGAGAAATGTGAATAATTGGGAGCTGCTTATGAATATTTTATTCAATGCTGAAAAAGCCACAGTCCTACAGATGATAAAGAAGATAAGCTGGCTAAAAAAGTATCTGGCTTATTAGAGAAGTGACAGCAGGTATAAAAGATAACAAGTGGGAAAAATGTGAAAGTTGATATACAATGTCATAACAACAAATTAAAAGCTGGGACATGTAGAAAATTGAGAAGGGAAGCTAAAGGATACAGGAAAAAAATGAGGGGCAAAAAGCAGGTCAAAAGAGGTGATCCTCCCCCTCTATGCGGCACTGGTCAGGCTGCAGTTGGAGTACTGCGTCCAGTTCTGGGCGCCGCACTTTAAGAGGGATGTGGACAGCATAGAGAGGGTCCAGAGGAGGGCCACTCGCATGATCAGGGGACAGCAGGGCAGGCCCTATGAGGAGAGGCTATGGGGCCTGAACCTGTTCAGCCTCCACAAGAGAAGGCTGAGGGGGGATCTTGTGGCCTGTTATAAACTAGTCAGGGGGGATCAGCAGGCGCTGGGGGAGTCACTGTTCCCCCCGACCACTGCCAGGAGTGACCAGGAATAACGGTCACAAGCTGGCAGAGGGTAGGTTTAGGTTAGACATCAGGAGGCGCTACTTCACGGTCAGGGTGGCTAGGATCCGGAACCACCTTCCAAGAGAGGTGGTGCAGGCTCCTACCCTGGGGATTTTTAAGAGGAGGTTAGATGAACACCTTGCTGGGGTTGTTTGACCCCAGTACTCTTTCCTGCCATGGCAGGGGGTTGGACTAGATGATCTGCTCAAGTCCCTTCCGACCCTAGAAACTATGAAACTATGAAAATCAGTCTTAACAATGGTATCGATGGACATGGTAGAATTGTCATTAATAATAGAGAAAAGGCAAAAATGTTCAATAAACATTTCTGTTCTGTATTCAGGAAAAAAGATGATTTATTTTATTATATGATTAAATGTTTTTCCATTGCAGGACTAGCTATGGATGATTAAACAGAAGTTACTGAAGTTAGGTATTTTCATATTAGCAAGTACATAACATTTGCATGTATTTTTAAAATGTGGGCTGTCTAACTGATGCTGATGGCCAATATATTGTGAAATATTGAGGAAGTTACAGAGGACTGGAAAAAAGTTAACTTTGTGCCAATATTTAGAGAGGATAAATAGGATGACTTAGATATAGACTTATCAGCTGGACGCTGCTCCCAGACAAAAAATGGATTATAAAGACTTGATTAGTAAAGAAATAAGAGAAGATGTTATTATATATATAGCACAAGCTTTAATGAGCTGGAGCTCACTTCACCAGATGCTTTAGCTCCTGGAAGCGTGTGCTATACCTCTCTAATTAAATTAGGCTATAAGGTACAAATTTACCTTACCTTCTGCTTGACTTCTGACTAACGTGGCTAACTAGATCTCTCTAATATTAATAATGTCAAACAACATGGGCTTATGGAGAAAGGTTATGTAAGGACTCCACTGACAGTCATAGTAAATAATCATTAGATCAAGTGTCTACTGAAGCACCGTGGCTAGGAGGGCTAGAGCAAACCTTGGATTCATAACCCTGAGAATCTGGAGCAGGAACAGGGAGGTATCTAAAGTGCCTATGTTCCTAATTCTTAGTTAAGGTCAGAACATCCTCAGAACGTATTTGGGCCTGGTGAAACTGTAGTTAAAATAATATGTCATGCCCACATTGTTAGTGTTGATAAACTGGATGGAGTTCAGAGATGAGCCACTAGAATGACTCAAGGAGTTAGGCTGTTTTATTGAAGAGAAGCTTAAATGGGGACTTGACCACAGAACAAAAAAACCTAAATGGGAAACCAAAAAGCACTGATCTGTCTAGCAGACAAATATATAATGCAACCCATTGGTTGTAACTTAAAGCTACTTACCTTCAGATTAGAAGTAAAGACTTTTTTTTAACAGAAAGGGTAATTATCCATTGCAACAATGTACTGAGCATTGCTGTAGATACTCCATCAGCTGAAATTTTGAAATGAAGATTGAATTGCTTTCTAACAGACATGCTATTCAAATACTATTATTGGCCTTGAAACAGACATCATCCATAGCTTGCATCATGCAGAAAGTCAGATTGGCCAATCACAGTAGCTCCTTCTGGTCTCAAAATCTATGAACCCCTGCGCACACGTCAGATACTGTGCCTTTTTTGCTAGAAATGCAACTGGGAACAGTAGTGTACTTTAATTTTGTCTATGGACAGTTAAAATCACCCTTGCTGAAAAAAGTCTCTTTTTGCCTTTAACATTATTAAAGTGACATACAACTTTAACATATTAAAGTGATTCATGTATGTAATGCCCTGTGATAGCTGAGACAGCAGAGTACTTGTTGTTCTCTTATTTGTCAGTTCCAGTTCAATGGACTCTTTCCAGTTTTCTGGCTTTTGGCCCTGACATTTGAGATGTTCCAACTTCCAGGATGCATCAGTTCTGAGGAAAGACTGAGCAGAGAGTATGCAGCTGAGGGGGTTACACTCCTTGCACTGTGGAAGAAATAGCTGCCATGAAAGTGGACAACTCCTCTGTGAGTAAGTTTAAAAAAAAAAAAGTCTTTTCACAGTTGTCCATAGCAAACATCTGTAGGTATGTGAGTGCACCAGAATATTTCTCTCGTTCCTTTGAGTGGCTGATTGTAAGCAGTTCAATAACTGAAAAATAATTATTTACAGGATGAAGTCTTATCCTGGAAAACATCTTTAGTTTCCTTGGAATTTTTCAGGCACAATTTTTAGTTTCAGGCTGCTATTGTAGGCTACAGAGTATATAATTTAATTTACCTCTAACAAGGATACTTCCATGTTATAGGCACACAAATTCCTTACAACATCAGTAAAGAAAGCAACGTAAGAAAGAGAGCACAGTGAAAACTCATAATTGAAATTGTGCATAAACATCATTAAAAAACCGAAGTATTGTGTGAAACTATTTTCATCAGAGTGGCTAAGGTGTAAAAAGGGTTTCAGTTAGCAAGGAACTGAAGAAGTAACAGGAAAATATTTTATAAACATATTATAAAAGAAACAAAAGAAAGGCCATTGCTTAGCAGAAAAAGAGAACAAATAATGGACGATGAAAAGAAGTCTGAAATATTCCATGCCTTTTTTTTTTTTACAGCCTTTACTAGAAAAATAAACTGTGACTGGATACTTAACAAAAATTTAGCAAGGAGAAAAAAGTGCAAACTAGAATACAGAAAATAAAGTTTTAAAATATTTAAAGTAGATAGGTTTACATTGTCAGGGTATGATGAAAATCATCCAAGATTGCTCAAGAATCTAGCCAATGTACTCTCTGGACCATTTGGAACTATTGTTGAGAATACTTAGTGGACTAGAGAAAAGGAAACAGAATTTATGCTTGAAGGAGGGAAAAGGTGAAACCAGGGAGTTATAGACTAGTAGGCATAATGGATAAGAAATTGTAGAGATTTCTACATGGTGCCTTTAATCAGGCTCTTGATATTGTCCCATTTGACATTCTGAAAAGCCAGCTAGAACAACATGGTCTACATTAAAGTACTGTAAGGTGGATATGTCCAACCTCTCAAAGAGACGTGGTTCTCTGACAAAATGAGAAGACATCTCAAATGGGATCCGACAGGACAGAAGCCAGTGATGTATGGCCTGTGATTTGTAAAGGGTGTCAGCTACTGCTGCTGGACTTTTGGGCTACTCAATATTTTCATTAATGATTTAGATCATAGAATAGAAAATATGATGATAAATTTTGGAAATAGCATGAGATTAGGTCAGGTTGCAAGCACTTTGGAGGAATTAAAATTATCTGAACAAACTGAAAAATGATATTATCCTGTTAGGACAAGTGCAAAACACTATTATTAGTCATGAATAATCAACTGCACAAATATAGTTTGACATGAATAATCAACACTAAAATTAGGCGTGAATAATCAGCTACAAAAATACAAGATGATAGTATGCAGTTCAATAAGGGAAAAATAAATGTTTACAGGATGGAGTCTCAGCCTAGAAAATATCTTTGGTTTCCCTTAACTGGCTAGGCAACAGTTGTGCAGAACAAGATTTAGGAGTTATAGTGGATTATAAACTAAACATGAGTCAAGAATATCATAGTGCTGCAATTATGTAGGATACATAAATAAGAAGGTCATATATAAAATGTATAAAGTAATCCTTCAGCTGTACTCAGCACTGATAAGGTTTCAACAGGAGTACTGTGTCCAATCTGAGCACTATATTTCAAGGAAGGGTAGAGCAACACAATGATCAGAGGCCTAGAAAACACAATCTATAAGGAAACAGTGGGTGTGTCTACACAAGACACTTTACTGTGAAGTAGCATAGTTTACTGCACAGTAAGCATGTGTGTATACATGTGCACATGCTTACTGTGCAGTAAACCTCACTAATAGTGAGTAAGTTTCCTACCTGCAAATGCAAGTAGCAAATGTACTTGTGATTACTAATTGTGCAGTACCGCTTGTGTGGGTACCTGACTAGGAGCAAATATACTCCTGATCAGGGGGTTGCTCCCTGCCCCCGGGAGCTGCCTGCTGCTGGGACAGACTCCACCATCAGAGCCCAGGTGGGGACTATGTCCTCCTGTCCCTTCAGAAGGGAGCTCCAAGCCCTCCACTCTGAAATTGTGATTGGGGAATGGGGGACTGGGAGTTATGGGGCTGATGCTGGGAGATCCTTATCTCCCTGTCTCAGCTCTGCAGTTGCAGAGCTGGTTCTGGGAGCTCCCTCCTGGTGGGAGCTAGGGAGCTTGTTCCCTGCTCAGCTCCATGAGCACAGACCTGGGTGGGCAACAGGCTGGGGAGCTGAGCTGAGTTGGGGAGCAATCACAGAGCTGAGCAGGAAACAAGCTCTCCAGCCCATGCCCCACAATTGTGGAGTGGGGGATGGGAACTGTCCCAGTCAGGGGCAGGTCCCAGCCCCATGCCTCAGTCGGGCAATCAAGGTGCAGAACTTGCAAAGAACTGCAGCAGTGGAGCAGGTCCCAACCCCCTGCCCAAATCCACTGATGGGGCAGCTACTAGTGAGCCCTTGGCTGGGTAGGGAACCCTGCCCACTTCGGGACTCACAGCTAGCTGCCCCGCTGGTGGATTGAGGCAGAGAGCTGGGACCTGACCCTCCCCTCAAACTCTTTCCAAGTCCTCTGCCCTGATCAGGGAGCTGTGGCTGGAAGCTCCCTGCTGCTGGGGCAGGGGGACATTGTCTCTGCCTCAACAGCAGTCAGCCCCCCAGGGGCAGGGAGCAATGTCCCAGCCCTGGCTGAGAAACAGCTGTCTCCTGACCCTGTGCTCCCTGCCAGCCCCTGTGATAGCACCTGGGGGAGCCTAGAGCTTCCTCAAGTGATGGCAGGGAACCATTGAAGGGCCCCAGGAAGCAAGAGCAGTTTGCTGCCATTAACAGCAAATCTTCTCTCCCTTTCCTACATGTGTAGGTGCCTGCCTGGGAGTGTTTCCTTGCAAGTAGTTTACTGGTGAGTAAACTGCTCCTGGATCCAATGCATGGGCCAACACCCACTGAGACACTTGAGTTTGCTTTACCTAGAAAAAAATGAGGGAAAACATGACAACAGTTTTCAACTACATAAGAGGTTATTATAAGTAGGGGTGTACCGATAGAGATTTTTTGGGTTGATACCGATGGCCAATTTTTAACGAGCCATATCGGCTGACACCAATTTGATTGCCAATATGCAACCTGGCAGCATGGAGACCAGTGTCAGGCTGGTAAGTCTGTTGGGGGAAAGTGGTGGGGGAGGGAAGGAGCATGGGGGGAGCA
>NW_017729032.1:99246102-99247267 GCF_001723915.1 Gavialis gangeticus
GCAGATTGAGGTCCCCATGGTGAGGGAGGGAGTGGGGCTGAGGCTGGGACTGAGCCAGCTACCTATCTCCTGTAATTAAGAACTCTTGCTTGCAAAGCTCCTTAGCTGGAGAGTGAAGTATCTGCCTTCTGTTCATCTGTACCAATTTCTTCTCAATCCTTCTCTAATGCGTCAAACATAGAAGAAAAAATACCAGAAGCCCATGATCTTTTCTGCTATAACAGACAGATTAACAAATATACATTATATTATTTGAACATATTGTGACTCAAAAGGTGTCAAACAGGAACTGCATAGTATCTCTGGTTTAATGTAAGAGAAAAGTAGGACAGAAGGGACCTTAAAAGATCTTGATGGGAAGTAAATGTTCAGGAGGACGAATGTTCTTGACTTGCAGGTCAGTCTGACCTGGAGGCAGATCTTCTGCAGGCTCCACCTTCCCTACACCCTGTCCCTATCCTCTCAGGTTGATGGTCACTATTCCCTAAAGATGTTGAATGGAGACTATCCTGGCCTCTCTCTCTCCAGTCTTGAGCTCACAGCATCTTGATCTCCTTCTCCACTGGCCTGGCTGCTATGTGACTACTCTCAGACAAGGATCGCCTCCAAGAACTCCTTTACATTTCTTCCCCGGTGGGTCCAAGGTCTCCTGACCTTGGCCTCTTTAATTGCCATTTCCTGGGAACTGGGTATAGCTTCCCTCTTAACTCTAAATTAAATTTTCAGGGGTGCAGAACTTTCCCTTTGGCCCTCCCGGTATCCTTCTCCATTCCAGAGGAATTAAATCAAAGAGAGGGCTTCTTAGTCTGGGTCCTCAATTCCCTCTATTCCCTTTTTAAATCAAAATTATGGGAGACTTACTTGGATTTCTTCTCCCTTCTCCACAGTATGGTCTGTCCCTACCTTCAGGTCTTGCTTGGTTTTCTCCTCACCATCAGGATGTGTCTAACCCTTTCCTTTATTCCGGTTGCCTCAGTTTCCTCCTGGGTCCCCACTCCTCTTGGAAGACTGGATTGCTTTCTCTCTCCCTCCTTCTTGGCCGGTTTGCACTAGCCATCTCTGATGGGTGTATTTCCCCCCAGGTGAAGCTCAGGCTTCTGCTGGGACAACCCTCACTGTTCCTCCCCTGCTGCCCATCTTGAACCCTGATAATGCATATATCTAT
>NW_017729032.1:99247278-99252940 GCF_001723915.1 Gavialis gangeticus
CTTATCTTTCAGGGAGAGTGGGTCGATCCTGGCTCATGGCTCATCCTGGTACCAGTAGCTCATGAGGGTCTGGTGTGTAATGCAGCTTCAGGGGTTCTACCCCCCCCCAATAAGTTGTTTGTAATATTTCCTGCACTGAAGACCCCAAATGCTGTCCTTGGCATCTTCCTTTTAAACTGCCCAATTCCTACTGGAGGCTAATCAGGGGAGGTTTCTCGGAGCATGTGTTCTCATGCCCCTGGGACTGCCAGCAGCTGTGTTTCTCCCCCCAGACCTTCACCCCCCAAGCACCATGGATGCACTGCTCATCTGGACCTGGATGGGTGAGTTCCCAGCAGGCATGTCTGGTTCTGAGGAAGCATGGCAGGGGCTAGGACCCTGTTCCTGCCACAGCTTGCTTATGAGAACATCATGTAAGACAGTGTCAAAAGCCTAACTGCAGTCAATATATGTCATATTGACTACAAAACCTATTATCCACAAAGCATGTAAACCTGTAATGAAAGGAAATTAAGTTGTTTTGACATGACTTATTCTTGACAAATCCATCTTGGCTATTGCTTATCCCTTTTTATTTTCTGTGCTTATATATTGATTAATTATTCATACTAGGACCTTTCTGGGAATTAAAATTATTTCATAGATTTCATAGACATCAGGGCTGGAAGGGATCTCATGAGATCATCTGGTCCAGGCCCCTGCCCAAAGGGCAGGAAGTCAGCTAGGATCAGATGACCCCAGCAAAATAATCATCCAAATGCAATTTGAATGCGTCCAGAGTAGGTGATTGTACCACTTCTGGGGGGGAGTCTACTCCAGACTCTGGAGACTTGGGCGGTAAAGATATTCTTCCTTATGTCCAGTCTAATATGGTTTTCCAGTAATGTGTGACCACTGGACCTTGTTTTCCCTCTGTTCACTAGGGAAGTCCTGGTGAACAGATGTTCTGCCAGATCCTGATGTACACCCCTGATATAGGCTGCCACCAAGTCCCCCTTGAGCCTACACTTTTCTAAGCTGGAGAGTCCCATGCCTCTCAGCCTCTCCTCATAAGACCTGCTCTCTTGACCTCTGATCATGTGCGTGGCTGTCCGAGGGGTACCGGGAAGGACCCTGGTATTCAGTCCTTGGGCTCCTAGAGGTCCACAGGCCCACTGATCCAGGCCAGCAGCTAACCTTAAATCAGTACTTCTTTCACAGAGCTACATCTTCCTTCTGAATGATTTCTGTGTGTGCCAGCCAATTTATAACTTCTGAGTGGTGCTGATAACTTACAGCCATTCAGATTCTTTTTACTTCAACTGTCCTTAGACTGAGCAATAGCAGTACAAGCCTTGCATTCTTTTGATAAGGTTAATTTTAACTATGCCACAGGACCTTTCTACTTCAAGACTTTGCTATATTTACTAGGCCTTACTTCATACAAGGCCTTACTACATCTTAAACTTTAATTAGGCTCTTAGCAACAACATATAGCTTTAATACCTAAACAAATAACAGAAAAACACTTGGTCTAATCTTCATAGAGCCTTCAGCAAGCACCTTTATCACAGACATAATTTTCAGCTGTCCCAGGCTGTCTCTCAGAATGGCGCCTTCTGATGTTGATAGAATCTTTGATAATTTTTTCCAAGACCTTCCCAGGGAATGAGGTCCAACTAATTAGGCAGAGTAGTATACACCAAGATCCATGTAAATGGATCCAGTTATTTATTAGTGGGGAGAAATGAAGAAGGGTATATATATTGTTTCCCAATGTGCTGTAGTTTTGCTTTTGTATCATAGCTAGGATTATATCACACCTCGGTCCAGGTTATTTAAGTGAATTTATTAAATTAAGTATTCTGGAAGTAAAATGTGTTTCACAAAGGAAATCTTATGAAATTCCCTCTGTGCATTTTTCTGCATAGTAAGATTAGCAATAAGCATAACACCCTTGGGAGCAGAATACTGTTTCCTGCTGTTAGTAGCATCTAGAAATGTAAGTCAAAAGGAGGTAGATGAGCGTCTGCAGGAAGATATTTATTTTGATTTACACATAAAGGGGATGCCTACCCATAGCAAAACCAATAGGTTTAGGAGTTCAACAGCTAACTTAATCTAAAACAGAAACAAAAGATAGTTAACAAAATTAAATGAAACTTTCACCTCTAATAAAATCCTCAAATCACACAGAGATTAGCCATCCCTCAACATTTGAGCAAAATTACAAACTTGAGAGGTATTTATGAAAAAAAGTCTTGTCAGTAACTCCTCTAGGACTTTCACTGAACTGAGTTGTGCTGGTATTGCACAGTGAGCAATTTAATCTTTTAACTTAGAAGATTTTAAGCCATTTGGAGACAAGTTTTCCAAAATGGCCATTGATTTTTGTTGCCTCAAATTTCAGGTACCAACTTCAGACAGTTTGCAATTTTTCATTAGCTTTTCTCAGAATTGTACATTCTCAGCATTCAGGGCTTTAAAGATCTGAAGAAACATCAGAAAATTCATTTTGAAACAACAGGCAAGAAGTGCAGAGATCTGGACATAGGAATCTTTGTTCAAACTACTATATGGTGCTTAACAAGCAAGTAGCCACATTATATACCAGCTTCACTTTCTGAGTTAACTGAAGTTGCAAGCCCACATAGAACACATTGCAGTAGCTAATCCTCAAGTATTAAAGAAACAGATTATAGTTTAGAATAAAGCTCAGTCCTTCATCTATAAATTGCTCAGTATGTTGCATAGACAGGGAAACTGAGTCACAAGTGATTAGCATAAGATCTAAACATATTAAACCAGAAGCAGAATTAGAATGGAAGTCTCTCTCTCTCACTCCAATGCTGTTTTCACTTGACCATGCTGCCTCAGTGCAGGGGAACACATACATGGTATCACAAACCATTATTATGACTCAAGATAATTCAGCATTTTAAAATCTTACTATATGTTCCTACCCTTCTAGATTTTATTCTGATTCTGTCAAATAAATAAGACTGATAGCACAAGTCCATCTCATGCCAATCATCAGAAATTAGAAATTTGCTTCTGTGGAATTTCACATTTTTTAAAAATTTTTAATGATTCTAATTAAAACAATCTTCCCCCCTGCCCTCCCTCACTACAAATTTCCAATTTCCAAAAAAAACCATTGAAATTAAAGGGAGCATCATCACTTCCTCTTCTGTTTTGTGTAAGGCTGATCAGATAGATGTTCTTGAGAATGTGTCCAGGAAAGGTTGGTAGAAGAATGCTTAGTTTGTGAATCTCATTGAGCCTTAGCCATGATGGAGAGAAAGCTAGTTCTTCAGTCCTCAGCCCTAGACTGTGCTGGGCCTGTCCAGAAAATGACCTGTAGGCACTTTTCTGGTGAAAACATGGGCACCATACCTTAAACTTAAGCATTCATCTCAATTTCACATTAGGTGCTTCCATCCAGTCATGATCCTGAATTCCCTTGGCATATTGTCCTTGCTCCCAAGGTTACTTGTGCATATTGCATTAAATGCCATTAGATAAAAAAACATATATAGGTGCAGGGGAGGGGGAATAGGTAGTGCTTCCTTTCTGCCAGAGGATTGCTCATTTCTCTGGGGTACCAAATCAAGCTCCGTCTTGCTTACTGTTCTGGTCCTAACACTTTTTTTACTCTTCACCAGCTTTAACAGGAAAGGTGGAGAATGCCTTTTTGATACTGGTTAGGACATTCTCTTGGGGAGTACAGGTGTGGATTTGAATACCATCAGGTTTAGATGGTTTTATAACATACATCTCCCACTTTCTGTATGTGTGTTCTAATTATTGTGTGTGCCTATGGTACAAGGTGAGTCCCAACGCCTCTGGCTATGCTTCTGAGGGAAAGTGACCACAGGTGTCATACCTTGTGCTAAATTCAGTGCTGTTGGCTTTAGTTAGGTTTGCTGTGGCAAATCCTAATGATTCAGGCCCTTGGGGATGTAGATGCCTTCTCACTCCAAATCTGTAATGCAATGGAAATCATGCAAGAGCCAGGTTCCTATGTCATCAAATTGGATCACTGCTATGCATACACCGAAGTCCAAGTGCGGGTGCCTAGACAACTGCAGTCCAAAATGGAGGCACCAAATGAAGTTAGGTCCCTAATGCATTTGTGGCTGCTTGGGGATGGATTGTTCTTTGCAACATGCTTACTTAAACTTCATATAAGTTGTATTTAGGTGCCTATGGGGCCAATCTGGGTCTAGCCCTGACTGATCAGTTAGGACCTGGCACAAGGGTCTAAGACAATGGTGAACCTACGTCTAAGACAATAAAATACTCAGATTTATCCTTGGATTTAATATATGTAATATATTTACATTAAATAGGTTTTGAGGGTCTCCAAATTCTTTTGAATTTTATTTGACATACTTTATATTATAATACATCTTTTTCACATTACACAAATGAAAAATACAAGCAGATTGAAAAAATTCCTCAAGACTGTGTTTATAGAACTATTTTAACAGATCCAGCAAAAAAATAATTTAGCAAGCCCAATCTTACATTTAATTTGTGCCTTTCATTCTGAAGGACCACAAAGGACTTTGCAAATTGCTAAACAATACAGGGAGCTCATGTTTTAATGCTAAATGCCGCCACCTCAGAGATGAGACATAGCAGATGTTTAGCAGCAAAGAGCAAGCCCACAGAACAGGGCAGCGTGCTTTTCTAATACAAACTTGTACTTGATGGGCGGACAGAGGAACAAAGGAAGCAGATTGTAATTATTTAAACTGGAATTAGGCCAGAACTCTGGGTTTGCAACCCTGCACTTTGAAAGAGTGCCATGGGATCTGATTGCACAAGCGATTAAGCCCTGGGTTTTACAATTAATTTGAAAGAGCAGAGTAATGCTGTGTGATACACTGTAGGTTCAGAGTTTAGGTACACAGAAGTGTGTGGATGTTTTTTCAAAGCTTACCCAAACTTAGCCTCCTGAATCTACAAAATTGGGCTGGGAAATCTCTCTGGATTAATTTCTTTCAAAAATTCTGGCATTTTTGTTTCTAGTTCTCTAGCTTATCTCTTATGTTCTTTTTCTTTTTCTTTTTTTTTTTACGTATGCTTAGCATTTTTATATTAAAGCAATAAAAAAAATAATTATACATGGCTTTCCAATGCCTGAATTGCTACTAAAATTGTCTAATGAATTTTTTGGGAGGGGCTGCGTTAGTGAATGTGTTCTGTCCAGATATAATCAGCTTCATAAAGATCAGGTGCTTTGAAGATAGCAAATATTAGTTATACAGAAGATAGTGGAAAGGAATTTGCCTGAGGAAGAAGTGGGCAGGAGTACACATTCCTTACCTGGGATTTGTATGGTATCCGCAAAATAGAATTTGGGCAAATAAAGTGGGGAAAATGTTTAGTTCAGCAGTAAGATCAGCTATAATACATAGACTGAAGCTTAGAATTTTAATTTCGTGGGATATTTCAACAATGCAAAATCTATCTTCATTCCCAATCTGAATGAAAACTTTTTACATATATTTATTATGCAAAACCAATTTTTTGGGAAAAAATGTTTAAGAAAATTTTCATTTTGAAATTTCACACATTTCTCTTTGATGCGGGCATTTTATTTTTACAGTTTTAAATATATATATATATGTATTATATATACACACACATACACACACATATATGTGTGTGTATA
>NW_017729032.1:99257940-99261940 GCF_001723915.1 Gavialis gangeticus
TATATATATATATATATATATATATATAAAAAATATTTACATTATTTCATGAGTTAGTAGTAGCATGCATAATATGCCACTGAGTTTCATTATGGCACAGAAAGAATACTTCACTCAAGTGAAGATGATGTCTCTATCTGTATGAAGGGTCAGCTGCCATTAATGATTTTAAAGATAAAATGAAAAGTAATAAACCGTGTAAACTATTATACTATTCCATGATACATAAGCTGTAGTAGGGCAAAGTATTCACTAGTATTGCTACATCAAGAAGTAATGTAAAGCTAACAAAAACATGAAATCTTAAAATAAAATTTGAAATAAGTTTTAAAATCCCAGCATAGAGTTTCAAATATTTCAAAAATTACAGTTTTTAAACAGACTGCTTTGGCTTCAAAAATATGTTTTGATTTTTATCAAATCAATGCAATTCTTTAAAGAATTCCTTTGACTGAAACATTTTTTCTGACAAAAGGATTTGATGACATTCATTAAATACAATGAACTGATGAACCATTTTTGACGAGCCCTAGTACTATGTACAAAGATGAAGCATGTTTGTGGTGGGTTTAGAAGCCTACCAGATGCAAACACTGCAGGTAAGGCATCCAGCTGGAGGCCTTTGAATATCAGACTGGAATTCAGCAAGCCTCAAAGGTTTTGGTTTGCACAGGCTGGTGAAGCACAGTGGGTTGATTTTTTTGTAGCACCTAAACTCCAACTGTTTAAACAAAAGAAAAACTGAGAGATCTGTGTGGATACATTTTCCTCCTACATTCTTCTGCCAAGCTTTAGATTGTGCTTAGCTTTAAACTTCTTGAGAGCAGTATAACTGTTGTGTGGGTCTTTCTACTTACTATTCCTTACCTCCCAATACCTTCAGACACAAGCAGCTGGCCGCACTTCTCCATTCTGATATGCAGTTCTCTGTCCTTCTGGGGAATCAGGCAATTTGACCGTTCTTGTCAAATATGGGAATGGTCAGGCTAACTGTCCATTGCAGATGCAGATATGTGAAGACAGAAGACAACTAGAAGGGCAGTGAATAGCTCTCACTAAAATAAGAGCTAGCTGCAAGTTTTCATGAATGAGGCCCGTGAACAAGATGAAGCTCTGATAAAATCTTTACCAGTGTTTATTTTCAGGGTTTGCTTGTTTTCAGGCTTTAGCTCTGCCCTGAATGCAGTCTGTGTTGTCACTGCCACCAGATTGCAGCCCCAGGCCTGTCCTGTCCCCGTCCCCATCCCTGGAGCAGCTCCTTTCCCAGCCATGCACCCGAACAGCACTACTCAAGCCGATCTCCGTGGAGACCCTGGCCCCATGCTGTCATGGCTCCGCCACTCCTGGGGTTTCCATGGAAACCAGCTGCAACCATGTGGGCAGGGGTTGCTGGGAAATGCAGTCTGCTGTGGGCCTGATTTTGGCCGAGGGCCAGACTTTACCCGCCCCTGGCTTAACGCAATCCAACTACAGGCAGTCCTCAGACTTACGACAAAATTGGTTCCTGCAAACCACATTGTAAGTCAAAAGGTCGTAACTTGGAACCAATTTTCCCATAGAAACAATGTTAAAAATCAGGGACTGGTTCCTTTATGATGCTCGACCCCGGCTGTATCCAGCTGGTAAGTCTGGTGGTGGGGGGGGGTGTTGCCCTATAGGGTCAGGCCAACTCTCAGGATGTCAATATTGTGCTGTTAGACAGGAGGGTGTGACACAATTGCACATATACAAACACACAAATCAATTAGGTGCATGCACACACACACACGCGCACACACACACACACACACACACACACACACACACACACACACTACCAACTCAGGTACATACACATCCAAACCAGCCTAGGCACATGCATACCTATCACCAATTCAAGTCCATACACGCTACAGACCAAAAATTAGACAACAATGAGTTGTCAATACCCACACACTCTGTGCACATACATGGATTTCTAATTCACATATCATGCACACAATAACATATATATATATATACACACACACACACACACACACACTCACCAGTTTATACACATGCAACCCACTTACACATATACACAGGTAAGTTCCTAACTTGGATGGAACAGTATGTAAGTGTGTGTTTGGGATACTTGGGGAAAAGTTAAAGTGAGAGAGGAAGTAAGGAGCAAAAGTTGCTGGAAGTGGGATTAGAACTAGTAGACTAGGGAGAAGCTGGTTGAGGAACTGAGGCTTGGGGTTACTTAAGGTCAAGTGGCCCCGGGGTTACTTGGGTTCACCTGGTGCCAGGGGGGAAGCAAGGGAAAAAGCCTGGTGGCAAGGAGGAGACAGCCAGGAAAGAGAGAGAGAGGCAGAAACCTGGGAGCTTGGGGCTGGAAACAGAGGCAGATAGCTGAGCGGTAGCACTGGGAGTGGGGACTATGACCTGCTGCCACTTGCTAACCTGGGGGTGGGGGCAGCATGGGGCAGAGGCACCATGCTGCCTTGGACACGTGGTGCAGTGGTGGGAGTCACTCCAGCCTCCCCGTGCCTCCCAGACAAGCCATGGCTTTGCCCTTCCCAGCCTTGCCCCACCCTGGTTGGGCGAGCAGCAGCAGCAGCAGGGCATGGCAGGGGCATGTGCCCTGGATCTGCACAGGGTGCATGGTGGACGGGGGGTTGGGGCAGGGCTGCAGCCACCCTAAAATTCTCCATAGCTTCTGCCATCCACCCTTAGTGCAGTGTGGTACAGCCCCAAGCCTGGCCGCCCTGCACAGATCCGAGGCACACCCCCCCGCCCATGCCCTGCCACCACTCACTCAGCTGGGACGAGGCAGAGTCAAGCCACAGCTCATCCAGGAGGCATGGAGAGGCTGCCACTTGTTCATCGCCTGCACCCCATGCCCCTTGCCCCGGCTGGGTGAGTGGTGAGAGGGCAGAGCCTCCCCTCCCAGAGCCTTCTGTCTAGAGTGCAGCCCCAGCCCCACCCACCCCGCACAGATCTGAGGCACACCTCCCCCCATGCCCTCCCAGACTGGTGGCACACAGTGGCAGGAGCCGCCCCACCTCCTCCCCACGTGCTCTTGCCCTGGCTGGGCAGCTTGCTCCAGCCATGGTCCCAGCCCCAGTCACAATCCCTCCCTCGCTGCAGGGCATTGATCTGCCCCCCACGCCCCTTGCTTCCCTCCACCCGCAACAGACTTACCAGCTGGACGCAGCTGTGTCGAGTGTCATAAAGGTGAAACCCATATTGGAACCTTGAACCAGGGTGTCAGTTTACAAATATAAGTGCCTTTCGTCGTAACTCAAAAACTTGTAAGTCAAGGACTGCCTGTACATTTTACACAAATCCCTGAAAGATCAGCTAGATCCTCTTCTTTCTTTCTGTTTTTTGTGACTAAATCTTGTAACATGCTGTAATCTTAGCTTTAAATGTTGATGTATTAATGGTGTTTCAGGGACTTGAACAGGATGGAATAGGATTTAGTTGCCCAAGTCTAATTTGGCATCTAATAGGTAGATAGGAGGTACCTCTAAATTTCTGATGGTTGTGCTTTTATGTTAGAGGCTGTCCTAATCTTCTCATTGTCCACTGCATCCACAAGGCTAAGCCTTTCCTCCTGATAATGATCAATATGAGTTTTATGTCCAAAGGATATACATTACATTTTACTTGGTGCGTCTACATGTGTGCTGGACTGCACAGTTGTTACTGTGCAGTTCAAGCCCGCACAGGTTGTTTCTGATGCTACTGCGCAGTAGCATCAGTGTCACAGTTTGTGCCTGCCGATGCTATGTTGCCATAGTGATGGCCAGGGATCCTGGATTTCTCTGATATAAAACAAATTCCCCAATTTTCAGATTAAGAAAAGTAACTTAAAATCCACTTTTTTCCATGGTTAAAATGAAACACCACTCATATATAGATATATACATATCTATATATATATATATACAGGCATACCTTGTTTTATTGCGCTTTGCTTTATTGAGCTTCACAGATATTGTGTTTTTTACAAATTGAAGGTTTGTGGCAA
>NW_017729032.1:99261951-99270417 GCF_001723915.1 Gavialis gangeticus
TGGAACCGAACCCGCAATATCTCCGAGGTATGCCTGTATACTTATACTTTAATAAATATATTATATACTTATTAAAAAAAAGTAACCCGAAGTCCACATTTTCCCATGATTAAAATGAAATGCCACACACACACACACACACACACACACACACAATTTCAAAGTCAGGGCGTAGATCTATGAGTGGCCTTTCATTTTAATGATGGAAAAATGTGGATTTTGGGTTACTTTTTTAATCCAAAAATTGGGGATTTTTTTTTTATCAGAGAAAACCAGGCTCCCTGGTGATCAGCTATGTCACTGTAACTCGTTGCTACAGTCACGTAGCATCTTGTGTAGACACGCCCACTGTATCATACATGGCACAATACAACATTTTATGTGGTTAGAAAATTGAGAAGTTAGATACCTTGACTCCTCCAGATGAATCATCTAGGATTGCATAAAGTAATACTGATGAAAGAAGTGGTAACAACATCTAGAAATGGGTTCTCCCTTTTCGTAGAAGAGACTAGAGGATAATCACTTCTGGGATCCAGGGGTGCATTTGTGGTAAATAGTTGGGAGAGGCAAGGTGTGAGACAGCAGCAAAGTAGCTAGGCTTGCAACAACTGTGAAAAATGAACATTTGTCTGTTAAGTATGAAGGCATCAGACCTCAAAAAAAGGAAACTACTTTCTGGAAAAGTGGTTGGGAAGAACTTTTGATCTTGGCATTCCTCAATGCCAGTGGTGTGGAGAAAAGAGAAACACCAGGGGAGCTAATACATAAGTAGGGTCTCCAGGATAGCCTCTGACTGCTCTATGCAGTAGGGAGTAGAGGACCTATGCACACAGAGTAGAGAGGATCAGTACTGATTGAGCAGGTCATACTTCTAGCACAGAGGCACTAAATACCTATTTACCCAAATCCAAAATGCACTACCAGGAATAACAGTCACAAGCTGGCAGAGAGTAGATTTAGGCTAGGTATCAGGAGGTGCTACTTCACGGTCAGGGCGGCTAGGATCTGGAACCAACTTCCAAGAGAAGTGGTGCTGGCTCCTACCCTGGGGGTCTTTAAGAGGAGTCTAGATATACACCTTGCTGGGGTCGTTTGACCCCAGTACTCTTTCCTGCCATGGCAGGGGGTTGGACTCAGTGATCTGCTCAGGTCCCTTCTGACCCTAGAAACTATGAAACGATGACTTTGAAATTAAGATGACCCCCCTGCAAAAATTAGATTTTATACATGGACATTTTATATATTTGGTATAATTTTCCATGTATAGGATTTACAATCTAGAGTTGTATCAAATTTAATCTCCCCACCACTACAGGAGGGCAAGCAGCTGCAGGAAGGCAGGCAGCCTGTCCTCCATCCCTTGTCTCACGCTACCTATTCCCACCATGACTTGCTTCCCTGCTGTTTGTCTCACCTAGTGCCTGCTTCCACCCCAGTGCCTGCATCTCCTGGTACTTGCCCCCTCTGCCACTTGCCTCCCTCATGGGGCCTGCACTTGCCCACTTTATTCCCTGCCACTTGCTCCCCCTCCTGCCTGCTCCTGCTGTGCCTGTGGCCCCTGGCACCTGCCACTCCCATGTCTCCCCTCCTTAACTGCCTTCCCCTTCCCCCACATCACCACTTATCCTCTGTCCTGGTTCCATCCCTGCTTCAAGGGCATGGAGCACGTGGGCACTCTGGCCCCTGCTCAGCCACACAGCAGTGGCAGCTCTGGCCCTAACCCTGGCCTAGCTGGAGCTGGGGCCAGACCTGACACTACCACTGCTGTGTGGCTGGATGGGGGGGCTGTAGTAACCATGCACTCCGGGCCCCAGGTTGGAGCAGGTCTGGAGCTGGAGCCTGGATGGAGAGTATGCAGTGGTGGTGGGGGAGAAGCAGTGGAGAAGGAGACAGTGGGGAAGGCAGGCAAGGAAATCAGAGGCTGTTGGGGGCCAGGTGGTGAGAGAGAGAGAAGCAGCTGCAGCTTCAACTCCAACCCTCAGCCTGGGTCAAGGCCAGAGTTGGAGCTGCAGCAGCCACCTGCCCCTAAACTTGTACTGAGATCCAAGACAAGGACCTGTTTTTCCCCATGCTAAATGGGGACAAAATTTTGTCTTGGATTCAAGTAAATGCAGTAATTTGTAATAAAAATTAATAGATTTGGGGGCATGAAAGAGTTCTGAACACAAGAATTATCATTTTTGAATACACCTGTTGTTGATTAATCTGTCATTATTTTAGGCTCTTTATATATAGGGAAAAATATGGAA
This sequence comes from Gavialis gangeticus, assembly GCF_001723915.1. NCBI lineage: Eukaryota > Metazoa > Chordata > Crocodylia > Gavialidae > Gavialis > Gavialis gangeticus. The sequence goes on from NW_017729032.1 coordinate 99,264,204, forward strand.
AGTATCCCTACCATGATATGAAAGGAAGTGGTGCTGTAGATGGCGTAGCCCCATGAAGAATAACGAATTACAACTTTCCTCCTCTGATTTTTGACTCTTATGCTTGTGACACGGGAGCATGCTACCCGTTATGGGTGTGTAGAGACTGATACTGACTTTTTAAAAGGAAAACAAGGAATGCAAAGGCAGACATGATTGATTTTTCAAACAAACCTTAGAAATCTTTGCAATGCATATGCAAACCTGAACCTCTGTCAGCTTTCATCTAGAGGAACAAACCTATCCCACCTTATTAAATATCTGTTTTTTAATGCTGATATACTTAAATCTCTTTGACACTGTCTGCAGTAAAAAAACAGTCTGATAAATGACTGTCTTTGGAAGAAGATTGATCAGAGAATACCTTTTTTGAAATGAAGCAAATAAAACATTTTTATTGGTAATTCAGTGTGTTTACACTGTGTCAACCACAGAAGTTGCTAATGTAAGTGACCATAGAAAATAAAATATATAACACGTAGTTATGCACAACAACAAAGAAAAATGTTTACACTTTCATCTAGGTACATACAACATTTCTTTGCTAAGCCATCTGTGTCTGGTATAAGCAGTACATGACTTCAAAAGCTGGAGGGCTAGTGAAAAACCTATAGCACGTAACAGATACTATGTGTTAACGTAGTTTTACGTTTGATTTCTCTGACTTGTACAATGTATCAGTGCAATTCACTCAGAACTGAAATCTATTTGTACAGGATACTAGGGCTGATGTGTCTGGCTCACGCACATTCAGACCACCCTCATGTTGGTCTTCAGCCTCAGAATATCCAGGGCTTGTTCACTGACCCTTTCTCAGATACGTAAGACAGTTCTGCTATTTATTTTCCTAGCTGACATCTGTATATCTCCTGTTGAGGCTTAAGCAGTGCAGTTCTCCACATCAGGAGCTACTTTTATCCCTTTTCATCTCATCACATTTCTAGACAAATGTTCATTCTTGAATACAATTTACTTGTTTGCTACCTGTCCTGTAATACTTGAATAAATAACACATTTCATGTTGAAGTATTAAAAACCACTCAGTGGGCATATCTAGTGTGGCCAAGTAAAAACCTCTAAGTGGGAGCGGTAGCGTAGCAGGTATTAACTGTGCTAATAGCTTACTGTGCAGTGTTATTATGCTAATGCATAGTAAAGCATCACTAAAAACTCTGCAGTGGTGCTACTGTGAAGTTACTTTAGTTACTATGCATTTAGTTAGTACCTCTTACTAGAGGTACTAAATTAAATACGCTGTAACTAAGGTGCATTAATGAACATGTAGGCATACCCAGTGTGGCCCAAATCTGTTATTCCTGGAGTCAAAAATTAAATTTTCATTGACCTTAATGGAAGCAGAAACAGGCCTACACTGATTGAACACTTTAGAAAATCTTACCCTTTGTATCTCAGATTCAGTTCTGGGTAGAACACAGTATCTCTTGTGCTTTCCACTTTATTTTTTAAAATCACATAAGCAGCAGGATCGTTTGCTTTGTTTTGCTTCTAGGAAAAAAATATTAGTACTGGAAAATCTCCCACTGTTTTCAAAAAACATGAAAACAATCCAAACAAACCCCTCAAGAAGTTTATATTGTTTTTCAAAAATTAGGGAGTTACACACGCTCTTGTCGTAATCTGCAATATAGGATCATAGGAAAATAAGGCTGGAAGGGACCTCACAAGGTCATGTAGTCCAACTCCGTGCTCAAAGCAGGATCATCCCTCACTAAACCATCTCAGCCAAGTGTCTGTCTAAACTGCTCTTGAAAACTTCCAAGTATGGAGATTCCACAGCTTCTCTAGGTAGCCTGTTCCAATGCCTGACCACCCTCATAGTCATAAAGTTCTTTCTAATCTCCAATCTAAATTTCCCCTGCTGAAGTTTGAGGTCATTGCTTCTAGTCCTGTCCCCTAGAACCACAGAGAAAAGCCCATCTCCATCTTCTCTTTAATCACCCTTCTAAATGCTTAGCCCCAGAGGCCTGGCCTTAGCAAGAATCTAGTCCAGGAACACCCCCCCCCCCCCACGCCCCTCCCTTAGCAAAAACCCAGCCCCAAACCCCCCCCCCCCCCCAAAGTACACAATTGGAGAATATAAACAATTACATTTTAAATAGAAATAAAAATAATATACATGTACAAAAGTGTAATGATACAACTATATGAAAATAACACTGACCAGCATCAAACATAGGATTCTGTTAGTTGTTCTTTTTTAATATTTGAGAGGCATTTCATAGAAATAGTAGTGGGTTTTTATTTGCATTAATTCACAGCTTAGCATGAAAATTGATCAAATAAATGGTATATTGAAACATTCATAATATCTTCATGGTACACTAGTCAAATTATTGATTTCCCGGGCAAAAGACAAGTAATTATTTTTAATTAAAGAAAGCCTTTTCTACTTAACAATTTAGGCATTGTCAGAAAACAATTTGAATCCCTAACACCAAGCTGCTGTATATAACATTATATCAGCTAGATTTGTGTGTATAGGAAGATGATAACAGTAACCTAAAGATAGAAAGTGTGCACAAATACACACACACATATATATATTGAGACCAGATCCTCCCTGTATAAATAGGCTCATTTCCATTAATTTTAATGGGGCTAACATCAATTTATAGAAGTTGAAGTTCTGGCCCAAACTTATTTTATCCTGAGACAAAGGCACTTTGTGGACAAGGTACAAATGTTAAGAAAAATAAGTGAGGATTTTGTACGTATGAAACTTGGGAGTTCAGCAGTTTCCTGAGTTATGAAATATTCCATTATAGTAAAGTATTGTGTCTATTGAAAACACATATCCTTAAAAGCAAAACATGTTTTCTAACTCTATTTCTAGGAAAATTTCATAATTTGCTTCATGAAAAGTGTTAATAAATCTTTGGGAACATAAACTGAAGAAACAAAGCCAAAAAACCACCAGCCACATATATACAAAATGTGAATTGCTCCTGGCAATACTCATCCTGTTTACTACAGGCATCATTATCTATCTATATTTTTACAGGGTCCTGCCCATGTTTTAATATTCTACAATGAATTATGCTTCACCAAAATATTTACAGAAGCCAAAACAAATCACCAGGGATCCTGGTTTTCTCTGATTAAAAAATGCCCAATTTTTGGATTAAAAAAAGGAGCCCAAAACCCACATTTTTCTAAACACCACTATAGCTCTCTCTCTATATATTAGTGGTGTTTCATTTTAATCATGGAAAAATGTGGATTTTGTGTTACTTTTTTGTCCAAAAATTGGGCATTTTTATAAATCACAGAAAACCAGGATCCCTGCTAATCACACATGTTCCTAAGCAATAAAAAAAGACTTGTAATGAAGCACATATTTTAAAAGTGTCTAGAATTATGCACTAACAATACTGTCCTCTTTAAGTACAGTGTGTGAATATTTTCTTTAAAGACTTAATAGAACTAAATCCCAATATTACTGAATATTGTCTGTTTCTTACTGCTACATTTTGTTTTATATGCTCTATATTTAATAGCTTTTCATCTGAAAAACAGCAATTTGAAGTAAATTGATTTCTCTAACTTGAGGAATCAATTTCACTTGTAATCTCTAGTAAAAGAAACTTGGCTGTACTACTGTCAGCTACCAGAAAGGCCATTATTTAAAATAGACATTGTCATTTTTAAAAAAAAAATCAATAAAAAATAGTTTCACCTACTGTGTCTTATTTTATAGATCTACAATCATATTTTTCCTGTTTTTAAAAATCTTTTCCCCCACCCCTGTTTTTGTATATAAGACTCTCATGTAAATAACAGGAAACAGTGAAATGGAATATAAGCATAGTGCTGCAAAATAAAGAAACTGATAATATAGTGACTTTAAATAACAGTATTTTAACGTTAGCAGTTTTAAAAAAATCAGCTATACATACGATTTTTAACTTGACTCAATACCTCTGATATTGTTCCTAGCTAGTAGAGTAGCATTCCTGATAAAAAAATACTTATGTTTTCCTTTAACCCTGTACTACAAAATGCTTTGGATTTTTTAATAATTTAGATACTGCTTAAATCAGCTAAAGATAATACAATAATATTAATAACACAATTTTGGCTTTGATCTAAAGCAAGTCACAGTTTGCTATTTCATAGGATTTTGACTTCGGTTCCTAAGATTCTTGGGGGAGATAAAAACAATTGTTTGATATACAGGAAGTTAGAATGGCTTGGAAGTTCTGACTCCAAAAAGTTTAAGTGCTTTAAAAATGACTTGTTATTCTGCTGCTATTCATCACGTTTGCAAATGGCTAATGATACCATGCATAATTATGAATGTTATGAAGAGTTTGGGATGATCATTTTTTTATGATTTGCTTCTTGTGCAAATACAGAACTAGGTTTTTCAAATGCTTCAGCATCTTAAAAACAGCAACTGTCATTCAAATAAAGGCACTGAACTTAATGTCAGAGGCTAAATCTTTCACACTTTTTATGATGAGCTGTATTTGTTACTGGAGCGGAAATTATCATATCCGTGATCATTAGCTTTGAACTTCAAGCAGGACTGTTTTTCTTCGAGGGACAGTAGATCTTTGGATTGGCACCAGCAACACAAACAGGACTGTTTAAATAAAATGAAGAAACATTTTACGTCTTTCTGTTATACAAATGCTTTCACAATACATTGCAATATTACTGTAACTCATTCATGACTGAGAGTTTGGGTGTCATTTAAACTCTTCTGTACAAGAGGAAGAACAATATTCTGTCCTTACTTACACCTACATAAATATCGATTGAATATAGTTAGGCTTGGCAGGATTCGATTTTTACTGGTAAACATTGATAAACATTGATTTCACCTCACGCTTGCAGACTGATGAAAAAATATTTCCATCATTAATAATTGAAATTTATAGAAAGGAGACATAAGAAAAATGGTGACCGATGGAGTTTTTGACAACAGGTGGAGCAGTCCTACAGAACCATGCTGAGTGTAGTTTGGACTGGAACCACCCAAAATCCCAAGGGATTAGGAACAAAGGAAGAAGAAGTGACAAAGAGGACAAGGGAGCTATGGATGAGTTGAGCCAGGACTGATGGCATCTCTGCTGCTCAGCTGATGGCAGTCCTACAGTAGTTACATTTATCATGGCATGTGGTTAGACAGCACTATAATAATAGTATACTGTCATTAATAAATTATCTGCCCCCTACGCCCCTAATTTTGCACCATCCTGGAATTTTTAATTGATAAGAAATTTAACAAATGCTTAAAAATGAACATCTATATTATCCGTCAACTTTATTAAAAAAATAAAAATCGAATTCTGCCAAGCCTGAGTATAGTCTACAACTTTTATGTGTATGAAGACAGACTGAAAGGTTCTCTGTCATCATTCTTCCAATATTCTTTGATGAAAGTAGCTTTCATCAGTAAGAAAACAAAACAAAAAACCAGGGAGAATTATCTAAAATAAAGCTAGAACAGAGAAATTACTGCATCTAGTCCATTCCCTCTGCCAAAACAGAACTGGTCTGTGGGCACTGGGGACAACTTGAAAGAAGTTCTGCCCAATTCACACTCATCTACAAAAGATGTTTTGTAAATCCTGAATTTACAAACCAGCTTTCGTAGATAAGACTACAAACTTCATAAATTTACTGGATACAAAAATTCATGGACTAAATATAGACATTGGATTTATGGCACATTATAACCTGCCTGCCATCTGATAACCCCAGGTAACCTGTTTGCATTTTACCAGCTACAGTCTATCACCAGTTCAACATTCCCCCTATACCTCACCTGTCTCACACCTATTGTCTCCCATCCCTCTGATCCTCACTGTCACCCACTTGCATTTTCACAGACCTGCATTTTGGCTTCTGTTCTACCCATAAGAGCACACAATTCACCAGCAGACTCTCTGCCTGAAGAAGGGTGTTTGTTCTCTTTTACTCACTATTCCTGCCCCTTGAATTTTGAATACCTTTCTGCACAGTATCTCTGCTTCAACAGCAGTGATGCAGATTGCCCCTCACCTCATAGCCTTGTTATTTGGACATTCTTCTTGGGTTGCAAGATACAGGTTTGAACCTCCTCAGGCTGAGGAAAGCCTAAATCCCAAGAATCCCACTTCTTTTAGTCTTTAGCTTTATCTAAGGTGGGCAGAGCAGCCCCATCCCC
>NW_017729032.1:99275417-99286808 GCF_001723915.1 Gavialis gangeticus
GGGTTGCAAGATACAGGTTTGAACCTCCTCAGGCTGAGGAAAGCCTAAATCCCAAGAATCCCACTTCTTTTAGTCTTTAGCTTTATCTAAGGTGGGCAGAGCAGCCCCATCACCTGGCTCCTCAGTCCATGTTTTTACAGAAAGCAGCCACAGCTGCAAGGCTAATCCTGCCAGTGTTTAAGTGTGTTCTGGGGCTGCAGATCAGATTGGCCCTCTAAGGGGAGTTAAGTAAGAGAAAAGCACATAGCTTTTCATCCAGGAACAGTTTTGGGAACGAGTACAGGGAGAACCGTAGGTGCCCAGGGAACTTTCAGACTACACAAGAAGATGCCTAATCAATTTAGGCATCTCCAGTGTTAGGCAGCAGTTCAGGGGGTGAGCGGGGGGAGAGGTGGTTAGGACTACAGTTTTGGACTTCGGTATCCATGTACAGAAGCCCCATACAAGACCCATGTTTTACTTAAATCCCAATTAAATCTGAAGGGATAAATCCTTTCATAGTGTTAATTAACTGGTACATGTGGCTTGGGCAGGCCCACTACGTGGGGAAAATTTCACCCACAGAACATATGGTTTTTGACTCAGAGAAGATTAGCCATATAGTTTCTTACCTTAAAGCAGTTTTTGAATCTTTTGCTCACCAAATACAGAGCTATCGGATTAATGCAGGAATTCAGCGTAGCCATATTAATACCGATGTAGTCCATTATGAGAAAAAAGCTGTGTGGAAAATTAAAATAAATAAGATTGACAGCCATGGTGGCAAGTGTTGGCTTTGCTCAGTTTGCCAAGGCCTGCTACCATATAATAGGAAAAATGGTGCCTATGGCATTGAGACTACTGATAGGTGTGAACTACAGGATGGTTCTCAGAAGGATCAAGGGGATTTGGACCATTTGAGTAGAGGCTCTATACCCCTAGCACAGCGTATCACCTCTTGATAACACAACTGCCATGAAACTGTCCTATGAGGACTGCTGCAAACAGGATTCTCACTGAAGAAATACAGTACTACCTTGGATTGCACTGTCTTTCTGCTCTGAATTACTTGAAGACAGATAGAGGGTAATGTGTACCTTCCTGAACCCTGCCCTAGCTCCCTCTGCTTCTCAGCATGGATCCATGAGCTGGTAAAATATCTGCTGGTTCCTGGAGGAAGGTCTGGAGTTGGACAGAAACACTACTTTTGAGGCAGACTCAGTATCTAACTTTGAATTAAGTAAAGGATTGTATTTATCATTAGATCACAGGAGCATTCCAATTTCCTCCTCTCTCAGAGTCCATCAATCCCAAATAGTAGTTGATGGTGAAGTACAGTCCAGGAAAGACTGAGGTTCAAACCTGGCTCCTAGTTTTTAGTTGTCCTGAGAGAAGATTGTGTTTCATGTTCCTCAGATGTGATTTCCTACCTTTCTCAAATGTGAGAAGCTCACTATTTACAATTCATATTTCTATAACAACTCTCATCATATATGGGTATTTTCTTAATACCATATTCACAAATGAATATGCTTTTTAGGCCTCATGATTATGTAGAAAAGCTCAAAATCATAATACTTGTGCATCCCAAAGAGTTAAACCCAAATGCAGAAAACAAAGCCAAACAACTGTTTTCAGACAAATCTCATTATGTTTAGGCCAGTCTCTTGATTCTGGGGGTTCTGATTCTGATTAATAATATATAGAAGCAGAGGATTAGAAATACTGGAGCTCTATCCAAGTCTTCCTGAACTGAGAGGGAAAAAGGTGGCACAAGTAGGGCCCTATTCAAACAGTATTTTCAGCTACAAGAAAATGAAGCATAAAAATATGCTTGGGAAAAAAGTGAACACTGCTTGAGAATTTTCATTGCAAGCCTGCTATCTTATTTCGCCCAAACCCTCTTACCTTAAAAGTTCACATCTATTCGGGTCTCTTTGATCATAAATAGTGAGCTTCAGAATCCTACTTAAGTGAAGAGGGAGCCAGCACAGGCCAAAGACCACTACCAGACAGAACACAGTTTTGGCCACTTCACGCCTCTGAAAATAAAATCAAAAGGAACCAGATTAAAAAAAATCTTGTTATTGATCTTGTTCTCTTTTTAAATCAAAATATTCAAGACTATACAACAATGAGTACCAATAACACAGTTTGGTGATGTTCAGTAAATTTTTTAAAAATATGATTCATTTTCAGATGTTTCTATTTTAGATGTTCTGAACAAATTCTTCATAAAAATGAATAACTTTTGGGGAGTAAAATCTAAGATACAGTCCCAGATACTTCCTGAATTAAAAGTGGTTTCCATCACTTCTGGTTCTAGTTAGTCACTTTAATGACTAATTAAGAGGTAATTAGCTCTGTTGACAATGTTGCACTTAAGTATTCACAAAACTAGCAGAAGAGCTCATTTGTACAGCTGTCTTCATTTGGCACTGTGCCAGGGTAAATTAACAATTTTGGAGGTGGCTGTATTGCTTCTGCTTTAGGAGGTAGTCCACAGCTATTCCCACTTGGTTCCAACTGCATATTTCTTTTTGGTTTGACCTAAGGTCTAGTTTTAAATATCTCAAAAGACATACATTACATATATTAATAGAGAAGATTTTTGCTAATTTATTGTAATTACACTTCATATTAGTGAGCAAGCTAACAAAGAAGAGAGCAAAGATCACAGCTACACTTTACAAATATAGTTTAATATTAATACTTATGATAATCTGTCATGGCACATGAGTAAATTCATTAAATACATTTTGTTAATAATAAGACCTCATTACAACACTGCATTTTACTAGGTCTCAGTTTTATCACAAACCTTGGACAATTTTGGTGTTTTTCTTAAAGTATTGGCTTCTGCATTTATATAAATTACACTGCAATCTCAGGATTCATTTTTTTTAAATGTTTCTAAACCTCAGAGCGGCAGAGGATAACTTAGAAATGTCAATCTAAAGTCTCAAAGTCTATGAGATAAATAAAAAGAATTCAGAACCTAGGGCGCTGGTAGATGTGGGGAAAAACCCCCCAGTGCTTTACTGGGAGCAGCAATACATTACCTTCAAACTGGCTCTGCAGCGTCTGTATATATTGGGCACTTCAGCTGGGCTTTTTGGTGTTTTATCAAAAGCTGATTCAATCAGTTATTAGATAAGCATGCCAAAAAGCCTCACTAAAGCACCCAGTCTATACAGATGTTGGGAAAGCTGGGTCCAATTAACACAATGGCTCTTCTGGACATGTACTGGGCTTGGCAAGGGAGTGTGCTGAGTTTAAAATGCCATATTTTTTCTTTCCATGTCTGGAAGCAGCCTTATTGTAAAAGTCTTTTGATTTTCAAGCCTCACAATTTTGGAGGTGCTAGTTTATGATTTGTGACGACTTGGCATTGCTACTGCTAATGAACTACTAAGTAGCACACTAGACAGCTATTTTAGTGAACATGAATGGTGTAGTAAATGGGTTAGTAAAGATCTTACTATTTCATCAGTTATTTAGCACTACTTGTATGTACATAACATTACCTGTTTTAAGTGGTCATTTAATGCAATTTGCATTCCACTTTTCTTTTTAAGCATCTCACAGGTCATCAGGGTATAGAAAAATGCTGTGATGGCCAATGGCAAACAAAAATAAAAGCTGAACAGCCACCAATCTTTAGCTATCTTGTAAAACTGGAAAAGATAGTTAAGAGTTCAGTTTTGTGTGTAATATAGACAACATTTACATTCTAACAATGTGCAGCATTTAGCATGCCTTACATAAGTAATCAATCAATCCACATAACATCTCTGAGTTATAAAAGCATTATTACCCATTTTACAATAGGAAACAGAGAAGTTAAACAGCTTTCTTAAAGCTAAACAACAAGACTGCAACAGGTTTTTTATAACTTTCTATTCACCATTGCATTTTATAGTATCGTAAGTAATGACAAAAAAGTCTTACACAGAACTCTTTAGACTTTTGAGAAAACTACATTAAGTTTTTAGGAAAAATTGGTTTAAAGGAAGAATGTCTTACCTGCATAAAAGATGTTTTTTGTATGGGGTGAAGCAGACAGACTCTAAAATGCTTTCCTTTATAGTCCATGGAAATCATATCAAAGCCTATAGCTTCTGGAACAGCTAATACCACTGAGACAACCCAGATCAATACAATTTCAACAGCAGTCCACTTTGGCACTCCAATTCCCTTGATGCGACTCCAAGAAGCAACTGCACGATACCTAAATATCCACAATAGATGTTTATTAGATTAGAGGGCTAAATTATGTTTTGTGTTAAACTGGTGTGAGCTCAACTGAGAGCAACTGAATCAAATGGAAAAACTGACTTCACATGTGTATTTTGTGTTTCAAAAGATTATTAAAATACAATACAGAGGGTGGGAAAACAGAATGGCTCTTACCTATCAATACTGAGGGCACACAAACTTAACACTGTGATACCCACTGATGCCTTTTGAATGAAAGGAACCAGTTTACACATTTCAACTCCAAAAGGCCAGTCCTCCGCAAGGAGCTGAAAAGAGAAAATGATTTTCTTTTAATAATGGCATTTATGTAATATAAACATTTCTCTTAGATAATTTTCTCTTATGGTATTTAAGGCCCAGTCTGCCCCATCAGGAAGCAGAAATACACACTGGGTACATCTACACATGCACACTTACTGTGCAATAATTTAGTTTACTGAGCAGTAACCAAAAATTACTGTGCATTACAGGCACACGTCTACATGTGCGCGCCTGTACTGTGCAGTAACTATGGTGATGCCAACTTGGGTGTAAATTTGCTACCTGCATGATGCAGGTAGCAAATTTACGCCCAAGTAGTTACTGCACAGAAATGGACGTATAGATGCATTTCTGCACAGTAATACTGTGTGGGTGGGATGAATTGAGACTAACTTTATTCCCATGTCAGTCTACACACAGTGTTACTGAACTGTAATGCCTGCACATGTAGATGCTGGTCTAAAAGCCACTTACTGTGCAGTAAGTTACTGCTCAGTAAAGGAATGTGTAGACATGCCCACTGTAGACTAGATTTACAAGGCAGACAGACACAGTGCTGCATCTCAGTTCCATAGACAACACATGGGAGAGCTGTGTACATCACAAAGGGATCCACAACAACCAGCATACTGAGCATGGAGCTGTTTAAAAAAGCCCATAGAAAATGCTGGTGGGAAATGCCAACTCCAATGCAAGAGATGTCTATCTCTGACTTGGATTAATAACTCTGAATTCTCTTATAGAGTTAGGCACCTGTACCCCTTTTTAAAAAAAAAAGAAGGACAGATCAGTCTTTTTCTCCACAACTGGAAAAGAAGGTAGCAGTGGCATGAATATTTCAGCATTTAAGATTAAAAAGTCATTGAAGCAGGGGCCATAAACAAGGTCTCCCTCTCCCAGGTCTGTGCCATAACCACTAGACTAGAGCATGACTCTCTCTCTGGTTCCAAAATGTATTTTAAGTATTCCACACAAAGTGGTAAGGCTTCAACATAAGGAATAAGAGACTAGTTTAGAATGGCCTATAGAACAGAGGCTTAACTGACCATTACGGTGTCCTCAGCGGCACTCTGCCAACTCTCTTCTCACCCCTGCTCCGCACCCCCACCCTACAGCTTTCCTCTTTCAGCTCTGGCTCCAGCAGTGGGCAGTGCAGGAGGAGCAGCTGGAGGTTTGCTGCTTCCTTTTTTGCTGGCACGCATGTTGAGAGGACAAATACATCCCCTCTGTAGCAGAGAACCTCTGGCTCCTCCTCCTTCACTATGCACTGCCATTCCTTCTCTGCCCTCCCCACTGCCAGAACCAAAGCAGCCTCAGGGAATGTATAGGGTGCAAGGCGGAGGGAGAGGATAGAAAGTTAAGGCACCCCACCTAGCTCCATCTTGGTGCACCACCATTAGGAAGCGCCTAGGGGTTCATGCTTCTCTTGCCCACCCATCATTAGACTACTGCTATGGAACAACCCAGAACAGCCTATAGTGTCATGGTTAGGAAACTCTTCAAGCATATGATTTTTCAACTCCTCTCAGAGGAGATGGATTTAAACTGGTGTTTCACCTCCATGACAGTGCTCTGAGTTAGAACAATAACAGATGCAACAGTCATTTCTTTCTCTAGCTGCCATTGTTTGTATGCCTACATATGGTCAGGGCATATCTACTACACCTGGCTCTGCAAATGAGACAGGCATTGGCCATTGGCCTATTTTGTGAATTCAGATGGGGAGTAGACATGAGCTCAGCAGTCAGTGCTGTCCAAACTTAGGTGGTTATAGGAATGTGCAGTAGAAAAAACATAGGTACTTATAGGATTTTATCAACAGAAACTTTGGCACCTAAAAGATACTGAAAGGAAGAATCAGGGGCTTAAGTTCTTTTTGTGAATCAAGCCTTAAGGAGCTTTGGGTATTATTTCCAGTGCTGGCATCCATATGTTTAGGAAACATCAGACAGGTAAACCCCATGCAGAATTTCTGCCAGGCAACTCAAAGGCTTCCTCCCATTGGAAGGGTTGGTATGAGCTGTGTTTAGATGGCCTCTGCTGAATCCTTCCAGTAGTGGAACTGGCATAAGCCAGCAGTGAAGAACCGCAATGTTCATTATGGGCTCAGTGCTTATTGAATGGAGCCCTGAGGACCCATCCATTTTCCCTCTACTTTTAACATTTCCGCCTTAATTCTTGATGACAGCTATCCTTAGGGTGAAGGAAGTCTGAACTATTTGTCTTGGTCTTGCTTTTTCTGGCTTGAGAGCTTATTGCTTTTCCTCTTTTAAATGTTCCAAGCAACTCACAATTTACTAGAAACATAGGAAGTTATCCTGAGATGAATCAAAATGGATACAGTTTTGCTACCAGGTATTAGTGTTTTTTTGTGGTACTGTTTCACAGTGACTCCATATATAACAACACCAGAAAGATCTCATATGCACCACTTCCAAGATTACATGTAGAATAAAATAATAATGCATTGTTGTTCTGATTTTGTTTCAGTAGCTCCTCTGGGTCTCACACTTTAGGGAAAGTATCCTTCAATTAGTGGGAGAATTATTTAAGCAGACTGTTCATAATAAATTATGGGGCATTTCTGCTCAATGAAGAACTGGCCCATTGGATAAATAGCTCATGGGTTCAGATACATTTTCACCACTATTGAAACTGATGACTAGTGCTTTGCTGAATTGGAGCCATACAGTGTATAATAGGAGAAACAGCAAAGAAGCCTAACATCATGCTGCTCATTTCCTTGGTTAGCAACTCTGTAATACTTGTACAGTAATAAAATGGAAAAATACCTCTTAATCTGGTGATTTTATGTTTTTGAGTATTGTATAAAAGGGGTTAAAGTAGGGGTGGGCAATTATTTTGGCTGTCAGGCCACTCAACAATTTGTGGTCAGCTTTTGAGGGTCTCATACATAAAATCATAAAGGCTGCCTTCCACTCACCCAACAGCTCATCACACTGTGTGGCTGAGTGGGTGGAAGGCAGCCAGGAGCTGGAGCCCTGTGCACTGGGGCAAGGGCTGCCCAACTGCAGCTTTCCCCCTACCTAGCTGGGCGCATGGTGCCTGGCACACTCCCCACAGCCGCCACCGCCTACTTGTGCTACCTACTGCCTGGAGTGGCACAGCAGGGGAAGAAGGAAGAGGAGCTACTGGAGGCAGGAGGTTCTGTGTGCACTGGCTGGGGCTGGGACCAGGGTCAGGGCCAGAGTGGTACCATTGCAGGCATTGGGTGGGTGCAGGTGGTAGTGCGATATGGCATGGGCTGCCCCAGATGGGAGTGGGCAGGGCTTGGCTCCATGTGGAGTGCCGCGGGGGCAGCTGTGAGCCAGATAAAATCAACTGGAGGGTCAGATCCAGCCTGCAGGCCATATTTGCCCACCCCCAAGTTAAAGAATGAGTGGAAAGGATGAATATTTTACAGCTCATGGTAAATACACATGTATTTCTTTTCACACAATGTGGGGATATGACTCAGCCTTAGCAATTACAGTATTTGAGCATGTTTCTTGTGCAGATTGATTTCAGGATTTACAATAGTGGCCTCCACCATGAGACTTCTTTTAGGGGATGTTCTAATGAATGATGCCAACAAGCTACTAGAAAATGACAATGCATTCCTGCAGACAGTTACAGATATACTGAAAAGGTATCATGAATAAATAAATGGATAAGGGATTCATTTAAATTAAGCATCTACTGAATTTCTGGTCTACTGCACCGAAGTGCCACAGAATCTAGGAACCTTGCAAGTATACACAATTGCTGCAAAGTGCAAAAGACTGTTTGTAATAAGTGAAAAAATGAGGGAAAAATTATTTTCCCCTTTCCCCTTCCCCAAATCAATTTCAAAACACTAAGCAAAGTTTTTTATTGAAAGACCTTAATTTGGAATATGGTATGTATCTATGTACCACTTCCATTTACTAGCTAGAATTACAAATGTTTGTCCATCTATCTAACACCTTCTCCTACTAAAACTCCTGTGGTAAGGGACCAGTGCTTTTAAAACATGATAAGACCTCTACGTTTATGGTGTCCAGTGGCAGGCAATGATACAAACTGTAATGAAAAGTTTAAAATCCTAGGGGGCCAAGGGTCTATTATAAATCTGCACCAATTAAATAGATAAATACTGCAGACAATAATTTGTCAAAATATTAAAAATGTTGAGTAGTTCTTTTAAGTTTATATTATTTGTTGCATGTTTCTGCAGCTCTCTTCCAAACCTACTTCATATCTATGCTGCATAGGGGTACCATACATCTGGGTTTTTCCAGACATTTCCTCTTTTTGGGTCCTCCCATCACCATCTAGGTTGTTTTCTTAAACATCAACAATTTCTGAGATTTTGCTCTGCTCAGCATTGAAGTTTTCCCCTGCACTTCGCGGCCTGTCCTAGCAAGGAGCTGCTTGGGGCTGGGGAGAGTAGGGAAAAGCAACTGGAGGCAGGGGGTATCACATGCATCTGTGCACATACACACATGTGGCCAGCATGCAGCCAGGCAGGGTGGTGGGAGCAGCCCTGGCAGCTGCATGCAGGTAAATCGATGGGGGATGGGGGTTGGATGGCCAGGACTAGGGGAGTGTCTGGGGGGATGTGTGTGTGGGGGGATGTGTGGCAGAGTGTGTGGAGGGGATGGGCATGTGAGGGCAAGGGGTGGTGCCTGGTGGTGCTGGGGGAAGATGTTTGGATGCTGGGGCTACAGCAGAGCAAGGGAGGAGCCTACCCCTCCTGTGGGGGAGGCAGATTGCTGCAAGGCCAGGCTGGTGGCACTGGGGTCTGTGCCCTTACTTGCAAGGGCAGGGCAGCCAGGAGATGCTGCAGGGTAGGCAGCGCAGGGGGCTGGGGACCAGGAGTGAGGGGCGAAGGGGGTGGAAGGGCTGTGAGTCATGAACATATGGCACAGGCAGCGCCAGGGGGCTATGAGTCAGGAATGGGGGCAGCAGCTGTGGCTTGGGAGTGAGAGGCAGGGGCAGGACATGGGCATCACTGTGCCCCCACAATCATATTTTTCCCCCTCCCCCAACAGTGTCCTCTTTTTTTAAACTGGAAATATGATAACCCTAATGCTGCACATAATACATTATTTTGAGAATCAAGTACCTAATGTATAACTCAAATCCCATATAAATATTAGTCAGGAAAATCACATTAGTACTTAGAAAAAGTATTTATTTCTAGAAATTAAGTCCTAGCTGTGTTTACTCCAATACAAGATTTTTATGATAATTACAAAATATTAATAATCTTCAAAATGGAATATTTATGATAGAGAAAACTTTTTTCTTGAAAGGAAGATTTTCTTTAACAAACAGCTGAGATTAGGCAGCCCTGTTGAGGATGGAAAAAGAAAGAAAATAGTGTAATGTTTTCTTCAGCCAAATTAAAATGCAAAGAAAATTTCCTATAACCTCCTCTGTGCCAAGCGGCTTTTGCAGGTACTCTGTATTTACTCATTTTATATGGGCAATGCTTAGCTATGCATTTTGGCCTGCTTAACCGTGCAGTTTGTAAAGACTAATTTAGATATAACAAACAAAAGAGGAGATATTGCAGAATGACATATATCAAACCTAAGAAACCTAGTTCTATTAAACATGCCATATTTATGTCTAATTGATTAAGTACACACTGTTATTCTGATGTGATGGATTATAAATTTAAACCCAGAGCTGAGGAAACAGTGGTGCAAAACCTTCCCAACTGCAGCTGCAGCCAAGAGATCTTGTGACTCAGAGGCACACCTGTGAGTTCGTCTTTCCCCTGCTTCCTTTTTGTGGTGTGAGGCCCAGGAGGATGTTAGTAATTTGCTGCTGGAATAGATTGTTAACAAACTACAATAGTCCTTCAACCGCCCTCCCCTTGATGGTTCATCTGTGGTGGCCACTGGCCAGAAAATAGAGATTGGTGCCAAGATCCCACCCAGTCCTATCCACTGTCTCTGGTATTCAACAGATATAAAGTAGGCCTATACTACTGATCTGCATGCTGAAAAAAGTTGTGTGGTTGCTTTTAGAGCAGCGCCACGCATACGCAATGCCATTCTCAGTATCATGCCTGCCAGACAAGCAGATTCTGAAATGTCCCTGGGCACATGTCAAAAGTAATGACATTTTTCAGCAAGCGTCGCTGTGTGGAGTGAGACTAAGTGGGTTGGGACTACTTTCTCAGTGGCAGTGTCAGGATCCCTACTGGGGTTACCATATTTCCAGTTCCAAAAAAGAGGACACCTGTCAGGGGAATACCTCACTCCGAAACCACAGCCCCCTGGCTCTGCCAGTCGCCCTCACTCCCAACCTGCAGCCCTCCCCCCCCATCCCCGCTGCTGCCCCTCACTCCCAACCAACAGACCCCTGGCCCTGTCAGTACCCCTCACTCCCGACCCACGGTCCCTTGCGCTCCCCCTCCCCCTCCCCCCAGGTCCTGTTGGTGCCCCTTAATCCCGACCCACAGCCACCTGGCACTGCCAGTGTCCCACACTCCTGAACCACAGCACCTGCCCCTCCAGCCCTGCCGGTGCCCCTCACTTCCAACCTGCACCCCCCTGCTCCCCCCAGCCCTGCCAGAGAACACCCCCAGCTGCTCCCATCCTGACCAGGCTGGAGTGCAGTGACTCCGATTTGTGTGGGCGGCAGTGGAGCAAGTCTGGTCCTGGTGTGGGTGGGACAGAGGAGGAGGGAATACCTGTGGCAACCCCTACCCTGGGCTGGGGCTCCAGTGCTGTGAGCCTGCCCATGCCCCTGCCCCTTCCCACAGTGTCTCCTGGGGCATCCTGGCCCCTGCAAATACAGGCACTGCCCCAGTGCCGCTGGCCTGGTCATGAAGCTCCCTGCTGGCCCCAAAGGGCCCCCTGCCCCCTTCCCCTGTTGGAGGGGCAAGCACCTCCC
>NW_017729032.1:99286952-99296526 GCF_001723915.1 Gavialis gangeticus
CCCACCCACCCTTCCCTGCTGTAGCCCCAGTTCCTGGACATCTTACCCCAGCACCAGCAGGCACCTGCCCCACTTCACGCAGTCATCCCCTCCACACACTCCCGCCACACTCATACCCCAGACAGTCCCTAAGCCCTGGCCCTCCAATCCCTGCTATGCATAGACTTACCTGCATGCAGCTGCTGCTCCCACCACCTTGTCTGTATGTATGTCATCCATGTGCGTGTACCTAAGCACTTGCACATGGTGCCCCCTGCCTCCAATTGCCCTTGTCCCACTCCCACCAGTGGAGCACAGTAAAATCCCAAATGTTGGTTCAGATTTCAAAAAAACTGCCAGGATGGAGATTGGAAGACTCAAAGAGGACATGTCCGGGAAAACCCAGATGTATGGTAATCTTATTGGCATACTTCTGTGTACCTAGGCCCACATCCACATAGCCCAAGAGTACATAACTTTGGTTACTAATCTCTTTTACTAATTTACTAACTGGTTTTCAAAACTTTCAGAAGCCAAAAGTTACTTTTTTCTCCTATGCCTGAAGAAGGCTGCTTGTGCCCGAAAGTTTACAATTAAAGACTTTTTTTGCAAAAAGCTAATTGGTCTAATAAAAGATATCACCTCTACCGTGAGTTCTGAATCCATGAGCAAAAATGTTCATATAACTAACTTCATTCATGAGCAAAATTCTCCCTCAAAATCCATGCACTTATATACATTGGAAAAGACTGACAGGCGGTGCAGGTAGAAGAGTTTTCACTCTTCCATACAAAAAAGTGTTTCAAAATTTTAGATTTGGCCAGCAAATTAAACTTACTGACAGTGATAAATTAGATGAACTTCAAATTAAGCTTTTGTTCCTATCTGAATTACTTTATTTATTAAAATGTTGGAACAGTTTCATGCTTTAGCTTTCTTTTCCTGTAGCTAAGCTGAAAATATCTGATATGATTGATAACAGTGTAAAACTAGATACGTTGAGCAAACTAACCCTTTTGTTCTAATTTCAGTATCTGTCCATGTTTCATAACTTTTGTTTATGTTAAGATTACTATTACATGGATAACTTCACACAAAGATCCCCAAACAGAAAAGCAGCCCATAACATCTAACAGGAAGTATGGTAAAGTAAAAAGTTTCTGCACTCTAGACTGTTCAATCTTTCTCAAGGAGCTGACAGAAACTGTCCTCTCTTAGAAGCTGTATTGTCATTAGTGTACAATGGGAAAATCACAAGAGGAAAAAAACAGAAGATCAAGGTGATGGAAATTAGCAGTAGTATTTATGATAGATGTACAAACAAGCTCACAATTTTTTTTCCTGAAGTCACAATATTTAATCATTTGCACAAGTAACTGAACCAGGTTTAGAGGTTCATTGTGAAAATTGCACATTCCAGTATGCTGGAAAATAGGGCCTGTGCATACCATATCCAATGGTGCTAGGGGGCATGACTTTGAAAACATGTCCTACCCATTCATTCTTGCTCTGTGCACCCCAAGTGCTGGGGAAAAAATAGCCAACAGGCAAGTGTAGACATTCCCAGGGTGAGGGGAATGGAGAGGGGGTGAGGAGGGGGAAGGGGTTGGCAGGTCTAGGGGAGTTTTGGTGGGATGGGTGAGCAGGAATCTGGTAGATCTATGGGCAGCAGAGTTGTCTGCCTGGGGGTGGTGGGATCAGAGGGCTAAAAATAGCCTGCTCAGGGCAGTGAGCCCTGGGGCTGGGGTGAACAGCTGGGCTTTCCCAGTCCCAGGGCTGCTCTCCAAATGTGTACACATATTCAGTTATATCAGGCATGTTAGCCTAATCTACTTAGTGCTCCTCAGGTGAACTAAGTTAGAATGGGCTGGTCATTTTATGCCTGATCTAGACTTCCCGAATGTTTGTACAGAGTGGTACTTTGATCAACCTAATCCTACTTAGGTCAATCTAAGTATAATATCTGCACAAACAGTTTCAAAAACTAATTTATACGTTACAGTGCTTATCTCCTTACACAAAGGTTGGCCAGTAGGGGTGGGGGACTGTCCAGGCAGAGACAAGCCTGAGCCTAGCTCATCTGCTTATCTCCTCACAGTTTACTTATTGCCTTACACCTCATGGCATCCTTAAAAGGATCTGGTGGTATGCCCTGGCACCTTGGTTGAGAATCACTGCTATGGATGTACAAATCCACCGCTATACACACTCACTGTCCCACTTCAAGTCCTTCTGAAGTACATGGGGTAAAATGGGCCAGCATTTCTCAACCAAAAGTGGGTCGCAAGAATATATGAAAGGGTCACGAACAAATTTTAAAAATGCATATTTCGCATACATTTTTGAAAAAATAGATACTTCTTGTGCTTCACCACATGTTAATGCTGTGCCTCCTAATAAACAGGGATCCAGGTTTTCCATTTTGCACGGTAAAACATGGATTTTCTTCTTAAAGAGCTGCAGTAGAGCTATGGCCTGGCACTTGAGTGGCTGGCGGTGCCAGTCCAGCCAGGCTGCAGCACCATGCCTGTGGTGGGCACACAAATATGGGTTGGCATGTGCCCCCCCATGTCCCAAACACCCCCTCTCCATTTCCCACACACCCACTCCCTGCCTCACACACTGGGGGGCTGGGGCCTGGAGGCAGCAGGTCAGGAGTGAAGGACACCAGCAGAGCTAGGAAGGTGGAGGGTGTTGGGTTGGGAATGAGGGGCTTTGGTGGGGCACGGGGGCTGTTTTCAACTTAAACTATTTACTGGGTCAGGACTGGCCCTCAATGTTTACAAATGGGTCTTGTGCAGAAAAGGTTGAGAACTACTGAAATGTGCCAATGTTTTTTCCTGAGACAGAGCTGTGTGTGTCTGTCAGGTTATCACACTTTTTCTCAGGTAAAATGTATGGGCTATGTACGCCTTTGGCAGAGGAGCAGTGATGCAGCTCGGAAAAGGGATGCGGGTAAATGACTGTGCTGTATCTATTTTGATCTGGGTCAAACCCTGGGACAATCAGGCTAGCATCAAATGAGACATCTATTTACAGCAGAAAAGAGTATCCACACTGGGTTCTATCCTGGAAAGCTTGTTTCACAAAAGCCATTCAGATCACCTTCCCAGTGTAGAAAAGGGCACCGAGAAAAATCTCAGTAGCCTCTTAAGGAATCCTACAGGCTGAGCAGTGACAGGTCCATGCATGTATTTTGCTCTCAAGCCAAAATATGTATTAAAAATGGGCAGACAATAAACTGATATGTTCTAACTTAGAAGTGCTTGATTTTTCAACAAAATAAGGCTCTTTTAACACACATTTTTCTATGTTAGTATTAAAATACACTACATATAAAAGGCAAGACTGAATCTCTGTTCACCAGTTTGTTTTGAGTAGCCTCTTAGTTCTGCTGCCCAGGAGGGGCATCAAGATAGATTAGTCACTGTTACTTTTCTACCGCTTTCATTATTCTTAGCCATTGCTCTGAGGAAAGTAAGATGAGACAGCCTGTGGCCAGATGTAGACTACTCCCCAATCTCTCATGCTGTAAGGAAGTAAGAACCCTGAAGAGCCAAGGTCCAGCTGCAAAACAGACTGCAAGGGGCATGTTACTTCCCCTTACACCCATGTGGCACTATAAGACTAGGCTATGACTTGGAAATGCATGAGTCTTTAATGATCTACTGGAGTATACTAACAATATGGATTGAGTATAAAGAGAAAAATATTATAAACTACTGCAGATACGTATTGAACATAGAAGCAGTAGTAGTATGGTACTGCCTTTGAGAATTGTGAGTATAAACTGTATTGCAATGCATTTGCAAAGGAGGCAAGACTTAAGATTTGCAACCAACAGAAATTTTGGTATTTCCTGACTCAAGTCGGGTGCTCCCAGGCTGCATAAATGTAATACCGTTTTCATTCCACAAGTTTACTTTTATCTTAGCATCTGTGCTTACATGCTGCCTGATACCTTGGAAAACAGATGCCTTGAAATGGTACTTTAGCAAATGAAGATGTTGGGCATGTAAAATAATCTATATCTACAAAGCCATAAAACTGCAGAGGCCAGAACACAGCCTCATCTCTTGCTCCACCCGTGCCCTGCAACTGCGTGCTCATAGCCACAGCCTGAATTTGCTTCAGGTCCTGTAAACTGGGATAGAACTGCATCTGCCAATTTTTGTGCCCATTTGCTTGATCTAATTTTTAATTTTTTTTACAATGGATCAATCTTTCAATTTATCAGTCTTTCAAATGGATCGATCTTACAAGTTTCCATTATCAGACATAATGTTATAACTAGCACTTTACCTATTAAACATCACTGTCTCTCATACATGAGACAACATTTTGTTTTCTTAAAATATCAAAACATGGATTTGAAATTTCAGTAATATGCTGGTTTTATGTTTTAAGGTTCTTAGAAACTTTCTCAACCACAAACATCTCTTGCACTAACCACAATAACAGCCAATGCTTAGTGCAAACTCTGAAATATCTGTTGTAGATCTCTCTGGTTCTGCTAGTTACTTTCTTCAGTCTTTCACAATGTATCTGCAAGGTTGGTTAAGAAAACTACTGACAGTGCTAGAATGCTGGACACAACAAATTTCTTCACATTCCTTTCCAAATAGCCACTACCCTGTCTGAATGCCTAGAAATGGTAAAGATCTTAATGCTAAAGGCCTAGCAATGCCACTGCTTAAGGTATTATACATTTCAAGTGAAGATTTTGTCTTATTTACAGAGATAAACTTTTTACTAGTTAATAACAGATGATGGCCATAGGACGTTTCATTATAGTGTGCTTTAAATGTTTTAGATTTCTTCTGGCTCATCTTTGCAAATGAATTGGCTGGATTGTGAAGTTAATAAGGGGATACCTTTGACTCCAATTTGGTTCATAATTTAGTTGTTTTGTAAACTAAGCTTGTGTAAAACCTAATAAAATTCCGCCATGAATATTTATTTTAAAATTCCATTGGAACCAATCGTTTTTAAACAAATATTTCACTGAACAGTTTGCAATCCAAATACTGTGGGCAATATTTTTTTTAAGTAAACCCAGCTATAGACAAAAACAAAATTCACTGCAGTGTCCAAGAGGAAAGGATTGTAAAAAAAAGCATTCATGCAGCTTAAAGCATGGGCAGATTGGATTTTAAAATCCAATGGAGCTTTGCACTCTAACATATTACTAATAACATAAATATTTGTGTTTATAATAGAGGATTTTAAAAGGATAGTATCCATTTTAATTCTAGGTTTTGGTTATGATGTGTGGTGCTGTAGGTATTTGGAATCATTCAGGGAATGCTCAGTTTCTAATAATACCAGAAGTCAAATGGGAGTCACAAGTGTACACTTGGTAAAATTTATTTTGCATGATCCTCCCCTCCATCTCATCCCACACCTGATAATCTATCTGGTGAGATTTAATCCAGGCATGAGTGATAATGCCTTTTATTCTTGATGCATTTGATTTATAAAAAGCAGGGTCACTAGAACATCAAAATCTTGTATCAAGAAAAGTGGTATCAGCAGCCTTTTTCAGAACTACAGGAAATAATTCCATCTTGTCAGTTCTTAGCTTTCACTCTTCAAAAAAGCTTATTTTTCAGAAATTGTGGTACATACTATTTGCAGTGGAACTCCCCTCCCCCAAATAATCTGCCGGTATAGAAAACCTACTAAGTTTTAGGGGTAGGGATGATTTAAATCACTATCAGTTAAACAAGTCCCAAATGTAATTCAAATAAATTTGCTTCAAGAGTTTAGCCACTTGCGAGCCATTTCTCCAGTGTGTTCAGATGGGCAAAGGACGTATGCTTCCTTTAACAGACCCTGGGAGTTTACAAAAGTATACACACAGGACTAAATCTGACATCTACATTTTCAGTGTAAAACATTCCTAAGTTAAAACTGGAGCTTCCAAATGCCTTCCACTCCCTTTACCTCCCTCCCCTGCCCCTTGTTAGGAATGACCTGCTTGCTCAACCACTTGGTCTGATCTTGGCAGAGTGCTCAGATAGTGTAAGCCCTTTGGGGCTGCCTTTTGTTAGCTGCCTTGTGCCTGGAAATTCTGTTTTTTACTGGAATATGAATTCATGCTTAATATACCACAAAAGGACAGATGGTGGAATAGATCTGAACCCCTCAAAGACCATCGAACACATAAGCCCTCAGTGTGGCAGGTATAGCCTATCCCTAGGGGCAGCAGACCTCCCCACTGCTGCTGTGGCAGACAGGCTGAACACTCAAGGGGGCATCATAGCCCAGTCACTGGGCAGTCACAGTGAGTGTGGGGGAGCTTTATCTCTCTGGTACAAGGATTCCCCCTCCACCCCAGCTTTCATAGATTAGATTCACAGAAGTTTGGGTCAGAAGAAACCTTAGCAGATCATCGAGTCCAATCCCCTGCCCTGGGCAGGAAAGAGTGCTGGGGTCGGACAACCCTAGCCAGGTGCATGTCTAGCCTCCTCTTAAAGACCCCTAAAGTAGAAGAGAGCACCACCTCCCTTGGAAGCTCATTCCAGATTCTGGCAACCTTGACCATAAAGAAGGCAACCCTTACCGTAAAAAAGAGCTTTGCTCCATCCCTCCTGAGATGTGCACATATTGTTAGTGCACGTACTGATTTATAACTTCCCTTAAGGTACCCACTTGAACAGGCCAGCTGATCATCAGGCCTTGCCCTGTTATCAGTGTGGGTGGAGGGAGCTGAAGAACATGAGCCAGAGACTGCTCCCATCCAGGCTTCAGCATCCCACTTTCTGCTACCTGCCCCTCTGCAGGGATTTTAAGCCTCCTATAGAGGCACTATGTGCTGGCTGCAGCCCAGGCTGGGCTGTGCCAATGCTCCTGCTGGGACCTGGAGGGTCCTGGCTAGAGGGTCTTGCTCCTCTGCTCGAGGTCAGACTGACCATCAGCTCACCCAGCTTCTTTGCATCAGGAACCTGATGGAAGCTCTCCTTCCATCCCCTTCTCTCGTACCCTCCTTGGCTCGGGCTGCAACCCACCCTTAAGCAGGGTTTGAATTACACTGTGACTCTTGGTAGCAGCCTGCAAAAAAGATTGGGCTGCCCATCATGATACCCTAACAAAATCAGAGACACCCCTCCCCAGGTTATGATTTTCAAATCTTACAGAGGGGGCTCTTCTTTCTTACAGGGGGGCTCAGCTCCCCTGTAATTCCAACCCTGCCCTCAAGCATAGGAGCAGCACAGCCAATGTGTTACTCTTTTAGCAACCCAAGGCTGAACAGACCCAAGGCTCTTTTATTTATTTGGGGCTAAAAACAGGCAGTGGGTTTACCCTGGATCTGACAGTCCCAGGATTTGATTGGCATCAAAAGTCATTTACACAAACAGCTTGAAGAGCAATTAATTTGAATTAGTTCTGACCGTCCCCAGGAGAAAAGTGAGATCAGGTACTAAGGGACAGTGGGCTTGTACTCTGCGACTCAAAAACAGAGGACTGCTTTAATCTGAGGTTTATTAGTCTGAGATTTTACTCTCATCCCAACAGCCGGGGAGGACTGTCATTTTACATGGCAAGTAATTCAAATTAGTTGAGATTATTCCCAGGGGAAGTGTTAATCCAGATACTTCATGGGCTCTTAATGTGGGTCTGTAAGGGCTGGGGTTTGCTGTGAGACAAAAACACTAAGATCTGAACCCAGCTGGTCTTGTTTTAGCCCTGAGGGTCCCAGAATAAAAGGCTTTGTCCTGGGGTGAAACCTGACCTCTGTTGGATCGTTTAGATGAGGGGGAGCCTCTTTCAGGCCACTTTTTTTACTTTTTAATCCACTTGAGGGCAGAATTTGCAGGAAGGAAGGCATCACCCTTGGGAGTTAGGGGCGCAGCCTCTGAATCAGAACATCTTAGACCTTAAATGCTGGAGGCTGCAAGTGGGAGAGGAACAATGGAAAAAAAAAACCTTGGTCATACCCAGTTCGCTTTCCCTTTCAGCATCCACTCTCTGCCCCTGTGTGACACAGGCCTTTTGATGTGCTGTTCCAGAACGTGAGCAAAAGCCCAGCAAGTAGGGCTATAAGCTCCCCTTCATAAGGGGAGCCACTAAGGGCATATCACTGATCACTTGGGACAACAAAAAGACAAAACAGGGATGGGAGCGGAGGGTCAGAGGTTCAAATAGAGTGCACTGAAGGGGAACACTGAGCAAAGCATGTGCCCTCTAGCCCTCGAACAAGTCTAAGGAGCCAGTGAACGCTGCACAGTGAAACTCTGCCTGGAGATGTGAACAGACAAGGGACATGAAAAATGGACTCACCGTCCATGGGGCGCTCCTGGCCAGAGCCACCTTTCTGGTCAGATAGATTGATCACCAGGGATCCTGGTCTTCTCTGATTAAAAAAAAAAAAATCCCTAATATTCAGGTTTTAAAAAATAACTCAGAATCCACATTTTTCCATGATCAAAATGAAACACCACTATACAGATATCAATGTAGTAGTGGCACTTCATTTTAATCGTGGAAAAATGTGGATTTTGGATTACTTTTTTCAACCCCAAAATTGGGGATTTTTTTATCAGAGAAAACCAGGATCCCTGTTGATCACTAGCTTGGCTAGGGCCAGGAGGAGGTTGACCAGGAGGTCCCGGGACTTGGTTGGGTCCCAGATGGGAAGTGCGTAAATGCAAGGGTGGGGAGGGAGTCATGCAGCCAGGACCTCAGCAGGAATTTCTGGAGGAGGCAGTGGAGGGACAGCAACTCGGTGCCCTCCAGGGTCTCCCTCTGCTCACAGAAGGGGCAGGTACTGGGGGAAGATACATGCCTGTGGCCATGGCTCCATGGAAGAGCTGCCAGCTGAGGTCCTCAGTGGTTCACGGGTCTAGGCTTATCCACCAGGGACCTTCATCCTCACTGAGGCTATAGAGTCAGAGAGAAGCAGGGCTGGAAGGGACCTCCAGAGCTCATTTAGTCCAACCCCTTGCCTGGGCATGATTATCCTTATCCAAATCATCCCAAACAAAGCATCATCTAAACTGTACCTCAGACTCCCCTCAACACTGACACAACACAAACCTAACACCCTCCCCTGCCATAAGGAGACTAGGGCAGCCAATGTCCCTCTGTGTGACCCTGGACACTGGGCACGGGACACTGGGCATGACATACCTAGAGTAGTAAATGGCAGTTCTTTTGTTCTTAAAGGCTACTCTTGGCTGGTTGTGGGGAGTGGGGGGAGGAAATCAGTTCCCCTGCTGGCCTGGAGGGGGGCACCCAGTCCTGTCCCTCTGTGCCCACAGCAGGGGTGGATATGGGGAAGAAATCAGTGTCCCAGGCAGCCTGGAGGTGGGGGGAGCAGCCCTGCCCCTCTGTGTCTGTGGGCGGGACAATATGCAGGGGGGAGGGGGAAATCAGGGTCCTAGGCAGCCTGGAGGGGACAGGCGGTAGCCCTGCCCTCTGTGCTCATGGAGGGAGGTATGGGGGGGGAAGATCAGTGTCTGAGACAGGGGGATATGGGGAGGATCAGGGTCCCAGGCTGCCTGCGGTGGGGGGGGACCCTCTGTGCCCACAGAGGGGGCATACGGGGGCGGATTTGGGGAGATCTGTGTTCCAGGCAGCTTGGGGGGGGTGT
>NW_017729032.1:99297632-99298365 GCF_001723915.1 Gavialis gangeticus
TGCCCGATGCCCCGCAGGCGCCGCGGCTCCTGAGCCTCGCCGCCGCCCGGCAGCACCAGCAGCACCAGCAGCAGGAGCCCCGCGAGGCCGGGCCGGGGCATGGTGGCTGCGACCTGACCCAGAGCCCGGGATGAGCCGGCCGGGCCCCCTCAGGTGCAGGGCGCCGCTCCCCCGGGGCGCTGTTCTGAGGCAGCAACAGCGGCAGCGACTGGTGCTGGCGAGACGCCCGAGCGGCTGTCAGCGCCCGGCCGGCTGCTCCTTGCTGGCGGGCTGTGTCTAAACCGCAGCAAATTAAGCAAACCCTCCTCCTCCACCCCCTTCCCGGCTCATTCAATGGCATCTCGGCCATCAATCACTGCCAAACTCCGCCCGCTCCCTCCTCCAGAGCCAGCCCCCGGGCACGCACGCGCGAGTCCCTCCCCGAGATGCCTGGAGAGCATCAGCCTGTCCTGCCCGCTGCAGGCATGAGGGGGGCCGGGGGCTTTGCTGGTCCCTGCAGAAGAGAGGGCAGGGGGGAGGGGGGGTGGCGGGTTGAGAGCAGCCTTCACTTCCCTGACTGGGGCTTCCAAAGAACCGGAGGCAGATAACAGGACAAGGAGCAAGGGTCTCCAGCTGCAGCCAGGGGGGCTTAGGCCGGGTATTTTAGGAAAAGCTTTCTCACTAGGAGGGTGGTGAAGCACTGGGTTATGGAGAGAGGCGGTGGAGTCTCGGTCCTTGGAGGTTTTAAGGCTTG
>NW_017729032.1:99303365-99303770 GCF_001723915.1 Gavialis gangeticus
TGGGGGGGCTGTGTCCAGGCAGCCTGGGGGGGTAGCCAGCCCTGCTTCTCAGTGCCCATGGGGGAGTCAGGGGGGGAATTTAGGGGCGATCCGTACCCCAGGCAGAGGGATTTGGGGGGCGCTGTGTCCCAGGCAGCTGGGGGCAGCCCTGCTCCTCTGTGCCTGTGGGGCAGGGACATGGGGAGAATTTGGGGGGATCTGTATCCCAGGCAGGGGGTTTGGGGGGCTCCATGTCTCAGGCAGCCTGGGGAGAACACTCAGTCCTGCCTCTGTGTGCCCACAGCAGCAGGAGGATATGGTGGGGGGGGACAAGGGTCCCAGGCGGCCTGGGGGGGGCAGTCCTGCCCCTCTGTGCCCACGGAGTGGGGATAAGGGGGGAAGATCAGTGGATTTGGGGAGGCTGCC
>NW_017729032.1:99303818-99304142 GCF_001723915.1 Gavialis gangeticus
TGGGGGGCCCCGTGTCCTAGGCTGCCTGGGGGGGGGTGCCCAGCCCAGCCCAGCCCAGCCCTGCGGGGGTACCTTGTAGACGCTGACGGGAATGGCGATGAGGACGTGCAGCAGGTCACCCAGGGCCAGGCTGGCGATGAGGATGTTGGGCCCGTTCCTCATGCACTTGTTCTTGTAGATGATCCGCAGCAGCGTGGCGTTGCCCAGCAGCCCGAGCGCGAACACGAGGCAGGACACGGCCGTGTTGATGTACTTGAACGTGTCCTTCAGCTCCGGCCGGCCCGCGCACGGCGGCGGCGCCCGCGCGCCTTCCCGCTCCCGCGC
>NW_017729032.1:99304796-99317620 GCF_001723915.1 Gavialis gangeticus
GATGCCTGGAGAGCATCAGCCTGTCCTGCCCGCTGCAGGCATGAGGGGGGCCGGGGGCTTTGCTGGTCCCTGCAGAAGAGAGGGCAGGGGGGAGGGGGGGTGGCGGGTTGAGAGCAGCCTTCACTTCCCTGACTGGGGCTTCCAAAGAACCGGAGGCAGATAACAGGACAAGGAGCAAGGGTCTCCAGCTGCAGCCAGGGGGGCTTAGGCCGGGTATTTTAGGAAAAGCTTTCTCACTAGGAGGGTGGTGAAGCACTGGGTTATGGAGAGAGGCGGTGGAGTCTCGGTCCTTGGAGGTTTTAAGGCTTGACAAAGCCCTGGCTGGGATGATCTAGTTGGTGATGGTCCTGCGTTGAGCAGGGGGCTGGATTCGATGCCCTCCTGAGGTCCCTTCTAACCCCAGTTTCCTAGCCACATGGGGGTCGGGACCATCCTGATCGCCACATGGCTGGGAGAGCTGTCCTGCTGCATTCCAGCCCAGTGGAGATCAAGTAGGCATCTGATCCCCAGATGGCCAGGAGAGGTGTCCCTGCCCCGTGGGGACACTACCTGGCAGCCCTGTGGGGCTTGAGAGGGTCCTGATCACTACTTGTTCAGGAGAGGCATCCGTGCCTGGCGGGGACAGCTGTGTGGGGATCAGGAGGGTCTTGGTCCCCACTTGACTACCAGGCAGGGTCCCTTTTGGGTGGAGAAGCCTCTCCATTGTGACCCTCCTGATCCCCACATGGCTGTCCCCACCAGGCAGGGATGCTTCTCTTCGCCATTTGGGGATTGGGTCTGATCCCCACATGGCTGGGACACAGCAGTCATGGCTGCCAGGAAAGATCTTGCCCCTCTTGTGAGGATTGAGACCAGCCCCCTGCTCCCTGCCAGCCCCTCCCTGAGGGAGCCTGGAGATCCCCCTGGCTACTACAGTGGGGCAGAGCAGGTCAGGGGGCAGGAACATCCCTGATGTCAACTGCTCTAACGTAGTTCCTTTCCCAGGAGCAGTTTACTGCACCTTTTCAAATACCCAGTAACCTTACTGTGCATTAATAGCATGTGTAGACGCACAGTTTCTTTCAGCATTGGAGATCACCTTGTGCTAAGCACCTTTAGCCCTGCTGCCCTGCTCACATTTTGTTGGGAATTGTCCCCGGGACTATTCTAACCCACACTTCGGGGGTCTTCCTGGCTTCTAGTATAAGTGGGTGGTGTTACCTTGCTACCTCTACCTCCCGTCCTCTGGACCTGGTTTGTATTTGTGACAGGCTAAAATGATGAGAGTTTTGCTTGAGAAAGGAATGCAGGATTGGTACCACGACAATCCTCCCTGCTTCCCTCAAAGCACTGAGGGATGATGTGTAGGAAATGTTTATTACAACACTTATTATTACTCTTGGATTTATGGGAAATCACAGCTGTCCCATTCTGATTACCAATCCAGTTCTGATTAGCAATTGCAATCTGTTTAGCAATTCAGGCAGCTTTAAAGCCTGGTCTAAAAAGGTGACTCCAGTCCCATGGCTCATTCATAGAGTTTTAGAGGCATACAGGCTTAGGAGAGGTCTTTCTAAAAGTCACCAACAGTCTGAAAGCTGGGAGGAAGTTTATGTTTACTTAAGTGGTTTTCAGTTTAAATATCCTTTTCTGACAGTCATGCTGCTTTCTCTAGCTTCACTTTTAAAATAGGTTGTAGGCCCAAGTTTTTCATATACATCTCTACTCTTAATTTACATAAGTGAATCATTCACATATATTATGACTTGTACTTACTTTTTCATGAAAACACTGTATAAACTAAGTCTTGCTTTTGTTTGTCTCTGGATCTTTCTTCTTCCCAGTTTTATCTGTAAATGAAGTTACCAAAGTCAATTCTGTTTTCCAGCAATGTAGAGTTCAGGGAGGAACATGACACTGGCAGATGCTTCTTGGACCACCATATTCCTGTACCAGCAGGCAACCATTTGCCTAAAAGATCCACAAAAACATCTTCTCTGATCTTTCTTAAGCCCCCCCGCTATCCTGCAACACCATAGTCATCAGGTGGTGACATTATGACATAGCCATAAAGCACCTAAGGTGGACACAGGTGAAGAGCAGAGCTAGGGAGACAAGTGACAGGGCTGGATGAATTGCTTGAGTAATGGATGCTAATTTGCTTTAGTTACACCACAGGGTATATCCCTTCCTCATTTACACTGGCGTGATATTGAAGTAACTCCATTAATGTTTTGGAATATGTGGAGTTTAACAAGATCTTTTTCAATTGCCTACTAGGTAGCACTGTACTGGGTGAGTGACATGTCTGGTAAATTAGAATTTTTGTCACAAATTTCTGAATCAATGTATCTTTAATCTTATAGTTTTAACACTGAGGGGCTTTTAACTGAAAAAACTAACTGCTAAGTGTTCAGGGCTAGGATGCAGAACCTTTCCCCCCTGGAAGAAATAGAGTGCATCTATGCTAAGATACCGTTGCTAGAATGCTCCACCCTTGCTATCACTGGTACAGCTCTTAATGTTAGTCAGTGCAGGTAGGACTCTTGAGGGCTGCTGATATATCATGTCTTCTAGTCCTGTTCAAAGCTGGTCTACAGGACATGTGATTAAAATGTCCCTGGCTGCCACCACTGTGGCCACACTAGCGTTTCTACAGTTGCTATCACTTGTATAGTAGTATCACCAATGATGAGAAAACTGAGGGTGAAGATTCCTAGGATAAGCAAGGTAATATTATTGGTTAAATGAACCACCCTTCTTTTTGAAGTCCTGTCTATGAGATGAATATGGAAAAGGAAGAACCATTTCATAGGAATTATGTGGGATTGCAAGGATAATGCTTTCCTACTTGAATGCTGAGAAAAGTTTTTAATATACTGCTCTTTAGGAGCAGCTTGATGATTTGGGTAGCAACTTAATAGCTTCTTCACTAACAAGGAACATGAATAAGAGAAGGAAAAGAGGCAAAAGCATCTTTAATTCCAAGTGAGTGTTGTTAAAGGGTCTCTTGTAACTAAACCATGAAGTATACACCTCACTGAAATGAACTGATAGTATTAGCGGAGATTTCACATTCTTTTGTCAGTGTGTCTGGATACATTTTTTCCCTGCATCATGCAATTTTGTATAAGGAAATCTTCATTTTCTATAGAAAAAAATTACTTGAATTCTATAGAAAATACCTAAGAATACATCATTTAACTAAAAGATTCTCCAAACTGCAGGGCATTCATTTTATGATGTCCTTTACGTTGTATGAATTCCATCACACTGGTTTCTAAACATTCCCAGAATTACAGTCTTAATTCTCAGGCAAATATTGCCTTGTCAAAAATAACTAGCCATGATATGACATTCTTGGAACTGTTAAACAGAGTGGGCATAGAATATATTCATGTAAAATATACAGAGATACTCATGGAAAATCAGATGGATTTTCATACTGGTTCGGTTGTGGCATTAACCATCCATCCTAGCCAAGATTATGGTAACTACAATATCCTTCCATCCCCTAAAGAATCATTATATTAAACTAATCCTATATTCACTGAAGTCAGTGGTGATCTTGCAGTAGACTTTGATGGGAATGGGATTAGGTCTTTAAATGTCTAGACCCCTTTTAAAATTGGATATTTAAGTGCCAATATGCTTTTGAAAATTCTATTAAGTATCTACCTGCATTTCTGGACACCTTAACTTAAAAAAATCTTCCCCCAATTGTTCCTGCACTTTCTTTTATTGAAGTCAGTGTCTGTTAAGTGCAATGGGAACAAGATCATTCCAGAATGAGCTATGAATATGCACAAAAAATAAATTCCAGATAGAAAACAATTAAAACAGAATATTAAAATGTTACTTTAGTAAAATTACTGGTGGGAAGTTTAAGAAAATCCACATAATGTACTACTGCAATTTCAGATGTTTAAGTATCATTTTGCAATTTCATATCTTGACACGGTTGAATGTTGGAAAGATTATATGGATAAATAATATATTCCTCTTTTTTCAGTTTGAAAAAAGTGTTGAAACCCATGCTTTGTCTCTCATTCTACAAAGCCCTCCAACTTCTATAAATCACAGTGATGGGCTTTCAGTTACAATGTGTGGAACAGTAATACTGAAACTCTTGAGACCATAGATTACAGTGTTTCTTTCATCATCCAAGTACTGTAGCAACATAGTATCCTCACTAAAACAGTCTCAAATGAAACCAGAGACTTATATGTGTGTCTCTGTAAGTGAAGAGAGAGAGATAACAGAGGGTTAGGTATCATAAAGAACTTCTTTAATGGAAGTAAAACTGGCATCTCTTGCACAGAACTTTGAACAAATGAATCATAGTTGTGCTAAAAGAAATATTTATTTAGGTGAATAGTCATTATTTATTTGAATAATCCTAATCAAATAGTCCCCAAGTCAAAGCAAACTTGAGTGAGTAGTTTTACAGGATTGATCCCTGAGTCCTTATAGACCAGTTATTAAATTATAGCAGGGGTATTTCATCTTTTCCCTATGCTCTAGGATTAAATTAAATCTGACATGTATAAATGTTTTATTTCCCCAGTCTGAAGAGAGAAAATCCAAATTTTGAAATTGGAGTAACTACATTTGATTTAATTTACTGTAGCTACAATATGATAGACTGGATCACTCTCTCTTAAAGGAAAGGATACAGAAGGCAACTCTGAGAGAGGGAAAACCTGCTGTAGTTTTGTTCAAATAATTCAGGACACTATTTATTGGACCAGTGCAGAACAAGCAGTGTGTTCAACAACTCCCATTGGAATTGGAGTATCTGTTGGGACCCATTATTCAAATTCATCATCAGTTGTCCTCCTAGGAGGTCACTTGAGGAAGAATGTCTTGCATTCCAAAACTTGTCTAACTGTATCCAAACGTCATAAGTGGACCAATGTATTATATCACCCTAAGAAATCCTTGCTCCTCACATAATTTTTGGACCATCACAGCTACCACATCAACTTTAGCAGGCCTCTGATGTTGTCTCACACGGCATTTTATAAGTAAGCTGAGGAAAAACAGGCCAGATGAAACTATTATAAAGTATGTGCATTACTGGTTGGATAACTGTGCTCAACAGCTTAAAGTCAAGGTGGGAAGGAATTCTCCAGGGATCTATCCTTGACCTGATAATATTTGGCACCCCAATTAATGACTTGAAGTCCCAAAACTGTTATTGCAGGAATCAGTAGCTGGTATCAAAGGAGGAGGAAGATGGTTCTTTTATCCCAATTGCCTAATAAGGCATTTGATCAGGGATTGAGAATCAGGTTCTTGCCCCCTATAACCAGAGTGATTTGGAACCTGTTTTTCCTGCTTGTAAGGCAAGTGCTTTAATCACTAATTATGAGAAGTAACTGTCCCACTTCATTCTGCATTGGTGAGGCTTCACTTGGAAAATGTTATCCAGTTTTAGGCATCACTCCTTCAGAAATCTGGTCATATTAGAAAATGTCTAGAGGAGGGCAGCAGATGATTAAAGGTCTAGACACTAGGACATATGAAGAGAGGTTGGAAGAATGAGAATTATTTAATCTAGAGAAGATTGACAGGAGATTTGTTAATGGTCTTTAAGTATAAATAAGGTTGTTAGAAAGATGCTGTTGTGTTTGCTATTTAACTGTTCTTTGTGTCCACTAGATACAGGACAAGAAACAGTAAGTTTAAATTGCAACAAGGGAGATTTATGTTTGAGATTCTAGGCTGTGAGTTCTCTGAAATTGGAAGGGTTTAAGTGCAGGTTAGACATACATTGGTTTGGGATGGTCTAGGATAGTTAGGGATAATACTGCCTTGAGTAGGATGTTGGACTAGGTGACCTTCTGAAGTGCTTACAGGTATATGCTGGTGTTCTATGGTTTTCTGATGTACTTGCTTTTGCTGGATAAGGAACTAGAGCATGGAGAATGCTTATCTTGAAGATGCACATGCTAGGGAAGAGGTGGGGACATGATGGCAAATGTCAAATATTAATCCTCCCACTTTGACACTGGAAACTGGAGACCCAAACTGGAAGGCAACCCATGACTCCCCCCTTCAGTATGTCTGAATTCAAACATTAATTTATCTTCTCAATTACATTTATAATCAAAAGAATCCTCCAAAATGCAATATATTTTCCTTTTAATATCTCTTGATCTCTTGTCAAAATGCCACTTTTACCATGTGGACAGAGACACATATGACATATATTCTATATCCTTAAAAAGGAGTATCTGAAAAACCTAAAAGGCACTTTTCATTTAGAAAATAAAGATGATTTTCATTACTTCTACCAGTGTATTTTTAAATTCCAGATGCTGGAATTTGCCATCTTGATGCTGCCTTAAATGTTTTTCTTGATATGAAATAAAAAACCCATGTCTTTCAAGATACTGCTAAAGGGTCAGACATTACAGCTACATACATTTATACTTCTTCATAGACACTCTCCATTTACTGTAGCTGCTTGTCTTCTAAGTGGCTCATCAGAAGGGATCTTCATTTTCTCTGATAAAAAAATCCCCAATTTTCAGATTAAAATAGTAACCCAAAATATATTTTGCCATGATCAAAATGAAACACTAATATACACACACACACACGTGTGCACGCACACACACATGCATGCACACACACACATATATAACATCACTATATTTATATAGTGATGTTTCATTTTGATCATGGAAAAATGTGGATTTTGGATTACTTTTTAAAACCTGAATGTTGGGGATTTTTTATCAGAGAAAACCAGGATCCTTTTCATCAGGTACACATGATGCTCAGTACTTAGTTTTTGTAATATTTAACACACCCAGCTATGTACTATTGTTGATATTGGAAGACTTATAACAAGCTAGTCTCCACCAATTAAAAAAACCCAAACCCTCATGGTTATAGAGTAACACCTACTCCTCCCCTTATATGGTAAAGACTCAAACTCCAAGTGTGAATTGCAGCCACATCTATATTTAGTACTAGAGGACTACACACTGTTAGCCAAGGAGAAACAAGAATTCTATCTCCAGATACTGTTTTTATAGAAAATGACCCTGAAGACAGTTTCAAAACCATGACTTTGTTATTGACATTGCTATGGCAACCTTGGCTTCAGACTATGGAATTCCATTATTTTTTCTAAAAAATACTTGTGTCACAAAGGCATAACAAGTGTAGTAAAATGTATTTTATTTTATATCAAATATCATTTAATGCAGGTTTTAAGTCATGTAAGTTTTTCTTATAATCTTTTAAAAAAATGCATTATTTCCTTCTTGGTCTACAGTTAGCACTATCATTTAATTGATTTACATGGGTCTACTCCAAACGGAAGGTTTCACAATGCTTTTGCAGTATTTCATATTTATTATATTTCAGTGACTCCACTTGAAATATTTGTAGTTTGCAGTTGGGAAAAAATTGTTTCCTATTATTTTTAAAAAACTCAGTATCTACTCTAAAGGGCCGAATCCTTCTTCTAGATTCCCTTTATACTATTTTTGTGGTGCCAGAGGACTTAAATCTAGTCTAAAAAGACAGCTGGTGAGTCCCTCAGTGTCAAAGAACAGTGAAGTTGACCTATAGGGGCATGGCACGTGTGACCAGAATGCAACTCCAAGGGCTTTTGCTAGCTTCTAGCAGAAATGGGGACAGCTCTGAAGGTGTGCTAACTTGTGCCAGCTGCCACTAAGACTGGGGAAATACAAAAGTAGCTCAAGACCATTTTTGCTTACGTATAGCCAAGCAACCAAAAGGTAGGACAGGTGTCCTCACTTATGTGCACCTCACTAATCAAAAAGGCAAAAATAAATACCCGTATCTGTACAGCTTTATTACCTTTGAAACAATGTGCGATAAATGTAAACCATTGGGTTTGCTCATTGGCCCAGAAACTTTTGACAAACAATCTTCTGAATATAACTCAGGCCATGGCGACTTTTCATTTTTTAAAAACCACTCTTGCCCATGCAGCACTCTCAGCCTTCCTTCCTGGCTGCTCACTAGAGCTCTCTACTCATTAGCTATCCAGGATTTGGATCTGACTGTAGATACATCCTTGTTATCTTACTTTATGCCAACATAGTCATTGAGGTTGGAATTTCCCTAGAATGAGACTGGTATTATGTTGCTTCCTTGCCTTTAGAAATGCGGCTCACTCAAATAGATACACTCGCAGTCTTTATAGAACATCAGTTGCCAGGACCATGCTATTATTTGGATCCCCTAGCATTATAACCGGAGATCTTGGTTTTCTTTGATAAAAAAATCCTCAATTTTTGTTAAAAAAAGTAACCCCAAATCCACATTTTTCCATGATTAAAATGAAACACCACTATATCTATATCTTAGAGGAGTTTCATTTTAATCCTGGAAAAATATGGCTTTCAGTTTACTTTTTTTAAACCGACAGTTGGGCATTTTTTTTTTATCAGAGAAAACCAAGTACCTGATTATGATTCACTCACCTGTTCTTACTACTTTTTAAAGTTTCAGTCAAAACACATAACAACTCTTGCCTCTATTTCTCACATTCATTGAGGAGCATGTTTCTTCTATTTCCTGCAAGCACTCTCTCAGTTTAGTCTGTATATGTTACTAAGCTGTGAGATGACTTGAACCCAGCTCCTCTTGCAGCTCCTGATCCCCCAAGGTTTCCACTTTGCTAGGTAGCTATACGGGCTACTGCCACCACTTTTGTAACCACTTTGTGTACAACCTTGTTTTTGGAGCTGAAGGATGCCCATTCTCTTGGTGGCCTTTCACTCTTTTACACAGAGATCCAATTTGTCCCTTGTTTCTTCTGTGTTGACCTGGAATGCAGAATTGCCTGTTTCTGAGCCCTCAGCCTTGTACATCCTCATAGGTGTTTTAGTGTCCTGGTCACATGTGTTCTTAGTGTAGGGCCAATATTCTCTGAAATGGAGCCTTCTCTACCTTCTGTTGCTATTTATGAATTTTCACTGCCAGAGTATGTGGCATTGCCTTCACCTGGGAGTCTAGCCTCTACCTCTAGCATCTTTTCATCACAGCTATCTGCTGTTCAAAAACACATTTGTATTCCTAGAATTTAGTAACACATTTCTTGAACTTAGAAATATTTTCTCAGGCTGTGTTTTTGGATTCATTAGGTCTTTAACCTCCATGTATATTATTTAATGCATGAACACTGTGTGCCCCCAGCAGCTGGAAGGGCACGGCGGCAGCAGGAGCACGCGGCAGTAAGCGGGGGAGCTTCTGCAGATGCCACTGGCACTGTTGGTGGGGGGAAGTGAGTACCAGCCAGGGGTCGGTCACCACCTTGAGATGCCGCCAGCAGCGTTGGCAGCAGCCAGCTGGGATCGCAGACTGCCTGCAGATGCTGCCGGCAGTGTCAGAGGAGCCTTTTTGTAGGGGGTGCACCCTACAAAAATTCCTTTTGAATTTCTGCCCTAGAATGATCACATCCCCATATATTAGATTCTTTCAATCCAGAAGTACAGATTCCAACTCCTTCCTGCCCTTTTCCAGGCTGATGGTCTGATTTTGCTATTTACTTTTCCTGCTCTGCCGATACCATCTTAGGCCTGGAACTTTAGTTTGTCCAAATCTACCTGCTAGCAAAAGGCAGAAATCTAGTTCTCCCAGTTTCTCTTTGTCTCCTTTATTTGTCAGCTTCTCTCTGAAAAATATCTTCTCACCCTTCAACTCTTTCACACAGATATTGAATCTCACGTCTCAGACATCTCTTCTTGTAGTATCTCATGTACTTTTTGGAGCTCTGACCCTAGATCCATGGAGTCTTTCCCCAGAGTTAATTTATTAATTCCTGGCAGCTCTCCATGTAGAACTCTGTTTTCTTTTTTTTTCCTTTTCTCCCACTTTCTTATTGCAGAGTCCTGGATCTTACATGAATTTATTACATGAAGATCGCCATGCTTGCAGGTTTCCAAGGTTAGAGCAGGACCAGGTTCTGTACTTTAACTCAGTTGAGTACATCCCTTCATTCCAGAGGTTTCACTTTACTTTTATCACTTGCAGTTTGTGTTCGCTGCTGGATAGCCATGTTCCATGCCTCTAGTTCCCTATCTTTCCTGCAGTCCTAGAAACCTAACTGCAGCATGCCTCAGTTTATGGACTTTCTTGTTTCTTTGGCACTTTTCACAACAGATTGATCTATAAAGTTACAGTTCATAAGTGTGTGTGTGGTGGGGAAAATCTAAGTGCATGCCTCATGCATCTACCATCATAACACGCTGCTGGCTGGACCCCAGTCCTCATTCCCCTCAAATACTTTTGTCTCCTTTTGCTGACCATGACTGGATGCAAGACCCTGAGGACAAAATGATCCTGCTCCTTAAGCACAGTCAGTTGCCCCTGTTGATCTTTCAGCATCTCCTTGATAATTTAGGAATAATGACCATAGCTGAATCGTCCTCAAGTCTCTGAAATACCTACTCCATAACTTTTATGTTTCATCCAATCAGTGAAACCAAATGAGCTGACATTTCCCTCACTGGCCACAAAAAAACTCAGCAAACGATGGCCCAAATTCATCTTGGGCCATTGCCTTTAGGTACAGCTCAATGTTTTAAACCCAGCTATTTTCCTCAAAGGGCTCTCTGCAGGATGATCTCTTTCCTGGCCACCTACTTGGAAGTACAGATAAACTCAGTCTTCAGTGTACTTTAAACAATAACATGTGACCGAAGCCAACAGCCTGATATGAACTCGAGTTCACAACTATACTTGATTGGAAATCAGTAAATAATTCTGTAGAAATTGCACAGGATAGAAAATCTCATTCTCTCTTAGCTGCACTGCCTTTGTAATGCTTATGAGATTGAAAGGCAGTCAAACAAAATTTGATGTGAAAGCAAACAAGTATTATTCAGAACACACAGCAAGAGCAGCTCTACTCTGAATAATGTGCCAATAGTTACTTTTCCAAGTACAATCATACATTCAATGGGTACAGGAAATGAAAAAGCTGTGGCAACTTGTATTACATCATACAATTTGTAGTTTGGTTTCAGTTTTCATCGGTAGCTACATTTTAGATGCTTTTCTAAAGTAGCTTGGGAACTCAGGCTGCTATCCTGTGTAATTTTCAATACTTTATGTTTTTGGTCAGTAGAGAAATGTCAGAAAATGCCAGAAATGCTAGAATCTCTTGAAAGGTGTCACTACCTGTTTCTATTTAGAACCAAATGGAGAAACATAAGTTGTAACTAATAAAAGTAAGGACAAATATTGTCTGCTGGAGAATTTGTTTCTGTTGGGCTGCTTATACATGACATGGGGGTTTACTTTGGTTTAATTCTCCCCAAATTGAAGTGGTGGGTTTTTAAAAAACCCACTTCAATTTAAACCGAAGTAGACTCCCCTGGCATGTACACAAGGCTTGGGCCCAATCCTTAACTGCCTCCGGTGGAGGGGGTGGGGAGGTGGCAGGCCAAGTTGCTGGCAGGCCAAGCGGTCCCTGAGTTGCAGGGAGAGGCCAGTGGTTTCCTCCATGGTGGCACCCCCCCAGGCTGCACCTGCCCACAGGCACCCGGCCTGAGCAGTCCTAGGGGCACCGCAGCAGTGGAGGGAAGCACCAGGCCCCCACGCAGCTCAGGCATGCAGGCAGGCTCCAGGGAGAAAAAAAAAAGATCAGGCTTGACTCTTTTTATTTTCCTTCAGTGGAAAGGAAGCCCCTGAGCTGCATGGGGCCTGGTGTTTCCTTCTGTGGCTGTAAGGTAGCAAACTAAAACACCTTGGACATGTTTTATTTCGCTGCATCCCAAAGTCATTTAATGAGCAATATGCCACTGACAGTGTAAACAGCTACGCCATTAAAGTGTATTATGCTGCTGACAGTGTAAACAGCTGCACCATTAAAGCAGTGCAAAAGGGCATTTAAGCCACTTTAAAGGCCAGTTTTATGGTGTATACCAATGCCCTTGTGTGGACTAAAAGCAAAGTCCCAAAGGCACAGTTTTGGAGCATATAAGAAAGAATGATAATTTATTAACCATGATTTTGCTGTGAATGTGTCATAAGCCTGTGTCGTAAGCCTGCTGCAGTGACAGGTGAGTGTGTATCTCTTTCTTGGCTACAGAATGCCCTTGGAACCTGAATGCTTTATTCCAGTGGGAATCTCCTGGGTAAATGTTTTCAGTAAATTAATAACATCAAGGAATATGTAAGTTGTATCCCTTCTGACATGAATCCTGTGAGTAACTTAAATGCAATCTGGGATGCACGTATCTTTCAAACTTGTATTATGCCAAAAGCTGTGATGCAAAGAGCATAAGAGCCATGACAATTAGGCCAGAGGTGATAAGCATGGACTCAATTATATTTAGGAATGATGTTCGAGTTTTCTCTGCTTTGTGGTCATTTGTGTGACGACAGCTAGTTTGCCAAAACTATCTCGGGGTTGGGTCATACCAAACAATGTGGAATTTGATTTTCATTTTACTTACACCAATTTTATGGTGTAATAAATATATAGATAAGAGACATTAGAGCCAGCAGTGGTAAGAAACACATAAGACTGGTTTATACTTATGCTATGTATTGCCAAATATACGAATGCCTGCTTGCCAAAAAGGCGGCGTACGCCCCGTGGAAGGGGGGTGAAATCTCCAAAGAGGAGTATACCTCCTCTGCTCGGGCCTGTAGGTGAGCTGTTAGGAAGGCCAAGGTGGACATAGAGCTCGGATTAGCATCCAAGATTAAGGACAACAAAAAGTCCTTTTTCAAATATATTGGGAGGATGAAGAAGGCGCCAGGTAATGTGGGACCCCTGCAGGATACGCTGGGCAATCTGGTGGTTGCGTCAGAGGAGAAAGCGGACCTCTTTAACCAATTCTTCA
>NW_017729032.1:99318180-99333527 GCF_001723915.1 Gavialis gangeticus
AACTACTTCACAGTTAGGGCGGCTAGGAGCTGGAACCAACTTCCAAGGGAAGTGGTGCTGGCCCCTACCCTGGGGGTCTTTAAGAAGAGGCTGGATGCCTACCTGGCTGGACTCATTTGAGTCCCGTTTTTGTTTTGGGGTTTTGTTGTTCTCCTGCCCTGGCGGGGGGTCAGGCTAGAAGATCTACTAGGTCCCTTCCGACCCTAAATCTATGAAACTATGAAACTATGTAACCAGTAAACCTGGTCTATTAACTTCACTGTGGTAATTCCTGATTTACACTGGTGTAACTAATATTAGAATTTGGCACACAATGTTATTCCAATGTTTGCTTTTACCTTAAAAAATGAAAAGGAATTTAATCCCTTTTTGTCGTTATATGCAGTGGCTATGATGCTCATAGTGCTCATCCTGTCTACTATTTTAGACCTCAACTAATAATATTACACAAACTTGAAATGAATACATTTATTGGCTTTAGAATAAAAAAGAACAGCACATCTGGGCAAACAGATTCCTTTTTCACGTGATGATATAAACTAGAGGTATTTTTTCCATCACATGCATGTACCTGAGAATAGTATGTTTTCTTAGGAATGTGGGATATGTATAATGTTATGTGATTCAAATCATCCTTATCCTGCTTTCCTCTGTGACAAATGATTATATTCAGCAGCATGGAAAAAAGTAAATGCCAGGTGCCCGCATTAGGCCTGCATCATTAAGCAGGTACAAGCCTAAGTCACTGCTGTGTGTTTCACACTATGTGCAAAATCAGTGATGTGCATTTATCTCTGTCCAGAGAGACAACAAATGTTTTACTGGTGCTTGTGCTCTACTCAGGGGTGATTTTCACCCAACGGGGGTATCTGTGCAATTAATGCGTGGAAATAAACTGTGGTGCAGTTTGCGCCGGAGTCAACTACTTCAGCATGCAGTGTCTATACATGCGCCCAGAACTGCAGGAGTTTGAGCCAGGGCAGAGCAGGCCTGGGTTGGCTGGGGGTCCAAGCAATCAGCCCCAGGCTCCAGGTGGCGGTGTTGGGCAGCAGAGGGGCTGGCTGGGGCATGAGGGTGCTAAAGTACAGGGCTAGGTGGCAGGCAACACCTGCACTTCAGTACCCTTCTGCCCTAGTCAGCCCCTGTCACAGGCCACATCTATACAAGACGCTACTGCGCAGTAGCAATGAGCTACTGAGCAATAGTTCATTGCTACTGCACAGTAGCATTGGGGGGCACTAACCATGATGTGATGCTACTGGGCAGCAGTAACAAGCTGCTGCACAGCAGCTCATTGCTACTGTGCAGTAGAATCAGGAAAAAAAAACGTGTGGAGACCCTACTGCGCAATAATGCCAGTTACTGCACAGTCATTTAGTACTTGGTTATGCAAGTACTAAATGACTGTGCAGTAACAAGTGCACAGTTCACCACTCATGTAGATGTGGCCACAGTCTTCCCATTCATTTGATCACACATAATTACTCTGCCTGGTGTAATTACTGTCAGGATCAGTACTATCTTATGGCAGAGTTAATTAATTTATTGCACCCTAATACTGTAGACTGTAATGCTTTACTGTGGAGCTAATTAGTCTACTCTGCAGTAAAACACCCAGTGGGCATGTCCAGATGGATGTGGTCATGGAGTATATGGCACCGCAGACATGTTTGCAGAGCCACATACTGCACAATCCAATGTTCTCTGTGCTGCAAGGGTGTGCTGCCTGAGTGTGCACTGCACTGGGTTTTTTTTCTGTGGGTTTTTTTGACCCCTGGATATCCAATACAGTGCAGTGCACACTTGGGCAGTGCATACTACTGAAAAGCGGAGCTGTGCCACCTGGAGCTGTGCTGAGGTTGCTGGCCAGGGTCTGTGCAGCAGAATTGCCACAGCTGCAGCCCCAGGAGGTCCCCAGGGCCCCAAGTAAGACTGCTGGGGCCAGTACAATCTTGGCCCCAGCCTCCCCTACTCCAACTGGGGCAGCTTGCCATGCGCCAAAGTGCAAATGGCATGGGCATCCCCCACAGACAAGTAGCTGCAGCATGAAGTGCGCCACTGCTAGTTGTCCCCAGGGAACCAAATGTCCACATATGTCTGGGTGCTCCCAGCGAGAATAACGTTAGAATTAATGAGTTAAGCCTCCATGTAAGCAAGTACAACTCTCACCCAAATCAGTAAGAGTTGTATTAGCTTTTGCTGGGGTAAAGAGTGTTTACCCTCTCCTGCAGAGACATTCCTGTAATATGGCCAGATTAGCAAGAACCTTAGACTAGTGCTTCTCAATCCCCAGGCCATGGACTGGTGCCGGGCCATAGTGGGTCAGCTTCTGGTCTGCAGCATGGTCGGTTGCTGGACCGGAAGTGGCCCGGACTGGCAAAATGCAGCGCTCCCAGAGCCAGGCAGAGAAGCCGTGGCTCCTTCCACAGGGCCCATGGCAGTGCAGGGTTTGGCCCACCCTCCTGCCTGGGTTATAGGGGTATCCTTACCTCTCTTCCAGGAGGGAATTCTGGCCATGGTTGGATGTGACTGCTGGGCTGTGGTTTGCTAGGCCATGCCCACTTTCGGGCCACAGTTTGCCAGGCTGCGGCATAAAAACTTTGGGAATCCCTGCCTTAGAGGATTTTCTTTGCAGTGGGACATATTCAAGGACAGTAGAGTG
Organism: Gavialis gangeticus; assembly: GCF_001723915.1. Classification (NCBI taxonomy): domain Eukaryota; kingdom Metazoa; phylum Chordata; order Crocodylia; family Gavialidae; genus Gavialis; species Gavialis gangeticus. Next base: position 99,320,843 of record NW_017729032.1, read on the forward strand.
AGAAAGAAGGGCAGGTTTCTCCACCCAGTGGATATAATGCATTTTTGATTAAGGAATGTGGTCAAAGTTGGGCTTCCCTTACCATTCCTGACTCTGCTTCCAGAGCCCTGCAGAGTCCATTGAGCAGCTGTCTAGGAACATGTGTAGGGTGCTGTAGCATGGCTGGAGAAGTGGGGTAAAATGGAGCTACAATGGTAGTACTCTATTGTGCTTCCTTACATATGGGCAAGATTCAGGCAGAGATGATCCCCCTCACATGCCTTTGAAAACTGTCTGAAAGCTGCAGCTGGTGCAGAACGCAATGGCCTGCCTCCTGATGGGGTTGGATCACTAGGAGCACATAATTCCAGTGCTCCAGAATCTGCAGTGGCTTCCTATAGCTTTCTGAGCACAGTTAAAGATGCTGCTTTTGTCCTATAAGGTCGCTAAATGATCTGGGCTCTATGTACCTAAGGGCTGTCTTCTCCCTTTTGCCCCATCACAACCCCTAAGGACAACTGAGAGTGGCCTCCTACAAGTACCCACCAAGTTTGCTTGGCAAAAATATGTGGGATGTTGTTCTCAGTAGTTGCTCTTCATTCCTGAAACTCCTTCCCTCTTGAGGCCTGTCAGATCCCAAGCCTGGACATCTTTCAGAAGAGCTGTAAAGACCTTTCTTTTTGGGCAGGTGGTTAGCAAACAAAGTTAGTCTGGACTAATATTGGGCAGAGAGAGGGTTCTGTTATGTGCAGGGATCTTGGTTTTCTCTGATTTAAACCTCCCCCCCACATTTTCTGTTAAAAAAAAGTAACCCCAAATCCACATTTTCCATGATTAAAATGAAACACCACTATCTATCTATCTTAGTGGTGTTTCATTTAAATCACAGAAAAATGTGGATCTGCGTTACTTTTTTTTTTAACTGAAAATTGGGGATTTTTTTAAATCAGAGAAAACCAGGCTCCCTGGTTATGTATTGACACATCTGTCTTTTAAGTGTTTTGTTCTGTTGTTTGATGTTTTGTTCTCTTATTGCAAGCTGTCCTGAGCCTTTATAGGGAAGGTTGGCATATCAACCAAGTGAATAAATGAGTGAGTAAATGAACACCCTAAGGCTGAATTTAACTCTAGGATTGTTTAGGAGAATGTAATATATACGTTAAAAAAGGAGACAGCTTTATCTAATACCTGTTACTAGATATCCCTACTCTTTTCTATTCCCTTGGTAGGTAGTTTGTTTTTGCACACCTCACTGGATCTCAGATAAGATATACTATGTTGCCATACCCACATACCTATGTCTTATTAGTAACCATTTCCCACTATCTGTCCAAGATGCTTCACTATTTAAGTCACCAGTACATTTAGAGCACCATTTCCAGGCAACGGCTGGTTGCCTGTTTTCAATACCCAAAATCTGTTTCCATTTTTATAGAGGTAGAATGTGACAAACTTTATTTATTAAAAAGACTTAATATTCTGACTTCAGGATAAAGAGGAAATATTTTCCTCATCTCCATTTTTGGCTTGGATTTTAGGTCATTTAGCATCTGTTTTTGTTTCCTTGGAAACCATGGCAGATGCTACAGGGAAATGGTTGGAAGGTGGATCAAGAGATCGGCTGATCTCTCTGAATATTCCCTTGGTTCCAAGAAACATGATGCTGAGACGCACCACTCAGAACAACATGTCTTGGCATGGTTGTAAAAGACAACTTCTCTTCTGGATCTGTGCCTGCCTGGAAATCAATGGCAACACTGCTGTTGGCTTTCTGGGGTATAGCATAGGGCCCTTAGTCCCCAAATTATAAATTACTTTGCTGAGCTCATTTCTCTTAAAGTCTACAGCCGTGAAACTAAAACAAATAAATCAATTCAGAAGGCATAATTTTTGGAGAAGAGCCAAGTATAATAAAAATGTCACAAGTCAAGAATACTCAAGATTAGGAGAACAAACTTTGATATTTTGCCATTTATATTTAAGAAAATGGCAATGTTATTTTGTGGTTGTTTAGATAATTCTGATGCTATCAACTGTTTTGAATACTAGAACTGTAAAAATATCTTGAAACAATTTAGAAATGTAAAAATATTGAAATTCAGTCTGTTATCTGATTTTTATTTGTCAAGTACTTAAGAATTTTGAAGTGAGAGGCAAGGATTTCTTAGGGTGATATTTTTACTGGGTATCACCAACTATATAGTAGATATAAAGTTAGGAAAGCTTTTGAATGCAAGATATTCTTCCTCAGGCCTCTGATCAGATCATTTAGTGGATGCAAGACTACCAGCAGGCCAGATGGAACAGTTTCCAGATGGAACTGTTTCCAGATTCATAACTTACACATATGGGCATATTCCACTTATACAACATCAAAACCAAACAAGTACTAGTTCTGGTGCTGAATTTAAGGTGAATGAATCTGATGATCTTTATTAAGCTGCCTTCTCTGGGAATGTGCAAGTCTCAGGGAACATTGGTCAAATTTTGAGGCAAATGTCAGAATTTGAACTAATACCTTTTAAAAGTTCAAAAACTTAAAGGACAGATGTGTCAAATTCTCATCCCTGAATGTGGGGTGTGTGTAGGCATTCAAACCCACAAGGAAAAATAGGAGGCTCTACGTCTCAGATTCACTGTCTCCATGATGTCACCTCAATCTTCCCCGCTGTTCTGGAGGAAAATAATTTATGATATCCATTTTCAGGGTGCAGATTAGTCTTCCATAGTTAGCTAGCATGCATTCAGGGGTAGAGATATGTTATAGCCCATTCTCATCTATTCCTTGCCCATTATTTCCTGTGTGTTCCCAGGAGCACTAGTCCTCATATTTAGAGCTCAGATCTAGGGAGATATAACATAATTGCCCAAGGAGAGGAGAGGAATCTTTATTTCCCCAATATTTTGCAAAACTGAATTTAGGTGGCTAATCAGAATCTGCCCATAGTTATTATGACACATGACAGTCTACATCAGTTTTGTAACTGATGGGCCCAATTCTTTTCTTGTGTTGCTAGTGCAACACAGAAATGTGTTGAAAACACTGGGATTATACCACAGAGAAGAATTTGAGCTAAGAAGGGAGCAGAGAGAAACTTGACTGGTTCTAAGTATAGTGACATTTATTATTTTATGAATAGTAGAAAGGTTCTAGTGCTATGCTGCTATCCACAAGAAAATTTGTTCCTGACAGCTTCTCTTCCTTCTTTCCTTCTTGTTAGGGATTCAATTGCCTTTACAGGTTTGTTCAGTGTTGTCATACTGTTATGCTGGGGAAGATTAATCCCAGTATGGGGAGATGATTTTCTCTCTGAGAAACTTTTTGGATATTTTTTGGTCTTTTTTTACAGCTGCTTATAGGCTTTTCTGGCCATCTGATCAAGGAATGCAGGTTTTGACTCAAAGATATGGCTCAAGAGATAGAGAGTTGGAAATACAAATAATATCATGCAGGTGTTGAGTGAAGTTGCCTGTTTAGTTCATGAACTTTCCATTTATCTTTATTTCAGTGACAATGTTGGAATTTGTTCCAGTTTAGTTTGTATTTTTTCTCATATCTGTGTCTGACTGTAAATTCAGCCCTTATGTAGGGAAGTAGAATTCCCATTGCTTTCAAGATAGGTACCAACTTACTCCAATGGTAATGCTGGTCTGTTATCTATGAGGGCAGGCCAAATTTATCCTTAATTTAACCTCATTAGTTTTACTAGAGTTGCTGGGAATGTCCAATAATGTAAAAAACATATAGCAAATTGTTGAAATATGAGTTTCTTGAATAAAGCAACATAGACAGGGCTGTAGACTCCAATCCTTTAGGGCTATTTTGCACTGTAGAAGCAGTGCAAAATGCCAGTAAAGCATCCAAAGATAGCTGGTGAAAAGCTGACAGAAATGGTCCCATTTAACTCTTTCATTCCCCTCCTAGGAAAAGGAAAAATATTTTGAAATGGTATAGATAGAAAGGAGGAAGTGTCTAATCTACACCTTAGTGTGGTACAGACTTGTGTGAAGACAACATGACCTAGGATCACTAAAGTGCAACCACCTCCCTTACCTGTTCCATCTTAGATGAATTGGAGAATCTGAATCTCAGAGTTACTGAGTGTTCCCAGATCTCACTGACTTCAGTAGATGTGGTTACTCAATACTTGTAAATCTCATCCTGTCCCTGAATATAGGGTCTGATTTTAGGCATCCTTGTTGAAAAATAGGGGCAGCCAATCGTTAGATAAATGATTTCTGGAAGGAAAATAGGTTCATGTGATCGGCTCTAAAGAGTTGTCTTGGAACCTGGATTTGGTCTCAAGTGAAAAGGATTGTTGGCTCCAATTATGTATCCATTGGACTTATGTCAAAATAACAAATCCACATAACAATTTAGCTTCATTTAGCATAATGGACACTCTTGTTTAAAGTATGTGTAAAATGACAAGGGTGTTAAAAGCTAGGATTTAAATTCATAAGCACATTTCAGAATGTGCTTCTTATCCCAGTAATGAACAAACAACATATGTTCTGAAGATTTGGTTTGTATAAGTGTCCATCCTTCTCAAGGGCTGCAGATGAAACTGTAATTTAGAATAGATTTTATTATGAGATTTCAAATATTCCTAGTACAGGTTGGGCAGAAGTATACAGGATCATGGACAGGCTCCATGGAGCTCAGGACAAGATGGTACAGCAAGGCCCGAGTGTTACCCAGTCCCCATGTCATTACCAGGAATCCTGGTTTTCTTTGATTAAAAAATAATCCCCAATTTTTGGTTAAAAGAAAACAAACCCCAAATCCAATTTTTTCCATGATTAAAATGAAATGTCATTATCTCTCTCTCTCTCTCTCTCTCTCTATATATATATATAAATGGTGTTTCATGTAAATCAAGGGAAGGCATGGATTTTGGGTTACTTTAATGAAAAATGGGGATTTTTTTAAATCAGAGAAAACCAGGGTCCCTGGTCTTTACCCACGGTTACCTTCTCCCCACAGGAAGGTTCCCTTTCTTACCTTGCACTTACTGCTCCTACCCAACATTTTTATTTCCCTTTCACAGCAAGACAAACAGTCCCATCCCCATGACTAAACACTAATTCACTAGATATGCTTCCCTTAGATCCCATACAAATATCCAAAAAATAGTTAATTGTTACCTACCTACCCACCCAGGCATCCATGCATATCTTTCTTCTCTTTCTGAATATGAGTCTGTGAAAGTTGGGGGATAGTGGCATCTGGCTGGGCCTGCTGAATGATACTTTTGAGTTGCAAGATTAACCTCTTCTTTGGGCTTTGGTGAAAGAAGTCCCTTAGGAATCCTGTCAACTGGTTTGCAAAAGATGAAGGCCTAATATGGAGTCTCATGGCTAAAAACAATTGTTTCTGTGGGACTTGGTTGGCAGAAAACAGGGTCCAGATGAAATCCAAATAATACTATATCACAGCTTCCTGAAATAGCTGCATGCAAGTCTTATTGGTAGATGCAGGCTGATCAACATTTTAATACAATACAGTCCTGAGACAGGGTTTGTAACAAATGTGACATAAATAAGCCCTGGGTCAATTCTGGGTTGGGAGCACAAATGCCCAATTATGCTTTCATGGAGACAACTTTGGGAAAGTACTTTAAGAACTGGCATTTATGGTACCAGTATGACTAAAGTCCGGAAGTACAGAGACATGGTACAGCATCTTTCTACATGGAGATGCTCTAAAGAGATATGTACAGCTCCAGGATCACCTCAGACTTCACAGCATCTGCAAGATTGAGAAGGGAAGCTTGTTTTTACATTTGTTTTCCACCAACCTGAGAACCTCTGGGCCCACAGACTGGACATCAACAGACCATTCCACATGGACCAGTCTGGCCAATGCCAATTTAGTAAATATGGGAAATAAGAGCTTTTACTGTCCATACTGCTTCTCAGTTGGGCAATAATCTTTAGTCCACTCTCTTTAAAATGCGTGCCCATGCTGCAAAATATAGGAAGTTGAATCTACAAAACATATAAGGTTCATGTCTAGTACTGCTGACAGTATTTGGTTTTACCTTGTCAAAAGGTTTAGATTTTTACCATAGTTTTAGGTATGCTACCAGCCCTAACTTTGTGAGAAACAGTGAGAAGTAGCCTCGAACCTTTGCTCTTGTGTTTTAATTTCTAAGTGCCTTTGCCGGCTTGTCTGTGTATGCTAGAATTTGTTCTGCATAACAATCATAAGGAAGAACTAGTCCTTGCTTGAGACAACTTTGGAATTCCAGGAAGGACTTAGAAAGATTGTTTGGCTGTTTTGTGGTATTATTTAGTCTGAATTATTTGCCCATCCCTTATTTACCCACATTATGCCCGGCTCCTGCTACTGCTCTCAATCATCAGCTTTCATGAGCAACAGAATTCCACCCCATCAACAAAACAGGAATAAATGTTTATCATGTAATTCAACATGCAATTAAAACTATGCAGCCCTTTATAAACCAAAATATTTACAGGGAACGAAAAGCAAGCTGTCACTAGATGAAAAAAAATCAGAATATCAGTAACAGGACTGTCCTGATTAGAGATAATTTTTCTAGCAAATGCTAAAACTTAAACACCAATGGTATTAGCCAGGCTGGGGGATGAGTGTGTAACTTTGTGCCTTTTGCTATCATCAGCTTTTTTTAAAATGAGGCGAGGAAGGAAATGATGGAGTTGGCACTGTTGCAAAGTTTAACATGTCATCGCCTTGGCTTAGTTGAGAAACTTAAAAAGAAATTACAATTATCAAAGTACAGTACAGTTTTTATATTTAATACATCTTCCTGTGGGAATTCTTTCATATTCCCACTACAACTTCTGCCACCACTCAGTTTGTTGTCCACCCTAATTTATTACCAGGCTCTCTCTCTCTCTCTCTCTCCCTCAAAAAAAATCCATTTATTTCAGCTACACATCAGTGCTTGTGAATGACCCCAAGGATGATAACCTTAGGCCTATGTCATAGGTTTTGGTCTAGAGCAGTAGATTCCCAAAGCACAATTACAGGAATTCAAGTTATTAAGTAGCAGGGCCTTTATTTCCCTAGAGATACTAGTGTGGAAGTCAAGGGAAATACAATGACGTTGTTAACTTTGTATTTATAACAGTTGGTATTCCCACCCTCAGCTGCATTGTCTGAAGTACTATTATTATTTTCATAAGGAACACAGAAGGCAATTTTTTTATACAAATGCCTTATTTCTGTAGATATGGGCAAAAACATTTTTTCACTGCCAGTTTATGGTCTATTAAAAAAAAATCAGCATACTACTTAAAACTTTGAAATTAGTTTAATTAGATGCATTAGTTTAAGTGACAGTCTTTTAAAGAGATGAGATGCTAAGTCCTAAAAATAACCACCTCTATTATCACTTCTTTGCTGAAGGTCTTTTTAAAGATATGGAAACTGAGGCAGAAATGTTAATGACTGCAAGGCTACCGGGGCAGTCACTGTCAACAGGGAACTCAGCAACTGCTGACTTGTGTCCAGCACTTAGATTTGTAAACTATGTCCCACTGTACGTCCTCTTATTTTTTTATTCCTCTTTTCTTTTCTCTTTTCATTCATTTCTCTTTACCCCTTCTGTGTCTTCTCTTCTTGTATTTATCTAAAATATGCAGAAATATCTATAAACCGTTTGGAATAACAATATTTGCAAGTTCTTTATACCCTTGCAGGAAGTTCCTGTACCTTGGCTACCAACTGATTTTTAGATTCCCCTCCTTATAACTAACTTTATTTTTAATAAATAAAAGATAGGCTCACACTGCCATCTTCACTCAAGATACAGCCTAAGTTGAGCTCATTTCCCCCCTAAGGTCACAATCAAAACAAGCAGAAATCTGGAAAACTAGCTAGTTTTAAAATAGCTATGGCTTTCTATTTTCAACTGGGATTAGAAGTAGGAATGTTAAAGTTTTCAAGTAATTGCTATTCTGACAATGATTTTGGTTTAGCTGATCCCAGGAAATACTTGAGACACACCCTTGTCAGAAAGGTGCTGCTCACAATGACCTCTCAATAGGTTCAGGGAGACATTAATTCAGCTTTTTGGTAGCTAATCCAAACTTTTCAAGGTTTTCCATGAAAATATGTCTTTAAACATTCAGCTGCATTTGCTCCCAAATTTGAGGTTCCTGTGACTTGGTAGCTCCATCACAGTTGATTGTAACATGTGATTTTACATATCTAACTCAAACGATCAGTAAACTAATGTGCAGCAAGGTGCCTGTGTTCCAACAGCTGGCATGTAGTCAAATAAATTTGGATTTGAGGCTCTAACAGGATGTGCTTTAAAACCTGTCACAGGTCCAGCAACATATTCTTGTTCCTGGACTTTGCCCAAAATAGACAGCTTCTAGATGCTGTTGTCTAGATAAACCCTGGAAGCTACAGGTAGAGCAAAACATGTTGGGAAGGGGATATAAAAGCAGATATAACTCAGAACTATAAGATCTGATGTACCACTGCTTTTTCCCTGTCCAGAAGTTTTGCGGCAGTCTTGAGGCAGAGGTAGTGTCTGCAGCAACTTCAGCAATTGCAGATGCTCCCCCTGTCTGAAGAAGGGTGTTTTCACCCAAAAGGTTGCAAAGAAGAATTTTTCCAACTGGTTCAGTTGATCTAATAAAAGATATCACATTTACCCAAAGAACCTTGTCTGCCTGTGGTACATCCATAGCAGCTAATATGGTAGTAGCTGGAAGTTTGTCAATGGAAGCAAGTTTCTTTATGAAATCTGGGGTATCTTTCAAATAATTGGAAGCTCCTACAGCATATAGGAACAGTATTGAGTCAACATAGCGAGAAACTCCTTCGTTGATGGTGCCATTGTCAGAAACAGTGGAATATCCCTGGCTACCAGGGCTGTGGATCTTCGGTATGTAAAGAAAATGTGCTTTGCCTGGACTCCCAGGAGGTGGAAGCATGAAGTCTGATCTAGTGCATGCAGAGCCAGGAACCAATCTGGTGTGCATAGGGCTAGGGCTAAATCTGTCTGGGGTCCAGGATATTGCCTGAACCATGACTGCCTGTGGATTGACCCATAGGGACAGCAGCCCAGAAAGATTGGGCACCACTGCCACAGATACACCACTAATGACCTCCAGTCCAACCCCTCCTGGAAAATGATGACCATCTCAAGGTAGCCGCTGTGAACTAACCTGTTGTAGTTTGCTTGCTGACATCCCCCCAACTTCAAATGGTGTCTGTAACTCCTATTCTCACCAAGGCACCAGATCTTGCTCTGGAACTAGATGCCAGGTGCAATCCCTGATCAGCCCAGGACACATCATCACTGGACCAAATAACATGTATTATAACATGTAAAATTATTTACTTGCCCCTTTATCAATGTCACCTGCTCCTCTACTAACATCATATATTCCAGCAGCACCTTAGAAGGTCCCTTAGCTGTCTACACTGGAGAGGTAGTATAATCCTTATGTGTATGAGGAATGAACACTGATATGGCATCAATTCAGAAAGTCGCACAAGCCTGTGGGAGAACACCTTAAGTGTCCTGAGCATCCCACCTCTGACCTGAGCAGCTGTTCCTAGACAATGAAACCTTAAAACCAAACTTGAACACGCCATACAGAGATGTTGCTATGGTGCCATGCTTTAGTACTTCCTTTTGGCTGTGTGTGTGTGTGTGGCAGGGGGTTGTAGAGGGTGTGTGTGTGTGTGTGTGTGTGTGTGTGAAGCTGGCAGCACAGGGGCCAGTGGCTGTGCTCATGGGGATGAGGTGGCCAGGAGACACTGCCCAAGGAACAGAGAGAGGGGGAGGTTGGGGTGGGGAGCTGTAGCCAGGCTGCCTGGTGTGGCACAGGAGTCCCAGCCCAGGGCAGGGGATGCCACAGGCCTCCCCTCCCCTTCCCTTCTGCCCACCCCAGCGCTGGACATGTTTTGCTGCTGCCCTAATAAATTGGAATCACTGTGCTTCAGCCTGGTCGGGACAGGGGCAGCTGGGGGCCCCTTCAGCAGGCCTGGAGGGGCAGAGGGATGCGGGTTAGGAGTGAGGGTAACTGGCAGGGCTGGGGGGCTCTAGCTTGGGAGCGAGGGCATGGGAGGGGCAGGGGGATTGTAGGTCCAGAGTGTGTGGCACTGGCAGGGCTGGGGGCTGCAGGTTGGGACTGAAGGTCACCAGCATAGTCCGGGGAGCGAGGGACTGTGGGTTGGGAGTGAGTGGGGGCTGTGGTTTGGGGGTAGGGTGTCCCCCCAACAGGTGTCCTCTTTTTTGGAACTGGAAATATGGTAACCCTAACTCAGTGGGAATTTGCCTACATAATGACTAAGGAAAAACTGTATACAGTTTTCTCTAGTATGCACACCTCTCCCAATAAGCACTGAGTAAAGACAGAGTAGCACTGAAAACAGCTGCAAGGTTTACACATATCAATCCACTTTCAAAGCTGGAGTAAAATAACAATCTGTTTCTTAAACTTTTCAAATTACTTTTCTGTCTGCTGGTTTTCCCACATGTTCCATCCACTTTATGTGTTGCAATATAGCTTTAGAAGATGTTATGAGAAGAGCTGATGAGGAGGTTTTCAGCAAGGCATTTTTTTCTTTGGTAAAGTCAGTTCATTGAAACTGGTGTGGGAACATACCATTCTTGGCGAAACTTTGATCAAGAAAGGTTTCTCAGCTCCAGGACAGAATTTCTGGTCAAAATCAGAGGAAGTCAGTAAACAGACATCTTATTTGACACAGACATGTTTCTCCTGGGGTTTGACCTGTATCAAAACAGACAAGACATAGTTATTTTTACACTTCACCCTTGCAAGCTGCATTGCTGCCCCTCTGTCAGATTAGAGCACACAGCCTGAATGGCTTGTCCTAGGAAAAAGTACAATAACCTTACAAACACACATGGCCATGTCTTGGGAAAACTGTTAGCACATTTTATTCCACATACTCCAAAGGGACTTGAAATGGAACAGTGGACTTTGAGCTTTCTTCTCTGACAAATGCAACATCTATTTACAGCCAAAGAAAGAAAGAGGGAGACAAAAAAATATAAATAAATGAGGAAACAATCACCCTATTGCAGACTACCCACAAGCTGACTTAGGGTACACACCTGGGACACAAGAGATCCAAGTTCATGTCACTATTCTGATTAATACTTGTGTGAGACACAAGGATTTCTTAAGGTGGTATCTTTTACTGGACCAACTATGTAGTTGGGATAAAGTTAGACAAACTTTTGAGTGCAAGATTTCTTCCTCAGGTCTCTGATCAGTTGGACTAAATTTAGACACATTTTTGAATGCATGACATTCTTCCTGAGGTCTCTCATCAATACAATCAGAGATATCACCCAATAAAAGATGTCATCCTAAGAAATCCTTGCCTCTTGCAAAATTTTTGAGCCATTATGGGTGCATCTACATGAAACATTTACCATGGAGTTGACTAAATAGCTCTGCAGTAAAATGTCACTGTCTAGACATGTGCTGCTATTAGGATGGAATAAACTAATTAACTGAACTGTAGGATAGCACTGCCAAACACAAGTACTATCTTAAGGTGGAGTTATTTACTCCACCACAATGCATCTGTAGATGCTGACAGGGCTGACTAGGGCACCAGGGTGCTTCAGTGCAGGGGCTGTCTACAGGTTAGCCCCACACTGAAGCACCCTTTTGCCCCAGCCAGTCCTTCTGCAGCATGTTGAGCTATGTTGATGCAGCCCCAGGCTGGCAGGCTGACCTCTGGGACTCCTTGCCAGTCAGGTCAATGTGTTGTGGTCCCTGGTGCTCATGTAAACACTATGCCCAGGAGATAAACTCGAGTGCAAACTGCACTGGAGTTTATTCAGTCAAAATAATCTCACATGTAGGTGCACCCCATGGGTACAACACTACTGTTACATAATTATTAATGTTACATTAATATTTCATAATCTCTAAGTGGAACCACTCCAACAGAAGACTTCCAGACAATCACTCACAAAGGAGAGTTTCCTAGTTGACTCTAGGATTCAGGAAAGTGACAGAGAATGTACCCGAGGCTGGGTCTCGCACTTTTCAGCTGAAGCATGCTCAGTTTGCAATTCAAATGACTTTGTTTTCCTCCAACGTGCACAGAAACTGAGCTTTGCTCCTACATGAAACCTAGTTCATTGCCAAGCATCAATATTGATAGAGTTTCTGCAGGATAAATGATGCCCTCAGCTACTATTGGATTGCAAACTGAACACATCTGATATGGATATGAAAGAAATAATACAAAGCATCTTTAAAAAATAACCACTCCTTTTAAGTGAAGGATAGGTTTGGAACCACTTCTTTGATATGGCAAGCTGAAATATTTTAACACCAGCTGTCTCATCACTAATCAAGCTTTTGAAACAAACAAACAAAAAACTCCTCAGCCACATCCCCATGATCAGGGGTGCAAGGTTGCCATGTGGGGAGAGGAAGGAGTGGCACAAATTTGTGCGGCTGCCTTTTACCCCATCCCACAGCCTTGCATGTGGGGTTAGGGTGGGGAGAAGTGCTCTGGGTGGGATAGAGAAGGCTGCAGCCAATCCAGTAGTTCGAGCAGCCTTACCTGGGGTCTTCAGTACCTCTCAGGGCAGCAGCAACAATCCAGATGCACAGATTCTGGCCAGCAGCCAGAGGGTGGATCTGGTTGGCCAGGCTCTGACTTTGGGCAGTGCATGATGTTGATTTGGGTGTGACTTTTCTT
>NW_017729032.1:99333793-99335944 GCF_001723915.1 Gavialis gangeticus
ATATGGCAAGCTGAAATATTTTAACACCAGCTGTCTCATCACTAATCAAGCTTTTGAAACAAACAAACAAAAAACTCCTCAGCCACATCCCCATGATCAGGGGTGCAAGGTTGCCATGTGGGGAGAGGAAGGAGTGGCACAAATTTGTGCGGCTGCCTTTTACCCCATCCCACAGCCTTGCATGTGGGGTTAGAGTGGGGAGAAGTGCTCTGGGTGGGATAGAGAAGGCTGCAGCCAATCCAGTAGTTCGAGCAGCCTTACCTGGGGTCTTCAGTACCTCTCAGGGCAGCAGCAACAATCCAGATGCACAGATTCTGGCCAGCAGCCAGAGGGTGGATCTGGTTGGCCAGGCTCTGACTTTGGGCAGTGCATGATGTTGATTTGGGTGTGACTTTTCTTTTTCTAATATGATTGCTCTAAATCACCAGTGTATTGTCTACACAGAGGCTAGGACTTCCAGAGTGAGCTTTTCTCTGAACCTCATCATTTCTTCAAATGTTAAGAAAGTTCTATAGGGTGGGAAAACATTTGCTGTAAAAATATTCTTTGGACATGCGCTTTTGTATTTTGCACACGGGAAACTTTTGTGCCTAGTCAGTATCCATCTTTTTGCAGATATCTTGCCATCAGAGAAGGAGATCCTCTGAAGCTATTCCACTGGAAAGGTAATGCTACCTTTGAGATGGACTGATTTGTCTTGCTACTAGTGTGGACATGGCCATTCATATTCTAGCATGGAAAATATTTAAACATGGCTGAAAATGACTGGCAAGATTATGGTCCAATGTGATAATCAGGGATCCTGGTTTTCTCTGATTTACAAAATCCCCAGTTTTCAGTTAAAAGAGTAACCCCAAATCCACATTTTTCCATGATTTAAATGAAACACTATAATTTAAATTTAAACTATCATTTAAATTGTGGATTTTTTTTTAAATCAGAAAAAACCAGGATCCCTGGTGATAATGAATGACATAAGTACTTAAAGTGAGTGCTAAACAGCTCCCTTCAGGAACTGCCTAACCATGAATGCATCTAGATTCCCTGGGCATTTGGGCTTTAAACTTAAAGTTTCCTGGATGCTTAGAACTCTGCTTCTACACATATCCAGCATTGCCCCAGACTTGGCAGAACTGAACAGCTTAGCATCTAGCTTATAGATCCCAACCAGACTTATTCTAATCAGAAATTAGAAATCCTTCACGTATCCTCCCAAGGGGTTCCTGGTCTTCCATGCTTGCTCGTCATATTCTGAATGCACAGGGACATAATTTGTTTATGTATAAAATGTAATTGTAGCCAGTTTCTTTTAGAACTCATCTGACTGTGGTGCTATGTCCTAATGCACGGGTCACATACCCAGGAAGCTAAATTAAATTTCCCTTTCAAGCTGAGAAAGCTCAGACTCATATTGCTGACCTCTTAGAAGAGTGGCCAAACCACCAGACCATATGCCATTCTAGCTGGAGGTATTCTTCATCCCTCTTGTTGAAGATGTGTCACTGTGCAGCAAACAATTCAAGAGCCACTGAACAAGAGAGAACAAGAAATAAAGAGTTTGATTCTGTATCCTAGCCTAATGCTTTGGACCTTCAATTTAGGGGAAGTCCTTGGTTATGATCCCTATTTCAAGAATTTTTTCTGTATCTTATATTAAAAGGTCATTTGATGATACCTAGATATGCTTGGTATCTAGCTTGGAAGCAGTGACCAGATCCTAGGTCATCACCCTCCTTCTAAATGCTATTTACACTAGACTAAATGCTATGCTAAGCATTGATGTATGCTCTTTCTTACACCTCAATGCATTGATGTGGCAGAAGGCTGAAAATGACCTCTTAAGAGGCTCTTTTGGAAGAGGCGTAAGCAGGGTAGCACAACAGACACCTGGATTTATACTTTTGTTTTCACTGGTTCCAAGCAACTGCCTCCATCACCATTTTTGTGTTCTTTGGAACTCACCCTAAAAAGGAACAAAATATGGAATCAGCATGCAAGTTCCCAGCATGTACTTTTACAGCCTAAGGGTGAAACTGAACAAACTAGACCAAACAGTGCATATCTAGCTGCCAAACAGTGAATGCTGCAGAGCACATGATCACTTTATAATACCCACACCTGTCCTGCAGGTGCCCACCTTAGGGCCCTGGA
>NW_017729032.1:99335955-99356107 GCF_001723915.1 Gavialis gangeticus
TCCCTTCTGACCCTAGAAACTATGAAACTATGAAAATTATGAGGTATCACTGTCTTGCAGAGTGCATAAGGGAACTTTCAATAAGCATAAAAGAACTGTTTGAATCTTGTGAAACATAGTAATGAACTTAGAAGTATTTTATAGAATGTGCCATGAGTCTATCAAAATAATGAATGTAAGGGAAGTAGAATTTTTCTGAAGCAATTGTAGGGTTATAAATATCCTAGATCACTGATTCCCAGAGGTTGTGCCATGATTCTGCAAGTGTTCCGGGAAAGTGATGGAAGTGTTCCCAGAGATCCCTCTATGTGAGGAAGTAAATGCTCTCTTCCCCAACCTAGCACCCTGGGCCTGCCCCAGCTACTCTGGTGGCACCTGCAACTGCTCCAGGGAAGGGAGGGGAGGGCAGTGGCTCCACTGCTGCTGCCTTCCCCTACCATTCTCCACTCCCAGGCAGCCCCTGTTCCAGTCCCATTGCTCCCAGCAGTGCACTCTGCTGCAAGTGGGCAGATGCACAGATAGAGACAGGCTTTGCATCCCAGCTCATCCCCTTCACTGTTCCCACATGCCCAGGGCTGGCAGGAGATGCTATGAGGGCAGTTGCTAGTGGATGAGACCCTGAAGCATCAGTGTCAGCAGCAGGGGCTGCCCTTGGCCCCTGAGGTACAGACCAGGAGATCGTACGGGGAAGACAGTGGAAAGAGCAGGGCACAGCAAGATGAGGTCTTGCTCTCCCTCTGGCTTAGTGGCACCAGCTAGATCAGTGATACTCTAGACTCCCTTCCATATCTTGTTTGACTTTAGATCTATCTCAGTGATTTTTGAACTGGCAACAGTCAGACAAATTACGGGGTTATTTTTTAATAGTATATCTCAGCTCTGGTATGATTTTCTCTGGCAGTGGAATGGAATATATTGTTTGCACGCACACACACACCTTTTTGAGTGTGCCAATGCTTTTAATCCAGAAAAAAGTGTACTTCAGGTATCAAAACTTTGGGAAACAGCCTTAGGGAAAAGAACTATTTGGTATCTGTCACAGCTGAATGCACAATTTTATAGACCATGTGTTTTAAAATAGTGTTACCACCAACAAAAAGTTTGTGAATGTTTTGTCCAAATGAGGGAAAGTGAAACATGTAGAAAAGGAAGCAGCAAGAGCAGAGAGGTGAGATCTGCAGTGTGGATGGTAGAATGCCACATAGGGTGCCAAATGAGACAAGCTTAGTTGTGGTGTTAAGATCTGAAAGGAAACATGGTGTACAGGACTGCAGTGGAGGTTTCTCCCCATCATGGGTTAAGGTGAGAATGCCTGCTGTAGATTATTTATAGAATTGTGTTTAAAACAGACATAGGGAACAACATGCTTTTTACAAGTGACCACCCTGGGGCCATATTCTGTCCTCAGCTATGCATGCAGAACATGTAATTGTGCATGCAGTTTGCAAGCTGGTAATGGTTAACTTGCAATTACACACAACTTCAGGTTTGCACATGAAAAAGCGGTGGGTGTTCATTTTGAAAAATAATTCTGTGGGAATGGTGTAAAGATTTACTGGGCTAAAATCAAAATTAGGATGAAAATAAATTATAAATGAATGACTACTGTGTGTCCTGTTTCATGACCTTTTAATTAACCCTTTTGTAGGGACCAAATATCAACTTCAAGTGGCAATTTGGACACTGGTGGGCCTATTTCAAGATACACATTCTTTAAATAAAAACAAAAAAAACAAAGAAACTTTGGAAGAATATAGACCAAAGTAATTGCTGTACTGCAACAGCAAATTTTGGCCCTTTCTCTGGCCAAAAACCCTTTCAAGGGAACAAAAACTTGTCCCTGTATTTTGGGGGCAGAAGGGAGATCATCTTCTTCCTCTGCATCATAGAATTAATCTTTGTTCTTATTGATCAGAATGGATGCTTTAGCACTTAGAGGATATTTACATTTCACAAATCATCCCTAAATTCCTCAAAGCCAGCCACCACCAGGAGCCTTGTCCCAATTGCTGAGGAATCTAAGAATCCTCCAGAAATTTATTTCCTGGGACATCTGGGATTCCTCTAGCTAATGCCCATTTCTCTGTGATGCCTTCAGTATTGTGGGGCTGGTATTTTTCAGGGATGGGTGCAGTAAGGCTGTGGTCTCTACCTGCCTACCACCTTACTTGAGTAAGCTGTTGGGGAAACCAGATAGTATCATCTCTTCTAACCTCAGATGTTCTTCTCTTGCCCACCACATCTTGATGTATATTTTAACTATTGGGAGTTGAATGTAGGGTTGGTGATGATTCTGATGGGTTTCCTAGGAGCGCTTTATTTGTGGGGTTCCTCCCCACCTATCTTTACTACTTCCAGTTAACACATGATGGACTCAGGATCCTGCCACCTGTTATGTGACTGATGGTCAGTCAGGGAATTACCGAATGAACTCTTAGGAGTTCACATAGAGTCCTTTGCTTTTATAAGGCCATTTTAAAATTAAATAATTTATTGGCTCATATGTCCATCAGTTCTGCAAGATGGATAAACCTGAATCAATTTGTCACAGACCAAGTGTGTCGATCCATCTGTGTCAGTCCCTTCAGGATCTCATAAAATAATCAGCCCTTCAGTTATACTATAGGTCCAAACCCCACAAACTTCTCAAGCAAACCAAAAAACCCCAATGGTTCCCTTAAGGGCATATCCAAGGATCTAAACAGAAAAGGAAAAAAAAAATAAAAATCAGACAACTCTCCAACTTCCAGGTCACATTAATTGATACGGGCACTGTGACAGGGGACCAGCTCAGGGCTGGGTCTCAATGTCAGCCTGCCCACCCTTTTAGGGGCAGTCTACCCTGTCTCACTTGTCACAACTTGATGAATAACTGATGTAAGATGTAGGAGGCTGCCCATTTAGTGTCATGATGCCTAGGACATTGTAAATGGCTCTGACCTTTGCTATACCATGTCTCATGCCTCACAGATGCCATCAACTATGTGGCTTCTGCCCCACACTGGGCCCCCAAGTCTAGTGTTTGGACCCCAACTAGATCCCTCCTAATCAAGTGGACTCAATCCCTGCCATCATGCAGGGCTGTCAGCTCTCTAGACCTCTTTTCCTTTTGGGCATGGCTTCCCTCTGGGACCTTTGGCCACACAGGCCCTAGCCCACCTCCAGGTCAGTTGGAACCTCAGGCCCCCCTGGCTCTGGGCATCCCTTGTAGTGGGCACTCTAGCCCTTTTGACCATCCTGGTCCTGGCCCCACCATTGACCAGTCAGGGGCTTTGTCTAGGCCGGGGGTGTCCAACCTTTTTGAATGTGGGTCTGGATCATGAATTTTTTATCACCCAGTGGGCCAGCGAGCCATATTCAAAGTATATTCAAGTATACTTTGAATATACTTTGAATATGTGATACCACTTCCTCACAGGAAGTGGTATCACATCAGGAAGTGATGTCACATGACCTTTGACACCACTGAAGTTGCAGGAAGTGACAATTAAATGGGTCTGGAAATGTAGTTTAAAATCCAAATTAAAAACAATATAAAAGCAACAATGAAATAATAGCAAACACTTGACTAAAATAAACACTTTCACTTCTACTCACCTCTCAATTAATGAAAGGAGCATAATGTAGGCTTGCCCTGGGACACCTAGGTGTACAGCACCAAGTAGAGGAAGCCATGGAGGAGGAGGAGGAAGAAGAGGAGGAGGAGAAGCAGCGCCTCAGGACGCTGCCCAGCTCTACTGGGGACGAGGAGCCTGGTCTTCACACATGGCCATGCGTGCACAGTCCACCACCCTCCTTGCCCTTGGCTCCCATGGAGGAGGAGGAGGAGGAGGAGGAGAAGGAAGGCATGAGTGTGACCTTATGCTTCTTCCTCACGAGCTCACGCATGTGTGTGGCACCCCTGCGTGGGCTCCTCAGCATCTCTCCTGGGGATGCAGCCTCGTTGACAGTCCGGCAGCCACATTTCACGCTCACATGCTCATCCCTGCACCAGACTGCGCTGCCCTGCTCCGCACAGCCCCTTCCCCACTGATGCAGTACAGACCACCCCCAGCGCAGGGCTTAAAGAAGCCGTGTGATGGGCGTGGAGGGGGCGGGGGGCGCCTCGGCCCGGGCTCTGGGACCTGCCTGGTGTGAGCTCACCTGCCCCAGCCTCCATGGATGCGGTCAGGGGAGCTGAGAGAGGGGCCCTGCTCCCCCTGGGGAGAGGGTCAGCAGTCACTGGGCAGCCAACTGCCTCGTAGTCCACTTTTGCCGGTCACGTGCTGAGGAGCTGGGGGAGGGACAAGGGGTGGGAACAAAAGTAAACACTGTTTACTTTTGTTTCCCATCGCAGCACCTCAGGCCTCATAAAACAGCTTGGCAGGCCACATGGCAGCCCGCAGGCCGTATTTTGGACAAGCCACGTCTAGGCTCTTATGCTGCTCACCCACTCCTGCTTACATGAGTCCACCTTCTTGGGCTCCTGCCTGTCCCTACTACTGGGTTACTCACCAGGTTGTGGGGGCTGGGGTGCCCCATCCTTGCCTTTCACTGGGGAGGCAACTGGTCTAGCATTTCCTGAGGACCACCCCACCACAGGCAGACCCACCAGACCATCCTACCCAAGCAGGCTGTAGTTTTATGTCATGCCCCAGGACCAGGAGCCTCCTGCCCTCCCCATTTCTCCTGCCCTTACTTCCAAGATGTTGTGAGCAGCAGCTCCAGCTGGGTAGTATTCTTTCAGCTGGTTGCAGCAAACTGCTGCCTCAGCCCTAAGGGTCTGGGTTTAAAATGGAGGCTGCTCAGCCCCCTCCTCCTATCCCAGGGCTCTCCTGCAGTCATGTGATAGGCTTGTTACACTAGCTCACACCTGCTGGCTGTCCTATTGCCTGCTCTGGCCCTTAAAGTGGCAGACACCAAAGATGCTCTGCCACAGCACCTTGAAGCTGCATCCATAATTGGTGCAGGTTAACTAAGCTGGATTCATGCCCTTCTTTTCCTCCCCAAAAGGTCAGGATGACTGGTAGGACAGGAGCACATGCTGTAGAAACATGGTAGCATGCACCCTGCTCTGGTCAGGCTTCCCTCTGCTCCTGTGGTAAGTACTTCTTGCTCAAATTTCCCAGGGCTTTTCTCACACCCTGCTCTTTTTCCCTCACACCAATAATAGCCTCTTTTGCCTGTATTTAAGAATGCAATTGTTCTTGCCTTACAGTAACAGAGTGGACACAGACAGAAGTGCAACTCCTGGGTCTAACTCATGGTGACTCATAGAAATTGCTATGAGTTAGGCTGATCCCTCCAATCCAATAAATGTTAGCTGCTGAATTGGAAGAGTGGAGGATTGGCTCCAAACCCAATCCAGGAAGAGAGGCTGAATCTCCCCCTGGCTCTGTCCCTTCCCCACCCCTCCCAGTCCTGTTGTTGTCTCTAGATCAGAGGGGGGAAAAACAGGGGAGGGATGTCTTGTGGGGTTTTCTCAGACCCACTGGAGTGTGGGTGTGGGTAGATTGGAGCCCCCCAAAATGAGGGGCTCTAGTCCACTGCCTCCCCCACTCCAGCAGCATTTAGAAAACCCCAGAAAGGACCTTTCTCCCCTGCCTTTTCCCCTCCCATCCAGAGACAGCAGCTGCAGCTCACTGTGCTGCAGCTGGAGCAGACAGAAATTAATTAAGTCTTAGGTGGGCACTTAGAAGAAGCTTCATTTGAACCCTCATACAATAAGGGTTAATTCTGGCATGATCAGAGGGCTTTGCAACCATGCTGTTCTGTTTGGGCATGGCTTTAGAGTGATTTCAAGGGGCCTATCATGTGACAAATGTCTTTTCTGTCTGCACCCAATGACATGAGATGCTTAGCATTTTTGCCTACTCCTTTTTCCTTAAAAATGCTGCCTTCAATTCTTTTGATTAAACCATGTCAAAAATCATAAAGATACATAGACAGCAGGGGTGTGCAAACCTTCAGTTGCTAGTTTGATCTGGTGGAGATTTGGCCCGATTTGGTGGCTGAATCTCTTAATTGAATCAGAAGACCCCGTAATGTCTCTGAATCAAATTGGGACCATCTGAATCAATTTGGAAAGATTCAGAGAGATTCAATGATGCAGACACAGACACAGCTTTAAAAGGTTTTTTACAAACCTCAAGATACCAGGAGGCTCGTGAATACTGAGATGCTTGGGTGGATGGAGCGTCCCATGGTAGTGCGGGGGCATCCCCAGCATGCTTGGCGGCAGACCTGGAAGTGGACCAGAAGCACTTCTGGTCCACTTCCGGATCCGCCACTGAGTGTCTGGGGGACCCACCCACCAGCTAGGCAACCGGTGCCTCCTGGGTATTGAGGGGACACCCGCGGTCCCCCCACAGAAGTTCGCCGAGCCGAGGGGATGTGGGGAAGGGGGCCAGTCCCTTACGTGCTCGGCAGAGAACCTGGAAGTGGACTGGAAATACTTCCAGTCCACTTCCGGGTTTGCCACTGTGCATGCGGGGGCCCCCCCTTGCACTCCTGTGGAATGCTCCGTCTGCCCCAGCACCGCAGCATTCATAAGCCATGCCTGGTATCTGGAGGTATGTAGAAAAAACTTTTAAAGCTGTGTCTACGGCCAAATCATTGATTCTCTGAATCAGCTTCAAATCTTCAGATTTGGATTCAGCCAAATCGAATTGGGACAGTGATCCAAATCAACAAATCAAATCACTGTCCCCATTTGGGGCCGAATCTGAATTGACTATGGGCCATTTTGCACACCCCTAATAGACAGCATAACATAATCCATATAGTGATAACAGCAATATAAATTAATACAGCATAACAATGGCATTTCAATGCAACCATGCACTGTATCAGTAAAACAAACACATGAAAACATGCTCAACTCTCACAAACACCGCAAAATGTTGTAGAGTTCATAACAGGGGCCTTAAATTGTATTTCTCTCTACACCACTGATTTTTTTAAGTTTCCTCTTAGATTGGTTTCTGGTGAAGCCACATGCCATCAAGTTAACACTGCGAATGCTAACAGATACATCTTCCAGTTAAGAATACTAGCAGAATATATACTAAAGGATTAGACAATGTCTTCTTGCTGTGTATTCTTAAGCTTTGGTTTCCTTAAAAGCGAAACAGAAATGAAACCCTGCATTCTTAGGTCAGTTATCACTAGAGAAAGATGTACCCTGAACACAGCAAAATTTCTGCTCTTATTGTGTTTCTCAAATTGTTTTATCAACAAGGAGTGCACTGTCATGGCTCCCTTAAGAACACACTGAAATATAGAAGAAAACAAGCTTTTAATAACAACAGCACTCTTATCAAACAATTAATGAGCAACTGCCATTTCATTTAAGGCTGGCTGCTGGACCAGAGACTAGTCACTCACAAATACATACTTAGAGACATATATAAACAAGTGCTTCCGCATTCTGCTTTTAGCATGGGAACATAACTAAAAGTGGGTATTTCATTAGCCAATATCCACATCTACTTTCACATCTTTCCCATGTCTGTTGTCCTGCTATGATCTAAATTTTACTTTACAATTTTAATGAATGCCTAAGAATGCTACTTTTATTTTTAAGTATTCCTTGTATACTTCTACGATGTCTTTTCCTGCTGAACAGCAATAATAGATAATAATAATAACAACAAAAATAAGAGGTAAAACAGAAGTATGCTCCTATTGTAAAGAAACATGACTTTTGAACAATTATTCCTCTATTGCAACCATAATTTTATTAATTCTTTGAAGTGCCAGGATAGAGATCCCAATTAGGTGCCTAATTTCAGTATAGAAACAGCATATTCTATAGGAAGTAACTTCAGAGATAACTTTGAAAACAGTAGATATAGTTGACTAAATCTTGCAGCACATTCCATCTTAGATGCATTAACTCTGGGAACTCAAAACATCTCTAAATCCAATTTCACTGACCTACTGAACTTGGAATGTAGCTGTTTAGCTTACATCTACAATGTACTGGTGAATTTGTTCCATGATATAACAGCATTCAAAATATAGTAGAAGTTGTGTAACCCCCTCCTCTTGTGTTAGGGGACTGATTTTTGCCAATGTAAGGAATAATATTTAAAACAATTGCAAAGTGGCAATTTGGGGATCCATTTACAGGTATACTCTGTCTACCTGTCTATTTTTAGCTTTTCTAGTCATGCAAAATATCAGTAACTGGTTAAGTAACTACAGGCAGTCCTCGACTTAAGATGTTTTGAGTTGCAATGAACAGCACTTATAATGTTTATAAATTGACACCCTGTTTTGATTTTCTGATGTCAGTTTTGAATTTATGATGCTTCATCTGATGTGACGCCATGCCAATGAGCAAGTTTGCTGCACTGGCCATCTTTCTGAAGAACATTTGTTCTAACTTCTTTGGACACTTTCTTTAAGAAAGCAGACCAGACTCCAGAAAAATCTGCAGCCAAGACTCCTGGGAAGACTCCAATAAAGAGCTCTTCAAAAAGTCCAACCAAGAGCCCTTCAAAAAGTCCAGCAAAGTCACCTCAAAGAAGTCCTTCCAAATCAATATGATTGCTATTTACAATATAAATACATTAATGTGGCTATATTACTCATCATAACTGATTGAGTACAAAATTCTGGGTTATTTTTGGTGAAAATAGGGTTTTGGGCATTGGTTCAGGAACCAATCCCCCATTTATAACATTTTTCCTATGGGAAAATTGGTTCCGAGTTATGACATTTCTACTTAAGACGCGGTTTTCAGGAACCAGTTGTGTCATAAGTCTGAGGGCTGCCTGTATATTAATTTCAGCTGATTTGCAAAACTTGAAGTGATAAAGGCTGTCAGAGCATGCTAATAAATATGCTCCCCCCTTTTAAATAATTGATGATTTATCAGTCCTGCAGGGGAGTAAAAAGTCTGCTGCGTACTAATTTCTATATAATATAATAAATAATAATCTCAAATTTATTAATCGTCAACAAAGTATAAATTAAAATGAATTGATATTAGGATGCTGGACATAAGTGGCTGTTTGGGATCACCAAGTAGGTTGAGTAACAGTCATTAAGTACGACATATACTAGATAGTTTTAATAAATAAAGTGAACTTCACTGGGAACAGGTCCAGAAACTACCTGCTTACATTACATTAGCAAAGCCAGTGCAGCCTAAATGATGACCTGATATCAGGAAAGAATACAATATTATACTCAGCATATATGCTTAAGTATTTTTGACATATGCTATAAAAGGCTTCACTTAGTCACACTATCCTGAATTGGGTGATTCAGGGACACTGTCATCCCTGTCTGAAAATGCCTTGGATAGTCAATTGGCTTTGACATCCTTGACAAAAAGATAAGTGTGCACAAATCTTTCACTCATTTCCAATTATTTTAGAAAATGAAATACATGTGTGGTGTCATCCAATGAGTTACTAATGGCTAGATTCTCAGCTGCATACACATCAACACACACTGTCAACCCCCTCCCCTCTTAAGATCATCCTTCACTGAGTTCTGAGCATTGTTGGTTACAAAAAAAGTCATCACTAATGGAATATCATAGATCCATATATCACATTTTTTTTATATTCTGCAGAATATTTAGAGAAGCATGGCTTTTGTGTAAAGCTTCAGTAGATGTATGGAGTCCTCTGAGACCATGTCAGGTGCTAGAACTCTGTATAGAAAATCAGAGCTATTCTTCTGATTTTCTCTGGCAGCGAGGCAAGTTAATTTATTATAGCTCCAATTCAGTGGATTGGGGATTCCTTCTAATGCAAAAGGTTGTGAGCCAAGTTCAAGTTGTAATGTATTTTTGGATATTCACACCAATTTTGTGTACCCATACCTAGACCATATCTAGGGCTTGTGAACCTTGGTTGGAGCAGGGTGAGAATGTTGCCTGACTACATGCTCATGTGTGTTCACCTGTGTCACATAGTTCCATTTGTGTCCACATCCTGTCAAACACATGTATATATGACTTGTGCTGATACCAGTGAAAATACTGCTTTGTTGTATTTGCTTTGGCCACTGTTGTCTCTATTGCTATCACAGGTGGCAATACTGTATGTCTAAGAATGTTGTTACTAAATCTTCCATCAGGGAAAAAGGCTGAGCTTTTAAAGCTGAGACTCTAGACAGGAGGCTTAAGATTAATTGGTGCCTCTGCACTCTGCCTGTGCTTCTGTGGGACTCTTTGCCTTAGTAAAGAGTACTTGTATATATAAGGATCACAGGAACATGCTCTGACTAATTCTTAGCTATTTCTGATTTACCTCTTCGCTTGTACCCCAAACTAAAATAACCCCATGCTCTGTGATTTTGACTTGAGGCTTAAATTTACTTAAAGAATTGTTTTGCAGTCTCTTTGATTTCTGCTTGTTTGATACCTCTATAGATAATAACAATTAACATTTGTATTCACCAAACATTATTCAACCGGCTACACTTGTAAGCAAAACATATATTGTATCTCTGGCTTTATCTTTCAAACAAAAAAAGAAACAAATATCCCAAAGCAGATTCAATGTTAAAGAGTAGCATGGGTTGAAATACGCAACTAAGCAGAGATGTTTTTTTGGTCTTCACTGAAGAATCATTACTGCACCTTCAGACTTTTTCAAAGATAGCAGTGCTGTTTTAACATGAATTAATTACTATTACTGTTCATAAAATGTCACTACACAGACAGCCATTGTTAGATAAAACTTATACACATCCCAGATGTGAACATAAATGATCACCAAGGCAATCTGACCCATATGTGGGAAACATTCAGGATCAAACGTCCTACAGGCAATTGGTCTTGTAAGGTACAACAACTGCCCAAAGGTATGTGCAGATATTACACTTAGATCAACTGAACGAGGGTTAAGTTGATCTAAGTGCTGAACTGTACATACATTTTGGGAGTTTAAATCGAGCAAAAAATGGCCAGCCTGATTTAACTTAGTTCACCTGAGGAGAACTCTCAAGGGAAGCCACAAGTGACAGTACTGTCTGCACGTCTTAGGGCTAGCTTTGCCTGTAAACATCGTGTTATTAGTTGTTTTCTACCCTTTCACATGGGAATGATGTCTCATTACTTAGAGGTTTTATAATTTGTATTTAGGCCCACTGTCTCAACAAGCTATAAACAAAACAGGGAACTAAGAGCCGCAGTCCACAATTTCAACCAGATCAAATCTGTGCTGCATGTTTCTGTGAGTTTGTTTCTTTTTCCTAATGCAAATAAGATAATTCATTTGTAACAGGAAGGTAAAGGGAAAATTGCTGTCTCATTTCTCAAAAGCGGAGTTTTGCTGGATAAACCACTTACATTCAAGTAAGTTGTAAAAAATGGTTAATCTTTATTCCTGAGAGAGCTGGGTGGAGCAGGACTGAGATTCAAAGTATAAACAGGGTTTATTATTGCTGGTGTTAGCTCACCGTAACAGCCATTGGGTCAAATTCAGAAATGAGATGCGAAAAGGTGCATATGAGGCACTTACACATTAATTTATTTTTAGGTGTAAAACCAAAAGGAACTTCAGAATTCACAAAATAAGGGATTAGTCATACGTAATAGCTTAAGTAAGGGGAAGGCATGAACATGACACTAGCTCCAGGGACCAACTTAGTGGGGAAGGGGAGTACAAAAAATGCCGCATGCACCACTGCTGCCCATGGAGTAGAACTGCTAAGCTATGCCTGTTTCTACAGATTCCTATTTACATGAATAGCCCTTTTGATACCAGTGGGTGCATCTACAAGTGCAATTAATTTGAAGCAGTAAACTCTGGAGCAGTTTGATCCAGCCTAAACTACTTCCAGGTGCAGCATCTACATGTACGCCTGGGACAGCAGCTAATTGAGCTAGGGCAAAGCAGTTCACACCAGGGCCGGAGGCATGGGGGCGGGGGAGGTTCAGATGGTGGCATTGGGCAGTGGAGGGGCTAGATGTGGCACGAGGGTGCTGAAATTGCAGAGCCATGTGGCTAGGTGGCAGGCAGGAGTCTGGCCCCCCTGCCGGCTGGGCTGACTGGCTGCAATTTTCACCCATGGTCAGCATCTACACGTGCATTTAATCACAGTTAATTACCCTGCCATAAGATAGTAGTGTCCTTGACTGTACTATCTTATGGCAGCATTAAATAGGGTAATGTGGGCTAATAGCATTGCATGTGTAGACAGTGATGCTTTGTTCCGCAGCTAATCAGTCTACTCTGTAGTTAAATGCACATGTAGACATGGCCAGTGGGTCTGTTCAGGGATATGATGTTTACTAACAAAGGCAAAGGTTTGCAGCATCAAGCCTCAAATATGGTGTCAGCCCCCATAGACAGAATGGGTCCCAGTTGAACACCCAAGGATAAACAGGTTAGGTTGACTTGTGGTGTGTCAATATAGCTATACTGCTTTTAGTACCCATGCTAGCTTATTCAGTTCCCTGTAGACATGCACCAATCCCTTGACACTAGGAATTGGGGTTTTAAGAAAAAACACTAAATATCTCAAGAGGTTTGACAAGACTTTATCCCTACTATGCACAGGGACATTTTACATTGGTTTGAACCTGGGCTGTTACCCAGTCAGTAGATGCAGCTACACATCACCCTGCACTGCTGTAGTGATGTGCTACATCGCCATAGGGCATTGCTATGGTGGCATAGAGTGATGTGGGTCTACATGTGACTGGCAGCTACTTCGCCATAGCAGCATGCTCCCCTGTTTTAGCACATCACTAGAGCCAAGTAGCAGCAAAAACTAACCACCCGCCATGTGCATGGTGCAATACAGGCGGTTACTGCGCTGTGCTTTAGTACTTACAAAAGGAAATACTAAAGCATGGCAAAGTAACAACATTGGCATTGGGTGACACGTAGATGTGCCCAGTATGTTCCATTCTACAGAATGGGGCTTTCCAGTATAAACCAAACCACTGGGAATCTTTTTGTTCCCCTGAGTCTCCCAGTACTTTGCTTGTGCCAATGCAGCTCCATACCACCCCCAATTTAGGACTGTCCTTAAAGGCACAATCAAGCCCATAGAGAAGGAACACAGGAAACCTTTATTTTTCTACAGGACTGACATAGTGCAGGCAGCCTCTATACAATAATGTCCCATTTATTGGCCTTTTCAGTTAGTTACCTCCTCCTGACTTGGTGAAACCAGAGGTCATTTATCTGCATGGTAACTCTGAGCTCTGAAGCAACCTTAAGAAGCTAACAATTATTCATTGTTTCCCCACTATTTATCATGGTGCTGGGCTATGAACTCCTCTAGTGTTCTGAGAGAGAGAGAGATTGTCTAGAGGAATTGCCTCCCCTCTTACTCACAGTCACATAGACCAGCTTTCTTCCCATCTGTAGCTCCATAATATGTCTGTGAGAGCTAGGGCAATTGCTTGCCTGGAAAGGTGATTTAAGAAAAGTATTTACTGTGTCTTCCACTTTCTTCTAGAGTCATTTAGGAGTTGGAGACCATGAGGAGGCAACAACATGTGACACATCACCAGCACAGGGAAAGCTCACTATATAGTATCTCATATAGTACAGAAGACCATATAAGGGGGGTGCACCAGGATCTGGGAGAACAGTTGTTCAGCAGGGCTCCCCCCTAGGGATAACAAGGTCTAATGGCCACAAACCTCTGGAAGGCCAATTTAGATTGCGAAAAATTTCATTATGGTCTGAGCATTCAGGGTCTGGAACAGACTCCCCCCAGAGACAGTGCAAGCACCTACTCTGGACCCTTTCAAAAAGTGCTTATCTCTCTGGGATCATTTGCCCCCAGCAGACTTTCTGCCTAAGGTAGGGGGGCTAGACTTGATGATCTTGTGAGGTCCTTTCCAGCCCCTAATGCCTATGACCACGTGGAAATTTTTAAGGGTCTTCCTCTGAAATAATCTCTGAGGGAAGTAAGTAGAAGTACTGCCTACTCTCCCTTGGGTTTTCTGAGGGAAGAGGTGATTTAACTCTCACTCACCGGGGGATTGTTCTATGTTATACTGCAGTGTTCCTGCATCCTAAAACATTGTGCTCAGACTGAACATTATCTGGATGTGACGTATCTTATTCATTATTGGTATTATATGAGTCTTTGTTCTGGTGATTTCTAACAATAACAGCTTTGATGGGTATTAGCTGAATCAGGATTTTTTTTCTGGTAGGTTCTTCACCTGCTAGAAACTAGAATCCTTAAAATATGTCAGGATAATAAACCCAGAACTCTATGCAAAGTAAACTGATTGTAAATGTATTTCTGTTTGACTCATACATTAAATTAATTGGAGTATTTTCTGTTATATTTGCATTTTTTCCTTTCCAAGTCATGCCCTGGAACAAGTCTTTGTGCTGTTTAACCCCTGTTTTCCAGGAATAAAGCGGCTACAGTCTAAGAAGTATGACATGGAACTCACTTCATGGAAAATGCAGTTGTGCAAATCCTTTTTCTGTTTATTTTGTTCTGGGAATTATTCTTGCTTTTGTTAGTGTCTGGGGGCCAGAGGGGCTGAAATGCATTTTGCAGAATTCCACTGAGCTTTGGACAAGTGTACTGAGTTCCTCTAACAACCTTTTTGTAGCCAGATCTTGGAGTCCTTTTCTGAAATTCAGTGGTAGAGAAATTGCATTCAAATAAATCTTAGGTGGTCAATAGCTGGATCCTGAAAAATTGTAAATTACTACTCTGGCCCCAATTCAGTAAGTGTGTAACTTTAAGAACATGAGTGGTTCTTTAATTATGCTAATATTAACACAGGCACTTTGCTGAATTGGGATCACACTAATTGAGAACTCAGTACCTAACTGGATGAAGGCCCAGGATTTGTGAGTAGTGCAATGAATGGACCTCCAATGATTTACACATGCTAAAGATTTACAATTACATTTACGTGGCACCAGGATCGTCTTTCTAAATTTGGTATGATGATTCTGGCTGTCTGGTTCTGATCAGATTACTTTAATTCTTATAGAAATACATATTGCATGTCAACTGTAAGTTCTGCACATTTGTAAGGACAACTATATTGACTTGATTTCCCTTTCATTAGTATTAGTCCGTTGACTTCACTGATGCTACTGTGAGTGTACATCAGTATAACTTAGTGAAGAATTGGACCCATGCTGCAATTACTGAATAATTTTGTGTTCTTTTAAACAGTGAATGAGCAGTTACTATGAGTGAAATTAAAAAAAAGGACAATCAATTTAATAGCCTCAGCTGGGCTTCAGGTGAAAACTAACTCCAATTTCAGTTCTGTTTAACCAATGGTATGAACCATTAATTATTATTTGGCAGAAAGCCAGGAATAAGTTGACCTAGAGATTAAAATAAATTTTTCTGGGCTCTGCCTTTGTTTGATGATCATACGACAAGATGAAATTTCACAGTCTACTTTCTTGAATTAGTCTATGCTTGTAGAGTTTTCTTATTTTTATAAATATTTATCTCATTTTTAAAGTAAAAATATAGGGCCAAATTGTACTTTCAAATTAATGGAAGAGAGCAGAGTCTGAAATTAGCAGCTATATAGTTATTTACCTCCAGGTTCTTCTGTTTGGTTGCTGAAACTATACACATCTATGAGAGCTTTAAAGTGAATACTTTATAAGACCTGATCGCCATGTAAACGAAACCGAAGAAATTTTTCAATATATATGTCTCCCATGGGAAGCGCATAAACATATGCTATAACAGAAGCAAAGAGCTGCATCATAGTCTGATGCCAGATTTATACTAGTGTAACTTCAATTATTTTGAATTTTACATCAATGTAAGATTAGAGTCAGGTTCATTGTGTGAAAATATTAGAGCACAATATTTTTATATCTGGGAATTTATTAATATATGTATAGACTAAGATTGCATATACAATGTTGCCCACTGGGGCTGTGAAAAATTAAAAAGGGAGTATTTTACTAACTGAAGTGTTCACTGGTTATTCATTGGAACATCTTAAAAAACCTTTTTCTATTTCAGCTAAATCAGAATTTGGCTTAGTCATTTTAAGGTTGTTCTTGAAAAATAATGCATGAGATCTACGTAGCTGGCTAATTGTTATGATAGTGCTGTGCACTAGTTGATTTATTTCTTTTATCAGTTAATGGGGCAGAACTTGAGATAAAATATTAGAATAATTTATCTCAGATACGATGCCTTTTTGCTTTTCCAAAGAAAAAAACCATAATTCCCAGAGTGAATCACAATGTTATACACTTTTTCTGCAGTCCTCAACATCATTCTTAAACTGTGCTTTCTTTTCTGACCAGCAGCCAGAAATACGCTCAAAAACTAGACAAATAGTGTAACAGGAAGCATTGCTCATCCTGAGGTGCTTTACAGAAGGAAAACTAATGTGCACACTATTTACATTCTGGGTTCTGTTACGCTAAATCATTCAACCCCTGGCTGCACCTGAAGAACAAGTTTATATTTAATGTGATATCATTACAAATCTCAAGCCAAATTCTATTCTCTAACACACAAGAACTGTGCCAAATCAATTCAATTGAAACTGTGGAGCATAGCTGAGAGTAAAACCTGGCACCAAGCTTGAACACCTGGTTCCTTGCTTTTAACAACTATCCCGGCAAAATTTGGCTGCATCTGGGCAGCAGTACAGTGTCAGCACCTTGGCATAATCCTGCTTTGCATTTGTTTTGTGATCTTGCAAATATCCCGTTCCTTTGATTTCTAACCCTACAGAAGAAATTGCTCAATGGCTACCAACTAAAATAGCTCAGCACTTTTGGAGAGAGTGAAAGGAGTGCAGACAACAGAGGCTGCTATCAGTTGGAGAGGGATGCAGAAATAAACAAGTCACTTTAGGAATATAATGAATCTCACATGGCAGGTAGCAGAAATGTCTCTTTATCTTTTTACCTGTCAATTAAAGTCTCCTGGCACTTAAGTTTCTCCCTTTTGGTCCATAGTCATGCCTGGATTGAGGATTAATTTTTCAATTCATTAAGATACTTAAACATAAAGCATGTGTAGCTACAGCATGTGTAGCTTTATGCATGTGAGTAATTATTGAAATAAGTCATGAGAATGGCCTGATGCTTTGACTCATTCATCACACGAAGGACTTATCTGTATTCCTTGTGCAGCTGATATTTCTACTGAAGGGAACAGTGAACAGTGAACAGGAGGTCTTATATTTTGGGGCATGCATTGAGCATGATCAGATGACCGTGTATGTGCAGTTTGTGGCACTGCAAACTGCAGGTGGTGAATGTGCAACAGGTAAACCTGTTAGAGACAGCCCAGGTGCTGGCCCCAGCCTCTCCTACCCCACCTGGGACAATTTGGCATGCCCCAGAGCGTGCGTGCAGGGGTGTGCCCTGGAGCACAAAGCAGCTGAACAAATACGTGCTGCTGTTATTTGTGCTGCAGCAAATGCATGCCCCTGCATGTGGGGACACGTCCAGTGTAGCTATACTGTCTTGTATTATATGTACTAATATATTGCTTGATATGATCTAAGTTTTAAAAATATGTTGGGAGAATTCACATGAAAGGCAGTTTACTAATATGCAATGTATTTATGAAACTGATCTACATCACTCTAAGCTTCTGCAAACATTGTGGAATTGTAGGGGAGAAGCACACTATTGTGAGCAAGACCTGTAAAAATGTAGGGGTATTATATTGTTATAGTCTAACATACTTAAACAATTAGCATAATTCTGATTTTAAACTGGAATAAAATTAGCCAGCTGGAAGTTAGATTTATCATGTTTCACATTTTTGCCACAAGAGAGACAGAATTAACTGACTCAGGAGTGAAAACACCAGAAGTTGCCAGGACCTTATCCGCATTATAGAACTGTGACTTGCAGCTGGATTAGTAGTGGTAGAGGTGTGTATATTGTCTAACATTCCCTTGTGTGGAAAAGACCAGGTATACAACAATGTTTTGTGTGCGTGTGTATAAAATAGGTGTTTCATCTTCTTTTTATTGTAGTTTTTTAAAGAAATTGATGCAAAGATGAGAAATTTGGCCTTCATTAAGCAAATGAATCCTTTTTTTTCCATATAAGTGAGCCATACATTTATGACTCTAAAACGTAATATTTTTATAGAGCATAGTTTGGAAATCCATATATATTTTCTTAAGCTCTTCCATGCTAATGAAATAACATAATCAGAGTAATGTAAACCAAAACGCAGATAATGACCTTTGTTTCCTAGATTAAAACCAGAGGCATTACAACTTGTAATCTGTTAATCTATTTGTTTGTATTTATTACAATGTACAGAGTGGAAACTAAAGAATATCACTAACATATATACAGAGTCTTCATTAAAGAAAATTATTTTAAGTAGTGTTTCAGCTTGGCAGACTAAATAACTTAAGAACTGGAACATGGTATACACTCTTTGTGGAAGTTTATGCTTCCCTCAATGCATTAGTTAATTTAGCCCATTGTGATGTATGGTTGTTTCAGAAGAGGAAGAAAGTGCTTTGGGAGTAAACTATAAAGTCTCAGGATCTGGTGAACTCCTTACTTATTTCTATTGCGGCCATATAAGGAGGTTTCATGTGCAAGCTGATTAGATTATTCTTTTGCATGAAGTATGAAGAGCCAAAAAGTGTGTGTGTGTGTGTGTGTGTGTATGTATATGTGTATATACATACATACATAAATATATATATATACATACATACATACATACATATTATATATATATAAAATCAGGTTTTCTTGCCTGAGTTTTACAGTCAGATTAACAGAACAATAAATCACATTTTTCTTATTTGTTCCTGTCTCTGCTAGAGCCATTACTGAGTAATTCTGGGATTTTCTTTGTTCTATTCTACAGGTCAAAGTTTGGAGTTAATTTCTTACAATTAAGAATATATAAACTTTAAAGGCTACCAGCTTCTGTACAGTTTCTATTTCCTACTTTTCTCTTTATCAAATAAATATTACATTTCCTTCTAATATATTTGTTTGTCTGAAGCTTCTCTTACTTCATGGGAGGATATTTCCCATAAATACATTTCCTGATAAACAAATTGCAGGGTATTTTGTCTTGACTAACATTTAACTTTCAGATGTATTCTTCTTCTGAATTGTGATGTGTACAGCATTGTTCTCAAGCTTTTTGTAAGCATGTGTGCTTGTATTTTTCATGCAGAAAATATTTCATTTTTCTTAGAGGAAAAAAGTATTATTTATAAACCAGGAATCTGGTTTTCTCTAATAAAAAAATCCCCAAGTTTTGGATTTAAGAAATTAATCCCCAAATCACATTTTTCTGTGATTAAAATGAAACAGCAGATATATACATAGTGGTGTTTCATTGTAATCATGGAAAAATGTGGATTTTCGGGTACTTTTAAAATTTGAAAGTTGGAGATTTTTTTATCAGAGAAAACCAGGATCCCTGTTTATAACTTGTCAGAGTCTTGGGATCCTTCCAGTCTCTTTTTGTAGACTTGTAGCTATAACAAGAAATATTTACCATAATTGTAAGGACAATAGTATATATAGCAACGGAAAGCATTTCATTATAAAGACAATATACAGCACTGTAGATATATCTAGAACAGAATTTTACAGCGTATCCCAACACACGTTTGGGTCTTCAATGGAGTCATACAAAAATAATGCTGGTGTAACATTATGAAAAATCAGGACTCTCCTCTTTGATATGGAGGTGTTGATGTTGAATTGTTGGTCACCTATCCAACTTGTACCAGATGGAAAGTTTTTCAGATTAAGATGGAACGGGGCAGTTGGGAGTTGCTCCTATGGGCTACATTTCCCCTTCAAATTGAGGATATTTTTCATCTTCCCTGTTTTGTGCAAAATGAGCACATCTACATGAGACACCAACTGCACAATAGCTGAAAAATATTGTGCAGGAGCATGTCACAGCATGGACAGTGCTAATATGTTAAGGCAAAGTATTATTAAGTTACTGTGCAGTAGCATCACCTAAAAGACATTTGCATTTCAGTCAAGTAATTAGAACCCTCTGTAATGTAGCGTTTGTAGTTAAAGGTTGTAAGATAACAGCAGAACATGATGCTTAGCTTTACCTTTAATGCCTTGAGGGTTAATTGTTTTATTGCCCTTCAAAAACTCTGCTTACAAAGATTGCTAGGAGTGTCACTCATTCTTTCTGGATAGAAATCTCAGAACAGTGAAGATTTTTTTTAAAAATACAATAAGATGTAAATTCA
>NW_017729032.1:99361107-99368517 GCF_001723915.1 Gavialis gangeticus
CCAGCACTACTGCGCAGTAACAAGTAATAAATGTGCAGTAACGACTGCTCAGTAGTGTCTCATGTAGATGTGCCCTCAGGGTACAGGTTTCAGGACTTTGGCAAGCTAACAAAATAGCCTCGATATGGACAAATTCTGATTGTTCTTTCTTAAGTAAATTTAGAGGAGCACCTTTACAGATTTTTCTGTTTGATGTGCAATATCTCTTGCATTCTCCTCATAGAGCTAGTTTCACATTATGTGAAAATCTTCCACTTTTACCCCCTTTTGCAGTCACAAAACAGTGTTTTGGGTAAGTGTTACTGTGGCAGAGGAGTTTGACTAACATGGGAATTCGGAGTGATCAATCGGCCAGAAACTGCAGCACTTCATTTTTGTCCACATTGCTCCATAATTTTGCCTTTACTGAATATAAACATTAGCTGTAGACCTATTCCAGGATATTTCAGTCCTGACTTGACTCAGAGTCTACATGTTGTTTCAATATCCTCAGGTGAACTGAGTACTTAGCTACATATAAGCTCTGTCTCTGAACTGGGCCTGGCAATTCGTGCCCACAGGCGGCAGGGAAAGGAGCAGAAGACAGAGCTGGCTGAGTGTGAAAAGGAGTTTCCCTGGAGCTGGGAGGAATCAAGGCAGCTCCTTATGATGACGACAGTTGCCGTGGCCCTGAGGCACTTGCAGTTGAGTTATAATAAGATGGTTAACCCTCTGTGTTCTGGTTTGCGTCTATGTATTTAAGGCTGGAGAAATAGGTTATAGCTTTAGAGGAAGCCCAAAGACCATGGAGCAGGGTGCCTGGGATATTCTCTGCTTGTGAGACCAGCTTTGGTCAGAAATATGTGGAGCTGGAGCCCAGGAACCAAGAGTCCAAGGGGGCCTCAGCCAGATAAAAGAAGGGTGGAGGTTGAGGAGGCTGAAGGCCAGACAAGGTTTAGGGGCCTAATGGGTCATTTTGGGGTGAAGAGATCCCCCACAAGGGGCAATTAAGAGTCATCTGCAAGGCATGGGTGTGGTTATGGGACAGTAGGAGGTGATTCTAGCACCTAAGACACCAAAGAAGAGGCTATTCTAGTAGTCCCTAGAGGCAGTCCTGGCCTCTAGAGGCAGTCTCCCCTTAATCATACACATTAACATCGAGTCATGGTAGGCAAGAGGCAGGAGGTGGAGGAGGATGGGAAACACTAACAGAAAAAAGGAAGGTGGATACCCCAAGCTGTAAGAGATCCCCACTTTTGGCCTCAGCTTGCAACTCTGAGTGGGGCAGGATAGTACTGTTTGCCTTGGATGAGCAATGTTGGTGGCAAGTCTCAGAGTGTCAACATTATTTTTCCAGAGATCTGTGCAGAGTTCACCCCAGAGCTGTGCAGTGGTCCACATATCTACATGTTCCCCTTAGCCATTCCTATGGAGGTTTCTTTTACTGCCTGTCACTATCTGATAAGTTTGAGGTTGGTAAATCAGCCATTGGCTCTGTTGTCCAATGGGACAGGAGCATTTGCTGCTATCAAGAAGGTACTTTCCTTTCAGAGGAGAAGGCAAGGCAATACATAGTAATCTGTCAGTCAGTCTGCATGGCTGGAGTTCACTAGCTGTATTGGGGCCATTAGTGGCATGCCTGTACCTATTTTGTGCAGGCTTTAGGTTTATCAGCAGGGACCCTGGTTTTCTCTGATCCCCGCTCCATTTTTTGGTTTAAAAAAGTAACCCCAAATCTACATTTTTCTGTGATTAAAATGAAACACCACAAATAACTAAATAAATACTATATATATATATATATATATATATATATATTAGTGGTGTTTCATTTTAATCATGGAAAAATGTGGATTTGGGGCTACTTTTTTTTAACCAATTCTTTTTTTTTATCAGAGAAAACCAGGATCCCTGTTTATCAGTAGAATGGCATTTTCTCCATGGTGCTGAAAGTCCTATTGCATCACCTTGGAAGATTCACCTCTATTAGTGTGGGGTGATTTGGAAAGGTCCATTAGACTGGGATCATTAAAAAGTTTGGTCTGTCTTTGGCACCAGAAAAAAAGAACTTTTAGTCACTTTATCTCTATGGAGATAATGACCTTGTCCTTCTGTCACTCAGTTTGGGAGACATGCTTTCAAGGCTTATGAAACATGGGATAGTGGAGAAGCACTGTATAATTATTATTTAAGTCAGCAGTCAGGTTACAAGCCAGAATGACTCACAGCAGGTCAGATATGGGTGGGCACATCAAGTACTAGGACCCAGTCGCTCCTGTTGCTATTTTGTCTTTCTGCAGCAGCATAAGGATGGCTTCTGCAGCTACTGCTGCTTGCAGCTGAAATGTGTCCCTCCCCTTCAGCTGCCGAAGTCCCACATGTGTCAGCTGGATCAAATGCCTCCATAGGTCAAAACTGGCTCACAGACTATGACTTGTGGACCCCACAAGGATATTGGAATATACAGGGCAGAAAGGTAGATGGAGGTGCATATTTGGGCTGGAGGCTGATGGGAATATTTGTCTCTTATCAGAAGTGTGGGCTATGTTTTGTAGAACCTTTGTAAGAGCCAGGAACAGAGCTTGCAGGATGAATAGGACAAGGACATATGGGGATTTTGGATGGTATCAGAGGCCAGAAAGTAGGTGTAGAAGACTATTTCATTTTACACACCGAAGTGGAACTTACTCTGCTGCATAATTGCTGTTTGCGATCCTGTTTCACATGATGCATTTTGCCTGCACAAGCATCCAAGCAGCACAGTAGCCAGGAGGAGGAGGTGAATGGGCCACCCCCCCATACTGTAGTCTAATAGTTAAGTGTCTACAGCACTCACCCAGGAAGTAGAAAACTCAGAAAATATGTGTAAAATATGTGATGACCAGGGATCCTGGTTTTCTCTGAAAAAAAAGAATCTCCAATTTTTGGATTAAAAAAAGTAACCCAAAATCCACATTTTTCTGTGATTAAAATGAAATGCCACTAATATTAGAAATAGAAAGAAATAGCTGGATATGTTAGCAGCAAGTATGTGGTAAAATTACTATGAAATAGGTGTCTTAATAGGAAAAGGCAGCTGATTTAGTAGGAAGTAAGGAGCTATTTTTCCATGAAATATGTGGCTCTTTTAATAAATGGGAAATGCATGGCAAACTAACTTTGAAATATGTGTCGATCTTAGTAGGATACTGGTGGCAGGAAATATATAGGTAGATTTCTTTTTTTCTTCCAAGTATTCTGGTATTTCAGTTGGTGGGAAATAGGTGGGAATCTTATTGTGAAATCTCTGCTTAGCTTATTAGGAAAAGGTTTGCAGCCAACCTTATTCTGAATTATGCTGCTATTTTATTGTGAAATATATGAGCATGTTAAGATATTTGACATCTGGAGTTTAGAATAGTATATGCATGTGGAGTGGGGGTTGGCCTTCTGTGTGAATCATTGTGCGCAGAGTCATTAGAATAGAAACATATAGAATGCCTATTAAATACATAACAACGAATACTTTGAAAGAAGTGAGATTGTATTAAACATGTAAAAATATTTTGAAACTGTAAGAAACATACACAAGGGAAAACCTGAAATCTAAAGATACACAATTTTGTATCAGCACTGTTCCCTCTTGTGAGGAGGGGTATTGGTAGAATGGCATAATTTCCCCAGGAAACAGAAGAGTTAAGCAATTTTCTAATGGCCAATATCCTCTTAATTGTATTGAGGCTTAGAACACCCTGGAAAGGAGCTATTTCTGGTTATGATTCTAAAATGCAGATGTTTAAGGGCTGTAGGAGATACACAGATACAATCTATGACAGTCCTTGGCCACAGAGGTTGAATCCAGCTGAGGATGCCCGTGCAGGGGTGTGTGTTTCCTGTGGCACATATTTGTGCTGCTGCTTTTTGTCCTAGGGCATGTCCCTGCATGTGCATATTTGCTTGCAGCAGAATGACCCAGTTCAGGTAGGGGAGGCCCCAGCAGCCTTGCCTGGAATCCTGGGGAACTCCCAGGGCAGCAGCAGTGCTTATCTGGCTGCTTGGAGTCTGGCAGGTAGACAGTGTGGCTATAGCTGGCCATGCTCTGTTTCTGTTTCATGCTGTGGCCATATGCGCTGCAGCACTTCTTTTAGCAGCAATGTTTTTTGACACTGGGATTTCCCAGTGTCAAATTTTGGTTGCATTTAGTTTGTGGCACTTTAAACAGCTTTGAGGCACTACAAACAGCATATGCATGCTCATCTGGATGCACCTAGAGCTACCATATCACCATAAGGGCCATTTGCAGCCGTGTCTCTAGGGCCTTAGATAGTTTTCTGATCTTTTTCCTCTTCTCTTTCTTCAACTTCACATAACCTTCCCTCTGGATTGCACATCTAATTTTCTATCCCTTTGTCTCTGCTTAAGGGTTCTCTTAGTAGATCTTCTTTTTAATTCGTCTTCTTTCTCTATCTAGAATGTTAAATAATACTCTTGTCAGGTTTCACCAACAAGGAGGGGGGAAAAGAGAAAAAAGACAAATAGATACTGTTCAAATTATAGTCTCCATTTTCTCTCAGTTTGAATCTTGTTTCATAAATTCTTTCTGTTCTTGGGTGGCATGGAAAGTATAAGATGTTTTCATAATATGCCCTTCTTTTATAGGACTGGTGTAAGGGGAATACCAGATCAAAAATGTGATAGAGGAAAATTGCAGCATGGGCAGGTTGCTAATGGAACTAAGAATAATGCAAATGACCAGAGAAAGAATTGAATATGTCTCTTGGCATGCTGCCAGTAGAATGGGAGACAAAAAAGGGGGGTAATCATTCAGTGTGTTTTTCTGCAGGCTATTGATGCAATGGGGAAGAAGGAAGGTCTATGTGTGGTGGAATAGGAAAAATAGCTTGGCAACTGTATGCACATATCTGCAGGCTGTTCTTATTTTGGAGGATGCACCCCTGAGATGTGTTACTAAAATGTCTAGAAGGATTCTATAAAACAGGCAGTGGGCAAACCAGGAAAATATGTTGTACAAGAAAATATGTTGTACCAGCAAATAGGATGACACCAGCAAAGCTTCTGGAAGAGTGGAACCATGAAAGATATGGGCAGTGTTAAGACTGTTGCAGTGATGTGAAATCTCATGTTAAATTGGAGTATTACCTTTGGTTTAAATTATCTTTTGTACTGTATGAGTATCTGGCCTAAAATATAAGAATAATTCTACTTCCACTGCTATTACCACCACTACTAGCACAGGTGTCCTATGGTAAATCCTTATGGTGCCTTACATTATATTTCAATTTTGTAATGTCTGTGTACTATGCCTTTCCTGAGTTACCTCCTAATCATTCACTTGGCTAAGAAACTATGAACTTTAAAAAAGCTTCAGCTGTTTTTTTAAAAATTGTATTTGTTTCTACAGTCAAAAAGTGCCTTTACTTTAAAACTATTCTGCCATGCCAACCTCCTGAGTTTATGGATGAAGACCATGATTGAAGGGGATGACTAACAATTTGACTTTTATATTTAAGGGCAGTGGTAGCTAATGTTATGTGCTATCAAAAGCACACTATATAAACTATGTTTAAGTTAGTTCCAGGTAGGTTTGGAAGGGCAGAGTGCATCATTTTTGCTTCAAACTTTGCCCATCGTGTACAGTGATTGGTCAGGATAGACACTCATGCAGTAAGAGGATGAGGGAAAGGAAGGAGCAAAGACAAGAAAGCAGGAGAGTTGCTCCATTCTCTCAAGTAGCTGCCATTTTGAGCAGTGAGTGTAAGGGCATGTAAAAGCACAGAAAGCATGACTGTAGACAGAGATGGGGGCACCATGAAAGTACCCAGAATTAAGTTGCTTATTCTCATAAACTTTTATTAAAATGTTAGGATGTGGTTTGCTCCACAATTCGGGTCTCCTCCCTTATTGCACAATCAGTTCATCTACCTATGATTTGGTCTCAACTCCTGGAAATGGATAGTTTCTTCCTTTGAGTTTCCTGAGAGGGCTAAGATCATTGTCCTAATGCTTGGCATCCTAGCCATCCAAGATGAGGGCATGTTTATTCAATGGTGTATACACAATGCAGTAATTTAGTGGTGACATCTTTTTCAGATATCAATTTAATGGCTTTCTGAAAATTGTCTAATGAGGCTGGTTGTCTAAATCCATCATAATGTTGAACTGTGGTAGTCCTTCAAGGTGTTTGTGTTTGATTTTAGTCTTACTGCAGTATATAATTTCATAGTGTTAAATCCAATGCTCAGGTTGATTTTGTTTATCAGTAATGACATTTCTGTTCATGTCTTTCAGCAGAGCTATTTTCTTCATGAGTGGACACCAATTGCTCATTTGATTCCTTTGTAAATTCCATAGCTATCACCTACATTATCTGCTTTCTGAATATTATCACACAGTTTCAGGCAAAAATCTTGGGTATATCTTTTAGTCTCCTTTTGCATTTCTCTATGAGCCTTTCTCAGATTGCCACAAGGCCTCCAGTTGGATGTAGTTCATGGTCATATCCAGGACCATCTCAGATATAAAGAAGCACATAATGTAGCTCCATATCCCACCAAAGGTTCTGTTCTTCACACTCTTGAAATTCAGCCAGAGTTCCTTTTCTTTAGTATGGCACTGGCTTGGGTTCTAGTTGTGTCCTCGC
The DNA here is from genome assembly GCF_001723915.1 of Gavialis gangeticus. Classification (NCBI taxonomy): domain Eukaryota; kingdom Metazoa; phylum Chordata; order Crocodylia; family Gavialidae; genus Gavialis; species Gavialis gangeticus. The sequence goes on from NW_017729032.1 coordinate 99,367,727, forward strand.
TCCAGTCACTGGATAACTCTGACATATTTATGTATTTTTGTGATAAAATGTAGATAAACTTGTAAAAGCTTCTATCCCAAGAGCACAACTAAGGCCATGGACAGGTGCTACAGTTCTCCTGGGAGAATCACTGTGGTTCTGTGGATCACAGGTGGTTCTTGACCACCTGGGTGATAGTGATCATCGCCTACTGGAATTCACCATCCAGTGCAGGGTGTCAAAGGTCTGCAGCAAGGCAACAGCCCTGGACTTCAGGAGGGCAGATTTCAATGAGGTAAGGAGACTAGTTGGGGAGGCACTGAGGTCCTGGAGGTGAGGGGAGGGGAGTTGGGAGTCCAGGAAGAGTGGTCGTTCTTTAAGGAGACGATCCTCCAAGCCAAAGGGTGACAATCCCAATGCAGATCAAAGGGGGCAAGAGTGCTCAAAAGCCCCCATGGCTCACCAAAAGCATCCAGGAACGTCTCAAAGCCAAAAAGGAGGTGTACACCCAATGGAAGGGAGGGGCCATTACCAAGGAGGATTATACCTCCATTGCTCAGGACTGTAGTGGGGCTGTTAGGAAGGCTAAGGTGAAGAAGGAACTGGGACTAGTGTCCCAGATCAAGGATAACAGGAAGTCTTTTTTTAAATACATTGGAAGTAAAAAGAAGGTACCGGGTAATATACGGCCTCTGCATGATATGCTTGGAAATCTAGTGGTCACACCAGATGACAAAGCTAACCTCTTTAACAATTTCTTTGCCTCCATCTTCTTGAGCAGGGACCGGGGCATCCCCCCCACTGGGATCCCC
>NW_017729032.1:99368619-99373138 GCF_001723915.1 Gavialis gangeticus
GCCAGGCCCAGGGTCAGTGAGGGCCTAGTCAGGGAATTTCTGGTGGGACTAGACATGTTCTAATCAGCAGGTCCTGATGATGTCCACCTCAGAGTGCTGAGGGAATTAGCTGCGGTCATTGCGGGACCCCTGGCACAGCTTTATGAGCACTCGTGGTGCTCTGGTGAGGTGCCAGAGGACTGAAAAAGTGTCAATGTGGTCCCCATTTTAAAAAAGGGAGGAAGAAGGACCCAGGAAACTACAGGCCTATTAGTCTGTCCTCGGTCCTGGGAAAGCTCTTTGAGAAAATTATCCAGGAGCACATCTGTGAGGGGCCAGCAGGGGGGATCATGCTTAGGGGCAACCAACATGGATTCATTCAAGGCAGGTCCTGTCAGACCAACCTGGTGGCTTTCTACAACCAGGTCACAAAATCCTTGGATGCAGGTGTCGCGGTGGATGCAGTCTTTCTGGACTTTAGGAAGGCCTTTGACACTGTCTCTCACCCCATTCTCATTAAGAAATTAGGTGACTGTGGGGTCAATGCCTACACAGTCAGATGGGTCACAAATTGGCTGGAGGGCCGCACCCAGACAGTGGTGTGTGAGAAAGAGAAAGAGTTACCGTGCTCCAAAGCACAAGGGCTAAACAAAGGCTCAGCGACCCCAGGTCCACGGCTCCAAAGAGCCGGGCAGAAATCTCCCTTACCCAGGTGTTTCTGGAGGGGAGGGGCAGAGAACTCCCACGCTGGTATAAAGAAGAGCCCGGGACAGGAAAGAGGGGGTAGCGTAGAACCAGAAGAAGGAAGAGGAGGAGGAGGAGGAGGAGCGAGCCGACACACGTTGCATGGAACTCTGTGAGCGACGTAGAGAGCTGGTAGGAGACTCTTGCAGAGAGTAAGCCCCACAGAGGGGACTTAGAGCAAAGACTACTGACCCTGGGGGGGCAGAACTGTTTATTTACACGCTGGGAGTTGGCTAGCTTGGCAGAGTTTTGTACCGTAATATCCCTAATAGAAGGGCACTATAGATTTTTGTGGTACCGTAAAGCATGTAAAAGTGGCACAAGCCAAAAATGGTGTCACAGATGGACCTAATGTGCTAAAGGGAATCATGACAACCTCAAGAAGAGGCTCAGAGAGAGAGCCACCAAAGAGGGACTGACCTCACAAAGGTCCGTTTGGTTTGCTCTTGGCTAAAAGCAGTAGGAACAATAACCCAGGCCAGGAGTGCCTGTTTTGTTTTCTTGTTTTCCTGTCTTTTGCTTTTGATTGGAACCGAGATCACGTTGCAAGACCAACTGGCTGATCAGAACCCAGTGGAACGGGCAAGGGTGTAGGGGTGGCAGAGCCCTCAGGAACGTAGGACCTTCGCAGGATGACGGTGAGAATACTAATGGGACTACACGTACAGGTACTGAACCAACTCCTTTAACATCGAGTCGTGGCAGGAAAAACGTGGTCGTGTAGTTCTCCAATTAGAAATGGTCTCACCCTAGTTGATTGGCAGGCGGTGTCCTACAGGTCTGCAAGTGACTGAAATACGTGACAGTGGTGCATTGGCCAGGAATTCGGCAGCGGTCTCCCAAGAGGGATCAAAATGGAGCACCAACTGGTGTTGACAGGGCCAGAATCCCTGTAACAGACCATGAGCCTGATGGCACAGGTGCTGCAGTAGCAGCAGCAGCATGCATCAAGGCAGACAGCTGTACAGGAGCACCTGATTCAGCAACAGGTTTGGGCACAAAGGGGTCCGTTGGACATTAGGATGCCCAAGATGACTAAAGAGGATGATCCAGAGGCCTTTTTAGAAATTTTTGAAAGGACAGCCATAGCATCTGGATTGGAAAAGGTGAGATGGGCTGGACAATTAGGAGTCCTCTTCATTGGACAGGCCCAGGCGGCCTATAGGGCCATGACCCAGTTAGACGCCCAGGACTATGATAAGGTGAAGGGTGAGATATTGCAAAGGCTTAATATAACCCCAGAAAGACACCGGCAGGCATTTAGAGGGAGGAAGCAAAAGGAAGAAAAAGTACCCTGACTTCTGTGGCAAAGCCTTATAGATCTTATGAATAAATGGCTTAAACCTGAAGTCAATTCCAAAGAAGAAATTTGTAACCAAATACTGTTGGAACAGTTTATAGCCGATTTGGAGGAAGACACACAGAGATGGGTGAGATGCCATTGCCCCAAGTCTTCCTGAGAAGCCCTGTAATTGGCAGAACATTTTGATGTGGCACAAGAAGAAATGCGGTGGGATCGAGGTACAAGAGGGACAGGAGCAGGCTATGGGCAGGAGGCAGACCGAAAAGGCGAAAGAGAGAATAAAGGAAATTTTTGTCTGCAAGTGACTGAAATATGTGACACAGTGGTGGATGGGTCATTTTCAACCTGGAGGGATGTGGTCAGTGGGGTCCCCCACGGCTCAGTCCTAGGGCCTGTACTCTTCAACATCTTCATCAGCAACTTGTTTGAGGGGGTGAAAAGCACTCTTTTCTAATTCGTGGATGACACCAAGATGTGGGGAGAAGTGGGCATGCTGGAGGAGAGGGACAGGCTGCAACTAGATCTAGACAAGTTACAGGGGTGGGAAAATGAGAACAGGATGGATTTCAATACTGACAAGTGCAAGGTACTGCACCTAGGGAGGAAGAACTAGCAGCATACATACAGTCTGGGGAACTCCTTTCTAGTCAACACAGAGTCAGAAAAGGATCTTGGTGTCATTATTGATTCCAAAATGAACATGGGTCGCCAATGTGGGGACGTGGTCAGGAAGGCTAACCGCACCTTGTCATGCATCCACAGATGCATCACGAGCAGGTCCAAGGAGGTGACCCTCCCCCTCTATGCAACATAGGTCAGGCTGCAGTTGGAGTACTGTGTTCAGTTCTGGGCGCCGCACTTCAGGAGGGATGTGGAAAGCATCGAAAGGGTCCAGAGGAGGGCCATTCGCATGATCAGGGGGCAGCAAGGCAGGCCCTATGAGCGGAGGCTACGGGACCTGAACCTGTTCAGCCTCCGCAAGAGAAGGCTGAGGGGGGATCTTGTGGCCTGTTATAAACTAGTCAGGGGGGATCAGCAGGCATTGGGGGTGTCACTGTTCCCACGAGCACTGTCAGGAGTGACCAGGAATAACGGTCACAAGCTGGCAGAGGGTAGGTTTAGGCTAGACATCAGGAGGCACTATTTCATGGTTAGGGTGTCTAGGATCTGGAACCACCTTTCAAGGGAAGTGCAGCTTGCTTCTACCCTGGGGGGTCTTCAAAAGGAAGCTAGATAATCACCTGGCTGGGGTCATTTGACCCCAGCTTTCTTTCTTTCCTACCTATGGCAGGGGGTTGGACTTGATGATTGGCTCAGGTCCCTTCCGACACTACCAACTATGAAACTGGTCTCCCATTAGAAATTGCCAGTGTGCAGGTATTCATTCACTTTCTCCCAGAGGAGACATGGCCCCTCCACTAGAAAGGGGAAGATCTTCTGTAAGACATGTGGAAGACATTTCAAGTGAGAGAATTTCTCTCTCCAACTGAATGCCTGTATACTTCCACTTGACTCCTACATGATTGCGAGGAGTCAAGCAAGAGCTACCCAGGGGGACTACAGTTCAGGGAAAGTGTGTGTTGGGGGCGGGGGGTGGCATTTCCTTGCAGTGGGGGAGGGGGCATTTCCCTGCAGCTTGATTCCTCCTGGTCATGGAGAAGTTGAACTGCTTCTTCCCTCTGATCTTTCCCAAGGCTGAGGTCACCATGGTCTGGAGAAAGCATGGGAATGTTGCTCCACTGTTCTCTTTGCTCCTGGAGACCAGCACCAAGGACAGGATCTGCTTCCGGTCTGTTCCCCCAACTGGGGAGTTCCTGTTTGCTGTAGAGCACCCTTCTGGAGGAATCTCTTCTGGAAAGATTTCTAGTACAGGCATACCTCGGAGATATTGCGGGTTCAGTTCCAGACCACCGCAATAAAGCGAATATCGCAATAAAGCAAGTCACACGAATTTTTTGGTTTCCCAGGGCATATAAAAGTTATGTTTACACTATACTGTAGTCTATTAAGTGTGCAATAGCATTATGTCTAAAAAAACAATGTACATACCTTAATTAAAAAATACTTTATTGCTAAAAAATGCTAACCATCATCTGAGCCTTCAGCGAGTCGTAATCTTTTTGCTGGTGGAGGGTCTTGCCTCGATGTTGATGGCTGCTGACTGATCAGGCTGGTGGTTGCTGAAGGTTGGAGTGGCTATGGCAATTTCTTAAAATAAGACAACAATGAAGTTTGCCAGATCGATTGACTCTTCCTTTCACGAAAGATTTCTCTGTAGCATGTGATGTTTGATAGCATTTTACCCACAGTAGTACTTCTTTCAAAATTGGAGTCAATCCTCCCACACCCTGCTGCTGCTTCATCAACTAAGTTTATATAATATTCTAAATCCTTTGTTGTCATTTCAACAATGTTCACAGCATCTTCACCAGGAGTAGATTCCATCTCAAGAAACCACTTTCTTTGCTCATCCATAAGAAGCAACTCCTCATC
>NW_017729032.1:99373186-99373581 GCF_001723915.1 Gavialis gangeticus
TTTAGTGTAGCCACCTTCATCAATTATCTTAGCTAGATCTTCTGGATAACTTGCTGCAGCTTCTACATCAGCACTTGCTGCTTCACCTTGCACTTTTATGTTATGGAGACCGCTTCTTTCCTTAAACCTCATGAACCAACTTCTACTAGCTTCAAACTTTTCTTCTGCAGCTTCCCCACCTGAACTGAAGAGAGTTAGGGCCTTGCTCTGGATTAGGCTTTGGCTTAAGGGAATGTTGTGGCTGGTTTGATCTTCTATCCAGACCACTAAAACTTTCTCCATATCAGCAATAAGGCTGTTTCGCTTTCTTATCATTCGTGTGTTCACTGGAGTAGCACTTTTAATTTCCTTCAAGAACTTTTCCTTTGCATTCACAACTTGGCTAACTGTTTGGC
>NW_017729032.1:99373648-99376813 GCF_001723915.1 Gavialis gangeticus
TCCTTCAAGAACTTTTCCTTTGCATTCACAACCTGGCTAACTGTTTGGTGCAAGAGGCCTAGCTTTTGGCCTATCTCCGCTTTTGACATGCCTTCCTCACTAAGCTTAATCATTTCTAGCTTTTGATTTAAAGTGAGAGATGTGCAATTCTTCCTTTCACTTGAACACTTAGAGGCCATTGTAGGGTTATTAATTGGCCTAATTTCAATATTGTTGTGTCTCAGGGAATAGGGAGGCCCGAGGAGAGGGAGAGAGACGGGGGCACGGCCGGTCAGTGGAGCAGTCAGAACACACACAACATTTATCGATTAAGTTTGCCGTCTTATATGGGCGTGGTTCGTGGCGCCCCAAAACAATTACAATAGTAACATCAAAGATCACAGATCACCATAACAAATATAATAATAATGAAAAAGTTTGAAATATTGTGAGAATTACCAAAATGTGACACAGAGACATGAAGTGAGCAAATGCTGTTGGAAAAATGGCGCCGATGGAAAAATGGCGCCGATAGACTTGCTCGACGCAGGGTTGCTACAAACCTTCAATTTGTAAAAAATGCAATATCTGCAAAGCGCAATAAAGCAAAGCACAATAAAACAAGGTATGCCTGTATTCAGAAATGAATGCCTGTTCATACCCAAAGTTGAAAACTTTAGCACCCTGATTCACAAGGCATAGTTGACTCAATCAGGAATATGGCAGAGATCTATGAGATAGAATCCGGAAGGGCAGGTCTTGACTCTTCACAACCTTCTGAAGTTGGGTTAATAACATACATTCAAAGGTGAGTTGTCTCAAAACAAAAGGAAATCATTAGTGAATGATTAGCAAGGAACTTTAATGTATAATAACTCAAGATAACTGGCAGCAGTTTTTAAATACAGACAACTCTAAGCCACTTAAAATAATTTCTCTGGGCTCTTGAATCACTATTGTCAAACACTAATATCAATCAGTGATGTAGATTTCAAAATCTGCTACAGGAAGATGATACTGATCATGCTTTTAACTATCTTATACTTATTACTATACAGCTTCAGGGGTTTTCGTCCTGATTGCGGAATTTCAGGGGATGTCTAAATTGGTGCTTAATCCTGCTGCAAATGCGTGTGTAAAGCTTGGGTTTGGACCTATCAACCATCCACATTACAACCCCCTGAGCACATTACAAATCCATGCCAGCAGCAGTCCAGGCTGTTCCCTGAGTATCTGGGCAGAGGCTGAGATTTTGCCTACCTCTCTGTCCTCCTTGCCTTGTGTTCAGAACTGAACAGGGTGCTTCATCATATAGAATAAGTTTACTAGTAGACCTTCTGTACCCTATTTCCTGTCTCTACTGCCCATGATTAAAAACAAGAACAGAAGAATGGGTAATTTTTAATAGAATGCTTCCTGTCCTAAAAATCAGTTTGGCCATGCCTTGCATCTCCTTTTGTGCCTTCTGCATACTTCTGCAGGAAAGTAACAGACAGGAAGGAATGGCTTGTGTGGCTTTGGGTAGTTGAGTGCAAGGAGAGATCCTGGAAGACAAAGGCTGACTTATGTCAAGAGCCTATCTAAATGGCTCCTGGGGCAGTTGCTCTTATTGCCCACTACCACTCATTCAGCCATTGGTAAATCAACTTTATTTATTTGTTCTTCAGTGCACTAAACTTGTCACACCTAGATATTAACTATGTGCTATTAGACTATGTTAACTAACCAATGGTAAATCATCCAGTTTAACAAACTAAAGTGAACTAAACTACCTAGACATTTGCTGGGAGGAGCAGACAGCCAGGTCTGACTGCCTTGCTGGACCTGGTCCTGGCCATGGGGGTTGACCTGGTGAGGGGACTGCAGGTCCTTGACCACCTGGGCAATAGCGATCATCACCTGCTGGATTTCACTATCCAACGCAGGGTATCAAGGGCTCACACCAAGGCTAAAGCCCTTGACTTCAAAAGGGCCAGCTTCAATGAGCTTAGGAGACTAGTGGGGGAGGCACTGAGGGCCCAGAAGGTAGAGGAGATGGGAGTCCATGAGGGATGGTTGTACTTTAAGGGGGCGATCCTCCAGTCCCTGAGAGAAGCAAGTGCGGTAAGAGTGCTCAGAAACCCCCTTGGCTCAGAAAAGTCACTCAGGAATGCTTGAGGACTAGAAAGAGGGTGTACAACCAGTGGAAGGGAGGAGCTATCACCAAGGAGGAGTACTTATCCTCAGCCCGTGAGTGTAGGAGGGCTATTAGGAAGGCCAAGGCAGAGATGGAACTCAGGCTAGCGTCCAGGATTAAGGACAACAAAAAGTACTTTTTCAAGTACATTGGGAGCAAGAAGAGAGCACCAGGCAATGTAGGGCCCCTGCAAGACGCAAACGGTAATCTTGTGGCTACGCCAGACAAGAAAGCTGATATTTTTAACAGTTTCTTTGCCTCCATTTTCTTGAACAGGGACCGGGATATCTCACCTATCAGAGGTAGGGACAATCTTGGGGATGACTCTGTCAGTGCAGATGTAGTTAGGGATCTTCTGGAAGGGCTAGACATTTTAAAATCTGCAGGTCCAGATGCCCTCCACCCAAGGGTGTTGAGGCAGCTGGCAGGGGTCATTGTGGAGCCCTTGGCCTGGCTGTATGAGCATTCATGGTCATATGGCTAGGTGCCAGGGGATTGGAAACTGGCTAATGTGGTCCCAATTTTCAAGAAGGGGAGGAAGGAGGACCCAAGTAACTATAGGCCTGTAAGTCTCACCTCGGTGCTTGGGAAGATCTTGGAGAGAATCATCAAGGAGTACATCTGTGGGGGGCCAGCAGGGGAGATCATGCTTAGGGGCAATCAGCATGGGTTCATCAAAGGCAGGTCCTGCCTGACCAACCTGATTGCCTTTTATGATCAAGTAACTAAATCCTTGGATGATGGTGTTGCTGTGGATGTAGTCTTTCTGGACTTTAAGAAGGCCTTTGACACTGTCTCTCACCCCATCCTCATCAATAAATTAAACGACTGTGGCACTGATGCCTGCACAGTTGGATGGATAAAAAATTGGCTGATGGGGAGCACACAGAGAGTAGTGGTGGATGGGTTGAACTCAACCTGGTGAGATGTGAACAGTGGGGTACCCCAGGGCTCAGTCCTCAGGCCTGCACTGTTTAACATCTTCATCAGCGATTTGGACAAGGGGGTGG
>NW_017729032.1:99381813-99382418 GCF_001723915.1 Gavialis gangeticus
AAGAAGCTGATGGAAAATATGTTTGGGTTAGAGATCAGAAGGCACTATTTTACAATTAGGGTGGCCAAAATCTGGAACCAACTTCCCATGAAGTGGTCATCGCTCCTGCCTTCGGCAAATTCAAGAGGAGGTTGGATGATCACCTGTCAGGGGTCTTGTGAACCCAGCATTCATTCCTGGCTAGATAGTTTCATAGTTTATAGTTTCATAGTTTCTAGGGTCAGAAGGGACCTGAGTAGATCATCTAGTCCGACCCCCTGCCATGGCAGGAAAGATTACTGGGGTCAAACAACCCCAGCAAGGTGTTCATCTAACCTCCTCTTCAAGACCCCCAGAGTACGGGCCAGCACCACTTCTCTTGGAAGTTGGTTCCAGACCCTAGCCGCCCTGACCATGAAGTAGCGCCTCCTGATATCTAGCCTAAATCTACCCTCTACCAGCTTGTGACCATTATTCCTGGTCACTCCTGGCAGTGCTTGGGGGAACAGGGACTTCCCCAGTGCCTGCTGATCCCCTCTGACTAGTTTGCAACAGGCCACTAGATCCCCCCTCAGCCTTCTCTTGTGGAAGCTGAACAGGTTCAGGTCCTGTAGCCTCTCCTCATA
>NW_017729032.1:99387418-99401768 GCF_001723915.1 Gavialis gangeticus
CGGCCTGACCAGTGCCGCATAGAGGGGGAGGATCACCTCCTTGGACCTGCTCGTGATGCATCTGTGGATGCATGACAAGGTACAGTTGGCTTTCCTGACTGCATCCCCACACTGCCGACAGAGATGATCTGTTCATGTCCCTCCTGACCCTAGCTACTGCGAAACTATGAAACTGGAAGCAAGGCAGTATGTACTATAACCATATGCTAAGCTGGTCTAGTTGAAGGCTGGGGGAGAAAGGTCAGCATATTCCAGAAATGCTTCTTTAAATCCTTTACAAGCTTTTAAAGCTGTATCAGTTGCTTTGACTTGATTCTACAATATACCTGTCAAGTCTCAACTAATTTAGGAAATATTATGAAGGTCTACTGACTGAAGAATCTGTTCCCATTATCTACTTATCTAATCAGAGCACAGTGACCTGCTTTTCCTCTTGCTATTAGTTGCAGTTGTTTGACTGCCTTGTATAGCTCTTCTGTTTTACCCTGATAAAGATGTCACTTAGCATCTGAGAACAGGTTTTCCTGTTCATTTGTCATTATTCTTTTGCCATTTTTGTGTATTTTTGTAAGTGATTACCTCCTGAATTTCCTGTTATCAGAGAGACCTCCAAATGTGTAGGTTGACTTAAATAGTCTGTTAAAAAATGTCTTTAATATTTATTATATAAGGTTAATCCATAAGGAGAGGTGCTTTAGTTGCTCTCATGCAGCTTAATCTTTGAAACTTTTCATATGGTTATGCAGAGCTTGTATGAGTTCAGATCCTAATAGTTGGCTAATTTCTGTTTCTCCTGAAAGAGAAAAATATGAATGCATCAGTGTGGCTGAATTCTTACGATTCAGCTGAAATCAGGAGAATGAAGATACCAATGACCTCTTTTCTTTGATAGTTTCCAAAACTGAAAAGGACACTATATGACAACATAGGAGATAAAACAGAAAATACCTTCTTTCCTGATACATTATTTTTTACATGAAAGAGCAAACTGTAATTCTATCTAATGTGTTGAACTACTGATCGGAATGTGTTTACTTATGGGACAAGAAGCTATAATACCTGACACCTCCTGGGAAAATAAAGGATGAAAACTCATTCTTAGTTTGTGACTATATAAAGGGGAAAAGAAGCACAGTCAAGGGGTAGGTTCATTCAGATTAAGCCAGTTGAATTATCGCCTGGGGCAAATTTTATATAAATAGTTGTAGAAATTACACATGAGAACTGAAGCCTTAGTCTTATTGAAGTCACTAGCAAAACTCTTACTCACTTCAGTCAAGATTTCACTGATCAGAAAATATACGTATCAAATAAAATAAAAGCACTGTAACCTACTAGCAGAGGATATGGAAGGAAAAAGCTGACAAGAACAAAAAAGATAAGGAAGAACTCCCCGCTACTTTATCACATATCCAGGAGGATCCTGACTGGTTGGTTTTCCTCTGTCTTCTCTTTTCATACCTCTGTTGTCTGTTAATTGCCTGCTAACTACAGTATGCCTGCCTATTCTCTGATCAACAGTTTACTTCTTGCCAGTGCCACATGTATGTTACACTGCTATTTATATTGTTGTTGAATTTAGCTCAAGATGTCATCCTGAAATATATATATATATATATGTATCCATGTATATGTGTATCTATAGATGTATAACTTGTGACGTAACAGATCTTGGTAGGAAAGGCATATAAATCACTTGAAAGCAGTACAAATAAAAATGTTTGACACTAGTAGAGTATCTTGGATAAAGCTGCATGAAAATGTGCTTCTTGAGCATAACTTTGCAATAACCCTGTCAGGTAAACTTATCATCACTTACAAAGGAAGAAACTGATGCACAGAGAGGTTGTTTGTCCAACTTCTCACAAGAAATCCAGGTTCAAGCCAAAAATAGAAGCTCAGGGCTAATTCTGTCCCCAGTAATAACACAAATGATTCAGTAAGCCATCTCACCTTTCCTGATTTAAATTTCTATGCCAAGGGTGAACAATGTTTTTGGGCAGAGTGCCAAAAACACCCCAGCCTTGACTTGGAAAATGTCGGCATGCCAGTGGTGGACAGCGCATCCCCAGCCCACCTTCCTGCCATCCACTCTGAGGCATGTGTGCATCCACCACCAGCAACAATCCGGGCTAGGGCTCCCAGTGCAGTAGTTTGTAGCATCCCGGATGCCTGCCACAGCCTGCCTGGGCTCTGGGCAGACTCCTGCTGCCCACCACGGCAGCTTCAAGGAGCCCGATCCTTGTTGTGGCAGCAGAGCCCTGGCCCCTTTCCTACCGTCTGCTCTAATGCATGCATGCCAAGCAAAATGCATTCACGTGCCACACTCTGGCATGTGTGCTGGTGGTTGCTGACTACTGTTCTATACCTTTAATATGAGACCATCTTTCTTCCCTGGTTCCTTTTTCAGTACTTTTCCTCTTCTTTTGCTAGGTTTTCAATGACATAACAAAAAATTACCAAAAAAAGATGTTTTGAGAAAAATTCTTTGAACTCCTGGTCTATCTCGCCATATTGTATGTTCACTAGCTCATTTAATAGGAGGTGTGTAAACACAAGGAAAATTTCAGACAGTGATTTAAAGGGAATGACATAACAACCACAAATCAATGAGTTGGTTCCCATTTCTTCTGTCAGCTTAAACAGCTGCAGCAGAGTCTGTGGATCCTGGATCAGTCTCGTCAGCCACCATCAGTCACAGATAAGGCAATCATGGAAAATAATCGTCATAGACTGGCAGGGATTGCTGAAGTAGAAGAAACAGTTGCAGTTTTCAGTGTGCTATGACAATACCAAAGCACTACATGACATTAAATTGGATTAAGCATGCCCAAGCAGAATTATCCTTTAAATAAATCTCAGGCTTGAAATAGCTGCACTATTTCAGGTTATGGTAGTAAAGTGTTAAAGAAAATGTGTCTTTAAAACATTACTGATTTTTGTTTCTCCAGGTGAAAAAAATATGACTATTAGAAACATTCTTAGCATCAAGAGCAAGGTATGTTGCACCTGTCGAGATGTCAAACCCCAAAAGCAGTGATTCTTAACTAGGGTGCTGTGGCATCCTGGGGTGCCTTGAGATTTTTTCAAGGGTGCTGCTGGGTGCCACATGAATGTAAAGTGGGATGCCTTCAGTCCAAAGAGGTTGATAATTACTTCCCTAAGGAGTACTTACTCTGTACTTACAAAAATATAGGGACCATATTTAATAAACCAAAATGACTAAATAAGCTCTTGGCTGTTTCCTAATGTCTGAACAAGGTAATGAAATAACCAGGGAATATCCAGGCTTTTGTAGAAAAGGGCTAGGACATGGATTGGGGTTTAGAGCATCACTGGATTTTTTTTTGCCCATCAATTTTATTTTGAAATTTCACCACATGTGTTCTATATTCGTACACTATTTGGGGATTTTGGAAACCTTCTAAGAAAACTTATTTTAAATTTGATTAAAATGTTGAACTTTTAGACAAATAGCACAATTTATTATATTTTCTCTTTACTGTAATAATAATATTGATCATAAAAAACTTCTGTGAGTTATTTTAAAATGTTGATTCAAATATGAAATCTTATATATAAATATACTTTAGTCTTATGTATATGCATAAGCTGTGATCATTGTGTTAGAAAAATCTTATGAGAATTCCCTTTTATATCCAAATTACTGAACAATCATCATCCACTTTGATGTTGGAGGCATTTAGTTAAACAGCCATTTTATCATGTGACACTTCCCTGCCTTGATTCTTAGGCAGGGTTTGAGCTGACCAAATGGGGCACTTGTTTTACTCTTTTATGTATTTAGTTCTTGGTAGCATATTATTGTCCCTACTAGGAATTGCATTAAATGTAATTTCTCCCAAACTTTATCCAAGGTAAGAAGGAAAAATAGAGGAACAACATCCATCATCACAGCTCTAAAAACTCTGAGGGAAAGGTTTACTGGCTTTATCCTATAGATCCTCACTCGACTATAGATCAAGCAAGAAATCCCAATGATTTTGACTAGACTCTTTGTATGAGTGTCACTCATGTGAATAAGATTTTATAGGATCAGTTCCTTAATGTGGCAAGCATAGATAGCACTCTTCATCTTCAAAGCTACTAGAAAACATTAATTAGTTTAAGTAGCAGACATGTTAAGGACAACTTTGGCTAGTTTCTGTCCACTTGCTTTAAAAAATGCAAAAAAATGATTTTTTTCCCCAAAACCTGCATGGCTAGGTCCAGAAAATTATCGTAGTTTTCATTGAACATGGCTTCAATTTATCAGCATAAGTAACTGATGCCTTATTTTACCAGACCCTTGTTTGTCAGATCTGTTTTTATTAGGTTTTAGTAAATACGCCCAGTTTTCAGGCTATAAAATTAATGAACTAAGAGTCACTTTCCCTTAATATATCATATTACCAGAGCTTATTTTTTATCTATTACATTTTAACTAGATGTGGTGAAGTATCTTTCCACAGTCACACTGTCTTTTTGGCTGACTGTAAATTTTCTGCATTGTTGAATTTCAAAGCTATGCTTACTGTCATTAAACATCCTAAGGATCCCATTTAAATACAAAGCTTTAATTACATCTTTTATGAGGTATTAGAGAGAGGGAGGATGTGAAGTAGGAATGATTTCAGAGTGCTGGGATGGGCCTGCTGTATGGCTGGATTTGCCACATTGCCACCCCTTTTGTAAACTCTCCATTGTAGCTTTTTCTAAATCCATTAAAAGAAATATAGGTTTCCAAGTGCCTGTTAAACCTTGCAACACTACTGAGAAGTGGAAACTGAGGAACAAAAAGGGAACTGACTTGCCTGAGGATACAGTAGAAGATAAGAAGAAGGTTTGGTATAATTCTCATTAGGAAATCAATCAGTAGATGAAGGCCATGGTAAAGAAAAAGTTATAGGAGGCAGAAGCGACCTTCTGAGGAGAGCAAGGTGTGGGTTGTATTGTGCAGAGCACTAGGGAATTGGGGGGATGGCAGAAAGGGTGGCAACAGCAGAGTACCCAGGGTCTTGTCTGCCAGGTTGTGGACTTGCAGCACTCTAGCTGCTGTTGCTTTGGTGTGGGCTCATGTTCCTCAGCTGCCATGTCCCCTGTAAATCAGTGCCTGAGACTGATGCCCCACTTGCCCACCCCCAATTATGACACTGCCTTCTCTGTCTCATGAGTAGGGATACTGGTTTTCTATGATAAAAAAATCACAAATTCTCTGATAAAACCCCCAAAATCCGTGGTTAAAATTAAATGTCCTCCACAGCCCTGCTAGTGTCCCTCCCTCCCCCGCAATAGCCCTGCTTGTGCCTCTTGCCCCCCACCTACAGCTCCTGCCCCCCAGCCCTGCTGGAGGGGCCCCATCTGCCAGAGCTATGAGGCCAGGGACCCAGGTCCACAGCCCCCTGCCCCCCACAGAAAGCAGTGGCTGCTGCAGCAGGAGCATGAACTGGCTCCCCCCTCACTGTGGGCTCAGGTGGGGCAAGCTCCCAGCAGCAGCATGTACTCCCAGGGGGAAAGGGGAAACTGCACTCCACAGATGTGGGGGGGGGGGGGCAGGCCAGGTGCACACTGTGAGATTGTGCTCTCTACCCTGCTGCCCTCCCCTAGGCCCTCTGGAGTGCAACGTTTGCAACCCAGCATGGCAACACACAGGGGGGAACATGCAGGAAAGCTGCCTGCTGCTGTAAGCTCTGCACTGCCCTGGTCATGCTTCCCCTGCAGGCGGGGGCAGCAGTGAGGGGCACAACCCTGCACTGCCCCTGTGCACACAGAGGAAATGTGGCCAGGACAGCACGTAGCTTGCAGTGACAAGCAGCTTTCCTGCATGGGCCTGCTGTGCTTTGCCGTGCCATTTGCACATGCTGCACTCTGGAGGGCCTGGGGGAGGGCAGTAGGGTGGAAAGTGCAGTGTTTGTGATGCAGGTTTTGCAGCCAGCTGGGCACTCCAGCTGGAGGCGGGGGTTTGCAGCCTCCCCACTTCCAGCTGGAGTGCTCAACTGGCTCCCTTCCCCTCCCCTTCCTCAGCCCCCAGCCAGCTTAGGCACTCTCTGGCCAGGAGTGGTGGGGATTTGCAGCCCACTGGACACTCTGTCTGGGAGCAGGGAGGCTGCAAACCCCTTCCCGACCAGAGTGGCTGGCCAGCTGCAAACCTCCCAACTCCTTCAGCCCCCAGCCAGCTCCCCCCCCAGCCCTGCCCTGCCCTGCAACCCCCAAGCCCCACTTACCTCCAGCAAGAAGAGTAAGCCTGAAGCAGCCTCTGGTAAGTGTGAGCTTCAGGCCCTGTCCTTCCCCCTGTCCCTTCCCCTCCAGGCAAGGCTGGGGGTTTCCCTGTCCCTTTTGCAAACAGCTCTTGCAGGCTGGAACTCAGCCAGCCTGCAGAGCTCGTTGCCAAAGGGGGAAATCCATGGGTTTCTCTTCTGAAAGAGAAAATTCGCGTTTTCTCTGATTAAAAATGGGAAATCCATGGTTTTCTCTGATTTTCCATGGAAAATGGAAAACCTGGATCCCTGCTCATGCAGTTGACCAGCCACTTCTTGAACAGTTGAATAGTTTGGATCACTTGAAGAATGAATCCAAGTCCAAACTGTGTCATCTGCAGAAAGATGACTTCATGAGCACTGAACTCATGTGATGTTGCAGCCCTTTCTTTTTCTGTGGCAATAACATTCCCATTTTATTCACTTCAGTTACCATAGCTGAGTTAATACACCAGGATGATCTGGCCTCTGTTTTACAAATAAATGCCTACTTCAGCCTTTTGCTTATTATTATTTTCTTTGCTTCGGTCCTTGGTTACAACTGATTGACCTTTTGTGGTTTTACAGTTTTCTAGCCTTTTACATTTTGGGCTACATAGCTATAGCATATAACAGTGCATAATAGGAGCTCCTGGAACATTCTATTTTTTGTATAAAGCACTATCTTTGAAGCCTGGTGCCTCAGTTGTGCCTAAAATTTGCTTCTGGAAAGCATATTTACTGTAGGAAAAATACAAATGCTAGATTGCATGTGCCAATATGTTTTGTTAAGTGGAAGTAGGTATATTTTGTTGGACAAATGAGGGAGAAAAAGAGGGTTGACAATATGGTTTCTAGGGATCACCTTGTTCAATAAATACTGACTTACAATAAATGAGAAGAACTAAACAATACACTTTATTTGTGGAGCAGTAGGCCATTTCTGCAATCCCTTTGTCTCGCTAACTAATCCAGGGGTGGGAAAAATACAGCCAGCTGGCTGGATCTGTCCTGACAAGAAATTTTGTCCAGCTTGCAGCAGGCCTTTGGCCCAACCCCACTTAGGCACAGGGGGCAGCCCAGGCCCCAGGTGCACAAGTAGGTCTGGGGATGTGCAGCATCTAGACTCACTTTCTAGCAGCCCCTGCAGCAGTAGCTCCTTCCAGGTGCTGCTGACAGTCACCACAGCTGCTAGACTTGGCCCCACTGCCTGGGCACCAGGGCTTTTCTGCCCCACACCCACTGCTGGGAGCACTGGACAGAGTGGGTGAGCAGGGTCACCATGAAGACTGGACCAGGACTTGCATAGGCAGGGTATGCTTGGCTGGGCAGAGGTCATAGGTGCCCCAGGCAGGCAGGGAGTGAAATCAAGGAGTGGGGTGGGTAGTTGGATGGGGCCAGGGCCAAGGTCAGGGTTGAGGCCAAGGCTGGGGCCAGGACTGGGATCAGGTTCGTGGGGCAGTGACAGTGTGGGTCTGGGGCCTGGGGCAGAGTTATGATCTGCTGCCTGCATGTCACTGCAATGGGCACCAATTCTGTGGACAGGGGTGTACCAGGAATGGATCTCAGTTCTGCTCCAGGCTCCAGCCCCACGCTATTACCACCCCATGATCCAGATCCTAATCCTGATCTTAATCCCAGCCCCAACATTGGCCCCAGCCCCACATGCCCACCCCACTCCTGGATGCTACTCCATGATTGCCTGCAGCCTCATCACCCCAAACCTGGCTAGATCATGTCCACACAGGCCCCAGGGTGGTTTCCGTAGAAACCCTGGAATTGCTGGGTGATGACAATGTGGGCAGTCATGATCTATTCCCCAAATGCCCCTGCCCACAGAACCGGCACCCATCTCAGGGAGGTGCAGGGAGCGGATTATGGCTCTGCCCCCAGGCCCAGCCCCATGCTGTCACTGCCCCATGATCTTGATCCCAGCTCTGCTCCCATCCCCAACCCTACCTGCATGTCCCACTTCTGGATGTCAACCCCAACCAACCCTGCATCTCCATGTCCTCTGCCTGGCTGAGAATGGGGCAGAGCCACTTGGGGAGTTTTGGTGAGCTTTTGTGGGCAGGGGAGGGAGGTGCTGACTTGACACTGGGGCTGGATTAAACCCTTAGTGGTCCCTAGGCAAAAAACTTGTGGGCTCTTGGCCATCCCCCTCCCCACCCTGGTGCTGCTGCTCATGGGGAGCAGGGCTTGGAGCTGGCACTAGGAAGCAGCTGCCATGGTGGTGAGGCAGGCAGAAGGGAGGGGAAGGGAATGGAATGGAAGGGAGGCAGATGGGACCATTTGCATCACCACCGTGGAGGGGAGGACAGGACCTCCCCACAACTCAGGGCCTTAGACATGTGCCTAGTTTGCCTGTGTATTAATTTGGCCCTGCCTGGCACCAGGGTGGGGGAGAGTGATGAACTGGCCCATGACAACCCACCAAAACTCCCTAAGTGGCCAAAGCTTCCTCTGGCCAAAATAATTTCTCACCCCTGAGATAACCATACATGAGGGACCATATCCCAATTCCCAACTTCTGTAGCTTAAGTAAAGGAGCACCTCTAAATTATAACTTCTATCATTATATAGTCTACAGTGGCTACAAAGTCATTTCCATTTGTTTTAATTGAGGTAAGGAGGAGAAATTTTTGAGTTTGCTGAGTGTAAGCTTGTCCACACAGAAAGTGTGCAAACATCTGAATGAAAGTGTCCACACAAGTTTTTAATGAACTTTAAATGAGGTTCAATAAATCAAATAATGAGTTGATTTGTTTTAATGTATCTGAGTGTTCCTGTGTAGACAAACCTGAAGAGATAGTACTAATGACAACAAGTGAAGACAAAAGAGATGTGTCCTCATAATGTTGACTGAATCATAACTTTAGCATCCATTTTAATATTGAGTTTAGTATAATTTTGATGAAAATATATTTTAAGCTAAGAAAAAAGTTAATCATCATGACATTTTTAAAAGCAGTACATGGTGCTTTATGAACCTTTATATGTTTTTGCTTCATATACAGACTCACATTATCTTTTAGCTAAAGCATCAAAGAGAGGTTTGTTTAGTGAGACTCCTTGACATTCTTTGCCCCAGATTCTGTGGCTGCATGTTTAATTGCTCACTGTTCTCTGAACACTAATTAAAGCCCAGTTTTGCTTGTTGCTCAGCAGGATTACAAGAGGTCTGGCTATTGACACGGTCAAAGATCAACCATTACCCCATACAGAGCAGACTGCAGCTTCATAATGTATACTTTTGAAAGCTCTTCTGAAAACCAGAGTGGAGTCTGCAGCTGTTGACATTCTCATAAATGTCTTGGTGAAAGTGCAAAGCCCAGCCACCACAGATTTTGAATTTTGTTGCTCAAAAAAATGAAAATGGGTGCCAAAGAGATGTGTTTTTTTCTCATTTAGGTCAACAAAAAATGTCAGTGGTAATCATTTGAGTCGTGTAGAGTTAGGACAACTGCATAATAGACACAACTAAATCCTCCAATAAAAGAACAGTCTTTTCAAAGTGGAAATACATGCAAGTTAAATAGGGGTTAAAAGTCACTTAAATGTAAATATTAATCACTGAGAAATGTTTGCTGCCCTAAAACAGAATACAGTAAAAGTTCTGTTTTCCAGCATGAGTGGGGAATGAGGAGTGCTGGTAATCTAAAAATGCTGGTTACCTGAGGCACAGGGGTTTCCGGCCAGCCATGGAGTCGGCTGGGGGTGGTGGCGGCTGCACGGAGCACAGCAGCAGCACAGGGTGGTGGTGGCCGCCATGTGCAAACTCCTGCACTCCTGTGTCCAGCCGCCTGGCTGGAAATTCCAGTTAATAGAAATGCTGGTTAGTAAAATGCCAGATAACAGGGCTTTTACTGTATATCGAAAATGCATGTCTGTACATTATATATTTAATATATATGCTGTATATTATATATACAATATGATTGTCAGGGAAGTGCTTGCAGGTCAATAAAGTATACAGTAAAATCATTGGTCAATAATTATAAACAGGGATCCTGGTTTTCTCTGATAAAAAAATTCCCAATTTTTTGTATTAAAAAAGTAACCCCAAATCCATATTTTTCCCTGATTAAAATGAAACAATACTGATAGATAGATAGATAGATAGATAGATAGATAATCTAATATATATATAGTGGCATTTCATTTTGATCATAGAAAACTGTGGATTTTGGGTTACTTTTTTAAATCTGAAAATTGGAGATTTATTTTTTTTATCAGAGAAAACCAGGATCCCTGGTTATAAATCATCAATCTCATCCTTAATGAGAGAACTTAAATCTTATATATTATGAGAATAAAGTTTATATATGAGTGAAAAGTATCATAGGCATTTGGTTATCCAGGGGGATGAGGGGAGCGGAGAATGAAATATTCCCTATCCGTAGATTTTCTAGCACTTCATCCAGTCAAATTTTAATGTCTCAACCAATGAAACTTCTATCACGTGAAGTGCTATTCTGAATATCATTTCAGATTTCTATATATTAATTTAATGTTATGCAATTTCACTTTTCTTTCTCATTTAAACCTTGACTAGTGAAATTATCTTAACAACTGATCACAAATGCAATGAAACAAAACACCCTTGGATGCTCACAGACATAGCATTATTTGCTTGTTTTTGCTGCAGGTCAGGGCTTAGCTTCAATTTCCAGTACACTTTGACTGTTTATCTCTAATGGCCATGCTTTACATGAGTTTGGGGCACTTTTGGTTTAGGATAAGTTGAGGATATTCAGTGTTGAGGTTTTCATTCCTTGGTTCATTTGGAGCTCCTTTCAGTAGATGCTACAGCTTCTTTGAAGCATTTGACCTCTTAGTAGGGAAGGTTGATAGACTCCTCCAAGTCTAGACTGCAGTGATGCTCTGAATCTGTTACCATGGAGTGCTTATAAGCATGAACTCTTTAATCTAAGGCTGAGAGTGGCTTTATGCCATTCTTACTTCCACAGCATGACCAGTGTTTAAGAACTGAAGTTGCTTCAAACTTCCCTCCTTTGTAGGGTGGAATGAAGCTAATTTTATTGTTCTAAACTTATAATTCTTGTATTATTTTCTTTTCTTATATTATGTTCTTATATTATTTTCTTATATTATTATCTTATATTTCTTCTTATTATTTTCTTATATTATGTTCTTATATTATTTTCTTTTATTCTTAGCATTGGCAGTTCTTGGAATACCCAGAACACTAAATATATATTTATAAAACACTATGTATAAAAAACACTAAAAATATATTTATAGAAACTATTGTGGAGTATTTGAAGAGTGAAGTTACTAAGTGTGTGGAGGGAGGGCGGGGGTGGTATGGCTCAAAATTTGGCCCTTAGTCATGATGGCAAAGGTAAGGATGACCATAATATTTTTAATAGCAGTCTTAATAAATCTAAATCAACACTGCAGATTTTTTTTTTTTGTAAATAGCATTGTTCAGCTGTATTAATCATTTATGCACTCCTGGGTCCATTATTGCTATCGCTGAAATCAGTAGGATTTCTGCCACTGATTTCAGTAGACATCCTCATATCTTACAATGTTACTATGTTGATAATACAGCGTAATGTAGGACTTGTGACTCAACTGAGTTTTTTAACTTAAAAAAATACTAACTTCTAAAATAAATTTTGTATTTTATCTTTTCCTGCTATACCCGCTCCTAACTGCTAAACTGTTAATGCCAACAGCAGCAAAGGTTCTGTAAACTAACTCTTTCCTTCCTTCCTTCTGGCCTGATGAAAGCACTTGATACTACAGGGTGTATTGCCAAGTAAACGCAACCAAAGTAAAGAGACCACAAGTAGATTTTCACATTTTGTTAAGGCAGCTGCTGAAGTGATTTAAATTGACTGGAATGGAAAGAAATCAGATGTTTCTGTATATATGTGTTTGTTTAAAAAATTGATAAAGATGGAGAAAAGACTAAGGTTTCTGTCCTTTGCACGTACTGTATAAAAGGAAGAGAAATAGAGCTTAAAAGTTAGAGCCACCAATGAGAGGGGCTGCCTTCCTGGTCTAAGTATCAGGGAGTTGAAGAATAGCTGTCTTTTATTCTTCTGAGATTGATACATTGAGTCCCACATAGTTTATTATGCATGAGTGTTTTGGATGAGCTTGCTAAGTTCATTTTAGATATAGAAGGCCTGATTTTTTTAAATGTATATGTAACAACTTACCTAATATGAACATGGAATAACTGGGATGACAAATGCAAATCAGCCATGAAACTTAGCTTCCAGGTTTTAGTATTGGGCTTTAAAGATGCCAGATTTTTCTAGAGTAGGAGGCCAATATCCTTGGTCATAATTCCCCTCCTGTTGAACTTGCGTGGTATGATATGTCCAAGTTGTTCATATGCCTGCTTCCCTTCTCTTCAGACTTGATGACATTTCAGTGCTGCAATGTTTCTGACATCTGTGAAATCCTTCAGGTTGAATATATTTAAGTGAATAACCATTTTTATTATCTTATGCACCCATAGACTTCATCACACCCTTGTTCCACTATTGTTAAGAGGTTTTTTTTCACTAGACAAAGGTGCCAACATAGATTTGTCTATGACTATTTTTATTCAAGTTTAAATTTTTTTGAGAAAACTTTTATAACGCATTTTTGTTTGCTACTCTACTCACTATGTGCACCACCCTCCTGGTCACTAGCAGAGAACACCCAAAATAAAACAGAAGTTGTATTTCTCAAACTGAATAATATTTATGAGAGTCATAAAGCCATTATTCATGGTCAAGTCTTGTACTAATGGAGACTGAAGAAGAGAAGAATTTTCCTGGAGGAAGCAGAGGGGTGCTATATATCACTGTTTGGAGAATTTTCCCCCAAGCTATGATCTAATAATTTGATTCAGAATATGGATGCTTGTGTGACTAGGTTGCAGGCTACACAATGGGTCTCTAATTCAGGAATCAATAAAACATTTTCCCATCTATTCATTGTGCTTAATGTCTGTCTCTAGAATGGATATGAAGAAACAAAGAATGTTCCAAAAGGCTGTTTTATTTGGTGCTTCTAAAGTTCAATATTAAGAGACACTGAACAATAAAATTATGGAATTTCCTATCTTTATTGGGAGCAACCGTGCTCCCAGCTCAGCAAAACAGTTGAGCAGATGCTTAAGTGCTTTTCTGAATTGAGATGGACTGCTCAATGAGGGCCTATATGCCCTAGAGGAGTAATTATAAGTTATTGTTTAGCTGAAGAGATCCTTCTACAATACTGTCTAAGCAGTTCAGAAGTAAAAGTAAGTTCAGTATGAAAGATGTCCTGTGTCACTAGACATGTCACAGGTCAGATTTTATTCTTATTTTTGTATAGTGTCACAAATGAAGCACAGTCTTGGTATCTGTTCTGGAGCTTATAAAAAACTGGCTGGGAAACAGTAATCTTCTCAAGACATTTATGTATCCTGTTTTCCTCTCTCAAGTGAACACATACATCTCAGTCATTTGCACATACTTTTAATACTTACACATTTTAAAAGGGATTAGCTGAAAAAGTACTGTAAAATATTTACCATATATTCAAGGAATAACCTTGATTGCTCAAAGTGAAAGGAAATGTGTAGATTTAAGTGCCATACCTACTTTGCCTCCACCTGTAATATGCACTAATACAGATATTTCTTTAGAGCCTTCCACTAAAAATAAGGAAATTATCTGTTGGGAACTTTAGATACTAATCTTTTTAAACACTGTGCAGTACAGTAGAGATAACCATTGTGTTTCCAAAACTAATAGGATATAATTAGCAATGTTCAATAACTGTATAAAACAGCTGTTAAATGAAAAAGAAAAAAGAATATAGCGTACCCCCCTATTCCCCCCCCCAAAAGACTTGTCTATGTTGGCTTTTAAAGTGAAGGCAGAATCATACAATTGTAGAAAAGTTGGGCTGGAACCAACCTCCACAGATCATTAGTTCAACCCCTGGCATGGGGCAGGATCATTCCTATCCAAACCACCCTTTATAAATCCATTGGCTAACATATTAGATAAACTATACAATGAACCTTGATACAACCACAAGATATGGCTCCCTTACTTGTCATAGGTTAACCGGTGGGGGGGGGGGAGGGGAGGAGG
>NW_017729032.1:99401923-99402276 GCF_001723915.1 Gavialis gangeticus
TGTTAAAATATGCTTAAGAGATGCTGGGTAGAGGGCCATGCACCCCTACTACACAGGAAGGCAACCCTCCCCCAACAGTCTACATCAATTTGAGGCTACCATGGGGTAAAATTCCTTCTTGATCTCAAATATGGAAATCAGTCTGATCATGAGTAGAGGGGCAAGACATATAGGCAGAAATCTCCAGGTTTAAGGCCCAGAAGGAGCACTGGCACACCTCAGTCAAAATCCCCAGTTCTCCTGAGGAAGGGGAGCTTCTTCTCCCCCAACACTTGTAGCAGCAGAAGGGGAAAAACAATTTCCCAGACCCATACAGAAACCAGCTAAACCCAGAAGCATGGGACATACTCATA
>NW_017729032.1:99407276-99416666 GCF_001723915.1 Gavialis gangeticus
AGAAACCAGCTAAACCCAGAAGCATGGGACATACTCATAGTAGAACATAGGCATAACTATGCCTAGATTGTCCCTGACTAGTGGTTGTCCAACTCTTCTTGAACACCTCCAGTGACAGAGGCAACAGCTCCCCAAGGCAGTCAATTTCACTGTTCTAACAATGAAGAAGTTTCTGCTGATATCCAATTTAAACCTATTTTGCTACAACTTCAAGCCATTGGTCTACCTACTAGTCTCAACAGTGAGGGGGAAAAGGTGTTTTCTCTCTTCTTTATGACAGCCCTTTGAAGACTGCTATCATGACTCATCTTAATTGCTTTTGATGAAAGCTGAATGTGACTATATCCTTCAACCTGTCTTTGTGTGACTTGCCTTTTAAGGGGTTTATCATTTTTGTTGCCAGCCTCTAGAAGCACTATAACTTCTCCATGTCCTTTTTAAAATGTGGATCCCAAAACAGCACACAATACTGATGAGATCTAACCAGTGCCAAGTAAAGAGGCATAATCATCTTCCGTGTCTTACATCTAATGCTTAAATTCATAGAATCGTAGAATCATAGAAGTAGGGTTGGAAGGGACCTTATAGATCTTCAAGTCCGACCCCCCACCTGGACAGGAGAAAAACTGGACTCAAATGAGTCCAGCCAGGTAGGCATCAAGCCTCTTCTTAAAGACCCCCAGGGTAGGAGCTGTCACCACTTCCCTTGGAAGATGATTCCAGCTCCTAGCCGCCCTAACTGTGAAGTACTTCTTGCGGATGTCTAATCTAAATTAGACATCCCAATGTCTAATTTACCCTAAATTGATGCATCCCAAAACCATATTTGCTTGTTCTGAGGCAGCATCACACTGCAGATTCATACTGAATCTGTGATATACAAAGACTCCCACATTCTTCTCTGTAGTTCAGCCATTCAGCCAGGGGTCAGCCATTATGTATCGTGTTTTTGATTATTCTTCTTGAGGTGTATTATATTGCATTTTCAGCAGTGAACTTTAGCTTTTAGCTCTTGCCCAACTTTCCAATCCTTCAAGTTCCTTCTGAAACGTGCTCTGATAATCCAGTGTGTTCACG
Source organism: Gavialis gangeticus (assembly GCF_001723915.1). Lineage (NCBI taxonomy): Eukaryota > Metazoa > Chordata > Crocodylia > Gavialidae > Gavialis > Gavialis gangeticus. The sequence continues at coordinate 99,408,354 of NW_017729032.1, forward strand.
GTTCTTCACATTGTCATGTCATTTTCAAAATTTCCCAAAAAGCTCTCAATTCCAGCATCCAAATAATTAAGAAACATGTTGAACAACACTGGGCCCAGGACAGACCCCTATGGGACTCCACTTGAAACCTCCTGTAATTCTGACACAGATCTATTTATAATTACCTTTCACTTATGGCTATTAAGCCAGTTGTCGAACATATCCTCATCCAATTGATATTTATTACATGTCTAGCTGCAGCTTAATTTTATGGAAGATGGAGGCAAAGTAGCTGTTGAGGAGGTCTGCCTTCATTGCATCTAGTTAAAAATTCCCCTAGGCTTTTTAACAGTGGCCCCACAGCTTTCTCGGTCTTTCTTTTCTGGCCATCATACTTATAGAAACCTTTCTTGTTGTTTTTAATCTTCCTCACTAGGTGCAGCTCATTCTTTATCTTTGTCTTTCTTATTTAGTCTCTGCAGGTTCTTGGTGTTTTCTGGTAGGCTTCCTTGGTAATCTGCCCATTTTTTCATTGCCTGTACATATTTCTTTTACACTTAAAGGATCCTAGAAGTAACTTGTGCACCCACATTAGTTTCTTGCTCTACTTCCTATGCTTCCATTGTGTAAGAACAGTTTCCTATTGAGCTTCCAATACTGTGACCTTCACAAGCTCCCAGCCCTCTGGGGTACCTTTACCCTTTGGTCTGTCTTCTCATGGCACCATGCCTATTAACTCCTTGAGTTGGTTGAAATCCACCTTTTTGAAATCTATGGTATTAGTTCTGCTGACTTCATGCTTTCCCTGTATTAGGATTTTTAATTATATTATGTTATGATTACTTCCTCCCTCACCTTCACACCTTTCACCAATTCTTCCCCTTTGGTTAGGACCAGATCCAAGATAGATGATACCCTATTTGAATCCTTAATCTTCTGGAACCAAACATTGGCCTGTACACAAGTTTGGAATGGACTCAACATTCTCTGTTTGGATGTATTGTTCTTCTAGTGGATGGCTGGAATATTGAAGTCTCCCATCAATACCATCTCATAACTTTTGGATAATTTTGTCACTTCCTTGAATGGTACCGCATCTACCCCTTCTTCCTAACTTGGTGACCTATAATAAAACCCCTCCATTATACCAGTGCTATTATCTGTCACCTTTTATTATCACTCAGATAAATTCTGATCTGATATCTTTTTCCTTCTGAACCAGGGAACAAGTGTATGTGTTTTTGATGCACAAGCTAACACTACTATCTCTTCTCCCAAACCTATTTTTTGAAGACAGAATGTAGCCCTCAGTGCTGACATTCCAGTCATAACAGCTGTCCCATCAGGTCTATGTGATACCAATCAAAACTGAGTTTTTTCACAGGCTGTGACTTTTAGCTTGTCTTGTTTGTTCCTGATGCTTCTCACATTTGTATACATACATTGGACATGTTTTGCATTTCAACTTCCTTGCCTCCCTGTTGCATCACTTATTGCTGTCCTGTGGGTCTCTGGACCTTTCTCAGCTGCTTTTTCTGGTCCTTTTCTCTCTAGATTGTTTGCTCTGTTGCTGAATATTTCTTTATTTTGTCTCTGTTTGTACAAAACTAAACAAACTCTCCAACCACTGGCTTACAACTTAATGATTTTAGGTACATAGGGAAGTGGTGCTGGAAAGGACCTCATGAGTTCATCTAGTCCAGCTCCCTGGACAAGGGAGGACCAATCTTGACTAAACCATCCTAGTCAAGTGTTTGTGTAGCCTTCCTTTGAAAATTTCCAGGGGTGGAGATTCTACAGCCTCTGCAGGTAGCCTGTTACAATGCTTAACCACCATCATAGTCAAGAAGTTCTTCTTAATCTTCAATCTAAATTTCCCTTGCTGCAGCTTCAGGCCATTGCTTCTAGTTCTGCCCCCTAGGAATATGAGCCAAGAGCCCACTAGAAAATCTAGCTTATCTTCCTATGCCTATAAGTGTATGTTATACCACTTCTACAGAATTCTCAGGGATGCTGCTCTCAAGTGTGGCCCAGCCACCAATTCATAACATGCTGAACCTGAAAATGAGGTGTTGGAACCACTCTGAGAACACCTGCCAATATTGTTTTGAGCTCTTTGTCTCAGGGTGCTTGAGAGCAGTGGTAGGGGATGCCCTCAATGTGGTTTCACTGCCTCAGGGTAGACCTAAGATTTTCACTCCTAAGGAGGCTGTGGACGAGCTATATGTACTAGACTAGGAGTGTGTTAAGCGGGTCCTATTCAATTCAGATTCAGCCCAAATCAGGGACAGTGATTCAGTTAGTTGACTTGGGTCACTGTCCCTGATTCAATTTGGCCAAATCCAAAACTGAAGATTCAATGCTGATTTGGAGAATCAGTGATTCGGACATAGACACAGCTTTAAATGTTTTTTCTACATACCTTGAGGTACCAGCATGGCTTGTGAATGCTGCAATGCCGGGGTGGATGGAGAGTCCCACAGGAGTGTGGGGGAGGGGGAGAGGGAGGGAGGCCTCCATGTGCTCGGAGGTGAACCCAGAAGTGGACCTGAAGTACTTCTGGCCCATTTCTGGGTCCCCTGGGGAGTACACTGGGCTCCCTCCCGCACCCCTCTGGCTCAGTGATCAGTCATGGGGGGACCATGGGTGCCTCTCCCAGACCCAGGAGGCACCAGTCACTGAGCCAGGGGGGCACAGCATGGGAGGAGACCCAGCATGTTCTTTGGTGGACTCTGAAGTGGACCGGAAGTGCTTCTGGGTCACTTCTGGGTCTGCTGCTGAGCACGCTGGGGAGCCCCCTCTGCTCCTGTTGCTCCATGAGCCCCAGCATCTCAGCATTCACAAGAAACCTGCTACCTAGAGTTATGCAGAAAAAACATTTAAAGCTGTGTCTATGTCCAAATCACCAAATCTTTCGAAATCTGTCCAAATCAATTTGGAGGGTACTGATTATATCCGGGGAGATTAAAGGGTTCACTGATTCGATTCGGATTTGGAGATTCAGCCACTGAATCGGGCCAAATCTCTGCTGAATCGAATCAGGGACTGAAACTTCACATAGCCCTAATATGTACACACACACACACACACACACGTTTATATATATGTGTATACACATACACATGTGTGTGTGCATATACATCTTATTTTGTTAGTCTATAAAGCTGTGTATTTACCTTGACTTCTGACTGACTTCAGACTAACATGGCCAAGTACTTCTCTCGATAACAAAGGGAATATTCTTCAATTGAACTAGATCTTTTTCTCTTTCTAATAATACTATAAGGGGTTAAGAGTTCTGGTACAGAATATTGTTTTCCTCAAAATATATGTAAGATTAAGAGAAATAAAGAATTTTATATGAAAAAATGGGCAACGTTACTCTATTCTCTACATTTATACAGCTGCTTCCTTTAAAACTCTTTCCTTAACCTTACTTTAGAGAAGGCAAACAAACTTGCAGTTGGAGGTTCTGTATGCTAAGAGAACAAAGAAGTAAAGTGAGGGTCAGTAACAACTGTTAAATGTCATTTTCTGAACACTTGAGGAAAAGAATGGAAACAACCTGGAAAAAATTCTAAACAACTGTAGAAACTAAATAAAATTGCCCCATAAAAGGATAATGCAAGACTGAGAAATCCATCATCTCCCTGCACAAACACACAGAGGATCACATCTGACCTTTATACCTTTAGCACGAACAGTACCATTTTCATCATTCAGAGTGCCTATTTAATTTTAAGTGGATGCCTTTTCAAAGGTGAGGAGGTGGTGGTATCTAATGTGTATATGGATATTCTTGAAAGCTTCCTTTACCTCCCCAGAAACAGAATAATATATTTAGGTTATATCTAGTAGCTTAATATTACTTGTGGGGAGTGCAAATCCTTTTGTAAAGGCCAGCAATTATATAATTCATATTGTATATAATGTCTACATATATGTTTGCATCCTAGATGCAATCTTAGCACCATTACAAGCAATGAAACATTCTGAAGCTGAGCTTTATTAATTGTTATAAAGTGAGACATTTTTGTCTGTAAATGGGAAAATATTTCTTTAAAAAAAGTGAGAGTCATGTAATGCTCTTTCCCCTGATGTTTCTGTTCTCCAAAAGTAATCTGTTTTCAGGACCCTCTGCTTAGCAAATTTTATAAAGAGGAGCTTAATTACAGCAATAATATGCAGGAAAGGTGGCAGAAAGAAGGCAGAGGCCATGATATGAGCAATGAGTTGGTATTATTGTGATTGCCAAAAAATGGAGTGGTTTGTCCCTCTGTCCCAAATCTGTTGATCAGGAATGAACCTAGCATTCACTCTGGTGACATACCAACCTTGTCTATATCTGCTTCTTTTTGTACTTATCTTGGCATTTTTCACATACAATGTTAGTTTATACACCATTTTATTCTTTCTTTAAATTGAAATTCAAATTATTAATTAATTTGCTTTTCATCTAGGCTACTGTAGCATTGCAAATTTTGCAGCATATATATATATGATACACAATATCACATAATAATCTTCAACTCTTGGGAAGAAGGCAGTTTAAGGATAGAGACTGGATTTATCTTTGAATACTCTGTTGTTTGTTAGATTGTATCAGAACCAGATCTTTATTAAAAACATGTTCTTTCAGTCTGTAACTTACATGTAGCACCTTACCTTTAAGTAAATAAGGCATAATAAGTTTTGTTCTCAGATGGGATTTGAATTCCCACATGGGAACTTGGACCACCAACAGGAAACACCTGTTTTATCCTTGCATACCCATACTCCTACAGTTTTGTAGCGTTCAGTATTGTTCCATGATTTTCCAAGTTTCCAGCTACATAGAAAAATCCAGCTGCATTTCAAGGTCATGGCTTTATTAGGACTCAGAATGTAATGTGTTATTTAACATAATTAAATACATGGATGGGTCAAACACTCCAGCATGTAGTACCACAAAGAAGATGTCCATAACATCCATGATAATCTTATACAGATATTATGTAGTTATACTCCCATCAAAATTTTTCATTCTTTAAATATATCTATTGGCACATGAAGAGGGCCACCTGCCTTATTATGACTGTATTATCTACTCTAGGACTAACTGATGGTGTTTAAAAATACTAGGTCACAGTCAACTCAAGTTATTCTCTGCATGCTAGCAATGGTGGGAGTAGTTTAGAAATTGCTTTTGTAATAACTCTCCTAATGTATTGCTTCTTTTTTGGGGGAAAATGTTTTCCTTACCATAAATGAAGAAAGCCTGCTTTGACATGTTAGAGTCTACCTCAGACTGTTAAGATATTTTATGTAAAAAATAAAAAGAAATTAGTAGGAAAATGTTGATATAATATAAAAGAAAAATGTAAGAGTTATATAAATGATCACTCTTATTCTGACTACAATATTCTTAGAATATTATACTAATGACTATCTCTATAGTATATGATTGCCTTCTATGTAAAATCAGTATTAAAAGCAAAGAACCTAGTGGATTTCATGGAATCTCTGGCACTGTTTCATTACAGAGATAGAACAGACATTTCTTTTTCCTTTGTTGGGTGAGGTGTTGGAACAAATGGTTTGGGAATGAATTGTTGCTTAAATTGTCAGCCTCAATTAAGGTGGAAAGATTTTATTAAAGGCTTTATTTTCAAGTGTATTTTACAATCTTTGACATAGCTTTGTAGAGTTGGGAGAAATATAAAACTTTATTAGTGAATGTTAAAAATCATAGGTATTTATGATCATAGTCAAAAGACCAACAAGCCAAATCAGATTGATACATATTCAACACCCTTGGCATGATATATCTTTCTCGGTGCAAGACAAAAAAACTTGGAGAAACTGCTCCACATTTAGGTGTACCAATGTTTTCTGTAATATTTTCTGCATAATTTTATTTTTAAGCATCCTGTTTGCATTTGCTATAGTGTTCAGTTAACTGTCCAAAGTCTAGGGTTACCATATGTCCAGGTATTCCTGGTCATGTCCTCATTTTTTCCCCTGCCATATCCATCTGGGTGGTTTTCTAAAATATCAGCAAATGTCTGGGATTTTTTTCTCCCTCTGCTTTCATGGTACTTCCTGGCTTGCCCTAGCAAGGAGCTACTTGGGGCTCAGGGGAGGGCGGGCAGGGTGATTGGAGGCAGGGCCATCATGTGGGCCCTGGCAGCTGCAGGCAGGTAAGTCTGTGTGCATGCATACATGTGTATATATGTGTTTGTGCACACACGCATGTGTGTGTATGCGCGTGTGCACATGTGTGTCTGTGTGTGTGTCTGCCGGTGGTGGGGCTGCAGCAGGCAGGGAGGTGGGGGAGCTACCTGCCCCTCCAGCAGGGAAAGGGGGTGGGCGAGTTCTTTGGGGGCAGCAGGGAGCTGGGTGGGCAGCAGGGCTGGGGGGAGTTGAGGGCTTCAGGTTGGGAGTGAGGGGCACTGGCAGGGCTGGGGGGCAGGGGTTGTGGGTTGGGACTGAGGGTATCAGCAGGGACAGGAGGGCTGCAGATTGGAAAGGAGGGGCACTGGCATGGTCTGGGGGGCAGGGTACTGTGGATTGGGAGTGAGGGGCAGCAGCAGGGCTGGTGAGGCTGTAGCTTGGGAGTGAGGTGCAGGAGCAATGCACAGGCATATCACTGCCCCCCACAATCATATACCCACCCCCTCAACAGGAGTCCCTTTTCTAGAAACTGGAAATATGGTAACCCTACTGAACACTCCTCCGTCTTCCCCTCCCCACCCTTATCTTTTTCCTCTCAGGAGGGCCTGCAAGTTAAGAACTCACTATGGAAGTGAGACGTCCAAATTACTATCCCAACATGTAACTCACCTCCACCTTGTCCTCCATCTGCCCTAATACTTCCCAACTCTCTTACTCCACCTGGTGGTTTATACACTCATTAGCTTTTCTGTCTGCAGTTATTTTTTTGTGACCTTCATTTTTCATCAGCGTCTCATCAATGGAAAGACATCACTGGGATCTGTTTAGTAAAAGTATGTTTATCAGAGGTGGCCTATGAATAGATGTTTTTGTAAACTATTTGTCTTTAACAGATGTTTATTTTGATGTCAATAGGATGCCTGCACCCATTTTTCCCTAATGGTGTATATTTCATCACAGTATTTAGTGCTCTATTTTTTTCTTAAACCACCTGACCTGATCAGGAGACTATGGAAGTGGAAAAATAAACTGCCAGTGCTAGAGTCTTTTCTGTGTATTTTCAACTTTTGAAAATAGAATCAGCCACAGATCTAATGTATGGGGGGCAGCATTTTCCAAACCATCTTGGGTTTGGATCCCTGAAGACACTGACATACTCAATTCTTGTTTTTGGGCTTTGGTGATCATGGTCCAGAAAAGAATGCAGGTGCCTTAAAATTAGGCATTATAACCAGTTTAAGTGCCTCATCCTGATAGGTGTCTTGGCTTCCTATTCAGTATAGGGCACAACTTACCATATTTACTTGAATATAAGACACCCCTGAATATAAATCAACCTCCCAATAATTAGATTTTATATATGGAAAATGTATAAATTTGTTTTAATTTTCCAGGTATAGAGTTAAATTATTGGAGCTTTGCCTTGAATTTGTTCCCCTCCCACTGCTACAGTAGGGAAAATAAATCTGGGTGAGGGGATGGGGGCTTTGCCCACCCCAAACTTGCCCTCTGCCTGCTCCAACTTCTTTCCCATGCAGCCTCTTCCCCCCAGCTCCTCCTCCCCATTCCCCTTCCTATCAGACCATGTTCTCCCTGAGCATATGGAAGTGAGGAGCAAATCTGAGAACACTGACTTTGAAACAAACAAGCCTTTAAGAATTCATTTCCTCCCAAATTGAAGCATTTTAACTTTTTAGAAACTGCTGAAAGTTTTAGCACAGGTACTCCATAAACACACCTTTAAGTAGCAATTATGCAAATTATGCATGGTATTAGCCCAAAGCCAAAAGGCTTATGATCAGGGATCCGGGCTTTCCATTTCCCACAGAAAAACAGAGTAAACAACAGATTTCCCCCTTTACTAGAGTAAAATGCAGATTTCTCATTTTAGCAGAGAAACCCATGATTTTCTAGTTTTGCAGTGAGCCCTCTGTATGCTGGCACAGTTCCAGCCTGCAGGGGGCTGGAGGGAGCAGGAACCGCCCCTACAGTTAGGCAGGGGCTGCCATGTACATGTATATGCACATGGTCCAGGCAGCCTGGACAGCAGCTCCTGCAGGTAAGTGTCAGGGGGATTGGGGCCCCCATAGGGAGGGAGTTGGGCAGGGCTGGGGCTGCTGTGGGGCTTGGGGCTCAGAGCCACAATAAGCGGCCTCAGAGACCCTGCGAGGAGGAGGGCAA
>NW_017729032.1:99417706-99419750 GCF_001723915.1 Gavialis gangeticus
GGGGGACCAGTAGGACTAGGGGGCTGTTGTGGCAGAAGTGAGGGGCACCAGCAGGGCCAGGAGGCTGCAGAGGGGGGAGAGTGAGGGGCACCAGCAGGGCCGGGGGAGGGGGATGCAAAGGGCCTTTAATTATGGATTTGGGGGGGGTTATCAGAGAATATGCTATTTTTATCAAGGGAAAACCAGGATCTCTGCTTATGATTTACCATATAATTCATTGGGATGGGCCCTGACAATCAACAGTGTTTCAAGCCATAGTGACCTCACAGTTCAGCTCTGCTTAATCTCTATGTGTACTCCAGATATCTCTCACAAATGATTCATGTGCTAATTAGTGACCCACTCATGACAGAAACCATGTGTTCTTGTCATGAGTCCTGGTATCCTCTAAAAATTTATATGCAGATTGGACAGAGGGAAGCCTGGCCCAGTTCAACCTTATAGAAAGTGGGGCCACACTAATCATATGTGACAGGCTGAGGGCAGGGGTGACAGAGGGGTTCTGGGTGAACTGTTTGGGGCTCTTGTTGATGATGTTTGCCAGATATTTAAGGCTGCTGAAGAAACAGGAATCACAGGAAATGGGAAAAAATTGTAATGGGAACAAAAAGGTGTAAAAAGCTCAGCCGTGGTAGCGAAGAAGGCTGTTGAAATGTATTCAGTGTAGTGGCTCACTAGGACTTGAAAAAGAGTTGGTTCTGAGGGTGAATTCATGCAATGGGCACTACCATGTATCTTATTCAGATGGGCTGCACTGACCTATTTGAGTGGGAGTATCCCATCAGCCTTGAAGGCTTGATCAACAGGGATCCTGATTTTCCCTGATAAAAAAAAATCCCCAATTTTTAGATTTAAAAAGTAACCCAAAATCCACATTTCTCTGTGATTAAAATGAAATACCACACACACACACACACACACACACACAATATGTGGTATTTCATTTTATTTATTGAGAAATGTGGATTTTGGGTTTCATTTTAAATCTGAAAAGTGAGGCTATTTTTTTTTAATCAGAGAAAATCAGGATCCATGCTCATCAATACCTTAAAGGCAGAGAAAGGGATTAACAGAATGTCGGGGCATAAGGAATGGAAGAGGGAGACCCAGCGCTCAAAACAAAGGCAGTGGTAGCAAATGAGCATGGAAAAAGAGTTGCATAGAGGAAATGAAGATCTAAAGATAGATGGAAAGTAGACAAAGCGGAAAAGAAAGGAAGAAACAAGGTGACAGCAAGAGCAATGGTGGAGGCAGCAATGACGAGAATGATGATGCCAGAAGGAAGACAGAAACAGAGGAGAGTGGGAGACAGAGCAAGGTATGTCATGTGAGAAGCAGAGGACAGTGGGAGCAGGATGGCAGGCTGGCCCACTAGGAGTGGCATGGCAGGATAACATGGAAGAGGCAACAAGGGAAGCTGGTGAGGAGTGGAGGGTGTGGCTAAAGAGATATTTAATTAGTGATGGGAGGCAGGATCAACAATGAACAGATATGATTATCTGGAAAAGGTACTCTTGGAGGTATAGGCAGAACATCTCACCAGCTTGATTGCTTTCTCAAACCAAAAGACTTGGAAATTGACTTACGGGATGGAGAAGGGTATGAGAACTTTTGGAAGAAATATGAAGAGGAACATAGGAGGGAGGAATTAAGAGGGAGGAAAAAGTTCATAACAGGGGAAAAGTCAAGAGAAAGAGTGATTATAGTTTGACTGTACACAGATATACTAGAGGCAGAAGACATAGAAAGATGCATGGAAAAATACATCCAAAGACTAATGTTGGTAAAGAAAGTAAGGGATAAATATGGTATCTGGATGGGATCTTGAAGAGCACAAGTAGTGTTACAAACAGATGAGGGGAGCACAGGCAGAGTGATGCATCTCCCATCAGTGATCCAGACTGGGGCACAATGGGGTTTTATAATATACCATGGGCAACTTAAATGGTGCAGCAAATGTGGAAAAGTGTGGCATCTGTCTGCACACTGTCCCTCATGGTGTGCTACAGATGGGAATGGATGGGGCATAGAGCAGTAGAGTGCC
>NW_017729032.1:99424750-99425846 GCF_001723915.1 Gavialis gangeticus
TGATTTTCTAGTTTTGCAGTGAGCCCTCTGTATGCTGGCACAGTTCCAGCCTGCAGGGGGCTGGAGGGAGCAGGAACCGCCCCTACAGTTAGGCAGGGGCTGCCATGTACATGTATATGCACATGGTCCAGGCAGCCTGGACAGCAGCTCCTGCAGGTAAGTGTCAGGGGGATTGGGGCCCCCATAGGGAGGGAGTTGGGCAGGGCTGGGGCTGCTGTGGGGCTTGGGGCTCAGAGCCACAATAAGCGGCCTCAGAGACCCTGCGAGGAGGAGGGCAAGGCCATGGGTAGCTTGTTCAGGGGCAGGGGTGGGGCTGGTTCCCTGTCACAGCATGCGCTCCCAGAGGGCAGGGTGGACCTGCTCCCTCCAGATCTGTGCATGGGGCAGGGACAGGGTGGGTGCATGCTGTAGGCTCATGCTCCCCCCCCACTGCCCTCCCCCAGGGCCTCTGCAGTGCAGCAAATGTGACCCGGAGTGACAGGGCACTGTGGGGCTGTGCAGGAAAGCTGCTTGACCCTGTGAGCTCCATGCTTCCCTGGCCACACTTCCCCTGTGCACGTGGGCAGCAGTGAGGGGCACAAGCCCATGATGCCACCTGTGCTGTCCGTGCACATAAGGGAAGTGTCACCAGGGCAGCACAGAGCTCACAGGAGCAAGCAGATTTCCTGCGCAGCCCTGTTGTGTCCTGCCATGCCAGGTCACACACTCTGTGCTGAGGAGGCCCCAGGGGAGGGCAGTAGGATGGGGATCATGAGCCTGTAGCTTGCCCCTGTCCTATGCCCACCCCATGCACAGATCTGGGGGGTGTGGGTCCCCCCTGCCCCCTGGGAGTGTGCACTATGGCCAGGAGCTAGACCCACCCCACCCCTGCCTGAGTCTGCAGCAGGCAGACAGCAGGAGGGGAGCCAGCTCTGTGCTCCTTCTCTTGCAGCAGCTGCCACCTGCTGGGGGCAGAGGGCTGCAGACCTCAGTCCCTGGCCCCATAGCCCTAGCAGCTGGAGGCCCCCTCTGGCAGGTCTGGCAGGGGGCAGGGGCTGTGGGTGAGGGGCAAGGGATTCCAGCAGGGCTGGAGGGGGGCTGTGGGGTGAGTATGAGG
>NW_017729032.1:99426348-99428514 GCF_001723915.1 Gavialis gangeticus
TTCATGCAATGGGCACTACCATGTATCTTATTCAGATGGGCTGCACTGACCTATTTGAGTGGGAGTATCCCATCAGCCTTGAAGGCTTGATCAACAGGGATCCTGATTTTCCCTGATAAAAAAAAATCCCCAATTTTTAGATTTAAAAAGTAACCCAAAATCCACATTTCTCTGTGATTAAAATGAAATACCACACACACACACACACACACACACACAATATGTGGTATTTCATTTTATTTATTGAGAAATGTGGATTTTGGGTTTCATTTTAAATCTGAAAAGTGAGGCTATTTTTTTTTAATCAGAGAAAATCAGGATCCATGCTCATCAATACCTTAAAGGCAGAGAAAGGGATTAACAGAATGTCGGGGCATAAGGAATGGAAGAGGGAGACCCAGCGCTCAAAACAAAGGCAGTGGTAGCAAATGAGCATGGAAAAAGAGTTGCATAGAGGAAATGAAGATCTAAAGATAGATGGAAAGTAGACAAAGCGGAAAAGAAAGGAAGAAACAAGGTGACAGCAAGAGCAATGGTGGAGGCAGCAATGACGAGAATGATGATGCCAGAAGGAAGACAGAAACAGAGGAGAGTGGGAGACAGAGCAAGGTATGTCATGTGAGAAGCAGAGGACAGTGGGAGCAGGATGGCAGGCTGGCCCACTAGGAGTGGCATGGCAGGATAACATGGAAGAGGCAACAAGGGAAGCTGGTGAGGAGTGGAGGGTGTGGCTAAAGAGATATTTAATTAGTGATGGGAGGCAGGATCAACAATGAACAGATATGATTATCTGGAAAAGGTACTCTTGGAGGTATAGGCAGAACATCTCACCAGCTTGATTGCTTTCTCAAACCAAAAGACTTGGAAATTGACTTACGGGATGGAGAAGGGTATGAGAACTTTTGGAAGAAATATGAAGAGGAACATAGGAGGGAGGAATTAAGAGGGAGGAAAAAGTTCATAACAGGGGAAAAGTCAAGAGAAAGAGTGATTATAGTTTGACTGTACACAGATATACTAGAGGCAGAAGACATAGAAAGATGCATGGAAAAATACATCCAAAGACTAATGTTGGTAAAGAAAGTAAGGGATAAATATGGTATCTGGATGGGATCTTGAAGAGCACAAGTAGTGTTACAAACAGATGAGGGGAGCACAGGCAGAGTGATGCATCTCCCATCAGTGATCCAGACTGGGGCACAATGGGGTTTTATAATATACCATGGGCAACTTAAATGGTGCAGCAAATGTGGAAAAGTGTGGCATCTGTCTGCACACTGTCCCTCATGGTGTGCTACAGATGGGAATGGATGGGGCATAGAGCAGTAGAGTGCCAGGAGTCCCTAAACTGCACTATTTGTAAGGGAGAAGGACACTTCTATTGTAGGTGCTCCAAAACAAGTTTAGTCAGACCCCTTGAGCAACAGCAAAACCCAGAGGAGAGAGCAGAGGAGAGGAAGGGTTAGACACAGGTAGAAAATGTGGAAGAAACCCTGCAGGAAGGAGGGGTGTGTGCAAAATGTATGTGATTGAGGCAGTGCCAGAGGAGATAGGAGACAGAATGGAAGGGAAGGCAGGAACGGCAGACAACTCAGACTAGGAGGTAGGTGTGGGGAAGAAAGAAGACACCCTAAGGTAACAGAAGTGGAGATAGGGTAAGAGAAAGAATTAGAGAGAGAGGCTGGGAAAATGCAGGGGATGAAGACCAGGAAGAAAAAACCTGATAAAGAGGGATGTGAGTCAGAAGAAGAGCTGCAGAACAGTTTATTGCCACTAACACCTCAGGGCTGCAGCCCAGAGTAGAGACCAGAAGGTGGGAAGAGGCAGGGAGGTGGAAATATGCAAGCCACCTGAAATGCAAAAGTTCCTTATGAGGAGAGGTAGAGAGAACTGGGCTTAACTAGTCTAGGAAGAAAAGACTGAGAGGGGATATAATAGCAACCTTCAACTACCTGAAGGGGGGCTTTGAAAGAGGATGGAGCTAGACTGTTCTCAGTGGTGACAGATGACAAGGAGCAATGGTCTCAAGTTTCATAGTTTCATAGTAGCTAGGGTCAGGAGGGACCTGAACAGATCATCTAGCCTGACCCCCTGGCACAGGCAGGAATGAATGCTGGGTTCACAAGACCCCAGACAGGTGATCATCCAAACTCCTCTTGAATTTGC
>NW_017729032.1:99428878-99429223 GCF_001723915.1 Gavialis gangeticus
TATGGATTCCTTCTCCCAAAGTGCAGCACCCTGCATTTTTCTACGTTGAACCCCATCCTATTCTCATCTGCCCACTTTTGTAGTCTGTCTAAATCTGTTTGCAGCCTCTCTGTCCCTTCAAGTGTATCCACCTCACCCCACATCATAGTGTCATTAGCAAACTTGGACAGCATGCTTTCCACCCCCTTGTCCAATGCCACAGTCACTTAATTTATTTATAAGGATGGGGTGAGAGACAGTGTCAAAGGCCTTCTTAAAGTCCAGAAAGACTATGTCCACGGCGACACCATCATCCAAGGATTTAGTTACTTGGTCACAAAAGGCAACCAGGTTGGTCAGGCAGGA
>NW_017729032.1:99434223-99446527 GCF_001723915.1 Gavialis gangeticus
TCAGGCAGGACTTGCGTTTGATGAACCCATGCTGATTGCCCCTGACCATGATCTCCCCTGCAGGCCCCCTACAGATGTGCTCCTTGATGATTCTCTCCAAGATCTTCCCAAGCACCGAGGTAAGACTTACAGGCCTATAGTTACTTGGGTCCTCCTTCCTCCCCTTCTTGAAAATTGGGACCACATTAGCCAGTTTCCAATCCCCCGGCACCTGGCCAGATGACCATGAATGCTCATACAACTGGGCCAAGGGCTCCGCGATGACCCCTGCCAGCTCCTTCAACACCCTTGGGTGGAGGGCATCTGGACCTGCAGATTTTAAAATGTCTAGCCCTTCCAGAAGATCCCTAACTACATCTGCGCTGACTGAAGGCCTGACAGAGCTATCCCCAAGATTGTCCCTACCTCTGGTCGGTGGGATATCCCAGTCCTTATTCAAGAAAATCGAGGCAAAGAAACTGTTAAAAATATCAGCTTTCCTGTCTGGTGTAGCCACAAGATTACCTTTTGCATCTTGCAGGGGCCCTACATTGCCTGGTGCCCTCTTCTTGCTCCCAATGTACTTGAAAAAGGACTTTTTGTTGTCCTTAATCCTGGACGCTAGCCTGAGTTCCATCTCTGCCTTGGCCTTCCTAATAGCCCTCCTACACTCACTGGCTGAGGAGGAGTACTCCTACTTGGTGATAGCTCCTCCCTTCCAAGTTGTAGCAAGGGATGTTCAGGTTAGATATTAGAATGAATTTTCTCACCAGGAGGGTAGTAAAACACTGAAACAGGTTACCCAGAGGGACTGGGGACTCTCCATCCTTGGAGATTTTTAGAACCTGGCTAGACAAAATCTTGGCTGGGGCAGTCTATTTAGGAACAGTCCTACTTTGAGGAGGGGCTTGGTCCCTTTCAACTCTAATTTTCCATGAATCTATGATTCTACTGTCTGGCAGCTTGCAAAGGCTACAGGAATATGAGTGAGGGCAGGGGAGGAGCTGACCACTTTAGCAGTGGCACAGAATAACCTTAAAGGGATAGGTGCACTCAGCTCAAAGCAAGCATGGATGAATATTAAAGGGACAGGTGCACTCATTTTAAAACAAAACATAAATGGCATTGACAATAGATTTGCTTAATGTCAGGGGAATCGTAACAAGGAAAAGATGGGAACAGATTGAACCAGAGAGGAACCAAGTACAGGCAGACATAATCTGCCTACAAGAATGTGGTATATCAGGGGAGAGGAATAATAAACACTTTGAGAAAATGTGGAGATGGGGACCATCTTGGTGGTCAGGGACAAATGAGAACAAAGTGGTAGAGGTAGCAATATTATTCAAGAACCTAGAGCTGAGATCAAAGCAAGTAAAAGAATTCACCAGTGACAGATTACAATGAATGACAGTATGGTCCAGGATTGCTGGGATACAGTTCTCTACAGACACTGCCATAAAAATGGCACCTGACCCTGCCCAAGGCTTTTCTTACACAGGTACATCTTATTAGTACAGTTTTCCTGGTAATATTTTAATAGTAGCTTGTCAGGGCAGCTTTACATCACTGTGTTACAGAGAAAAGTACAAGGGATAGACTCATAATGTTATTTTTTTTCTAGGAGGTGAAGGTAAAGAATTACATATATATATGTATATATATGTATATATAAACATCTAACATCTATACCTATCAGGCCTCCTCTTATGACAGTATCCGGTGACTCACATTCAAATATATATATTCTCACAATGCTCTTAAGAGGTAGGGCAGTGTTATCATTCACACTTGCTGATGGGGAGTAGAAGTATGTAGCAACTCAAGACCCAGCTTTCATATGTATGTAGGCAATGTAGTTCAGTTGTGGTACTCACACCCCTACACACTTAATGAGGACATCAAAATGCTTATAGGTATGCAGAGAAAGATTGGTTAACATGAACATCGTTAAATTGCCTTAGGATAAGGTTCAGTAGGTCAGAAAATAACATTAAGAAGTGGGTTTACTGTAATGACCCACATGACCATAGTGAAACACAGACCATAGAACATTTGTTGATCTTTTGGTCTATCTGTTGTCTCCTTTTATGTCTTATAATGCATCATAGAATACCTTGTTAAGGCTACAGACTGAGTTGCCACTGGCTCAGTATTAACAGGAGAGTGAGACTCTTTTAGAGCCTGCAAAAATATATAATTTTGGTGGAAGGACATGCAAACGCTTTGTCATCCATTGAAATCATTGGAAGGTTGATACTTTTGATTCTATGAACTTTAGAGACTTGTCCAAGGTCATACAGGAAGAAAATAATTGAACTAGTATCTGCTGAGTCCTAAGCTGGTATCTGAACTTTTTTCAAAGTTATTGGCACGTGCGTACAAAAGTTATCAACACATCATAAACACATAGCCACTAGCCAGAGGGATGAACAGCTGGGTTTTCTCTGTTATAGATAATGCTCTCCTAATGCTAATAGATTAGACACATCGAATTATTTAACACTGTTGTTTGGACAACTGAGGAATATTATTTTCGTTTACTTAGGGAAAATTTGAAATGTGTGATCATCTTGATTTAGTCTGGCATTCATTGGACTACGTTTTCTACCTATAAATGGAACTGGGATGGAAAAGGACATTATCTCATATCTAATGTAAATTCATGTATCCATTAACATAGACCCATAAAAAGAGTATGCTAGTTAATGTTATCTTGGTACATCAGGAAAGCAAAGACCAAATATTTATGTTAGAAATTGTTCAACCATTTATAACTCATTAGTTGTATTTATACTTAGCATATTTTAAAGATGGGTGAAATTCTGTTATTTTGTCCACAGGGATTAATGTGAGATTGTACCACAGTCAGTTGAAGAGGAGGAAAAATGAGGAGCATAAAATAGTCAATTTCCTGTGTGAAATGCATTCATTTTGCATCTCGCTATTGATGTAACAAGTGTAGCAGGATTCACTGAGAACTGATGAAGATTTAGAGGGCTTTAGTTAAGGTTTTCCATCATTTCATCAATCCTTACTCCATTTCTCCATCTCCATCAGGCTCATGGAGCTAATGCTGGGTGATCAGCTCTGTATAGTTCCCTTTTCCTGCCTACAAAGCAGGGGATTACAAAGAACTTCATAATGGAGCTGCACTTGCTAATAGAAGGAACAAATTTAATCCGAAAATTCAAAAAACACCGGGCATTTTTATATGTGCCCTGGGAGGCGAGGGGTGGGGTGTGCTTTAATTAGTGAGCCACAGTAATTAAAAGCACCCAATTGTCATGTGTATCAGCATCCCCCATGCTGAAAAATGTCAGTGGGGCACTTTGAACTAAAGCTCATTGAATGAACTTTAGTTAAAGTGCTCCTGCCACAGTTTTTCAGTGGGAACGCTGATACACATGATGCTGGAATCTGCTGGAGCATGCTAATTTCCGTGCTCTAGCAGACTCGATTAGCTGAGTCTGCTCCAACACACTGGATTTCCAGCATGTCAGAGCCGGCTCCCTGCACGTCTCTAGGAGCCCATAATGCTCACATCCCCAAACAGATCATTCACTCTGGAATTCTTCAAGAGGAGCATGATTCTGCATTCCCATCCAATGGAATAGCTATGAATAGGAGTAAGCACATGCCTTCAAGCAGGGGCATGCAATTATTTTGGGCGGAGGGCCGCTTACTGAGTTTTGGCAAGCCATCAAGGGTCACATGATAGGCAGCAAAGGGCAGATAAATATTAATTTTCTAAATGTTTTAGGGGCCCTGCGGGCTGGATAGAATGGCCTGGCGGGCCACATCTGGCCCCCAGGCTGCATTTTGCCCACCCCTGCCTTAAAGGCAGAACTTTATTAGTGTGTTGATATTGACTACTATAGACTCTAGGACAGGCACTTATCTCTGAAAAAGTTTAAAACTTTGGTAATGCAACTTGGCATGGGGTTTATTGCAGTGCAAAAGTCCTAATTGCATTGCATTTGGGAGAAAAATCTTCACTGATTTGTTTTCTGTATAAAATTGATTGCATCAAACTTCGGTCATTTAACATGGCAACTCTGATTCAGATAGTTCATTTGAAAACATGGGAGCTGCAACAAATACTACAAAGGGTATTTCTGTGGTTCAGCAGGATTGCTATACATTCAGTGAGCTTTTAGTTTATAATTAAATTTCCCCCCCAAGGACATCAACTTCCTGACACTTCTTTCAGGAATCAGAAAAGCAAGTGATTGTCTCAAAATAGCTTGCTGTTCTTATCAAAAAAAGGATATTAGCCTTTGATTTCAGTAAGCCTTTTAAAATCAGTTTTCCTTTAAAATCTAACATTTGACCCATATCTTATCAATATGTATTGTACATTTTTTTAAACTTGTCAACAGAAAACAAATCATAGGTGAAATGTAGTTACAGTTAAATATAACTTCACAACCTTTCCCATGATCCACCCATGGGTAACTTGCTTAAGGTTTGTGTTTCTTCCTCAGAGAACCCTCCTTCATTGTCTTCAAAAAATGATTGATTCAGCAAGCTAGCATAGTGCCTGCAAGGCACAGGAGAAGGCTCTGCCTCACTCTCAAGGCCTGCAAGAATGATAAAAGTTTATCACCTAAACTATTTTCCGGTTGTTGCAAGCAAAGTTGGTTCATGGACGAACCACAGATAAAAATCTAGCAGGAACCAATGACTTTTAGAAGTACTGTTAATGTGGGAGAGGTTGCGGAGCACTTGAGATTGTGCAGCAGGAAAGGCTTTCATGGAAATTGGGATCTTATGTAACACTGGAAATACATGTCAAAGGTTCTCTTTGGAGGGGGTGTTATATAACAAGTGCACTTTTGCATGTTGATTTAAACATCTAAACTGTCTGATAACGGGCAATATGCTTCAGCGCCTTGCTTGTGATGCTATTGTTGCATTCTGTTCCCAAGAACTGACTCAATAATAATTATAATTTCTTTAAAAACAACCACTTTTAATAGTCATACAAATGTGCATCTATTATTGAACAGCATAACCAGCTGATTTTGCTGTACTTTCCTCTGCCCAGATCTGCCTTGTATTGTTCTCCCATTCTTCATCTCCATAACTAATTTAAACAAGTGCCACATTTGTCTTGTAATGCAGCAAGCCCAGTAAGGGTCCTGTTAAAATAATGGCCCAAACTGTGTGCTCTTGAAACTTATGTGGATCTTGTCTCTCTCCTGCAGAAAAGAAAGCCTCTTTAGCATCACTTTCTTCTTTCTGGCATCCTGTGCAGAGCTTTCCCTTTCCAACAACCTCTTCCACATTGGAGAAGCTATTTTAAAGAAATTATTGGAGAAGCCACAATCAGTAGAGGTGGGACCTTAGAACCAGATCAGAGGTTCAGGGCTTCTAAACGATAGCTTTTCCTTCCTGCTAAGAATAGGCATTGAAACCATTGCTTGTTGCATGATAATGATTGAGGGATTTCTAACTCCAACAGAATGATGTGGGGTTTATCTTCCCAATTGAAAATATAGGTAAACCTGCATAATAGTGATTCTTATGATATCTGCTTCTCCCTTAGGCTCCTTCTCTTGGTTTTACTGCAGAATATTAAGCTCAAGCTTAATATTGATAAATTCTCAGAGGTACAGATGAATATTTGTGCTGCATGTTAAGTAACCACTATTGCATACAGTGATACATCTCAGTGAAATCTTATGACTGATATTTCATATACCATGCCTAGGAACTTCAGAAATACTGAGCATCCTTGACCCTGCAGCTTGAAGAGAAGTCAACAGCAACCAGAAGTACCTAACACAGCTGAAAACCAGGTCATGAAAGTACAAAATTACAATCCTTTGGATGCTGTTATTTTGGGCTCTTTGACATAAATCACATTGTGCATTTCTGACTGTATATGTGTTTTATTCTACACTCTATTGCTGTGGCAATTAAATACTTTCTTTAGGGGCTGAGCTCAAGCTCATTGAAGGCTATTCCAATCATGTCAGTGTCATCTGTTCATGCACTTAAGGTGCTGGAATACTTTATTTGCATAAAGTTGGGGGCCGCAGGGATAGTACTAAAGAATAAAGCAACTCAGTGATTGAAACATGTTAATCTAAATAAATGCCATATGTCTACAAAGGGAAAATTGAAATGATTATGTGCTGAAATAAACACACCACATGTGTTCCTCAGAAAGTAATTGTAAAAATATGTAAAAACCCCAGAAAAATCACAAATGTTAACACACATGTTGATGTGCATCAGCTTGAAGCTCAACCTGAAGAACCAAACACTCCTTTGCAGCTAGATTGACTGTAGACATGAAGCTTTGACTGTAGCTTTTAGCATGAATCCAGAACAAGCTCTAGCAAAACATCTTCCCATTTTGCCACTATATGCTATGTGGGCATGTGTCCACAGGGTAATCCGAGGGTTAGATCATCCTCTCCCATTGCCATTAGGCTCGAAATTGCAATATGGGCATACCCTCTGAGCCACAAAGCTCCTTAAAGGGTATATGAAGTAGGCCAAAAAGTGATGCAAAGTCCTTCTGTTGCCATCTCTCCACAGCAGTCAATTTCTCTATCTTTAAGTAATTTAACTTTGAGCTAAAAACAAGCAGAAAGAATTTTAGTTTAAAGCACAAGTTTCCTGGGGAAGTTATTGGGTCTCCAAAATGACCTTATAGCAAAGATACCTTTTGAGCGTAATTTGTGAAACAACTATAACTAGGAATCTACTTAATTTTCAGTTTGTGAATTTTGCAGAAACTGTAAAATGCAGGATTGCCTGCAAAATCCATGAAATCTACAACCAAAAAAAAGTTAATAAAAATAAAATGCTGCCAGGAGGGGAAGGCCCTGGGTGGCAGGGTGGCATGAGGGGCAACAGACAAGATGATGGATACCCCTCCTCCCCCTGTCACGGCTTCTTGGCCAATCAGTGCCAACGGTTGGGGCTGCAGGAAGGGCAGCCAGCAGTCAGTATGGTGGCCATCCCCTTGTTCCTCCTGCCCCCTGAGGCCTCTCTGCCAGTCAGTGCCAAGGGGCAAGGCCACTGCGAAATGACCATGGAATTAGGACTTTATGCTGTGATCACCTCATGAAAATTGGTAAGCCCCCTGCAACTTAGGTAGACCCCAAACTATAACACTGGAATTAATCTTATGTTTCATTTGTCTCTTCAAACATGCATTCTGCACATTAACTGACAAAGCAGTACAGGTATGTTTCTCTCTCAAACCCAAATCTGTCTTTCTTGCATACGGTTTATTAAAGCATACTATTGATCATTGAAACAGACAGCAGGTCTTCTTAAGAACTGAGACAAGGCAAGCTGCAACAAGGCAGCTGATTATTTGTAATTCAGTGAGAACATGAATGGAGGAAGCTCCCAGATCTTTGTATGTCCAATCCCCATTTTTTCATCAAGCTTCCATGCGCAAAAGGAATGAGCCTGACAATAAAGTCTCTTTGTGTTTCTTAAGAACAAAGAGTCTGGACACACGTACATTTGGAGCCTTTGAAAAAAGTAATGTTTCAAAAGGAGAGCAGCTATTATGTTCTAATTGCTACATATGGACAAGCCGGAAGTTATGCAAATGTAACAAAACTGTTCGGCTGGATGAAGCACATGGAGTGACATCACAGCGATCAGACAAGGTTCTTTAGGTAAATGTGATCTCTTTTATTAGACCAACTCATGCAGTTCACAGGTGGCCTTTACACAACATGCATATTCTTAGGTGACTTCTTTCACAACATAAAAATTTGAATTGTGTGTAAAAATCTTTGATCAGCTGACTTTTGTTCTCTACCCATTCTCTAATTCTTTCCATGGATTTCCAGTTTTCCTAGACCCTTGTCAGTCTGGCTTTCATCCTGGATGTAGCATGGAGTCTTGTCCAATGATCTTCTGCAGCTGAATGGGGCAAACTGTACCCCTGTTGATCTTACTTAATCTTTCAGGGGGGCTTTGATACAGCTGACCATGAGATGGAAATAAAGTATTTACATGACCTGGTGAGTATTCACAGGACAGCTGTAGATTGATTCTGCTCTTTCCTAAGGTGGGAATGGATAAGTGCTTGTCATCCCTTTGAGATCTTTTCTGTGGGATAACTTAGGGCTCCATTTTGTCTCCTCCTATTCAATGTATATATGAGGTTACTGGGTAAGATTGTGAAGAGATCTGGAGTGAGATATCATCAGTATGCTGATGACACCCACTGTACCTCTCCTTCTCTTCTGACCCTGGCCCACAGTTTGAGTCCTTTCCCAGTGTCTGGCTGTAGTTGGGGATGGGATGCAATTGAACCAATCAAAACTGAATCCAGACAAGACAGAGGTGGATGGTGGTGGACAGGACATTTTGGGGAGGAAGAGCATACTGAGACACCTATAATTGATGGAGTTTGGCATCCCTTTGTTACTTAGGATCTTAGCCTTGGTGTCCTTCTGGATTCTCTGCTTCATCTAGATCCTTAGGTGGGGGTAGTGATGGTGGTAGCTAGGAGACCCTTTCACCAACTCTTGTAGTCAGAAGGCTGTGACGCTTTCTTTCAGATTTCAGGCTGGACACCATCATCCATATCGTCTTAACCCCAAGGCTAGGCTATTGCTATGCGCTTTACATAGGGCTGCCTTTGAACATTTCTTGGCAGGTGTAGGTGGTACAGAATGTGGCTGCTCTTCTTTTGACAGGAGTGGATCACCAAGAGCACATAACTCCAATCTCCCAGTATATAATAGTTCTCACTAGATTGCTGGATGCAATTCAAGGTGTAGTTTTCATCTGTAAAGCTCTAAATGATCTGGGTCCTACATACCTAAGGGCAGGCTTCTCCTTTAGAATCTATCACAGTCCCCTAGGGTCAGCCAGGGGCAACTGCATACAAGTTACATCAGTATGGCAAAACAGTGTGGGTGGTCATTCTTGGCAGTCACTCCTCAGCTTTAGAACTCTCGAGACCCTCTTGAAGACTGCCAGTGCCAAATCCTGGACAACTTTTAAAAGCACTGTACAACCTTTGCAATTTAGTAGGCTTTTAATATGGGCTAAGATCTTATTTAGCAGATCTCTGATTTATTTGTTATTTTGTTTCATTGATAGAATCACAGAATCCTAGACAATTAGGGTTGGAAGGAAACTCAGAAGATTATCTAGTCCTACCCCCTGCTCAAACCAGGACCATCCCTAACTATATAATCCCTGTCAAAGCTTTGTCTAGCTGGATCTTAAAAGCCTCCAAGGATGGAGATTCCACAACTTGTCTGGGTAGCCCATTCCAGTGCTTTACTACCCTTCTAATGAGAAACATTTTCTTAATATCTAACCTAAACTTATCTTGCTGCGGCTTGAGACCATTGCTTCTTATTCTGCCACCATTGAGAACGGTCCAGCTCCTTCCTCTTAGAACCACCCTTCAGGTAGTTGAAGGCTGCTATTCCCTCTCAGTCTGTTCTTCTCCAGACTAAATAAGCCCAGTTCCCTCAGCCTCTCCCCATAAGTCATGTGCCCCAGCCTCCTCACCATTTTCATTGCCCTCTGCTGGACTCTACCTAATTTGTCCACATCCTTTCTGTAATGGGTGGCCCAGAACTCAACACAGTACTCCATATTTGGCCTCATCAGTGCTGAATAGAGGGGAATAATCACTTCCCTCAATCTACTGGCAACCCTCCTACTTATGAAATGCAATATGCCAGTAGCCTTCTTAGCAACAAGGGCACACTGTTGGCTCATATTCAGCTTTTTGTCCGCTGTAACCCCCAGGTCCTTTTCTGCAGAGTGGCTGCTTAGCCTTTACTGGTACTTGGGATTGTTCTATCCTTAGTGCAGGATTTTGCATTTGTCCTTATTGAACCTCATGAGAAGTTTTTCATTCAATCCTCCAATTTGTTAATGACTCTGAATCCTAGCCCTATCCTCCATTGTTCTGAAGACCGAAGTGAAAAAGGCATTGAGTACTTCAGCGTTTTCTGCATCATCTATCACTAGGTTGCCTTCACAATTTAGTAACGGACCCACACTTTCCCTGATCTTTGTCTTGTTGTTCACATAGCTGCAGAAACCCTTGGCATCCCTTGCTAGCTAAAACTCCAATTGCACTTTGGCCTTCCTGAGTTCATCTCTGTATGCTTGACCACTACCCTCATACTCCTTCCTAGTCATTCGTCCAAGTTTCCACTTCTTGTAAGTTTCCTTTTTGTCTTTTAGCTCATTAAAATGTTCCCTGCTAAGCCAAGGTAGTCTTCTGCTAGTCTTCCTGTGCATTTAGATCGTTTGTTCCTGCACGTTCTGAAAGGTTTCTTTAAAATACAACCAGCTCTCCTTGAATACTTTCCTCTTCAGATGGGCTTCCCAGGTAATCCTGCCCATCAGTTCCCTGAGTTGAAGTCTGCTTTTCTGAAGCCCAGGGCCCCCACTCTGCTGCTCTCCTTTCTTTCTTTCCTCAGGTTACTGAATCTAATCATCTCATGGTTGCTGCTGCCCAAGTTGCCATCCACTTACACATTCCCCACCAATTCTTCCCTGTTCATGAGCAGCAGGTCAAGATGAGCATGGCCCCCATTTGGTCTCTCCAACGCTTTCACCCGAAAGTTGTTCCCAACTCTCCCCAACAAATTCCTGGATTGCCTGTGAACTACACTTCATCCTCCTGGCTTGGTGGTCTATAGCAGACATCCACCATGACATTACCCTTGTTTCTCTCCCCTTTTACCCATACCCAGAGACTTTCAAATGGTCTATCTCCAGTTTCATATTGGAGCTCTGAGCAATCATATGACTCTTTTTCATAAAGAGGAACTCTTTCTCCTCCTTTCCCTTGCCTGTCCTTCCTGAACAGTTTATATCCATTCATGACAGTGCACCAGTCATGCGAGCTGTCCCACCAAGTCTCTGTTATTCCAGTCAAATCAAAATTCCAGGACTGTGTGAGGACTTCCACTTCTTCTTGCTTGTTTCCCAGGCTCCATGCATTCATGTACAGACACCTGAGGTAGCTAGCCAGTTACCCTACACTCTCAGAAAGAATGAGAAGGCCCCTTTTTTTTACCCGCTCCTGCTAGTAGTTCCTCCAGGTCACCCAGTTCCCCATTTACCTCAGAGCTGTGGTTTCCATTCCCCTTGGACCTAGTTTAAAACACTAGGTTAGCATGCCTGTCTGTGAAGATGCTCTTCCATCTCTTTGTCAGGTAGATCCCATTTCTTCCTAGCAATCCTTCTTCTTGGAACAACATCTCATGGTCAAAGAAGCTGGAACTCTGTCAGTGACACCATCTATGCAGTCATGGATTGATCTGCAGGATGCATCTGTTCCTGCCCAGGACCTTCCATTTGACAGGGAGGATCAAGGAGAACACCATCTGAGCCCCTATCCCCTTCACCCTTGCACCCAATTGTCTGTAATAACTTTTGATCTGCTCAGGGTCTCCCCTGGCAGTATCATTAGTGCCCACATAGGTAAGCAGCATCGGGTAGTAGTCAGAGAGCCAGATGAGTCTTGGTAATCCTTCCATGACATCTCAGATGTAGGCTCCAGGCAAGCACCAGACCTCTGAGACAAACGGTCAGGCTGGTCAATGGATATCTCCATCCCCCACAGAAGGAAGTCTCCAGCCACCACTATACATCTCTTCCTCTTGCTGGCAGTGAACTCAATCCTCACAGCCTTGTGGGATGACTGGCTTGGCCTCCTCCATCAACAGAATGTGCTCCTTGGTTACTAGGGCTCCATATCTGTTTTCCAGGGAAACTGCTGCAGGTAGAGATGAAGACTTCTGTTTGCTGCCAGAGGCCACATGCTTCCAATTAGTTTCCCTTTTAAGTTGATCTGTTTCTCTTACTGTAAGCTGCCCTGAGCCTTTGCTAAGAAAGATAGTATCAAATGTATAAATAAATAAATAAATAAAATGGGCTCATAGCAATACAACTGTTGACTGACCAACCCAATGCTAATCTCCAAGAGTTAGCTTTAGTTTCCCACAACTTCTAATGTATAATATACACAGTTTTAATAGGGGATTAGGTTGCATAATGTAGCAGTTCACTGACTTCTCTCCCCAATTTTCCTTTTCTACGTGGTCTGGTAGACTACATAGATGTCTTGCAGAAGGGCCAAAGATCAGGGAATATAACACCTCTATTCTCTCTTTCTTTGTGGGTTTATGCAGCAATGGAAGAATGCACTGAAGCCTTGAAACAGTGGTGTAAGGTAGATGGGAAATTTAGGAATCACTGAGTGTGTCTACATAAATGAACAACATGTGCCGCCTCAGGACAGTGGGGACATGGCAACCACCTGCAGGCAGTGGTGTTTGTGGCGGGGGGGGGTTGGGGG